>NC_058379.1:45120058-45732558 GCF_018350175.1 Felis catus
ATCTCAAGCCAAGGAGCTTACATCATACTTAAAAGCAAAACAATGGAGCAGTGCTTTCCAAATTTATTTTGTCAAGGAACATGATTTAAACCATAATATATTGAAGCACTACCAGTAGGAGTCCATGACATATATACAACACTATGTTAAAACGGGACTTTTCTTGTTGACTCAGAGTTTCAGTTGAGGTCTCAAAATTTGAGAACAAATACAATTGTTGTTTAATATCTCCATATCCCGCATCCCTAGGAAGATGCTAGACTGTCTATGCAGGCAAAGGCTAAGAAATTGTGAAATCATCTGCCAGCATTAGCCTGTCATTACCTCTAGGCTATAAAAGAGAAGACAAATGAGTCATTGTAATTGAAGGTGCCTGTGTTGACTATTTTTTTGGAATCGTTAGTAGGCCATGTATTTCTCCTGTGGAGGAGGAGAGGAGGGTCCTCAAGTCAAGAAGAAGGGCTTCAAGAGACTCATTTGAAAACTTTGACATGGGTCCCCTGGCTAGAGAGACTGGAGCTGGTGTCTGATTGATGCCTGAACAGTTTAAAGGGAAGAGGCTGTGACTAGTCAGGAGGCCCAAGATAGTGAAGCCAAGGGAAGCTGTTGTATTGGAAATAGTCTAACTTCCTGAGCTGTGCAAGGCAAAGAATGTGTGAATTCCCATGGGCCAAATGGAATGGAGCTGGATTGTATCATCTTGAAAGGGACTCTGGCCAGTGTGATTCCAAAGGAAATCATTGTACTGGTCATTAGCAGTTGGAGGAAGGGAGCTGTTGATGAGAGATCCTAACAACAGTCATGGTGAGTTGCAGAAGAGGGAGCCTGAAGAACTCACAGAAGGGCATCAAGAATCAGTGTGTCATCAAAGGAGTCTACCATATGGAGAGGGCATCTACTCCAGGTTCCAACTGCACCAGCCAAGCAAGACCCTTCTGTCCCTTAGTTGTCCTTCCTTGTTCTATCTTCCTCCAAACTCCCAGCCCATGCCCAACCTGAGAAGGGTTGAAATAGCAGCTTGCAAGTAGATGAGGTGGTAATGCCAGATATGGGAAAAGAAGTCAGCCAAAGCTCCCACTCCCGCTCCCTGCTCCCACAGCAAGATTCCAAGCTACAGAAAAAGGGGAGACATTTTTCCTCAGATGACAAACTGGAGATAGGCAATTATGATACTGGACTGAACTTTCATTATCTGAAAAAGACCAGATAAGCTATGGACAAGGTTGTGATTTAAGCAAGGAGGGGGAAGAACAATTGAAAGAACAGCTCTGAAAGGCCTGTGGTGAGAAAGAATAAGCTTGCCTTTTCTTAATTCTCTATGTATGCTAGCTCATTTTGAAAATTCAGTACACATACATGCACATATTGGTGCATTTACAAATACATATTTTTATAAGAAATTATTAAAAAGTTGACTTATGTACATTTTGAAACATTAGAACAGGACTGAACTCAGCAATAAGAGGAAATAATTTTTAGTTGTTAATAAGCACAAAATATATCAATAATAAAGACATCTTTTATTTTACATTTTGTGCTATCCAATAAGACCCAAGTGATTCAAATAGGAAAACATTGTTTTTGTGTCTGTTCAGCTCACGTCCAATTACTACAAAGACTAGTGCTGCGAATTGCATCCTCACATAAAATACCGTATTGCTGAGACACCTGGGTGGCTCAGTTGGTTAAGCATCCAACTCTTGGTTTCGGCTCAGGTCATGGTCTCACACTTTCATGAGTTCGAGCCTGCTGGGATTCTCTGTCTCCCTCTCCTTCTCTGCCCCTCTCCCACTCACACTGTGTCTGTCTCTCTCAAAATAAATCACTACACTTAAAAAAAATACTGCATTGACTCTACCTCTGTATTTTTTCATTGCAGCATTACACAAAAATCCCCTTTTTCACAGGTACCACAAGTAGTACAGAGAAGAAAATCATTAACATCAACATTGTCTTCCAAAGTCTCTGGAAGCTTAGTGGGGTGTAATGGAGAATGTTCTGTCCCACAATATGCACTGAGCATGAAGTACCTCTCTATTTACAGCGGATAGAAATCCTGAGGACAAATAACTTTTATTGTCCCTTACTGCCTGATATTTATTTGTTCACGTTGGGTATTGTTTCTTCTTGGAGAATTTTCATCTGTGTTTCTAGAAACTACAGGATGACATAGATAAGCTTGTCTTTGAAGTGTTCTGACTTTGGGCCTGTTCGATTAAGATGGTTTGAAACTCCTAATACTGATTTTCTTTTATATAGCAGGCTTCCTTCTTTGACTTGTGCTGAACTTCATTGTATAAAGAGAATAATACTTATTCATTGTTAAGTATCAAATACTGGCTAAATCTCTTATAATTAAGATTTAATTGAATGCTTAGACCTATGGTAGACACCATTATTTGCCATGGATGAGGAAGCAGAGGACAGAGAAAGTAATTGTCTAGCCAAACTCCACTACTGCCCTATATGGTCTTCAATAAAAAACCAAAAAAAAAAAAAAAACACAAAGGAAAAAATTTTTAAAGTGTATTTAATAAACAATAATATTTAAATAATAAGACACATAAATGTTTATAACATGATCAATCATAATTAGGCAAAAATAGGATAGTAAATGAAGCTTGTGTAACAAATATAAAGATTAAAGATCATTCATTTCTTTATTTAGCCATTTGATGCCCTCCCCTGCAACTTTCTAGTGTTCTCAAATATCCACAGAGATTTTTGTACTACAAATTAATTTATACTTTAATTTAATTTTGGTAGTAACAATTAATGTGGGATTTACACATTTAAAAGGCTTTAAGGTGTACAATACAGTATTATCTATAGGTGCAAGGTTGTACAGCAAGTCTCTAGAATTTATTCATTTTGCATAACTGAAACTTTATACCCATTGAACAGCAACTTCTCATTTCCCTCTCCCCTCAGCCTCTGGCAGCGGCCACTCCATTCTTTGCTTCTATGAGTTTGACTACTTGAGACACCTCATATAACACATGGAATCCTGTAGTATTTGTCCTTCTGTGACTGGCTTATTTCCCTTAGCATAATGTCCTCAAAGTTCATTCATGTTGTCACATATTTGTAAGTCTGATAACATTCCAGGGTGTGTATATACCACATTTTAAAAATCCATTCATCTCTCCATGGACACTTAGGCTGTTTCTATATCTTGGTTATTGTGAATAGTGCTGCAGTGAATACAGGAGTGCTATTATCTCTTAAAGATCCTGATTTC
Organism: Felis catus; assembly: GCF_018350175.1. Lineage (NCBI taxonomy): Eukaryota > Metazoa > Chordata > Mammalia > Carnivora > Felidae > Felis > Felis catus. Next base: position 45,123,300 of record NC_058379.1, read on the forward strand.
AATTCTCCTGGATAAATGCCCAGAAGTGAGATTGCTGGAGCATATGATTGTTCTATTTATAATTTTTTGAGAAACCACCACACTATTTTCCATAGCAGCTAGACCATTTTGCATTCCCATCAACAGTGTACGAGGGTTCCAATTTCTCCACATCCCTGCCAACACTTGCTGCGTTTTGTTATTTTAATAATAACCATCCTGACAGGTGTGAGGTGATATCTTACTGTGGTTTTGATTTGCATTTTCCTGACAATGAGTGATGTTGGGCATCTTTTTATGTACCTATTGACCATTTGTGTGTCTTTGGAGAAATGTCTATTCAACTCCTTAGCTCGTTTTTCAGTTGGGTTAGTTTCTTCACTCTTGAGTTGTAGGAGTTCCTTATTTTGGAAATTAACTCCTTATCAGATGTATGGTTTGAAAATATTTTCTTTCATTCTATAGGTTGCCTTTTTACCCTATTAGTTTTTCCCTTTGTTGTATAGAAACTTTTTTAGTTTGATATAGCCCCATTTGTTTATTTTTGCTTTTGGTGTCATATCCAAGAAGTTTTCAAGATAAATGTTATGAAGATTTTTCTTTTTCCCATGTGTTTTCTTCCAGGACCTTTACAGTTTCAGGTTTTATGTTTAAGTCTTTAGTCCACTCTAAGTTAATTTTTGTTTATAGTGTAAGATAAGTGTCCAACTTCAATTTCATTCTTTGGCCTGTGGGTATCAGTTTTCCTGGCACCATTTGTTGAAGAGACTCTCCTTTCCCCCATTGTGTGTTCTTGGCACTCTTGTGAATGGATTTATGGATTTATTTCTGGGCTTTCTATTCTGTTCCATTGGTCTATATGTCTATCTTTATGCCATGCCATACTGTTTTGATTACTGTACCTTTGTAATATACTTTGAAGTCAGGAAGTGTGATGCCTCTAGCCTTGTTCTTCTTTTTCAGAATTGATTTGGCTATTTGCAGTTCCATATGACTTTTTTCCATTCCTGTAAAATTGTCATAGGGATTTTGACAGGGATTGCATTAAGTTTGTAGATTGTTTTAGGTAGAATGGACATTTTAATAATATTAAGTCTTCCAATGCATGATCATGGGATGTCTTTCCATTTGTTGATGTCTTTAATTTCTTTGAGCGATATTTTGTAGTTTTCAGTGTACAAGACTTTCACTTCCTTAGTTAAGTTTATTCCTAACTATTTTATTCCTTTTGATATTTCTTTAAACAGGACTGTTTTCCTAATTCTTTTTCAGAATGTTTGTTATTAGCATATAGAAAAATAACCGATTTTATATGTTGATTTTGTGTCCTGCAACTTTACTGAATTCATTTTTTTGTCGTAGCTGGCATGTGTGTGTGCGTGTGTGTGTGTGCATATGTGTGTGTGCATGTCATCTTTACAGCTTTCTATATATGATATCATGTCATCTGTAAACAGGGACAATTTTACTTTCCACAGAGTTTACTGAAGGCAGATCACTGCATAATAAAGTTGGTATCATAAATCACTGAGGAAAGAATAGTTTATTCAATAAATTGTGTTGGGATATTTGGCTATCCATTTGTCAGGAAATGTTCTTCGAACCATACATCAAAATAAGTACCAGATGATTTAGCATTTAACTCAAAATAGTGAGCCATAAAAATTCTAGAAGAAAATATAAATGTACACAAAAGGCAGAAGCCACACATTTAAAAAATGACAATATAAAAATTAATGCATTTCAAAACCACTATACACCAAAAATGAAAGGTTAACAAAAAAACTCAAGGATAACCATAACTTTCATGGTAGGATAAGATCAGTATCTTTTATAAAAAATAAATTTATGATTATTACAGTAGACAAGTTTCCAATAGTAAATTGGGCAAAGGACATGAACACATATCATAGGAGGAAGATCACCAGCGGTGATGAAAATGTTCCATTCTACTAGCAGTTGGAAAAATACAAATAAGAACAACACCAACAGATAGATTCTTCCCAACTGTGAGGACGAGGACATGGAGAAAATGGCAGGTCAGCTGGGACCTGGGAGATACAAAAGTCAGGAGGTTGGAGATAGAAGTAGGGACTGCCTCCAGGCAGACGTAACTACAGAGCAAAGGCATATCAAGCCAGGCTCCTCTGGGACTATAGCAAACCTAGATATTTGGGTGGTAGAAGAGATCAGAAAGATACACAGGAAGTTTTCAATGGTGTGTTTTGTTATTTTCTTGAAATGACTTACTGATTTTCAGGGGTTGGCCAAAAACAAACAAAAACTAATACATCAGCATATAGTGAAAAATAAAAATAAAAACAAGCCAATCAAAATATGCAGTTTCCAGGGGTTTTGTTTTTCTAGAGATTTTAGCTAAAACATGAAAAATCTCATTCTCTTTAAGAAATAGTTTTGAACCCAAAAGGCAGTGGGTGGACCAGACCAACCCCCAAGTTGTATGGGTTCTGCTCCTGGAGTACCTGGTGCCATGATCCTCAATCATGGCTCTCCAAGAGCAGGGAATCTTCAGACCCTTCTATCCAGGGGGTCATTTTCTTTTATAGTAGTGTTTGGGTGCCATAATAGAGCTCAAAAGCACAAATGCCATTCATGAAAGAATGAATGCTCTTCAGAGTTCTTTAAAAGTTCATTTTCAACATATTAGCTTTGTCAAAGGACCATTTTATATTTGCAGTACTCCAAGAAGAAGCCAGCAACTTCTAAAAGTTTTCTGAAGATGAGAAATATGGGGAAGAGAGAGAGATGATGCGAATGAATAAAATAACTAAGAACAACTGCATAAATGTTGGTCCTGGGGAATTTCTCTTCCAGATCGGCATTGCAGGAGTCTGCTGCATTTTTCAAACCCCACGGTCTGAGATGCAGTCCATTTTTGAGGCTGATTTCTGTGTGTGGCCACTGACAATCCTGCGTAGCTGTGGCCTAATCGATTTCCTTTCCAGTAGTAGATATTTTCTGCTTTTCCCTATCTTTTCAAGGTGTTTTACAATAACTTAGGTTAATTAATCTTCTAGGTGTTCATTCATGTCGCCAAAAGAGGAATCTCGTCCAACTCTCCTACACGTATTCTTTCAAAATTCCTCAAAATTTGGACGTCCCTCATTCCTTAACAGCAGTTTTCCATGTTCACAGTTCTGTCTCATCTTGGAAATTAAATTCAGCCTTGCAAAGAGGCATTCTCTCCTTTCAGTAAGGGGCATGTAACATGGGCACCAACCTGTTTATATTGATAGTTCAAAGCCAAATTGGCCCCAAAATTTACAAATGATTCTTAGTTAGTAGTTTATTAAGAATGTTTTGGTGAACAATAAGCTACCCACTCTGACCTCTATACCAAAGGTTTATAGAGAAATTTTAACAGGATTCTGTCACTCCAGACCCAGCATGGCCATATTGAATGATGGCTGAAAGACCAATTTTTACTTTTTAATTTCAAAAGCATAGGTTTTTAAAAAAAATGTATTTATTTGGGAGGGGGGCACAAGTGGGGGAGGGGCAGAGAGTGAGGGGGACAGAGGATCTGAACCAGTCTCTGTGCTGACAAGCTGACAGCAGTAAGCTGGATGTGGGGCTCGAACTCACAAACTGCAAGATCATGACCTGAGCTGAAGTCAGATGCTCAACCGACTGAGCCACTCAGGTGCCCCTCAAAAACACAGTTTTGTGGAAGTATTCTCCCTATGTCCATAGAGCCCTCATAACTATCTCAAAGATTAGAAATAAATCTTGTTCTCTGTGACTTTTCTGTAGCCAACTGTGACAAAAATATATTAAGCATGCAATAAACATTTGTTATAGATTGAACCTGTGGGAGCAATAATCACTTTTCTTGAGTACCTGCGTATTTCAGGCCAAGTGAAATCCTGGATTTATCCACTCTCTTCCAAAAGAAACAATCATTGTGGTAAGATATTTGGATTAATAACATCATTTCATGTTTTAGTTTGCATAGTACTCTTCCACGCCATCAATGTGCTGTGCAACAAGGCCTCCTTATAATGTCTTCCAGAAGGCCAAACTTTCTCAAACCTGAGGAATTAAAGTCTGGTAGATTGTAAGCTACTCCTCAAAAGTTAGTTAGAACTTTGTGAAATTTCTTTGTTGAATAGCACTGAATTCATTCTCAATCAGCTTGAAAATGCATCACCGCCCTCTGAACAGCCAGTAGCAGATTACTCATTAGGTCTGAAATAATCTAATAAGATAGGACATGGAAGGTAAGTATTAAAAAAAAAAAAAGGGGGCACCTGGGTGGCGCAGTCGGTTAAGCATCCGACTTCAGCCAGGTCACGATCTCGCGGTCCGTGAGTTCGAGCCCCGCGTCGGGCTCTGGGCTGATGGCTCAGAGCCTGGAGCCTGTTTCCGATTCTGTGTCTCCCTCTCTCTCTGACCCTCCCCCATTCATGCTCTGTCTCTCTCTGTCCCAAAAATAAATAAACGTTGAAAAAAAAATAAAAAAAAAAAGAAAAAAAAAAAAAGAAAGAAAGAAAGAAAAAACCGGCCAACTGAAAAATGCTTATTTTGTGAAATTTTAGGTTTCAGTGACTTAAAATGTTACCTATATACAAAGATTGGCATCTGAAGGTTTTTTTCTCCACTGTAAAAAGGTATGAAGACAGCAAACATACTGTTTTGATCAATAAAGCAACAAGGCTCAGGAAGGCCAGAGGTTTAGGGTGACCAGCTGGGCTGAAGTGTTTTCTGAGAAGCAGAACTTTGGTGCTAAAACTAAAAAGGTCCCTGGAAAACCAGGCCGATTGGTCACCCTAGCACGAGTACTAACTGAGAATCCTTACCCTTAGATTCTAGTTCCAGCCCTAACTGTAGGTTGGCCCTGCCCTGGGCGAGATATGCGATCCTATTTCCTTACCTATAGAATGAATAATCAAATGGTAACTGATGCTTCTATCAGCTTTGAAGTGAATAGTGTTCAATATTCCACGAAATATATATATATATATATATGTCTTTAAAATATATATTTGGTCTTTGTCCACATTCCTGGCACAAAGCTCCTAAAACCCTTGGGATTTCCTAAATGAGAAGTGGGGAAGAGTCTTTTTTTATGTTAATGAGGTGACTTTTGAAAAGACCCTAACCTAAGGATGGGGACTGGTTACCAGAAGAACTAACCTTGTAATTAGAGATTGGAACTTTTAGTTCCACCCTCTCTGACTTCTGAGGAGGAAAGTTTAGAGAGTGAGTTCAATCACCAATGGCCAATAACTTAGCTAATCATGCCTATGTAATGAAGCCTCCATAAAAACCAGGAAAAGGACAGGGTTCGGAACACTTCCAGGTTGGTGAATGAGTGCAGTGCTCCAAGAGCATGGCAGCCCCAAGCTTTCCCCCACACCTGGCCCTGTGCATCTCCTCCATCTGACTGGTCCTCACATATATTCTTTTATAATAAACTGGTAAACATAAATAACGTTTCTCTGAGTTCTGTGAGCCGCTCTAGCAAATTAATTGAGCCCCAGAAGGAGGGACCTTCCGATCTCTAGCCCGCGGGTTAGAAGCACAGGTGGGTGACAATCTGGACTTGGGATTGGCATCTGAAGTAGGAGGGGGGCAGTCTCATGGGGCTGAACCCTTAACCTGAGGGACCTGACACTACCTCCGGGTAGACAGTGTCAGATTTGAGTTCAATAGCAGGTCACCCGGCTAGTGTTGGAGGATTGCTTGGTGGTGTGAAAACACACACACACACACACACACACACACACACACACACGCACACACACATACATTGGACTTGGTGTCAGAATTGGAGTGATATTCTCAGGACTCCCATCTTCTATGAGAATATGAAGGGGAAAAAAAGGTTAAGTAAAGCTTGCTTGCGGGGTGGGGGGTGGTCACTCAATTACAGCAGTGAGCTGATGGACCATATCTGTCCCACCCTTGGCTGGTCTTTCCTAAGAATCCCGGGGGCTCCTTAAGAGAGGGCTGGAAGAGAGCAGAAGCCAAATCAGCTACGGGTCCCCTCGGTATTGACCACACTTGCGTCCTCACAAAGCAGTGAGGAGCTCCTCACTGGGTCTCAAATAAGAAAAGGCCCAGACCCTGCCTGTTTAAGGGTGTGCATCCCAGTGTGTGCCCTGCAAAAAGTTGAAATGCAAAAGAAAATTTAATATGATCAGCTTTTTCACACAGATCTTGGACACTTTCAACCCAGACTGTGACTTCACCACAGCCATGGCCCAAAACCTCTCAGAATGAGGAGGGCAGGAGTGATCACAATTTAACAGGCTGGGGAGCCAGTGCTCAGAACACCCCCCACCCCCGTGGAGAGGAAGACTACCCCCCAGGAAAATGTAGAGCAGGAGAGGGAAGCCCAAAGGAGGAAAGGAACAAAGGTTGGTTCTGCTGGCAGGGAGAAGATAAAGTTGGGAGTGGAGAAGGAGAAAGGTAGTGTCAGCCAAAGGCAATAAACAGGCCTTCCACAAGTGCCTCAGAGCAGCACTGGGGAGGCGAAGGAAATTAGCCCATTAATAAAGGAGAAGGGAAGGAAATGACTGCTTCAAGAATGTCTGGGGCACTCAACTATTTAAAAATATTTTTAGTAAGAAATCTAAAGAGGCCCTGCATAAAGAGCAGGCGATCAGCGTCAACCTGACAGTCCTAAGAGGTAATAATGCTAAGTGAGGACAGCTGAGAAAGCCAAGTAGCCAGGAGCCTGTTTGTCAGGCAGGTGGGGTAAAGAAAGCTGTCATCTTAAGGAAGAAATCCGTCAAGCTGGTTATTTTCTTCTGGGGAGAACATTGTAGTAGCAAGAGGATGGGCCTTCCATGGGCTTAGATACTCCAGGTCTGAATCCTCTCTCTAATGCTGAGACCTCGGGCCATGTTCCTAGACTTTCCACTTCAAAGTTTCCTCATCCGTAACATGGAGCTGTGAACAGTTCCCTCCCATGCAGGTGCATATCGGGATCCCAGGAGACCATGCGAGGGCGCCAGAAACGGCAGCTATTTGCCTTAACAAGCCTACAACCTCTTCTTCATGAAACCCCAAATCCAAAAACTTCAAAACCAAAAGGGTTTTGATAACTCATTTGGCAACAACAACGTCATCTAGAATTACTTTGACAGTCCAAACTAACCCAAATTGATTATTTATGTTTTCTACTTACATTATTTATTATTTTAATATTTATATCTATATTATTTTAAATATTTATGTTTACATTATTTGTTATATTATATTGTTTATATTGTGATAATATCAGACTATTTATATTTTACATGTATCCCACTTAAAGTGAATATTTATATATTTAGCTACGGAAACATTAATGTGTTTGATTAGGGGGTGCTGCCTCAGACCCCTGTGGGAGATGTTACGTAACGTGCAGCAAATGCACATATCTTCCCTGAAGTCTAAACAATTCTGAGTCACAGCGGTTCAAAGAGTTTTGGAGAAGGGCATATGGACTCACACCTTGGCGAGTCTCGGATCCACCCCCTCATTAAGAATGGCACAGCTCCAGCGTGGAATCCTGACCTTATAGCCCAAGTGGAGGATCAGACCCAGAGTAAGTTCCTCCCAAATTCCGTGAGGACTTGACTCCGCCAGCCCTGCTCAAGAAAATGGCAGGGGGGAGCCTAATTTATTAGCTGTTAATGTTGTTACGCAACAAACTCGATCTCCAAGTTGCAAAAACCCAGTTGGAAGAGGTAAAAATGTAAAGTGATCATAACGACCAGAGTGTTAACCTCAGAAGATATATGAGTTTCATGGGAAGAAGTTTCCAGAAGTCAGAATGACACTGAAGCTCATGAATTTGTTTTTTTAAAGTACTACTTCTATTCAGCATTAATTTCCTTTTCTGTTGTGGTTTAATTTCAGTCTTAACAAATTCAGCCAGGATTTGGGGCATGAGGATAGGATAAGTAAGCTGAAAATTTGGATATGCAGATAATGGAAAGGAATCTGCTCCAACTGGGCAGTCAGGACTTGGCAGGGAGGCGGGGGGGGGGGGGGGAAGATGGCAAAAGGGCGGTAAGAATGTGTTAAGCAAGGAATCGGGCAAGGTGAAATTGGTGTAGAAAAAAGAGGTGTGTGTGAAGAGAGGCAGAACCACCCCTACCAACTTGCCTGGGGCTTCTTGTGAACTGGTGCGTGGGTGTGTATGGACACGTCTGTGTGCTATGCACACACCTTACTGGTCCACATTCCATCCCTCACCAAGTCTCTCTCCTCTTCCCCACGAACATACTGTAATCTCCACATCTCCACCCACCATGCCCGAGCGGAAAATGCACTTTCGACAGCCCTGTATTTCAGGCCTGGGACAAGGCACGTGTAGCTATCATCCAAGTTCACCTAACACGGTGCTGCATCCTCTTTCCCAGTTGCTAAGGTCCCCCTGCAGGAGGCGGGATGGCGCAGTGGTTAGGAGTGTGGCCCTATGCTGGAGTGTGAATCCTAACCCTGTATGAGTTTGGTGGTCACTTAATATCCCTGCATTCAGTTTCCCCTTCTGTAAAATGGGACAACAGCCACAGTGCTTTACTCACGGGGCTTTTTGAGGCTTAAATGAGGCAGTTCTTGTACAGCTGACCACAGGGCCTGGCTCAGCGATTTCTCCGTCCAGGGGCTTTGTGCCCTGTGCTTACGGCAGCTCCAGGGCTCCCAACTATGACAAGTAGCCTGTCTTGCAGAGACATCTCCAACCCCTGCTTAGACAATTGAACCTAAAATAAAAACAGTATTTTATGGTGAGGTCTCTCCGGCTAACAGCTGTTAATTTGGGGGCTCATTATTTTCTTTTTTTTTTTTTTTTTTTTTAAATTTTTTTTTTTTCAACGTTTATTTATTTTTGGGACAGAGAGAGACAGAGCATGAATGGGGAGGGGCAGAAAGAGAGGGAGACACAGAATCGGAAACAGGCTCCAGGCTCTGAGCCATCAGCCCAGAGCCCGACGCGGGGCTCGAACTCACGGAGCGCGAGATCGTGACCTGGCTGAAGTCGGACGCTTAACCGACTGCGCCACCCAGGCGCCCCGTATTTTCTTAATCATATTAAGCCCTCAGTCTCCAAATCTCTCAGCTAAACTGCCCCGCCACTTCCTGCTTTCCCACAAGCAAACTTACTCCTGGCTCCTTTGTCTGTTCTTGGCCCTCTTGTCAGTTGTGGTGGTGTGCAGGGTAATCCTAGTTGTGCAGATTTGTTTCCATGGGACAAACAGGGTGGGACCCGGGCCGAATCTACAGGCAACACGGCAGCCTCACGTCTAAGTTGCTTGCCCTGTTGGTGTTGTTGCAAAACTTCCAAGTTTTATTGGCAGAAAGGATTCCAAGAATCTTTTTTCAACTTCAGATAAGAAATTCTGGAAGAGAGACCATTCAAATGATATCCCTTAGAATTTGAAAAATGTTCACTGGCCTGTCTCCTACTATTATTTATGTACTTCTTATTTATGTTGAGAGTTGATCCTTTGATTGTTGGAACGCTGTCCTTTATTTCACGTATCTAGTGCAGTCTTATCGTCAAAAACCAGGAACAGTGGTAATATAAGAGGACTCCGAATACAGCGCGGGGCAGGGCTCCTGGAACGCCCGGGTCTCTGCCACTGCCCCCCTCTGAAGCTGGTCAAGATACAACAAAGGCATCACTTAACATGGCCTTTATCCCCTCTGGGGATTGTGAAGCTCTGAATCCTCTGCTGAAAGGAGAACTGAAATTACTTCAGTAAAATGAACATAAAGGATTAAAAAACAATGGGTAAGAAGTAGGAGAGGTGAGAGAACAGATCTGTGGAATACATACTTTAGCCAAAATATGAAATTTCTTCACTTCAACACTTACTAGGATGCCATCCAGAGATAATTACACCATTTATTAAGCACTCCCTGTGGTGGGCAGAGCGGCAAGCCCTTGGGACATTAATCTATTGTGAATCCTAAATCCTGCAAGGTGAATGTTATGGCTGTTTGAACGGCCTCATACAGAAGAGAAAACTGAGGCTCAGAGGGGTTTAGGAGGCCAGTAGACCATGGGGCCAGGATTCAAGGTAAAGACCGTTCGTCTCCAAAACCGTCAATTTGCCACATGTCATCACACCTTTTTAGGACTGGTTTCAGTCATAATACAACATCAGCAGTGAATGTGGAAATGTGACCAGATTTTCTTCCTTGTTTTTAAATTTTACCATCTCCTATGTCCTGATGATTCCCTTTTGCAATTTCTATTCATTTATTCACTTATGTATTCATTCACTCATTTATTTGACATGTTCTCTCTCTCTCTCTCTCTCTCTCTCTCTCTCTCTCTCTCTGTCACACACACACACACACACACACACACACACACACATACACACACACAGAGGAATTACTATTATAATCACTGTCCTTGAAGAACTTGCAGTGGAATCAGAGTTTGCTGTAGTGAAATTTGCTACAAAGTATAGATTTATGCATTTTACCAGAAGATAAAGCCAAAAGAAATAGAGGTAGGATAACAGTTTGCAGACAAAAGTTAAAGAAGACATCTTAGCAGCATACAAGGCGGCTTAAATTAAATGTTATTTATGCTTTATGATTGCTGTTTGACAATCTCCCCATTGTTTATCAGCGGCACTACAAATTACTATGAAGAAAAGCTTCTCTGTGCACGGGGTAAGACAAATTCACTTTCTGTTTCTGTTGACAAGGGAATCAGAATCAGTTTGGTGCCATCTAAGGTCTTCCAAAACAACATGAACACTGTTCATGTGCATTTTCTGGGAGAAGGCAGAAGGGGTTAGCATGTTTCTGGACTGAGGGCCATGATAACTGTCTACCGATATTTAAAGGGTGTAAATGAAGACCTGATTGCTTTAAGACATGATGGTACTTAGTTTACTAAAGATGCAGAAGAGCTGGGTGAGGCATGACTGAACTCTAGACCCCCCCAAAACTTTGTACTGAGGGCCTACCAGATATAACCCAGCAGGGAGTGAGCCTTGGGCTCTGAGAGGAGAGAGCCCTTACAGATTGTATCAGCGAGGAGGTGACAAAGATAACAGTCTATCTGGTGGCCTCCAGAAAGACTTTATGAGGGAAGATGATTGCAATTTAATGGCATTCCAGGAGAGGGAAACTATTCATGGACCCTCCACTGAGGAGAGAAAAAAACAGAAGTACCTCCAGCTTTAAGAAGAGTGTAAAGGGCAGACTCAAGCTCAGGGAAGTGGATGGTTGATTGTACAGTTTGTAATCACCAGCCCTCACTTCGTTTCGTTCTCCTCTGACTCTCCACCTTTCCTCTGCATCTCTTTGGAACTTTTCATGGAAGCGTGGGATGGGAACAGAGTAAAGGCTCTCAAAGTAGTTAAATTGTATTCTTTTTTGGCAACTCTAGGGAAAGGCTCTTTAGATTAATTTAGAGCTATTAATTATTAAGAAGTTATTAAGGTTAAAGTTTCTTGGAACACTTATGGATATCATTTATCCAGATAACAGGTCCCAAGTTTATGTGGGTAATTGGATTTTGGAGCTACATACTCTAATTTGGGGGTGAGAGGAGGGTATTGTTGCACAACAGGATGGAACCATGTAGAAAGAGATCATGTTAAATGTTTTCATCCACAATGAAGGCTAACTCTACAGAATTTAGATTTTTTTAATGACCTATAAATGCCTTCAAAAAGACAATGAATTGATGAAGTCTTTTGATAGGTGTAAGTCACAAAATTAAGAGACTGTTTGTAACAGATGCAACCGACGATAGGGCACTCAGAGCAGACAGAAAAACAAAAACAAAAACAAATAAAACAAAACAAAACAAAAGCAAAAACAAAAACCTTCTCTAGAGCAGAGGGCATGAAGATGAAAAGAACTTCCCTTCTGCCTTATGTAAGAAGTGGCTGATGATTTCTTTACAAATACCGAATAGTATAAGTCCTAAATAAGAGGCAAAATGTCTCAGTTCCATCCAAATGCTATAAATGTAGTTAAATGGGAACATACGGTTATTTAACATTTCTATAGGACTGTCTGTTTGCCAAAAGATTTATAATCACTGTTCCTGAATATTCACGACATCTCTTTAAAGCACAATTTCCCATACAGGGACTATGAGGCCGTGGGGATGGTGGAAGAATTCCAAAAGAGTCATGGGGATTGGAACTGTAGTATTTCAAACAGCTGTCTGGTGGTGATGCAAAACTGGGGGCTAGAGGAGGGAGATACAGAGATCCCAGCACCCTGCGTTCCCTGGGCAAGTCTCCCCCTGGACCCCCGGCCCTTTCTCAGGACCAGGCCTGACCCCCTGCAGCATCCTGGGCTCCGTCCACTCTCCTGTCCTCTGGAGCACCAGGGGCACCTGAACCCCTTGGGAGCATAGTATAGAAGGGGCTTTCGGAATCTATTTGAATCCCAGCTTCCGTCCTTGCTTGCTGGATGGCTCTGGCACATTTCTTACCCATTCTGAGCTTTGAGTACTACATCTGCAAAATGTTAGCTATTCATAATGCTGTGCAGGGTTGTGATAAAGAATGAGTAGGAGGAATCACGCAGGCTTATTTCACTTAGCATAATGCCCTCAAGGTCCCCCATGCTGTTGCACATTGCAGAACTTCCTTCTTTCTTGAAGGTTGTATAGTATTCCACTGTATGTAAACACCACATCTTCTTTATCCATTCATCTGTCGACGGACATGTAGGTTATTTCCATACCTTGACTCTCGCAGATAGTACTGCAATGAACACAGGAATGCAAATATCTACTCAAGATCCTGAATTCAATTCTTCTAGAAAAATACCCAGAAGTGGGATTGCTGGGTCATATGGCAGTTCTATTCTTAATTTTTTGAGGAGCCTCCATACTGTTTTCCATAGTGGATGTACCAGTTTGCATTCCCACCAACAGCGTACAAGGGTTTCCAGTTTCTCCACACGTGTTGCCTTATGTTTTCTTTGAAAACAGCTATGCTGACAGGTGTGAGGTTATATCACACTGTGGTTTCAATTTACATTTCCTGGGTGATTAGTACTTATAGTTACCAATAATGTGCGGTACACTTAAAAATTTGTTAAGAGGGTAGATTTCATGGTAAGTGTTGTTATAACAATAAAATAAAATTAAAAATAAAGTAAAAAATATTTACACAGATAAAAATAAAATATAAATTAATTTCAATGTATAAACTACCTATAACATACTTAACACATTGTAGGAGCCCAGGGATTAGTAGTAACTCTGTTCCCATAATCTCTCCCGGTGCTTCTTTGATGTTTCAGGGAAGCAAAGACTTTTTCATTTGGAGAGCTGAACTCTGAATATCTCTGACTAAAACAAATAGGAAATGCATACATACATATCTATAAAAATAAATAGATAATATTGCAAATACTTAAATATATAGTATATAGATATAATAAAGCTTGATAAAACTTAAGTGTTCTCCCAGTCATGATCTTTGGTTTATTCCTTCTGACTATCTTGCTGGGATAGTGCACTGGAAATCCCATTTGACCCGTGCCCCTACTTTTATTCCCCAAAGCCCCAGCTATAGCAGAGTCTGGTGACTTTATTTTCTAGGATGGGCTATCTTCCTGGAGGATATAACTGAAATATGATGAGACTTTTTTCAAGAACAATAGGTAACTTCTTATCTCAAATAGAAAATTTAATCTTTAGGTATTTGGTGGTCATTCTATCAGGACCTTCCCCTTAACAGAAGTTATACTATTTTGGAAATTTCTTCACCTTTCACATGTTCCATGTCCTAGTCTTTTAAGTGGATTGAAGAAGGAGGCTGAAGCTACAAGGACAATGATGATGAGGGTGGCACCTGAAGATCAAATGTAGTCCTTTTTTTGGAGGATCATTCTCCCAAGGGTAAGTGTTATGTGATCACAGTTCCAGAAAACAAAGCAATTTGATGACTCAGATATTCTAATAGTGAAAAGTTCATTATTTAGTCTATTGGCCAGTCAGGGGAAGTAGGGAGATTTCCTCGTGTGCAGCCTGGTGACTGCCAATCACTGCAGGAGGAGAGGCTACAAGTTGACAACGAAAAGTTGTCTCTCACCATCCCAGCCTCATGTTCAAGGTGAATTCCTTTTAGCTCAGAATATGGCCCTGGGCTCTCTCCTCACATACATTTCTTGCAAATAGCTGATTCAGGAAGCCTCACCTCACTTAAAGATGAATAACCAGAAAGGAACCAGCACAGTACCTATACATGAGAAAGGCTGAAACAAGTGAGAAAAACAAATGAAGAAGATTTGAAAAAGATTCAGTAGAAAAATATTCTCACAAAACAGATGAAATTTTGGACCCAAAAGACTGTCATGAATTTAAAAAGAAAAAAAAAAAAAACCAACAACTTAGTGAAGCAATCATCTTCAAAAAAACAGGAGCTCAAAACAAAACAAAACAAAAACCCAGAGCCCAGATAGACAATAGTTCAGGAAATATTGAGCAAGAGAAAAGGAGGTGAGACAAGAACTGGCAGAAAAAGGTGACTGAGAAATAAAAACTACAATGGTGGCCACAGAAGGGAGGTAGATTCTGCTGGATGCATGCCAGGTATTCACAGGATGGGAGGGAGGAAAGGAACGAAATGGAAATGAACAAAGGTTTGTTAAGGATTAGCAGGAAAGCAAACAGTAGATAAAATAGACCTGAAAAAGAAAACAGAAAGTGTGCAACAGGAATAATGTTTTAATATATAAAATGTTAACCCTTTCATATATAAAAGACTGGACTATTGCAGGAAAAATTAATGCAAAACCATCAACATCAAGTCAAATCCTAGAAACATTTTTGGATTGTAAGGATACATAGGAATCCTTTGAACTTATTCATTGCAAGACCAAGTCACCTATAAAGAGACTTGAAATAACTCAGGCTGGCCTTGGGTTTCACCATAGCAACACTCAGAAGAGCTAAAAGACATTTAAACAACGCCCACAACATATGACCAAAGAATTTTATACCCAACCAAACCACTTTCAAGACAGAAAGCATAAGACAAATATTTTGGGTATACAAAACTGATAAAATGTTAAGTTTCATGTAAGAGACTTTAGTTCCCTTTTGTTATGCCTTTTAGTGCAAATCAACAAAAAATGTAATTAATAAAGTAAATTTAATTGATACACACAGCTTTCTATACTATGAGAATATACTTTTCCAAGTACTCTTGGAATAGTCAAAAAATTGACTGTATAGACAGGGGCACGAAGAAAACTTCAATGAATTACAAAATTTAGAATGAGCATAGAAAACTTCTCTGATCACAAAGCAATTAATTTAGAAATTAATAATAAAATTAGGGGAGAAAAAAATCCTTCCACTTGGAAATGCTAAAATACTCTTTTGTGTACAATACTACTATCAGGGATGGGTTTAAATAATGAAATAAAAATAATTAAGTTAGCATATATCAGAACCTATAAAATAGAGCAGAACTCTGAGGAAAATTTCTACATTCAATATTCACATTTATATAAGAGAAAGAAAGCATGTAGGTATAAATTTAAACAAAAACTGAAAATTTAACAAAAACATATAAGCTCTGTAGAAGGTGACATCTTTAAAATGCTGTTAAGAAGCAAAAGACTTGGGGGCACCCGGGTGACTCAGTCAATTAAACATCTGACTTTTGATTTTGGCTCAGGTGATGATCTCATGGTTCCTGAGATAAAACCCCATGTCAGGCTCTTTGCTGAGTATGGAGCCTGCTTAGGATTCTCTCTCTCTCCTTCTGTCTCTCTCTCCCGTCCCCTGCTCATGCTTGCTCTCTCTCTCTCTCTCTCTGTCTCAAAATAAATAAATAAATAAACATTAAGAAAAAAGAAACAAGATTTGAAGAAATTGAAAGGTATACCATATTCTTAAACAAGAAGACTTTAAGCAAAAGCCTCAACTCTCTAAAAAAAATCTATGTGTAGCAAATAAATATAGAGGATTTTAAAAACTAGAAAAACTGTTTTTAAAGCTTATAAGAAAAATCAACAGGTGTAATTCCATTTCTGGTAATAGTGCGCTCGGTTATTTAGATTAACCCTTCCACTGAAAAAAAATGAAAAAATGAATAAAATATTAAATAAAGTTGTTCTTAAAAGTATTGAAAAGTTGGGGCACCTAGGTGGCTCAGTTGGTTAAGCATCTGACTCTTGAGCTTCAGCTCCAGGTCAAGATCTTGAGGTTTGTGAACTAGAGTCTCATGTCAGGCTCTGCACTGACAGTGAGAAGCCTGCTTGGGATTCTGTCTCCCTCTCTCTCTGTCCTTCCTGCTCTCTCTCTCTCTCTCTCTCTCAAAATAAATAATTTTTTCTTTAAAAGCATTGTAAAGATGACAAATAACAAGAACCTACTGAATGATCAGCATCTGACATCAGTGACTTTGTTGATCAGGTTAAATTGAGTTGGCTCTGATTTTTAATGGAGACTCAGGATGAAAAAGACAGAACTCAAAGGCCAGGATGCACCCAAGGTCAGAGGAAGGGTCTCATAACAGACTCTTGCCCCACATTAGCTGGGACTCCCAAAGGTGAACCAGAGATAAACCTGTTCCCCTTGCCTCTACCTCAGGGACCTTAGGGAGAGTTGCCTGTCCACTAAGCAAAGTAGGGAAAAGAAAACAACCACCACCACAACAAAAAACACATGTCTCTGTTAGATGTCACTATTAAACCATTGGCCAGCATTCGCACTCATTTACCACCCAAAGGCATATCACTGGAGTGGCCCAAGAATCTTCAGGCTATGAATTTGGTTTAAAGTGATACCAAACCATAGTGCTTCCAAGCACAGGGCGGAAGCAAACGCTAATCATCTCTGGGAGCAGATGCTTTCATCCTAGGCCTCGGGGATTTTGTACAAATGACTTTTCATAGGCAGTAAGCATTGCAGTTGAAGACTAGTAAACACACTAGAAAGCAAGGCACCATTAGTTAATGCCAGCACAAATAAAGAGACAGAAGAGGTGATTCACACAACTTTGGCTCTTTAAACACAGAGCATAAACAGCTATGCCAATTTTATTTAAATAAATGGAAGAGAAGCTTTAAATACCGCAAGGAATAGGAAACAATAAAACGTGACATGGTGGGTTGGAAAACCAAATAGAACTTCTAGAAATGAAAGATAGAGCAACAGAAAAATACAGTAAAAAAAAAAAATCAATGAATGGGTAAGGCATTAGATTAGACACAGTAGAAGAATTAGAAAACTGAAGATAGTAAGAATAAACTATTCGGAATTGTAGTGCAAAGAAACAGGTTAGAGTGGGAGAGAGCCAAAGCATAAGAGACTCTTAAAAACTGAGAACAAACTGAGGGTTGATGGGGGGTGGGAGGGAGGAAAGGGTGGGTGATGGGTATTAAGGAGGGCACCTTTTGGGATGAGCACTGGGTGTTGTATGGAAACCAATTTGTCAATAAATTTCATATAAAAAAAAAAGCAAAAAAAGAAAATATGAGAGAATAAGAGACACCAAAGATAGAGAAGTTCTCTCTTCTCAAAGAAAGTCTCTCTCAAGAGAGTAAATGGTGTGTCAGCTGGAGAGAAGAGAATGGGGTTATGGATTGGTGAGGGAGTAATATTGAATCTTAAATTTGAATGAAAAGAAATTCACACCGGGGCGCCTGGGGGGCTCAGTCGGTTAGGTGTCCAACTTCAGCTCAGGTCATGATCTCCCTGTTAGTGGGTTTGAACCCCACGTCTGGCTCTGTGCTGACAGTTTGGAGCCTAGAGCCTGCTTCAGATTCTATGTCTTCCTCGCTCTCTGCCTTTCCCCTGCTCACATTCTCTCACTCTCTCTCTCAAAAATAGGTTAACATTTAAAGAAAGAAAGAAAGAAAGAAAGAAAGAAAGAAAGAAAGAAAGAAAGAAAGAAAGAAAGAAAGAAATTCATATCAATACACATCACAAAGAAACTATGGAATGTTCTAGACAAAGAGAAGATCTTAAAAGCAGCCAGAGTTGAAGTGGAGTGGGATGTGACAATTATTGAGTAAGACTAGCTCTACCAGATGTCATAGTATATTGTAATGTGCTATCAATGAATACCTCATGGCATTGGTACATGAGCAAATAGATAGATCTATGTAACAATAAAAGACCCAGAAATAAATCTATGATATATGGGGATTCAGTATATGATAAAAGTTAGCAACTCAATAGGGAAATGATGTCTTATTTAATAACATACTGAGACATATAAGCCTCTGGGAAAAAAAATACATGCTTGGATTCTGACTTCCCACATTATTACAGCTAAATTGTAGATGGATCCAAAATTTAGAAGGGGAAAAAAAAAACAAAAAAAGTTACTGGAAGAAAAAAATAGAATATACTTAAAAAAAAAAAAAACTCTTGAGTAGTAGAAGCTTTCTGTGTATCACAAAAAGAAAACTGTGAAAATATAATTTTGGTAATTTTGGCAATTTTTACTGTACAACAATTTTTAGAAGTGTGTCTTGTGTAATAATAATCATAAATGAATAAAAAATAATGAGCTGGTAAACGCATGTGCATGCAGCTCATATCACTGATTAAAGACAGTGTGAATAATTTACACAAATCACTGTACAAATAATAAAATATAAAATGGATGAAAGCTCTAAAATATTTCACCAAAAAACAAACTAAAACTGGCTTCTAACGCTATGAAAAGACGCTCAACTTCATTCATAAACAGAGAAATGCAAATTTAAACAAAAAAGTAATGCAACTCTTGGGGCACCTGGGTGGCTCAGTCGGTTAAGCGCCTGACTCTTGTTTTTGGCTCAGGTCATGCATGATCTCATGGTTTGTGGGATCGAGCCCCAAGTTTGCTGTCAGCACAGAACCTGCTTGGGATTCTTTCTCTCCCTCTCTCTCTCTGCCCCTCCCCTACTCCCACATGCGTGCTCTCTCTCTCTCCCAAAATAAATAAATAAACATTAAAAAAAAAAGTAACGCTATTCTTCCATTATCAGATTGGCAGAGATGAAAACATTCGGTAGTACGCTGTGTTGGCAAGAATGTATGGAGAGCATTTGGTTCTACGCATCGAGATTTTACTTCATGTGGCCTTTGACCCAGGCCCTTTACCTCTGAGCATTTCTCTTACAGATATGTTCATAAATATATGAGATGGGGTGTTCAGGAATATTTATTACAACACTGTAAAAAACGAAAGCTTGGTAACAACTTAAATCCTTGTCTTATCTATGGGGAACTTATTAGCCTCCTGCCAGCTATCTGCTTTTCTGTCTCTCTCCCCTTCATGTCCACATTACCTGGTCCACTTATCTATCTCTCAGACCCCGTACACATGGGAGACCCTGTGGAGGACTCCTTCTCGTTCAGAAACACAGCTCTTCCTTCCTCCTGTGGGTTGTCTCTCCTGGCACCACCACCCACTTCCAGGGGGTTCGCTTGTCATTTATAATGGCCTTATGTCTTTCCATTCAAGCCAGCCTGTGAATTTTACCTCAATTTAAAAAATGGGTTTTAACATAATGCCCTCCAGGCCCATCCATGTTGTCTCCAGTGGCAGGATTTCCTTCTTTCTCATGGCTGAATAATACTCCATTGTGTGTATATATACCACACCTTCTTTATGCTAAGTGAGATCAAGTCAGACGGAGAAAGGCAAAAACAGTAAAACCTTGGTTTGTGAGCATAATTCATTCTGGAAACATGCTTGCGATCCAAAGCACTTGTATATCAAAGCGAATTTCAAGAACCATTGGCTCACTTGTGATCATGTGACATTCAGCATCAAGTACTACTCATATTGTAAGACTTTGCTCATTTATCAAGTTAAAATTTATTAGAAATGTTTGCCTGTCTTGAGGAACGCTCGCAGAACAAGTTACTTGCAATCCAAGGTTTTATTGTACTGTATGATTGCACGTATATGTAGAATCTCATGAAAAAGCCCAACTCGTGGAACCAGAGGGTACAGAGGTGGTTGCCAGGGGAAGGAGTGGGGGAAGTGGGAGATGTTGGTCACAGAGGATAAAGTTCCAGTTGTAAGATGAATAAGTTCTGGGGATCTTCTGGTGATTATAGTTAATAATACTGTATTATATATTTAAAAGTTGCTGAGAGAGTGGATCATAAATGTTCTCACCACAAACAAGAAATGATAATTATGTGAGGTGATGGAAGTGTGAGCTAACACTCTGAATGTAATCATACTACGATACAATGCATCAAATCTGCACACTGTATACTTAAACTTACGCAGTGTTATAAGTCAATATATCTCAATAAATACAAAAACTAAAAACCTGGTTTTCATTCAATCCCCAAAGCCCGCTGCAAAGGTCCTCTGCGGGAAACCTTCCTTACTCCCTTCAAGCAGAGTCAGCCCACCTCCCTCCCTCTCCTCCTGTGTATTCTCAAGGGGGCGAAATGCATTGGGGGTAGGCAAATCATCCTACTCTTTTGATGTTCAGAGCATTGATCTATATACAGTATATAAACACATACACAATATAGCTGGGGTATTAAAATTTCATGGGGGCAGGGAGGTTAAGAAAAAAATATTTTAAAAGGCTGCTTAAGGGGGCACCTAGGTGGCTCAGGTCACTGAGCATCCCACTCTTGATTTTGGCTCAGGTTGTGAGGTCACGTTTTGTGAGATCAGGCCCCGTGTTGGGCTTACACTGACAGCACAGAGCCTGCTTGGGATTCTTTCTCTCTCTCTCTCTCTCTCTCTCTCTCTCTCTCTCTCTCTCTCCCCCCACCCCAACCCTTTCCCCGTTCACATGCACGTGCTCTCTCTCTTTCTCTAAATAAACAAATGAATGAATAAACAAACAAACAAGGCTCCTTAAGGAGCAATAATTTGAAGAAGGTTGAGAAACCTTGCTCTTGATGTTTCCTCCAGGCTGAGAAAGAGACGTGCCAAACCCAACTTGTCCGAAGCCAGATGAGCTCTCCTCCCTCACCTTGCTCCCCAGTCCCTACCCTCCTCCCAGTTTCCTGTCACAGTTACAAGTGGCAAAGTCATTGTCAGTTACCCAGCATCCCTGCTGGGATCCTCAGTCACATTTGGTGAACACCTGTCCCTCACCCTCCATATCGAATCACACCGAGCCTGCCTCCTGTACCATCTGTCTGCTCTCACTGTCCCAGCCACCCGGCCTTGTTGTCCCTTGCCTGGACCCTGCAATAAATGGTTTTCATCCACTCCCCACTCCAATCTGTCTTCTACTCTGTCACTAAAAAGAATGTTCTAAAGCACAAACTGATTAGGGCCCGTCTGGGTGGCTCAGTCAGTTAAGAGTCCGACTTCTGCTCAGGTCATGATCTTGCAGTCTGTGAGTTTGAGTCCTGTGTCAGGCCCCATGCTGACAACTCAGAGACTGGAGCCTGCTTTGGATTCTGTGTCTCCCTCTCTCTCTGCCCCTCCCCTGCTCACGCTCTGTCTCTGTCTCTCAAAATAATAAACACACGTTAAAAAAATTAAAGCACAAACTGATTAGTTTTCATTTATTCATGGTTATATTCCTGTTAGCTTAACATATAAGTCCATATATGGACTTATATGTCTACCACTTCCCGCATTCCCCTACAGACGTGTTCTGTTCTAGCACATTTGACTGTGTGCTTTCCCCAGAACTCATTCAATATTTTCATCCTTCCCCATCTCTTTTGTACCAAATCCTCTGCTCAGAATTCCTTCTCCTCTCTTTTCACCTTAACTCCTATTCCCACCTCAGGGCTCAGCTCAAATGCTACCGCTTCTGTTGAGTCTCCCCTCAGAAGATTCCAGCAGAATTGTTTGTTGCTTTCTTTGCAAACCTACAGCCTGATATCCATAGTCATATAACAATGAATGCACCACATTGTTTTTCAGCTGGTCCCCTTATTACACTGTGGATTTTTGAGAGCAAGGAGACTTACCAAATCAACACATTTATTGAGAAAAATACTCCTATTTGCAAGGCGCTGTGCTGGGTGTCAGAGGAGCAGTCAGTGAATGAATGAGACTTGCCGGCACGAAAATCTGGTAGGGAGGACAGATACTCAGCAAAGTAATTTAACAAGTAATCATTTAAATATAGTTCCAATAAGTGTGACACCGGAAAAACATGAGGGCAAGGATCCGGGAGATCCACCTGTACCTGAGGAGCCTGAGACAGCTTTAAAGGTGAAAAGACCTCTAAACCAAGAAACAAGAGGGCCAGTGAGTGTGGGGGAGGAGAGATGTCCAGGCAGAGAGGATATCACAAGAGGATGTCCTGTGCTAAGAAAGCCTGAGATCATGGAAGACTTGAAATAAAACCAACAACCCAGCTTGCAAACACACCAGCCATCTGAGGCATGGTGAGCAAGGGGAGCCGGGTGGGAGGTGACACTGTGAATACCCAACAAGTGACTGTTGGGGGGATTTATGCAGGAAGGAGTTACTCTCAGAACATGAAGGGGGATCTTCACACTGCTCCCTTATGTACTTCTCGGGGCCACAAGAATGGACTGCTGACCTGGATCTGCACGACAGTGCTTTTGTCCTTGTTGTCATATGGCTGGAAATACAGACCCAGAAGTATTTTTCTCTATGACGCCAAAAAAAAAAAAAAAAGACCACAAATTCTGATAGATGATTTGTATTCAACACCTTCTAGAAATAACTCCAATTTCATTATGCAGTACTTTGGGAGCTCAGCCTCTTGTACAAATGACTAACAATCTTGCAAAGTGTGATTTTTCAGGACCTGACCTCGATACCTGGTGCTCGGGTGAAATGGCTCCGGGTTGAGGAAGAACATTGCCCTGTGCCTGAGACTCGGGGGTCAAGCGTCAGTCACACGAATATGAACACGGAGCAAAGACAGTATGCTCAATTCCATGACCGGGTGACAACTGGGCAGTTTCATCCTGCATCTTGTGTGCTGGTAGTTGTCATTTGTCTGGGGCCCTGGAGGTCCCACGTGCTCCCCCCCAGCAGTTTAAGGGGTGTTGCAGGTACAGATGGGGTCGAATGAATTGCTTTGTTAAAATAAACCAGTCTTGCGGTCAAGGAGTCATGTGGACGTGGGGCCATCGACAGAAATGACTCACCAAGGGAGGTATGTAGATGGCTGTGGAAAGAGAGGAGACAACTAAAAATAACAGTTCCTTTGAAGGGTGGAGCTAGGGCCTGGTGTTGTCTCATATTTGCCTGCTGTTTCTGAAAATTCCCCCAGTCAAGTGGAGAACGGAATGGTGGCTGCAGATACCTGGCCTTTGCAGAAAGAGACAAGCCTACAGATGGCTCTGGCTAGGTCCAGCCTTCAGGAGAGACAGGGATTTCAGAGTCACAAAGGCCTCCCCGAAGCTGATGCCTGACATTCCATACTAGAACCCCACACCTGCACTGGAGACTTTGGTCCCTGATAAATCAGAAGAGCAACACATAGGCTATTATTAACACTACACTCAAAGGTTGTTGGGGTGACAGGGATGTTCAGACTTGGTTTTCTTCTACTTTCTTTTTCTCTTCCTCCCGATTTTCCATACACTCCGTGGGGACCGAGACCCTGTGTGTCCTGCTTTCAGTTCCATTCTCAGTGTCTAGCACAGAGTAGGAGCTAAATAAATATTTGCTTAAGGAAAAATGGAAGGAATGCATCTAGCTCAGCCCTGTTAGCTTGCAGACAAGGAAACTGGGCAGGGAGCGGAAACTTGCCAGGGTCATGCAACCGGTAGGCAGCAGTGGGAGTGAAGCCAAGTGGCACTCCTCACTCAGTGCATCCCTCACTCCAAGCCATGAAGAGGGCTCAACATGGCTACACTGGCTGAGGGCAAGGGAGACTTGCCACTTGAGTGGCAAAGTCCACAGACTGAGGAATACTATGTAAGAGGGTCCTAAGGGTGCCCAAAGTTGGTGTGAACCTATATAGGGAGGTGGTGGCATCGAGGGCTGCCCAGCACAGCCCCAAGACTGCAAAGGTGCACCTTTCTTGGGCATGCTATGTTTGCCTAAATTTGTTTTTAATCAGACCTTGGAGAAAGCAGACGTTCTGGAGTGGCAGAGGCTGGTGACTTGTTGTTTGCATCAGACCATGGACTTGACTATATGTGGACAGTCCTACAGTTGTTACCACTGATGGCGTGCATGCCTTTATGTATTTTGGGTTTTTTTTTCTTTTAATAATCAGACAATAGTTTACATCTGTACGTTGGCAAGGAGCCACAAGGAAGAGCATCCAGACAAAGAGGAGAAAAGCCACACTGGCAAGTGGGGGAGCTAGGAAAGAGAATCCAGATACTTTGCCTTCTGTCCCTGTGGATGGAAGGATTTAAAGTTCACTTCGGGGGAAGGGGAGACAAGGGGAAGAGAGGGCCTTTCAGGAATCACTAGTGGATGCAAAAATGGTTATGTTAAAAGTCCATATGCATTTAGTCCCACATTGTCTTACTGTCTTAAAAACTCTCTAAGGCGAAGGGCTTCTGAGAGGTCAGCAGCAGTTGTAGGAGCGGCAGGGAGAGGCCTGGGGCTCAGGAATTGAGTGGAGGAGATGCAAGAAGGGCAGCCACTTATGGGGGCCTCCGGGCCCCACACCCCCACCTGCGTGTATCCCCCTACTCTCCCCATCTGCATCCCCACAGCCTTGGAGGAGGGAGCAGAGCCCTATCTGGCTTGCCATCCAAGTCCCAGAAAAGATGGATTCTATTTCATCCCCAGCCAACGGGGTGGCAGGATTTGGCTTTGAGTCCTGAGAGAATATGCCAAGCTCCCAAGTCTGGGGCCACTCTGGACTGTGGTGAGCCCAGGTTTGCACATGAGAACAACACCAGATATTCGACTACAGCCTTACGTTGAGTCGATCCACCCAGTCTGTATATTTGGACACAGAATTGACAATTATTTGAAAATACCTGCTTCTTTGGGGTACTTGGGTGAATCAGTCGTTAAGCATGTGACTTTGGCTCAGGTCATGATCTCACGGTTTGTGAGTTCAAGTTCCACATCAGGTGAGCTCGAGCCTCGCTTTGGGTGAGCACCTACCCCACTTCGGGTGAGCCCTGCTTCTCTGTCTCTCTCCCTTCCTCCGCCCCTCTTGGGATTCTCTCTCTCTGCCCCTCACTCACTTGTGCCCTCTTTCTCTCTCAAAAAAAAAAAAAAAAAAAGGAAAGAAAATCTCCGCTTCTTTGATCAAGCTATTGAATGGGGAAAACCACAAGGATTGATTTACTTGCAGGTTTACAGCCAAAGCAGATTTTGGAAACGGGTGTTCAAACAGCTTATAGAATTTCAGCTTAGAGGTCCTGAAGCTCCATCAGCTGAAGTCGGCGGAGACTGGTTAAGGATATCCACGAAGCAGAAGTAGTTTAGATTATTATTGGTTTTTAATTTTGATTTTAAACTTAAAAAAAATGTTTTTGTTTACTTATTTTGAGAGAGAAAGAGTTTGGGAGGGGCAGAGAGAGAGGGAGAGAGAGAAAGAATCCCAAACAGACTCCGCCCTTGCCAACACAGAGGAGGACTCCATGTTACAAACCATGAGATCATGACCTGAGCCAAAATCAAGAGTCGGACTTAACCCACTGAGCCACCCAGGTGCCCCTGATTTTGATTTAAAAAAATTAACAATCAGGGACGCCTGGGTGGCTCAGTCGGTTGAGCATCTGACTTCGACTCAGGTCATGATCTGATGGTTCATGAGTTGGAGCCCCGCCATTGGGCTCTGTGCTGACAGCCCAGAGCCTGGAGCCTGCTTCGGATTCTGTGTCTCCCTCTCTCTCTGCCCCTCCCCCGCTCATGCTCTGTCTCTCTCTCAAAAATAAATACCCATTAAAAAAATTTTTTTTAATTAACAATCAAAAATAAATTAATTAATTAAAAATCTTCTAATCGTTGACAACATTACTTGACGAGTCTGAGATGCATATTTATTTCTAGTCCAAGTTGTAAAGCAGAGACATCCAAGTCAACAGAACTCCCACACAAACCTTAAGGACACAGGATTTTTTTTGTCTGTTTTTAAAACATTTTCAGCATAAGAACATATTCTAAACATATAACAAGTAAGGGTGTACTTGTTAGTACTAGTAACGGCGATGACGACATTGAGACAGAATAAAGAAGGAAGGAAGCAGAAAAAAAAATGAAGGCAATACTGACAGCTACTCAGATGGCAACCTACATAAATTAGTCAGTTTCCTTATCAGAGATTTACATGTTAAAACTGCTTGATATAACCCAGCAGGAAATTGAACAAGTGATTCTATGTCCAGACTTGGAAACAAAAATAACCGCTCAGGGCCTACACACATTAGTTTGTTCAAACTTGCGCTGATAAAAGTCTTTTTGGCTGGAGCTGTAGTGTGCAGTTATGAGACTGGAGGGTTTGGTTGGTGGATGATTGACACTAAAACAATTGCAAGCGCTTAATACAGGAAAGCATGTTTCATGGAAGTCTCAGCTGATCCGTGGTAGCCACTGAGATGAGGCAGAATGTAAGATACTGCACGTGATTTAGCATCCTCCCTGGTAAAGAAGAAAGAAAACCTCCTCTGTCAGCGCTGCAAAGCAAGGTTAGCCTATGAATTAGGCTTACAGTCATCTCACGTTCACATATTCTCGTTCATACTCACACACAGATACTTCGCTTTCTCCTCTTACATTTGTACCCATTCCAACACTTCTTAGTGTTTCCCCAAGAATGAGAACGGTTTTGGAATTTCTGACTTGTAATGTTAGGGACAAGCAGACATCTGCCGGTTGAACCCTTTGGGCCAGGACCCCCCTGCTCCCCCTGGCAGGCCCTAGACGCTTTTCCAAACAGTCTCTCTCTGCTCTCTGCGAGTTCCCTTGCATACCACATGCATGTTCTATTTATATGTTTCTTTGTCCTGAACAAGATTTGGCCCCATTGTGTGGGAGCAACACCAGCAAAGAAAAACAAAATCCATCCACTGAGAGAAAATGGATATTGTGGGAGCTTGGAGAAATTTACATACTTTGCTCATTCCATTTTCTGGTGATGTCAGAGCCAAAGAATATGCCTTTAAAAAAAATCACACACACACACACACACACACACATTAAAAAATGCTGGAGCTCACCAGCTCTGTCCATCAAGTGGACTGTCATGAAAAGGAGAAATGTAAATACTCCCTTGCCTGTCTCCCCCTCTTCCATTTCCCTCATCAGCCCCCTAAAGAATCTAACAAATTAGTCCAGACTCCATTTGGATGGAATTAAGGGCCTGTCTGCAAAAGGATGAGGGGTATTAATGGAGATGGGCTGGGGTTGGGAATAGCAGTGGGAGGTGGGAATGCGGTGCCTGAGTCTGGGGTGACCGCTCTGGCGTTTCATGGAGGCAGAGAGAAGGGCCGACTGACACTTTACAGATTGGGTGTAATGTTCAGGGAATTTGGCATTTCTGCCACAGGGCTCCGGCTGCTCTGCTCACCACTTTCTTTCTCCCTGCTGGTAAAAGTGCAGGAGAAAAGGGTTAAATAAATGTTTGTGATATGATAAGGTGCTTGTTTATTCAAGGAATGACAGATTATTGGCTCCAAAGGCAGCCCTGAAAAATAGTACAAAGGAACTGGCTCTCCCCTCTCGGATGATGTGATTTCCTCCTAGATTCTGCTCTTTCCTAGGAACAGTTTGCTTTGGGAATGAATAAGGATGATTTTCCTGCCGTTGGAGACAGAAGGCTGGAGCCCCGGAAGCTGGCCGGGTACTGGGATGGCTTGTCTTGGGGAGCACTTGTCTCACCGAGCTTGGCACCAGCATCCCCGGGCCCTGCTCACCGTTCCAAGGAGACTGTGCAGCAGGCGGCCTCCCGCCATTTCTTGGGCTATGGGAAAAGCATCTGCCAGCTCTGGAGGAAAACTTCTTCCCCAGGAGATGCCATGTGCAAGGTCTTCCTCCAGACACAGACCGCCACGTCCATCCCAAGACCATCCTGACACTCCATGAGCATATACATGATCAAATGCACATTTGTGTAGTTATATGCAAACATGGGCTAGACCCCAGGAGCTTTCTCTTGTTGGGCTCTGGTGATTTCATAGCTGGTCCTGGAGGAGAATTCAGCTCCAGAGCCCCTAATTTCTGCGCACTTATCCTGGGGGAGGAAACACCACTGACTGCCAACCCTGAACGTCACAGAAAGGCCTGGCCTGGGGAACCTGGAGGCAGACACCACCGAGTGTGCTCCAGCGGCCAGGCCCACACTCTGCTGAGTTGCTCAGTCCATGTCCTGCTCCCAGATGTCGCTCCAAGCTGGCTCCTGCCTGCAGAGAAAGAGTTCCTAGCTGCCCGTGTTTTCTACGGAACTCTCCCTGCCTGCCACCCCCCACCCCCCACCCCCGCCTCCCCCTTCCCCCTGGCAGGCTACAGAGAGGTTGTTTGCATATCTGCCGAGTGGAAGGGTTCGAACAAGATGTTTGGCATAGTTCTCATTTGAAAAGAACTCAGTGCCAAAGTCAAACACCAAGGAAAAAAACCGTTGTGATTGAACTGCTGTTTTTCCAGGATCCTGGGAACTACTGTGTGATTTTCACAATAGCCTGCCGCCGTCTTATCAGCCAAGGTGCTTGTCTGAGAGACACAAGGCACCAGCCTAGGGAACCCAGTGCCCTTCAGACACGATGACTAAGGCTGACTGTAGGGACATTATCAAATATCCACGTTTGGGCTATTTTTATGATTGCATTCAGTACTAATGGGGCTTGTTGAGGGTACACAGCCATGTGCTCATTCTTGAACTTATACAAGATAAGATCCCTGTCCCAGGGAGCTTACTGCCTGACTTTTGCAAAAACCAGATGGCAGAAAATGGTTTCCCTCTGCCCATCAGCAATGATGGAAGGAGTGGAGATGAGAAGGGGTACAGTCAATTCATAACTCTCCCAGGGTGGGACCTCTGCTTTGGCATTTATCCCATGTGACATTTTAATTGTGGACTATCTTTTCCTCCATCATCTGCTACTCCATAAACTACATCTCCTGGGGGCTCTGAGAACTCAAGCTAATTTGAATATCAGCCTAAGTAAAGCATTATTAGATACATAAAGATGCCTTCTACCATACACAGACACATATATTATCCATAGACACGCTCACAATAGATCATGGATTCCCAAACTAGGCATTAATTGGTTTTGGTCTGCCAATAGGGACAGCAGAATGTGTAGATGTGACCTAATGTTGTCGATCATGTCTGAATTATAGGCTGTGATACTGGAGTAGGAAGGGACAGCAGGACACCCCATCACATCCCCACACTCCAGGACAGCTTCTGTCCGAGTCTGTCTCCAGCTATGAAGTCAGCAAAGCAGCAGGAACAGGCCACCTTGTCACACACACCAGCATCATTGTCCCCAGAAGAACCTCCTTGCATGTGAGCAGGTCAGTGGACTTGTGTTTCAGGATTATCCCCTACCTATTAAGGCATTTGCAATTGTGTGGGTTTTCTTGAGGAACAAAAATCTACTTTTTATGTTAATGAGGGAACAATCTTAGCAAAGGAGCACGCCCCAGGTGAATCCCAGGAATGAGGCAAGTGTTTGTTACTCCACACATGCTTATCCTTGGAAGCCAATCCTGACACTGGCATTTGAGTCGAAGGAGTTGATTTGGGAGGTGACCTGGGGGAGAGTCAGCAGAGGAGCAGGGAGGGAAGACCAGACGTGGTGTGGGCAGTTACTGCTGTGGGTAGCTGGGGCTCAGCCCTGCTGGGGACATCTGAGGGATGGTATAGGATGCATCCAGAGCTCTAGCTTTCTAGGGGCAAGGCAGCTGGAATATCAGTCCATCAATTCCTCTCCGCCATTGGCTGAGGGTTATTCCAAGGACTTGCAGCTCCCAGGAGCTTCCAGCCTAGCTCTGTGTACACACTCAGCACACTCCTTTAGCCAGAAACGGCTCTCAGGCAGAGTTGCAGTTGCTTGCAGGCTTGCTAGTGTGCAAGAAAATGGTGGGAGCCAAGGACACATAAACAGAGATCAGAGTCTCTCATAGATCCCATCCCTTGCTCCCTCCCTCCTTCCCTCTCTCCTTTTTTCCTTCCTTCCTTCCTTCCTTCCTTCCTTCCTTCCTTCCTTCCTTCCTTCCTTCCTTATTTTCTCCTTTATTCCTTCCATTCTTTTTTTTTTAAGTTAATTTATTTTGAGAGAGAGAGAGTGAACAAGGGAGGGGCAGAGAGAGGGGGAGAGAGAGAACTCCAAGCAGGCTCCGTGCTATCAGCACAGAGCCCATTGTGGGGCTCAAACTCACAAACTGTGAGATCATGACCTGAACTGAAACCAAGAGTCGGGTGCTTAATGGACTGAGCCACCCAGGAGCTCCCCTTCCATTCTTTTAATAAGGAACTCCTTTGAGGTACATTGTAAGTATGTGTAAATTTGCTTGAGGAGGAAATACATATTGAGAAGTCTAAGATAAACAAACAAACAAACAAATAAATAAGAAGAGAGAAGAAAAACAAAGGGTCCAGTTCAGCCTTCATTTCCTCTGGGAAATCCCCAAGCCTCTCCTCCCATGCCCTGTCCCTCAGCCTGAGTTAGGTGCCCATTCTGTGGTTACAGTACCACACTGAGAGCACCCCACCTTCCCCTATTACCCTGACTTGTAATTGTGATTCATTTATGACCCTTCCAAACCAAGGCATTCTTTTGTTTGTTTGTTTGTTTGTTTGACTTTCTGCATTCCCTGTACTAACTTGCTTGGAGATGAATAAAGCCACTCTTATCTCTACCCAAAGTTTTAAAGTTTAGCATTCAAGAAGAGAACTTCCAACCAAGTTACCTTGGAGCTTTTGTGATTAAGTTTGAGAGTGCCTGTCCTGAAAAAACAACAGCAACAACAACAAAACAACAAAAAAGGACTCCCCATGGAAGTGAAGTGGAGAGCTCAGGTACTCAGGCTGAAAACTGTTCCTGAAGGTTCGTGTCTAGCAAAAGGTAGTAGCTCATTAAACATTCATGTCCAACCTTGCAAAGAGAAAAGCAGGGGAAGCTTTATCATTTATCATTCTTCAGAGAGGAAGAAAAAGTACATAACAGGGCACAATCCAGTCACCACCTCCAACCAAGGTGGAGAAACCTCTCCCTGTCTCCATGATTTGAGCCAAGAGATGCATTTCTCCAGAAATAGATCTCTTCTCTGTTGCAGATGATTTGAAGACACTGTGGTGACCTTCACCCCTAATTCTCCCCCAGGAGACTCTACCCTGCTGGAACCCAGAGCACATCCCTTCCTCACATGGTGCCCATCTCTGGGTTTCCTGCTGGCTGACCAAAGATCTGAGTCATTCCAGACAGGACTTCCCTGGGCCTGTGTTCTCTGTACTCGGCAGATCCCCATTAGAGCTCCTAGAATTGTCCTTGTCATCTACAAAGGAGAGCAGTCATTCTACTCCAAGGATATTCAACATCCACACCATTGACATTTTAGACGAGAACATTCTTTGTGGTGGGAGTTGTCCTATGCAATGTAGGAAGTTTAGCAACATCCCTGGCCTCTATTCACTAGATGACAGTATCACCCCTTCCAATCACAACAATCGATATAGATATTGCCACATGTCCCGTGGGGATAAGATCATCCCTGGTTGAGACCCATTGGTCTAACACAAGCCTGTGAGGAACTGGGAAACCACGACCTCTGGCCTGCAGACTATTTTTGTAATGCTTATGATTAAAAATGGTTCTGACATTTGTAAAGATTTATTAATAAAGAAAAATCAAACAAAGAAAATAGATGATAGAGAATATGTGTGGCCCTGATATGGCAGAACATGCACTGGGGTGGAAGGACACAAAAGAAGCCCACCAACTTTGGGCACAGGGTAAAGCAGTCCTCTGGACACTAAGTGTCTTCAGTCAAATGAAGGACCTGGACCAGCTTCAGGAGTTTGGGGGTTGACATACAGTATCTAAGGACATGGGAGGACAGCTGTAGGACCAGAAAGAGACCCCCTCATATGACCACCACATTCTCATCACAAAAGATTTTGATCTTTAGTCAGACATTGTCTTTTCACAAGACATGGCATGGGCTGTCTTGGAAAGAACCCGGGGGAATGGTTGATTGTCTCATACCCTACTGGGTGAGAAAGCTTCTAGAGAACGTCACTGCCATTCTACAATGTTCATGCCAGGATAAGCAGAGATAAGTGACAAATGGTTCACTTGGGGGAAGGTAGACAGGTCAGCAGAATTTAAATTCAAACAACAGGGGTTGCAAACATGTTATGCCTAAAAACCAACCTGAGGGGTCCAAGGCTTTCCAGGGAAGGTGGCATTGTCTAGGAAGTGGAATCAGGAAGGCATTAGCTAAGTGAGGGGTGCTTTTAGAGGAAAAGGAAGAAAGGCAGGGGACGTTGCTCTTCAAAAAGAGCACAGCTAGAATAAAGGCTTGGAGCCTAAAGAACAAGGTGTATTTGAAGACCTATGGGGAGTCTGGTATTGCCAAAGGGGAAAGTGAGAAGTGAGGAGCTGGAGAAGTAGACACGGGTCATAAAGGGCCTCATAACACATGCTGAGGAACCTGTCTTTTATTCTGTAGGCAATGGGAGGTCATGGAATGGATTTTTTTTTTCACAAGTAACATGATAAGTTTTGGATAAATCATTCTCCCTCATTATGTTAGAACAGTCCCACAACTGTCTTCTGAGGAAAACTCTTTTCTCACTCTTTTAAATGACAAAGGTAACACATGTGCATTGCAGAAACTCTGGGAAGTACACCAAAGCATAATCAATAATAAAAAAAATTACAAATAAACTCCTCATGCAGAGGGAACCATTAAGAACTTTTTGGAACACATTTTTCTAATCTTTTTTGTACTTATATTTTTAAGTAGCCGAGATTATACATACATGGTACTTTGTTGTCATTGTTTTTCTATTTGTTTCATATCTATCTCCCAGTCTCTGAAAATGAAGCCAATGAGAGGCTGCATGACTGGTCTCTCTCCTACTTTTCTTACCCCACAATCTCCCCCCGAGCCCATTCTATTCTCAACACAGAAATCAAAGTACTTCTGTCAAAATGCACAGAAAACTATAAATAACAATAAGAAAAAAGTTACATATACATGCACTATCCAGAGTCTCACTGTGCACATATTAATGTATTTTTTCTGTGTCTTTTTTCTGTGAATATTTTTAAACAGCTTACGCCACATGGAGCACAGTAATTGCCTTTCATTTTCTTGTAGCATAAGCCCAACTGTTAATAGGAAGTCAATTATACAAACTAATATTTATTAAGAAAAACATTTGCCATTCATACAGTCCTCCAGCTAATCTAGATCTCCCCTTCTTCCTTCAGCCCCAGATCAAGAGAGGCTACCACAGAGCAGCAACTTGGTTGGATTGCTTAAATCCACTGCAAGTTTTTTGTTTTAAATTACTTTCTGGTGTTATGCCCTCAGCTTGTAAAAGAGATAGCATTTTTAATATGAAATTTGCTGTCGTGTTTGCAGTAAGGACATGACTGGGGTCTTGTCCACTACGTCAGGTGATGTCTCCTGTAAGAGGCCTCAAGAGAAACATTCTTTTCATAGCTATTGCTAAAAACTGTTTTGCTCCTCAACAGAGAGCATGAGTTTAAGAAAACTCATTGACAGTGCAATCCAGGTAACTCAATGTATTCTTTTCTTTTTATTGGCCACTAGAGACTAAAGCTTATGTCTAGTATAATAACTAGTATATATTATATGGTATTCTGTAGGGTATAGACCAATATTGCCTTTTTTTATATATAAAGTCTTTATTACAGGCAATACTGGTCCACACACAACATAGTACCAACAGTATAAGTTTAATCTTTCAAAATCATCAGTTACACTGGGTGTTGTATGAAAACCAATTTGTCAATAAATTTCATATAAAAAAAAATCATCAGTTAGACAACAAAAGACCAAAAAATAAAATTTGAGTCAACTGATTATCTTAAAAATATTCTTAATGCACATTATCCTCAGTTCCCTTATTAATCATAAAACATACAAGTACAGAAAAGTACTTCATTTAACATATATTAGTGCTTCATACCAGCCACCATGTAGAAATTTATAGCATAAGTTTGTGTCCTAAACTTTTATCTATCTTTATATCATTCTATCCTTATTTCCTCTTTCCCTTGACTCTCTGTATAATTATAATTATGTATAATATTCATGCATGTACAGGCACATATATCCATATAAAATGCATATGTATACATATATTTCTACAATGCACTATCTCTTATGGTATAGTAAATTTATAACATTTTTGGAATGAGAAAACATCTCAATAAGCAACTGTTGTACAGATAAGTAGGCAGGGCCAGTCTGGAGACAGGGAGACCAGGTAGAGAAGTATGGCAAAGTGACGGGCAATGCCAGTTTGACCTAAGGCCACAAATGTTCAGATGCACGGAAGGCAATAGAATGAGAGATATTTGTAAGGCAGAAACATCTCAACCTGATGACTGGTTAGTTGGGATGGAAGGAGAAGTGACCTTGAGGCTTCTGGCTTAGACTGTAGAGTTACCAGTTGGGGCAGGGAGTGTTCTATGAGGAAGCGTGAAGCACTCATTCTTGAACACGTTGATCTGAAGGAAACTGTCCAGGACAGCTGGATGGAGATGTGAAGCCTTCTTTACCACTTCACAAATTTACGTTGATGTTCATTTGCTCCCACTACTTTTCTCTGCCTGGAAAACAGCCACTTTTGCTTCTACTACTGACCTAATTTGAGCCATCTTTGTGGGTCCAGTTGAGTTCCTAAACTTCCAAGAAGTGTGTTTGTTCACTTCTTTCTTCTGACCTCCCATAGCTCTTATTATTAGGATTCCACTCAGAGCAAAGGTGTGAAGTTGCCCCATGTTGCTCTTGTTCTAGGTCACAGGTGAAAATCACCTACTTATTCATTGAATGAATATTTAGTGGGAACCATCCACACATGCTGGCTAGGTGATGAGCACACAGGTGACTCAAGCATGGGGCATGATCCTGGCTGTCCACTGGAGGAGGAGACAACACACACTATATAAACAAGTCCCTGTATGCCTCCTGAGGGCACACAAGCTCCATTCTCTGTCTTATACTTTCTCATGGTGGCAAGCTTGCTCAGGTTACACACAGAGCCAAGCTTCAACAAATAGCATATCAACTGGTAGATTATCGATTCAAGCCGGCAGAAGAGAAAATCCATAGCAAACCTTGGTGGATCAAATCTGATCTTTTTTGAGCCACCAAGATTCCCTTATACAATTTGAGTCATGACAGTTAATAATGCAGCCCCCATCCCTAACGTGTGGCTTTTATCTGCTTGGCCACGTTAGGCCGGCTCCTGTTGCTCAGGCCCAGGAGAGGCAAAATCTCATCTGACACTCTGGCGTGGCCAGCAGGTTTTTGCTCTTGCAGAGTGGACCTCATTTTTACTAGCAGCCAACAGGAATTAGAGCCATGGCAGTAAGGACTGCCTCTACTCAGATACATAAAGCAGGTGAGGTGACTTAGTAGCATTTCACAAGGTACTGAACTGGGAGTTGGGAAGAGTTGTCTTCAGGCACTGAATCTACCCTTAACTAACTGCTTTCACTTGGGCCGGTGGCAACCTGCCCTAATTCATAAAAGAAGGCAGCAGGAAAGGTGATATTTCAGAACGCTTTCAGCTCTTTTTCTTCTGTTTTGTTTTGTGAGATTAAAAGAAAAAAATGTCTGTGGTTAAGAGTTTTCCAGAATGACGGTTACTCAGAGTGAGGTCTCTGAGTGCTCCAAGCACATCAATGGGAAGATCTAGATATAGAAACTACCAGGTTTAGAAGTTAGGCAATATTCGGGTGTTGTCTTGGAGAAACTCTTCCACTGCATGAGAATGATTTATCCAGAAAGGACAATGTGCCTGGGTTGAGGTGGTGTCCTAAAGTCTCAACACCTCCAGCTTATTGCCTGGAGCATGAAGGCGTGGCTGAGAGTCTTCAACTGGGCAAGATGGAGAAAGCTCTAGGCCTGAAATGAAAGACGTCACTCCTGGTCCCACCACTTGCTGCTGATGGAGCTTGGGACAGAGTCTGAGATCTCTTTGACCTCAGTCTCTTTGCTTAAAAAAATAAGGGTTTCTCTTCAATTTCCTGTCTACCTCTAGCATCCTATAACCTCTTGTAAACTGCATGCACGTGTGGGTATGTGTGTGGTTTGCAGCAAACGCTTTGTTTAAAATTGCAAGTTCTTTTAGTGTTCATAATGACAGTGTCTGACGATTTCTAACATTCTGGAAACAAACAGCTTCTTGGCTTTCTTCAGCACACCACAGAGTTGTGACAAGCACACAGGCTTTGAAGCTGAGGGACCTGGGCTCACAATCCACCACTGCCACCTCTTAACGGTGTGGCTCTGAGCAAGTTACGTTATTATTATCGCTGGGGTACACTTTTGCCGTGAGGAGGGCCTGTACAGAGCGCCTGGTACATAGTCCATCTTTACTCACTGGGTAATTCTCCCATTGTAATGTCTGCAGGATTTATAAAAACATTTGAGTCTACTAATCAAATGGCTAATGGATGAACAGTGCTGTCATAGTTTGATGTATTCCACAAGATAATGAGGTAACAGTGTCTTAATGTAGGAGATAAAAACAAATGCACAAACTCGGCAGGCTCCGTTTCTTCATTTATGAAATCAGGGGCTGTACCAGATTATTATTAAGACCTCTTTATGAGTTTACAATTTTGGCTTATAAACTGGATCTGGATGTAATTTCAAAGCAATTCAAAGAGATAAGTTTCAAAATGGGGTTTTAAGACTAGCATCATCATTGCAATACATTGAAGTATGACTACTTTAGAGGACAGTGTTCATTTGGATGTGTAATTCGAGTCAGATTATTTTAATACTATTTATTGGATGCTTACTTTGTTACATTCCAGTGGCTTGGTTACTTTTGTAGCCACACCTCAGACATGTGGGAAGAACAGGAAAAGATGGAGGAAGAGATGGAGACAGAATGAGGTAGCAGGTCAGGACAAGAGCAAGGACCAGGCAAGGCTGGTGGTGTTTTCGGGCCGAACAATGCCTCTTGCATACGGTAAGTCGTACTTTATGCCGTTGTTCCTGAAAGTAGCTTAGACGCACTTGTAACTTGACTCATATTCTATTGAAAACACTTCCATGACAAAACTTGTTGTCAAAAAGATGTTATTCCCTAATTCTAAATCTATATTGGATCTGCTTAAAGGAAAGTTCAATTCTAGTTCTTTTCCTGGAGAGGAAAAGTGATGTCAAGCTACCCTGATGAGAGCCCGGTGTGGGAACAGCTTGTCTGGCCTCCTGGGCTCTCTGGGGGAAAGTAGATGGAGAGGAGGAACAGATACATATTCCAGAACTGGACTTTGAATGGGACTTTGGCCAAACTTGGCCCAATTTCTCAACTGAGAGAAAGCACTGACCAAAGCTGAATGCTGACTCAGAGCCAACTTGCTCCGGACACATTGTCCTCTGCCAGGCAAGCTCAGTGCCCTCTCCCCAAAGCACTTATCCAGCCAGGGGGAGGCAATGCCGGGAGCAGAAGCTCCGCTGTTCCCCCCTTCCTTACTGCCTGGTGCCAGCTTTTGTGCAACTCTCATGACTAGGGGAGGGGGGGGGAGAGCGAAGGAAAAGAAGGGCAAGTGGAGAGAGAGGAGATAAGGCCACCCATGAAGATGCAGGGTGAGAGAAAGCCAGGAAAAGCCAGGAGGGAGTCACCGCAGGAAAAGAAAGCAATCTGAACAAACTTGGGGACTAAGGGAAAAGTGAGGAATGGTTTCAGGGAAGCCTCATGAACATGATGGAAAACAAGGAGGAAGGGAAGGGTCCCAGGATGGAAAGAGAGTTGGGAAGAGATAACGAGGAATTGGATCAAGTCAGAGCTCCTTCAGGTGCTGACCCAAACCTCAAGTTCAAACCTTCTTAGAAAAATGTCCTGTGATTAACTCTTCAATACGAAGCCCAGTGTGTAGGAATTTCCTTTAACTGTTGCTTCTTTACATACTTCTGGAATGACAACGAATTTAAGCACGATAGCTCATTTTCCAGGAAGATTCATGACAGGATTTCTAATTCTGCAGAGACTGCATTTGCAGAAGTTGTAACAGGAATGGCATGCTGAAATGTTGGTGGGGGTGGAAGAGGGGGAGGGGTTAATATTCAAAGTGAGGTTGGCATTCATTTTGAAGTCACTGCCTTAGTTTCAATAGAAATATAAGGAATCAAAGAACCACATTACTGGGCGATCAAGGTTCTAATGTCCAACATGCCCTGTCCTGGGGAGAACACAAACACATGGGACTCATGGCTAATTCAAATGTCCACTCAGTACCCCATTTGTCCGAGCAGTTATGTCAGAGAATAAGATTGTACAAAGTGAATCTTAATTCTTTCTCAGTAGCTGTCTTCTAGAGGTAGACTCTTCAGGCTGAAGAAACAAAGAGCAGAATCAAATGGTTGATGTAACCTACACCTTATGTAAACAACCTCTGGGAGATAAACAAAAGTAAGAGGGAACACCTGTAATTGCTAAGTCACAGGATCGGCCAATCCAATTCCACCGTGGACATAAACAGCCTCTATCAGCCCTACAGATAACACCCCCAGAGCAGCTGATTCTTCTTCCCAGAGGGGTGTGCACACTTGGACCTATGAACCTAATCATTTAGTAATTATTCATTTAATATCTGTCTTCCTTTCCAGACTTAAGCCTGTTGAAGGGTTTCACAGCTCAACAAACTGGAGATGCCCAACAAATCTTGGTTATCTGACTACAGATACCACACCAGTGAACCACACAGAAAATGTGTTTCTTACTCTGTTGTGGTTAATTTACTTTTTAAAAAAATTTTAATGTTTATTTTTATTTTAGGACAGACAGAGCATGAGTTGGGGAGGGGCAGAGAGAGAGAGAGAGACATACACAGAATCCGAAGCAGGCTCCAGGCTCTGAGCTGTCAGCACAGAGCCTGACACGGGGCTCGAACTCATGAACTGTGAGATCATGGCCTGAGCCAAAGTTGGACACGCAAGCAACTGAGCCACCCAGGTGCCCCTTGGCTAATTTAAAAGAAGTGACATAGAAAGTGGAAAAGCCCTTGATATCAAGGCAGTAGCTCTGCTCGTGCCCCAGCTCTGTTATTAACTTGCTGTACAGCTTTGGTCAAGTCACTTCCCCATCTTTATCCCTGACTTCTTTGCTGTGAAACTTGCCCAGATTAGATTCAATTACCTCTGAGGCAATCCAGCTCTAATAGTCTGTGATTCAGCTTCCCTATAAAGTGGACAGGGGAGGTTTATTTCTGACCACAACAGAACATGAGGAACTCATAAAAATGCCAAACACCACCTAAAGGAAAAGTGGGAACAAGATTTTGTATAAAATATGCTAGGGTTGCATGATGCAAATGTTTCTTTTGTGAGAGAAGGAAGGCCATAGGATATGATTACTTAATCTACCACCAAGCTTCCTGGGCAGCTCTGGCCAAGCTAAAGATACCTATCACTCTTGTTCAAGGTCCATTTCCTACTGAGATGTCACATTGTTGAATTATTGTTGAGTTGAAGTCCAAAAGGGGAAATATTTTGCAATCTAGGGTTGGACCCTGGAGCTATACAATCATGATTACTGATACAGAGTTTCCCAGAAATAGTCTGTGCACCAGGGCCACACTGAGGAGCCCTCAGGTTTCAGTGTGCCATTTTGTGAGCTTACTCTGCTAGCGGTGCTGTGTTCCATGAACATTTTCCAAACGAGGTAGTGAAAAGATTTCGTTTTGCCTCTTGTTGGACCATTTCTTTTCTTTAATTATATATGAAATAAAGTTTTAAACAAGACTCTTCTTAACAGCTCATTTTAAAAAGC
This sequence comes from Felis catus, assembly GCF_018350175.1. NCBI lineage: Eukaryota > Metazoa > Chordata > Mammalia > Carnivora > Felidae > Felis > Felis catus. The sequence goes on from NC_058379.1 coordinate 45,163,068, forward strand.
ACTTTAGGAATAAGGTCATATTTGTCTTCACATATTTGTCCCCCTGTGATGAGCCAGGGGATAATAAGCCTGGAGCTTCCTGAATCTTAACACAGATGCTGTTTTGATGGTTGTTGACTCTTAAAACTCCCACCACCCCAACAGAGTTCCTCTTTGCAGTGGTGTTGGTACACTTGCAATTATGGACCTAATCATTTATAATAACAGCGATAAAAGGAATTATAACATGATGTGTTCAAAGATGCCTGGATAGGCATTCGGAAACCCCACTTTCCCACCAATTAGTGTATGACCCTGAGGAAGTCCCTGTCTCTCTGAGCCTCAGTTTGTTTCCCTGTGAATGATTCAGCCTGGTGCCCAGAAGCTCCAGGTTCTATGGAGAGCCTCTGAAGTTAAGGTGAGAGGCAGGGGAAGAGGAGAAGAACCAAGAAGCAGATGGGCTCTGGTTTTCTGTAGCAGAAGGTCATTCTTGTCTTTTATGTGTTCAGAGGCTGCAAAAAACTTCACTGAAGAAAGGATTCTGCTGCTTATAAAGAGTTTGAAAAGCACAGGATTTGATGATTTCTAAAAAAATACCTTCTGAGTTCATGTTCACGTAAATTTATGAACTCAGGTATATGAACACACACATTTGCACACCCTCTCTCCACAATGCAAAAAAACCCAAACTGGTTAATGTCCCATGGATCATGATGAAAAAGAATCCTGGTTTCATTTTTTTTTTTTTCATGTTACCAACCCCCAGGCCAACCCCAGGTGGAGCCGGGAATTGGGGAAGCACTGCATTTGACTGAGTCTTCAGTTGAAAACTTAGTTAGAATTAGAACTTTAACTTTTAGAAGGGAAGCTTAGAGCTCATCTGTCTACCCCTTCACTTTGTACAGGAGAAATCCAAGGCCTAAAAGGTGAATGACTTGTCCAAGTTCATGTAACCAGGTTGATGACAAAGACATCATCAGAAGCCAGGTCTCTAAATCCCAGCCCTTGGCCCTTCCCAGTGCACTATGCTCTTGGAAAATGAAAGAACCACAAATGGGATGTATAGGTATCTTCTGTTGGTGATCCAAAATAAAAATAGTTTTCATCTGCCTCTGTGGTATAGGTTGATCTTTAGATCTATCAAGACCCCCCCCCCAAAAAAAACCCAAAACAACAACAACAACAACAAAACAGTGCATACACACACACACACACACACACACACACACACACACACACAGGCACTTTGCCAAGAAGGATAGGGGTAATGAAAAATCCTTGGCAACTGGATACTTCAAAGCTTCAGAGGGTTTATCTAAAGAAGACTTTGAATAGAGTACAATGTTTTATGGGATCTCCTAATCCCCAGTAAATGTGCCTTGCTGAATAAGCAGAAACATTTTTAATGACTACTGGAGAGTTATAGACCCAGATCTGTGACTGTGTGTTAGAGCTCTGTTTCCTAGGACCTTTAGTCTCCTACATCACAAACCTAGAACATCCTTTAATCTCATTTTAGCCTCACAGTATCCCTGGGAGGAGTGTCATATGTGAGTCCAGAACCTGTTCTCCAGCTGGGAAGTGAGTGTTGGGTGAGCATCAGAGACAGGCACACTTTGTTGAGTTCAGGCCAGGAGGGGGATCCCACATCCAGGGAAGCTCAGGGGGATCAGGTCATGATGTGGGAGACTAAAAGTGTAGAAGAAACAGAGGCCCAAGGAAGGTCCTGTGGTTCAAGATTCTGGGAAGGAGACTAAGGGCAGAGAGAGTCCTGGATGCTGAGGGGTTATGAGGGTGGCAAAGCCAGTAAGCTCTTCCTCCCTTGCTCTGTTGCTATTCCTGCCTGTCCTACTTCTGGGGCCTCAGGCCATTCCATCTGAGGCAGCAACTTCAGTGGGGTTGGAATTATAAGAATTTATCCACTATGTTAGAGCATACACTCTATAGGTGTAATGAGCAAATGGGGGCATTTGCAGGGCAGGTAAGACTTGAGTCTAGGCTACAAAGTCAAGCACTGTGGCTTTCTGAGGTCCCTTTCAAGGCTCACACTGGGTCTTTTAAACTTACTCTCCCTTTTGAAGCAGTTCTACTTTTGAAAAATTCATGTCATGTTCTCAGTTTCATCTCCCTCTTGACAATTAGAACTCCTTTTTAGGAGATGGGGGGTTTAATTGTCACTTGACCACTGTATAGATTGATGTGACACACCAAAGCAAGCCCAGCATGGTTCAACAAAACCTACCAAAGAGCAGAGGATAATAAAAGGTACCAAACACAGAGCATGAAGTGAAATAAAGCAGAATTGCTGTTGTCTCTACCTTCTGCAGCAAAGGAAACAAAACAGGAATTGAGAAGAGTCAAGGTTAGGATGGGCCTGGCCTCTTCCAAGGCTATATCTGTAAAAAAAAAATGCAAGATGATGGAGTGAAAATTCAGGAAGAAGATAGACACACTTTAAAAATATATAGTAAGTTCCAAAAATGATTCATGTAGGACATCTGACATTTTTAGTGGAAATTTGAAAGAAAAATCAGAAAAATGACAACATCCTTCTACCTGAAGTGAAAATAACTCATGTACTTTCTTCTGACCTCAGGTCTGGTAAGTCTTTACCCTGAAAAATGGGGTAGAAGAAAAATAGCTGTGAGTCATATCCCATGCTGAAATCTGAAAGATTTTCAAGACAAGAGAAGGTTATTGGAAGGCCCATAGCTCAGAAATAAAAGGCAAACAAAAACTTTGGTAGTGAAAAAAGAGGCAGAGACTGACTGGGCAAAGACAGACAAGGGGGTAGTGAAAGAAAGTGAAGGGGGGTCCACATAGAACACTTTTTATCAGCCAAGGAGCATTCACATGAGGGTACCCATAAAGGCAGTAAGGCTCCACACTTGCATATAAAGCAAGAAGAATGATGAGATATACAGAGCCTGCATCCAGCTTTCCATGCCTCACCATAACCCTCCCCAAAGCCTAACACTGAGAATATCCTCGAAATTCTGGGTATGTGCAATCTTGGGCCAACCACTCACATTACAATAACTAAGATTTTCAGTGTGGATCTTAAGGAGGCCTAGGGAAGCATATCTTTTGTTAGGAGAGGAATCCAGAGAGATTTGGCAGATATGCTATAATAATGTTCACTCACTGAGCATATGCTTTAAGGTCACTTACTGTAGAATCATAGGGCTCTGTGGGTTTGGAAGGTGGAAACATTAGGTATCTATTGTTGTATAACAAATTAAAAATTGTGACCCAACTGTATTCTGTCTACAAGCAACTCACTTCAAATATAATGATATAGTCTGGTTGAAAGTAAAGGAATGGAATAAGGTAGGTCATAGAAACACTAACCAAAGAAAAACAGAAGTGGCTATATTATTACTGGATACAGTAGACTTCAGCACAAAGAAAACTACAAGAGATAGAAAGGGGCATTATGTAATGATAAAAGGGTCAATCTACCAAGAAGACATAATAATCTTGAATGTGTATGCACCAAAAAACAGAGCTGCAAAATATGTGAGCAAAAACCAATAAAACAGAAAGGAGAAATAGACAAAGCTACAATGATAGCTGGAGACTTCAACACCTGTTTCTCTCTCAACAACTGAGAGAACAACTAGTCAGAAATTAGCAAAGATATATAAGAACTCAATAAGACATTAACCAACAGGATCTGACTGACATTTATAGAATACCACCCAACAGCAGAATATACTTTTCAAGTCCTTAGGTAACAGATATGTCTTTGACTGTTTTCATAGCACAAGCATATCTCACATACAGTTTATGTATCTTTATGTTTGACATAGGATATATTCTTCTATTTGCATATGAGTGAATAGAGATAGGAAGTTGCATATACATAAATTAATTTATTCAATTTGCATCCTTTCTTGTGTATCAGGGACTGTGTTAGATGCTTGGTTACATGAAGAACTCAGACAATCCCTGACCAGAATTACTTGGGGAGTCAGAGTTCTAGGTGGGATAAAAGTAGAGTGAATATTTGGAGTAATGTAGGGAAACAAAGGGATAGATTCCACCTGGTGTGGGTGCCAGGGAGAATAGAAAAGGCCTCAGGGAGGAAGTTTCACTTGTGTCAATTCTTGAAAGATGATTAAGTGTGATCTAGCAATCCTGAGACAACCAAAGTGACCACACTCCTCACACACACTCTTGTGCATACAGAGGGAGTGTGTGTGTGTGTGTGTGTATATATATATATATATATATATATATATATATATATATATATATATATATTTTAATATCCCAAGTAGCCATGCCAGCCTTGTAGCTGGGGAGCCCAAGAAAGAAAATCCACTGCACCTTCAGATCATTCCTATCTATCTCAGGAGGTCTAAGGGAGGTGGGAAGAACCTTCTCCAAGTGCCTTCCTCATATCATTCCTCTGTTCTCTCTTCCAGCTGGTGAGCCCCAACAGCCATGGATCTTCCAAAGCTAGTGAAGCCAGGATAGACTTTCTGGTAAACAGACATTTAAGTTCTTTACTAACCTTTTCCTGTAGGTTCTAGCTCTTATCCTCTGACTTGTTCCTCACAAGCTTCTGTCAATCTTATCAGTCAGGTTAGCTGGACACAGTTGTATATCATGTGTCCTTGCTTTGCTTGTAGAAAATAAGAGTCTGTTACATAACTCCTCCATCTCCACAGAAACACAGATGAGCCCCTTTTGTTTTTTGTGATGCTTTCAGAATCTTTGGAAAAATATTCCATAAATAAACAGATTCCAGGGCATTGGGGTACTTGATGGGAGGAAATCATCTATACAAAGAGTGAATTTTGTACAAATAGCAACTATGAAGGGGAAGATGATATCCATGGGTACTCATTCATACTCCCAGCATAATATAGAGATCTGTTTATCCACTGAGTCAAACAAATAAACATACATATATTTCAAGGCTCCTTTTCCCTGCCTATGGCTGAGGAGGAAGAAGGCTTTCATTTCTACAGACTCCCAGTCACTCCTGAGGAGCACACTCACATCATGTTTACATATCACAGCCTTCCTGCTACTTCACCAAACCCCTCCTAGCCTTTACTCAGTGAGCCAGCCGGACTCCCAGAAAATCCTTCATTCTTTCCCAACTGTGCCTCCTAGGACAGATGTTCTCTATCAAGAACACCAACTCCTGTCCTGAGGTCGTAGCCAGCAAAAACTCATGAGTGGCCCTTGCCTTTGGGAGATGATGTCATGCATTGTGGAGATGTGTGCTACAGTCTTCCCCCCAAGGCAGAAGATAGCATGGACAGCATGGGGGCTAGGGTGGGGGATTGGGTGAGCCATCCCCCTCTCATGTGATGTGTGGCTGCAGTGCATAAGCTAGCCTGGGAGAACATCTCTTGTCCCAGACATCTCCAGGAGAGGATTGTACAGCTCCTTGGACAGTTCCCAACGCCCTCTGCCTGCAATACATTCTTCTTAAGGTAATGCTGCAGCATAAGCAAGTGTTCTCTCCCATACTCGGCAGGCTTTCAGCATGGCCCCACCATCTGTACAGAGAGCAAGGTTTCACATGGCTGTGGCATCCTCCGGTGAGAACCCAGCAGTCTGGGGGAAAGCAGTATGAGCAGCAGAAAGGATGCCCCAAAGCTGAGCACTCTACATGACAGGGCAGGCTTTGAGGGCCTTGCTTACTGTACGTACACTAACACACTTATATGCCCTAACAACACTTTGATGGACGCTAACATGCTCTGATTTCTGAGCCCACAGCCAACAGTAGTCAATCCTCAGGGGATCCTAGAGCCGGCAGGGACAGGCCTAGTGACATTGCCTAGCACACAGAGTGTACTCAATACATATTTGTTGAACAAAAGAATGAGCAAAGACATCAGAAAAGGCCCAGCTAACAGGAAGAGAGGGCTCTCCAAAACCACTCAATCTGCTAAAATTGATGCTCTTGTGCCTGAGGTCTATTAGGAGAAGGAAAAGAACTCCAAATTGCAAACTGCCTGGTTAGTGCTAGAAACTTAATTTATTATCTCAACTACTTACACAGTTATCCTGTGTAGTATAAGAACACATTTTGCAGACAAGGAAATGGAAGCACGGAGAAGTGGAGTGGTTTGCCCCAGGTCCTTCATCTAGGAAGAAGCAAGGCCTTGGTCCCAGCTCGGATCTGCCTCAAAGGCCTGTGCCCTTGACCATATTTTACTACCTCATTTTAGACATCACTTCACACTGAGCTCTTCCTCTTCTCCTTCCTGGACCAATTCAACCCTCCACCTATCCCTCTGTGTTGTTTTAACAGATATCCAACTGGTGTCTCTGTTTCCAGTCTCTGCCCACCATCATTCCATGCATCATTTTTCAGGCTGTACCTGAGTAATCTTTATCAAAACCAATGCAGATCATGTCATTCACTGTTAGAAACCTCAGATACCCCTCGCTGGCCTGGCACCCATGGTCCTTCCTGGCTGGCTCCAGGGTGCCCTTCCAGTGTCACCTCTGCCACTTCCCACAGCACTGCCCATTGCCTGACCATTCTTATGCTTTGTTTATGGGACTTGGGAAGCTTCCCCTTCTTCTCTCAACCCAAAAAACAGCACCCTGTCACCCATCACCACCTGCTACCAACATCACCTTTCTCCCTCTACCATCAAAATCCTCACCTTATCCATGACTCCTTCTTGGACTTGCATGGAACAGCCCCTGCCCTGAATTCCCACAACACAGCATATTTACTGAACATATTAAACTTAGTATTTAAGCATATTTTTTTCCTTATAAGCATATATTTTCTATCAGTTAGGTATTTTGCTTGATATAGTCCCAATTCCTGGCATAGAGCCAAATACATAATTAATAATGACCAACAACAACAAAAAAGAATTAAATTACAATCTGAGAATTTCAAAAAAAATAATAATAACCAACAAATGATAGAAAACAGTCCATACTCATAGCATTGGAGTAATCAGGTTAAATGCTGGTAAATTCATAGGAGTAATCAGGTTAAATGCTGGTAAGAATGCAGAGCATGCAATTTATTTTAGAATGACTTACATTCACGAACACTTGCATTTGTAAAAAGTGTTGGGCTTAAAAAAGGTAAAGTTCAATTTTATGGAAATATACTTCTATGGCACACCTCATTCCCCCTCAATTCCAGATGAATAAAGTCATTATTTTAAGTAGTAATGTGCACTTTAAATAAACTCCAGGCACTGGTCTATTAGTTCACAGGTGATCTCTAAATGACCAGAAAGATAGAATTTATATATACAAATTCTATAAATTCTATACACCATGTACCTTTTTGATGATCATCTCAGCAGGCAATCTGGATTTATTGGGATAGCCCTCCAATGGAGGCAGGCAGGCTAAGGAACACGTGTGATGTGGGCTGAGTGGTTCTTCAATGTATCACCTGCACAGCATGCTTTATGGCTCAGTTTCCTCAGCTGTAGAAAGGACACAACACTGCTTATCAAACAGGATGATTTTAAAGCAACACAATTAAATCCTTTGGATTAGCATCTCATTAAATTTGAATATGGATGGGATCTAGGGTGAAGTTTACTTTTGTACTATTCATAAAAGAAAAGGTTTAGAAAATCAAGAGCCATATAAACCACACTGCTGGGTGGAGGGATGTGAAAATATCTAAGTAAATAAACTGTCTTTAAGCCACTTCAAACATTAGGAAAGCATTTATTTGCATATAGATGAATGATACGGCTGCCTCTGCCCGGAACCATTTTTCACTTTCCCCTTTTGCCTAACCAACTTTTACTTACCCTTCAAGTCATGCTTTAACTGTCACTCCCCATGGAAGCCTCCACTGACCCCTAGACTAAGTGACTCACTCCTATTATACTCTTAGATTACCCTACATCCTCCATTATTTTAATTGCTTGTTTATTAACTGTCTTCCAGGCCAGGCAGCCAATTCCACAGGAACAGTAGTGGCAATGTCCTTAGCACTTCACACAATCCCTAGCACACTCCCCGAAAATGAGTCAATGATAGGCTAATTACAAATCAGAGGTTTCACTAAGACACTTAGCTGAAGGAGTCACTGAAACAGTCACACCTTTAACCATCCTCTTCCTCTCTTTCTCTTTCATCAACAATTTATCAAATGCCTACCTTGCCTCAGATTCCATGTTAGGTGAGGATGTAGACCCAATTTTCTGTGCAAAGCAACTCACTGCATCCCATTTGTGTGTATGCAGAAGCCCCATAATGCTTTGCAGCACTTATCAATGGAGGTATTGTTCTCCTCAACTAGGTTGTAAGCTCCTAGAACTCAGAGTTGGGGTCTTATCCATCTTACATCACCAGAGTACAATGAGTGGTTCAGAGTAAGTACTTCATAATTATATATGGAGTAGTGAGAACATTTTTCATTCCCTCAAAAAGAAACCCATATCATTTGCAGTCATTTCTCACTTCTTACTATCCCTTCCCCTGGAAACTACTAATACACATTACGTCTTTCATATAAATAGAATCACAATGTATTGTCTCTGTCACATGCTTCTTTCACATAATATGATATTTTTAAGCCATGTTATAGCATGCATCAATTATTCATTCCCTGTTATTGCCAAATAATATTCCATTGTATCGATATACCGCATTTTGTTTATCTATTTGTCAATTGATGAACATTTCAGATGTTACAACTTTTTGGCTATTATAATCAATTCTTTCCTGAATATTCATGTGAAAGTTTCTCTGTAAAGATGTTTTTAACTCTCTGGATATATATCTAGGAGTGGAATTGCTGGGTTATATGGTAACTAATATTCCCAAAGTGGCTACGCTATTTAATATTGCCACTAGCAAAGACCAAGGGCTCCAATTTTTCCACATCCTCATGAACATTTGTTATCATTTTTGTCATTTATTTTAGGCATCCTAGTGGGTGTGAAGTGGTATCCGATTGTAGTTTGGGCTTGCACTTCCCTAATGCTAATGATGTTGAACATCTTCATGTGCTCATAGCCATTTGTATATATTCTTTGGAGAAATGTCTATTCAAATCCTTTGCCCATCTTTAATTTTTTTTTAATGTTTATTCATTTTGAGAGACAGAGAGACAGAGCATGAGTGGGGGAGGGGCAGAGAGAGAGGGAGAGAGAGAATCCAAAGTAGGCTTCACAATGTCAGTGCAGAGCCTGATATGGGGCTTAATCTCCTCAACCACGAGATCACGATCTGAGCCAAGATCAAGAGTGGAACGCTTAACCGACTGAGTCACCCAGGTGCCCCACCATTTTGTCTTTTTTAAGGATAGGAATTGAAAAGGACTGGAGGACTGAGATGTGTAGTCTTGATACATTCTATAACTAACATATATACTCTTTAGGAGGAAAATCTCTACTTGACCTTCGAAAGTGGCAAGCAATTTTTAAACAAGTCCAACATTCTCCCTTCTCCCAAGAGAGGACAGAATGTCCATTAGCTTCCAAGTAAACCTGCAGCCATGCCCCTCAGGTCGGGTGTGGCTAGTTATCTAAACAGCCTGTGAACGAGGTAGCAGAGGCCACATTGAAGCAAGCTGTGAGAATGGCTCTTGGTATACCAGATTCTATGTCAGAATTACGCTGCAGACCTTGACCTTCACAGGTTGAAACCAGAAAGCGTCCTCTGCCTACTTTGTAAAATCCATGATTTAATAGATAGCGCCACTGTACATCCATAAATGGTCTACTATTTTCTCCATTAAGCACACATGTTCGAAGATTTATAAATTGCTGCATGACTCTATAACAGATCTGTTTGATCCTTTTGGAGGACAAAACTTAAGTGCTACAGAAATGAGACATTTATGATTTTCTGATAGCATCTTTAAATAACAACAGATCTAAATATCCTTTTAGTTCTTTTTTTTTTTTTTTTTACCATTTCTCAAGATTTCAGAGCAGATCCTTTTATACAGAAAAGATTGGAACATGTATTATCTTTTAGCACTTGCTAAAACGCCCTCTTCACAGCTGTTCCTGCTGGAAAAATTCTAAGAAAAGGTAATGATTCTTTACAGGTTTTTACCTGATTGATTCATGTGGCATCTAAGTATAATTGTGAGATATTTATGGGGTCTCAGTTCCCCTTGGAAAAGTCCTGATAATGATTATAATAAAACCTTAGTAAATTTTAATGAAAGGGGCCAAAGAAAAAAATAATCCCAAGAATTTAAAATTCACAAGGTTGGATTGTTGGAAATTTTATACATGGACATCTATCTAGTTACCTAAAAATAAACATGTTATTTCTTTTGATTATCTTAGAAGTGTTATAAGAATGGTCCTTAAGAGTATGAGATTTTTTTAAAAGAAAAAGCTCTTATTTTCTTCTAATTACAAACTATAATTTAAAGTACAAACTATAATTTAAAATAATTTCAATACAGTTGGTATTTCAACCAAGGTATTCTGCTTTAAATACAACCACACATAACATTTAGATGAAACATTATTAGTAACCAATATCGGTTTAATGAGAGTATATGACTTAAATTAACATTAGCAAGGTTAACAACTTTGGCATTGATGGCTTTGGTGTGGCTGATATTAACGTCAATAATAAATAAAGAGAATGTTGATTTTGAAAGAAGCCTAAGACCTTGGAAAGCAATAAAAACTTCGGCATGCAAGGAGGGCTCCTTTCTGAAGGACACATTTACAAGAGGCATGGCAGTTGGTTGATAATCTGAACCATTGCCAGGACGATCACATACTCAGGGGTGTGTGGGTAAGGATCCATTTCTTCTAGCAGCCAGGGCTCAGACACCCCAGACTGTGGTTATCTCTGTCCTTGATGTTACAGCCTCTGGGGTCAGGAGTCCAGCTTGGAAACAGCTCCTCAATTACCCATTTATAGGAGGCTTTCAGTATAGCACCCTTGACATATCCAGATTTCATGTTATCTTCCCTTTGATCTATAACAGTGTTTGAGCTTTGTCAAAACACAGGATTCAGTGGGGAATCTTTTCAGGTTACCGTAAAAGCCAAGCTAATTAAGTCATTCATTCAACCTTTCATAAAAATCACGCATAATGGTAATTTGGTCTTCATTTAGTTGAATAGAATCAAGAGGAATTCCAGCATAACTAGGAAACTACATCCAACATCTAAGTCAAGTACTTACCATCTCTGTCTCTCTCTTTAGTTCTACTTTTAAAATATGCCTTAGAGGTTGGGAAGCTTTCAGATCAAAGTATACAAAAGGACCATTCAGTATCTCTCACTGTAGATTCTGTTCCACATGAGCTTCAACTTGTACAGGAGAATTCAGTGGAGCAGTGGGCTCCTCTTGCAGGCTTTGCCTAGAGAATTCAAATTCATCCTGGTTTTGCCTCATCTCTTAGCCACTCTGGGATCCACTTTCTTTACCTGTAAAATTAAGAAATTAGATGAAATATTAGAACTCTAGATAATTTCCCACCTCCAAATTCTATGATCTCCAAATGATTTTTGGTAAAATCACTTCCCACTTTTACTGAAGCTCTCCTCCTGTCATTTATGGCCAAGTGGAGGATGGATGTGTTTGAATGTTGGAGAGTGGAAGGTGAGGGAGGGGCCAGGAAGGTGAGAAAAAAGCTCAAGGTCAATCAAAGCCTAGGCTGTGGTTTCCTGTCTGTCCTGGAAAAGGGGATTTCCCAAGCTTCAGAGCCAGAGCCTTCCTTATCACTTGTTACTCTATTATGGATAACAATCAGCATAATTAACAATGGGTGTGCACCACACAATCGAAAAGACCCAATGCTATTTGGCAACAGAAAGTTTCATAAAGGAACTGTTGGCTCCCTTTTGTCTGAGCTTAGGTACAGATGAAAAATAGAAAAGTCAATTAAAATTATCCTACAAACTCTCCATTACTTAAAAACAAGCAAAAAAGGGGGTGAAATTGATTCCAGACCATATAATGCATTTGCAGATATTAACTAACAGTTATTAGTGTTTGCGGGATGTTTACCGAACTCTGAAATAAACTGGTTGTTTACAGAACTTCCTCATTCCCGAAAGTTCTCTACCTAAGCAGTTTGTCCCCTATGTGCAAAGGATGTGTTTTTTGAGCACACAAAAGAAAGGCCATCCAGTGTCTCCCATGAGTTACTGTGTGGGAGGGAAACACAGTCTTAGCCAAATCACTGTCCTACAGTGAAGCAAGCGCCTTACATGACCTGTGGGAGAATGAGTCAAGAAGCATCAAATCCATGAGAACAGCTTGTATTTATTTATAGCAGAAATCAGAGGATTGAGAACACATGGCTGGATCAGGAGCCAGCGTACCATGTATTAATGCTGAGTGCCTACTAAGTGCCAGGATTACTCTAGGCCCTAGGGACTCAATGAAGAAACAAAGCCAACAGGGTCCCAGCCCTTAATGGAGCTTAGAGTTTAGCAAATGGGCAGATGTTAAAGGAATAGAGCCAAGCCGTGATTTCCCATCGGTGCAGATATCAGGATTTCCCAAGCTTCAGAGATAGTTGGTCTTAAACATACAACAAGTGCAGTGAGGGAGAAGTACAAGGTGCAAAAGACAAGTTGGTCAGTTTTTGGTGGCATGAGACCTCACACAACATCCATCCTCAGGACCTCAGAGGGACTCACAGAACCCTCAGGGTTAATGATGGGAATGAATGGTGCCATTTTCTGGGTGTCAGTGTTTACTAGTGACCAGGTACTTCCATACATTATTTCATTTAAAACAGGGGTCAGACACTGGACACTCTCTCTGCTTTTGAAAGGTTGATTATCCATAATTAGAGCATGGGGAGGGATTTAGATACATACTCAGATACATACTCAGAGCATGGGGAGGGATTTAGATACATACTCAGGATTTAGATACAGAACATACTCTCGTTTGCAAGAAAAAAAATGAGATTCAGGATCTCATTTGCTAATGCCTTATTAAATTTTTATAACATGCTATTTTTCACATGCAAAATGTGGTCACTGATGGAGCCTTAATACCATATAATTGTGGTGTTTCACTAGTAATGAGAATAAGCATGGGTTCTTACAGGGTCTCAGATAGGTAGATGGCTGGAGGCCAAGGGGCAGCATGGTATCATGGAGCACAGAATCATAGCCTGGGTGTCCCAACTCCCCACCCCAGTATCTCTACCTCTAATCAGGGGCCAGAGGCTTTGGGGAGGTGGGGGAAGAATATGCAAAGGATGTGCCTTAATAACAAGCTCAGGAATGTGGCCTTATTCTCCCTGTCCTTCCCCAATACAGCTTCTTAGATCAGACATCCTATCTTGGAGGCTTGAGTGTGGGGACTGTGTAATTTTACTAATGTCAAGACAGTTTTTTAAGCCACTATGTAAAAAGTTAAATTCATGTATTCAAATCCCCACTACATACGGATTTCCCTGGACAACTAACAAAGCAGTTCAGTACACTAGGAGAAGATTTAGTTTTAGGAGGTCTGAAAATAAAACGTGCCACTAGCATCTTTACCCAGTAACACTAATGACTAATAATAGATTAAAAGGAGAAATTCATTTGTGGGATATTTATTAGTATACATGCAAAGCCATTTGCCAGTTCAATTTCCCCATTTCCCATTTTTCTTCCTTCCACAAAATTTAATAACAGGAAAAAATATAAAATTAGATGACTGGGTGTTGTATGGAAAACAATTTGACAATAAATTTCATATTTAAAAAAAATAAGAAAATATCTAAAAATATTTCTGGCACAGGGGTGCCTGGGTGGTTCAGTCAGTTAAGCTTCCAACTCTTGACTTTAGCTCAAGTCGTGATCTCACAGTCGTGAGATGGAGACCCACGTCAGGCAGGATTCTCTCTCACCTTCTGCCCCTCCCCTGCTTGCTTCTCTCTCTCTCTCTCCCCCTCTCCAAAATTTGCTTGGAACAAAAGATAATTGGGAAACCATGTGAACACTCCAACTGTCTGAATGGACAAGGTAGAAAGTGGGAGGCAGATAGAATATAGGGTAAAAGGCAGTGTATGATACATGTCATTGATAAATAGTTGCCCTTTAAAAATTTTCAATAATGCCTAAAATAAGTCACTGTCCATGAACTTAATATGGTCAAAATATTTTCTGTGTCTCTCAAATTATCAACCAGTACTTTTTACTTCTTTTGAGTAGGTTTTTTTTTTTTTTTAATAGTTTAAGAACTTTCAGGGCGCCTGGGTGGCGCAGTCGGTTAAGCGTCCGACTTCAGCCAGGTCACGATCTCGCGGCCCGTGAGTTCGAGCCCCGCGTCAGGCTCTGGGCTGATGGCTCGGAGCCTGGAGCCTGTTTCCGATTCTGTGTCTCCCTCTCTCTGCCCCTCCCCCGTTCATGCTCTGTCTCTCTCTGTCCCAAAAATAAATAAACTTTGAAAAAAAAAAAAAAAGAACTTTCATTGAACCCTCTCCCACATAGCATTTAACTCTTTGACATGTGGTCACTTAAAGGCATTTTGGATTTTACTAAATATTGGCAGTGCAGCAGTGGGTAGTAGAAAGAATTAAGGTTGGGGAACATTGATCATCTTTGTTCCCTTAACCTATGGGCAGGTCCCATTGAGACCTCCCCCTCTTCTGGAGGAGCCTGATCTGTTACAGTCCCATTCTCCTGCTCATCCAGCCACCCCTTTGGTCATTCAGATTTCCCTCTCCTTTTTTTTTAAGGCAATGAAGGAGAAACACCAATGGTTCATGTGTGCTGAATTAGAGGTAGGGTTTTGATAGAGGTGGGGGGAAAAGGAGTGTGCATTTCATGAAGGAGACAATGAGAACAATTGTGCTCATGGGTCAGGAGGATGGAGCAGCTTACAGTAGTCCAAGTGCAATGACATGAAGAAAAGGAAAGGAAAGTAGGTTAGGGCAAATTGGTGAGATCTCCACCACAATTAAATGATATGGGCCTCAGGCATGCCTATAGGCTAATTCATCTGTCAAACTGTAAACGTGGAATCTACTTCATGTTTTTTTCCCAACTCACATTTCCAATGCCACACTACAGACTTGAATATTGACAAGAGGTTTGTGGAGTTTGAGATACAAATTCAAGAGTTATTTACATAGAGGCGACACTTAAAGCAGTGGTTGGTGAACTTACCAAAGGCTAATGTGCAGAGAGAAGACTAGAGGACCAAGAGTAAAATACATTCAGAGGAAAAGAGAAAGAAGTGGATCACTAAAAAGATTAAAGCATTGTATGGAGAGGAAGAAGGACAATCAGGATGGGACCCTCCCAACAGGGTCATTACCACGAGAAATTAAGAAAAGATGGAAACCGCACAAGGAAATGGGACTTGGCACTTAAGGTCTGATTGCTGATCTTTAAGAGAACACAGTTCTTAATAAGCGTGACTAAGAACAAGCAGCCCATAGATCTGGACCACACTGAGAATGACAAGGTAAGATGAACTCTAAAACCCCTGGTTCTTGGATGTAGCATTCCAGGTCACATGCCCGATGTCTTGAAGTAGGTAAGTTTGCCAAGATCAAGAAATCCAGATGAACAGAACTGAATCTCCTCAAGAGGAACTGAACAGCTCGCTCAACATTTGGACTCCCTTCATACCATTAGAGTTAGCTGGACCAAGGCAGGGTGGTGGTTAGGCCCTGCCCATCTCATGATTCATTTCTTGCCTTTAATGGAGAAGAGGGCTTACAGTGGTGATGCCTGATTTAGGAAGAGCCTGAGTGTGTGTTACCTAGTGCTCCCTGGTGCAGCCCTTTCTTCAGAAGCAGGGAAAACAGAAAAATAATTAGGAAAAAATTGGGGTGCCAAAGAGGAATAGGAAGAGGAAGGTTGGAAGCAGGCTCTTTGCAATGACCCTGAATCCTTGGGTGACCATCTCCCCACAGAGATGAAGTGATGGAGCCATCATGGGGAGCCAGATCCCTGGAAGGGGTGGGTGCTTTCCTCCCCAAGTCATTCATACCCAATAACAAGCACATACCAGATAACACTCACCTTGAAGGCTGCGGGCTGTTGGAAGCAGACACAGTGTGCCTTTGGGAATCCCCTGAACCAAGGCACGAGAAACATTCTTTTCCTTAACACCTGCAACACGCTCCAGGATGACTGTTTCTCTTAAAGCCATAGGCGTCTGTTTTCGCATTTGTTCCTTAGAGACAGAAACAGGATTACGATATATAATGTTTTTTTCTCATTTCCTGCTATGTGCTGTTTTAAGTTTCTGTGACAGCTCTTCTATGCTTTCCTCCAAATGGTGAACCTATGTCTGGTCACCGCCCTGCCCCCAGACCCCCACTCCATGTTGATGGCTGGGGCACAGACTTATATAGGAATGTTTAAGACATGGAATGTTCTATAACCAGTGATTTTTCATCTGCTATTTTTGAAAAAAAATCTTTATACAGATTTCAAGTCCACTTTGCTTGTGCAATAGGATGATCAAATAGAAATCTCTTTGAAGATTTGGAATCACATTCAGTCTCAGAGTCATTTAGATCATCATTTGGGTCATCACTGACCTCAGTGCCATGGGCCATGGGACAAGCACTGAGGATCAGAGCCAGAAGATGTGGGTTTGAGGATCAGCTCTATTTGAGGAGCTGTGAGGTTCAGGGCAAGTTGCTTTAAAAAAAAAAAAAAAGCCAAAAAACAAAACACTAAGCGTCAGTTCTCAGTTTCCTTCTCTGTAAAGTGGGAATAAAAAGCAAATCCACTTACTCCACAGGATTACGTGAAGATTACAAAAATCTTCCATGAAACCATTTTCATTAACTTAAAACCTGCAACTACAAGGATGTTATAATTAGAGATGTGGTTCCAGGAGCATAGGAGTTCAGGCTAAATCTTCACAGGTGAGTTTGAAAAATTGGCTTATAAAAGAAACCCCAAAATTGAATTTGACTTCTTGTTATTTATTTTTTTGTCCTACAAGTGGGATGCTAGAAAAAAAAAAAGTTGGTTTTCAGTTAGCTGCTGGTACCCACATACAACAGGTAAGGAAACCAAGATTTAGAAAGGTGTTGTATGTCTGTTTTTAAGTGACTTGTACCAAATCTCACAGCTAGCATGTATAAGCCCAAGAGTCACACCTGAAATTCAGGCCTGCAGAAATAGGCTGCTTGAGTTCTATTTTCATAATGGCTTAAACTAAAAAACATACTCAGTGAGATAACACAGGGAGCATCTGAGGTAATGCCCAATGGCAGGACCTAGACCCTGAGATTAGGGCCACCCCATGACTCTGGGGTGGAGCCCTCAGGAGAGGAGCTCATTCTGACAGGAGAAACCTTAACTGGGCTGTTGGTAGGAAGGATGCTTGTGGATGCCACACTGGGTGGGCACACACCAGTTGCCTTCTAACTGAACCCCTTTGGCAGCTTGGGCTAAATCCCTGAGCAGAGAAAGACGGCTATAGCTCAATCAATGGGTCAACAAAGTAATAACATGGAGTTCTGTGAAAAATGGACAAGGACAGGGCACCTGAGTAGCTCAGTTGGTTAAGCATCCAACCCTCAATTTCCACGCAGGTCATGATTTTGCAGTTCATGAGTTTGAGCCTTGAGTTGAGCTTTGTGCTGACAATGCGGATCCTGCTTGGGATTCTCTCTCTCTTTCCCTCTCTGCCCCACCCCAGTTTGTGTGCCTATGCACATGCTCTCTCTCTCTCAAAATAAATAAACATTTAACAAATGGACAGGGCGAGTCTAAAAAAATTCTATCACTGGTGGGAGATGGGCTCTTCTCCCACTCAATCAGCCCTGTGGCTGACAGAGACAAACCACCAAGGCCATGGCGGTGATAGCTACATACATGATGTCACACGACATGGCTGGGCCTCCACTGACGACGTGACCCATTACAACTCTGGATGCTCCACACAAATGAGTTACACAGTGTTATTACCACATATGGATTTTCTTCTCTCTTTACCAGATCCCTTTGCTTCCACCAGCGCCTGTGTTCGAGTCAACAGTTTAAAGTCTAAAGTTTGGGTATAAGTTGTTCTCATTATTCAGCCCCTCTAAATGTGACCTCTGTTTTCCTTCTAGCTATGCCTCACCTGCCCTGAGAAGACGAGGAATACATAATGCCGTGGGTATAAACAGAGGCTTTACGAGCAGACAGAAGTGGGCCTGGCCCCTGGCCCTGACTTTTACCACCCCTGAGACTTCAGAAAGTCATTCAACAGCAGGTTCTTGTGTTAGATGAGAATAACAGGAATGCAGATGTCATCCAGTTGTTGGAGGGATTCTGTGCAATCAGCCCGACCACACTTTGTAGGCACCCACTACATAGTAGCTATTGTTATTAATAAACAGTAAGATGTTTCCATTAAAAACAGGACTGAAGATGACTCTTCAACCAAATCTCAAGGGATCGTAATTTTCTGTATAAATAATAACCTAATTGTGTAAGAATTGTCACACAGAGTCAGTTTCCCATTCTCTCTCTCTCTCAACCTCTCTCCCTCCCAAAGCACCCAAGATTTCTTCCTCACCCACCCCACCTTCTATCTTTCTGTTAGCTCTCCCCAAACTTTTCTTCAAAGTTGAATTTCACATCATTGTTTACTACCTCACCCCCTTCGAACATCTCGCCAGAATCCCTACCTTGGCAGTATAGTTAGTTTTGTTGTTGTTGTTATTTTTTGGGGGAATTTACATTTTCCTGTTAGGAAATCATGAACTTTACTGGCCACATATGAACAAATCAGTTTCCCGTTCATGTTCCGCTCTCCTGGGATGTTGGGAGAATTCGTTAGATGAAGCCTGCAAGGCATGGCCTGCTCTTGGAGAAATATGATATATTAATATCACATTTAACAGAATGTTATTTTCACAAAAGGCAAATTACTGGCCATCCACCTGTTTTAAATCTGCAGAATGCTGCCATAGGAGACAATGCCTGTGAACTTAGTCACCCACAGCAGCTTAACTCTCCTTTAGGCACACACGTTTCCACTGAACAGTAGTCATGTTTCTGATAAGCAGTATTTCCAAATTAGTCGGATTCTTTACTCAAATGTGAATCTAACAGGTTGCTAAGAAACCTACTCAAATTTCCCTGTCCAACTATGTTCTTACTCTGCCTGTCTTTTCCCACCATTCTGTGGGAGTCCAGAAAAATCGAATTTTGTTGTAATGAGAAACCAGGTCAGTTAGTGTCAGTGGCAACTATTAATATCTATGGAGGCTAAAAAATAAATTCAATATTTGGTCATAGAATTGGCCACGGTTATTATTATGTAGTATGATGATGATGATGATGATGATGATGATGATGATGATTCGTTTCTTCTTTTTTGTGTGCTATTGTACCTGCAACTCCAGGCCGGGAGGAAATGACTTCTGGAAACTGGCAGTTCTCAAAAAAAAGGAGAGCAGGTTGACACAAGCAGTCAAAAACCATCTTCTTGATAAAATGCTGCCCTTTCCCTCTAAGTAGGAACAACTGCAAAGGCATAATTAGCTTAGTCAAATCTATTGGAAGGAAAGCATCACTTACTCTCAAAAGGCAGATTCTGAGAAGCTGCTGCCAGCCCCAAACTCAGCAGCCTGGAGGTCCCAGATCCCACATGAGGGGCTGGACAAAGTCTTCCTCTCCTGGAAAATGAGTTTCTGTTTAGGCCCCTGGATGTGACCGGTCACTCCCTCTCTTCCTTTTCTCCTGCTCTTTGATTCTCTTTCCTGACGTGGTGAGTGGTACCCATCTCTTTTTGCTTTATGTCAGTTTTGTTCTTCTCATGGAGGAAATGAGAAGGATAGGAGGCAGGCCATGAATGATGTCCTCACTTTGTGCCTTCTCCTAGGTGACAGTTCACACGAGGCCAGGAAGTGGGCCATTCTCAGAATTGTTCCCCAAGAGCTTTCTTTGTTCTGTTTCCCTTATAAGCCTTCCTGACTTATTTTTGCTGTTGAGAAATTTGAACTCTTCATGGAATGAATATGAGGAAAACATTTTCTGTTTGTTTTCTTTTATTTTGTTTGTTTGTTTTTATTCTGGGCCTGCTATAAAATCTCTCAGAGAATCATAATGTTTTCATAAGGAAATCTCAAGCTTTTGTCTAGTGATCCTTCTCTTTGTTTCTCTACAAGAAGGAGGGGCTGGGAAGGTTTCCTGGTACCATCAGGGGACATCACTGACCTAGCAACAGGTCACTATGGTGAGTGCATGATGACAGCAGAAAGGCTGTGAGTGGAACAGGGATGTCGAGGGTAACTATTCAGGCAAGCTCTCAAGAAAGAATTCCAATGGGACCCTTTATCTCCAAAACAGATTAAGGTGCTGATTTTGCTGACTTCAAAGCATGACAATTCTGGCCAACCTTTTCTCAATAAAGCCATCAGAGCAGGCAGAAGAAATCCTATTCTCTTGATGCAATTGGAGACATGATTCTCAATACCATGGGGTGGGAGAATATACTTTTTCAAATTACATGTGGCCCTACCCACAGAATCACTGCCCTTGAGGAGAAAATGCTGCTCATTCATGGGGTGAGCTATATGCTTGATGGTGAGGAGGTTAAACAAAACAAAGCAAAACAAAACTGTTGGGAACCATAAGAATCTGCCGTGTGTGTGTGTGTGTGTGTGTGTGTGTGTGTGCGCGCGCGCGTGTGTGTGTGTGGTGTGTTTGGCCCATGAGAAAAAATTATTCCCAGCTCGCAGACTTTCCTGAAGTATGAACAATGTTAAGATGTCCAACTTTTGATTTGCACTTGAGATTTTAAATTTAATGTGACATATTAATGAAAGCAATGTGCGGTATTTACTCAAATCACAGTTTTCTTCAGGGTAGTGCAAGATTCAGTCATGGATAAATCAGGAGCGTACTCCAGACTCTGAAAGACAATAGACTAGAAATCAAAATGATGGGCGGGGGGAGGGGAGGACAGAAAGACACTACTCAAAAAAGAATTATTAAAGTTTGAGAGGCGAATGATACTACTTGAGGGAAGTATTAAAAGCCATGCAAAGTCATAAACTCTATGAAGGCAAACAGTTGCATACACTCTGCTCACCCTCATGGTGTGTATGTAGCAGCACTGGGGACCCTCATGGAGCTGGGGCCTGTGCTCTTCGTCACTGAGCATGCTTCTTTCCTGAATGTCAAGCCATTTGATGGCTTGACCCTGTAGACACATTTGGATGTAGCTAAGTTGTATGAGTGGTAATTAAAGTGAATTGAGAAACATACAGACTGAGCCTAACTAACATTTTAGTGAGGTTCAATAACACTGGTTTGATTTCAAATTTTTTTAATGTTTATTTATTTTTGAGAGAGAGAGAGACAGAGACAGAGACAGAGTGTGAGCAGGGTAGGGACAGAGAGAGGAGACACAGAATGTGAAGCAGGCTCCAGGCTCTGAGCTGTCATCACAGAGACCAATCTGGGGTTCGAACTTATGAACTGCAAGATCAAGACCTGAGCCAAAGTCTAACGCTCAACTGACTGAGCTACCCAAGTGCCCCAGCACTGGTTTGATTTTAGAAGGACACACATTTTTCTATTTAAAAAATTTCTCTGAGGGCTCTAAAGGGTCAAATGCATTTTTTATAAAGGTGAAAATGTATTCCTAAGCAAAATAAAAAAAGTTGAGACACAAATGTGAAATTTTCCTTGAAATCCAGGTACATGGAATTACAAAGATTCCATAGAAACTTTCTGGGAGCTACTATTTACTGAGTGCTCGCTATGTGCCAGACCAACTGAATGAATGAATAAATGAACGAATCAACAGCCCTATAGAATACTTATTAATATTTCCTTTTACCAATGAGGAAACTGAGGCTTGGAAGGCTGTAAGAAGTCTTCTTACACCCCATCTGTTAATATTCGAACAGAATTCAAACCCAAACTTTCTGACTTTATGAAATGTAAGAGAGATTCAAAACAGGGTGCTAGGAACAATCACATATCCCGAAAACCCCTCCAACTTAGGCTGGCTGATGAAGACAGCTTTTATTTTTCTCCTTGAAGTTCCTAACTTCCCCCAGTGAGTGCCAATGTCCTCATTCATTTTCTCACATTACTCATGTCTTTTACCCACAAAATTCTGGTTGAAATTAGTGGAATCTTCGTGCTTAAGAGCTTCTAATGACACAGAGAACTGGGAATACTAACCCAATGTTCTGATCTTTTTTAAAAGTCCAGACAGAAAAGAATATTGGCCCCAGCGGTCAAAACCCAGACAACTCCAGTTTTGATGGGACAGCTCCCAAAAAGTTCAGATGCTTCCCTGAACTTATCCAAACCTTGGGCGGTCTCCTGCTTTTCCGGAGGGAACATGCTTGGTGGATGATGCACCAAGTTTGAAACACATGGAGAATGCCCTCCATAGGGACTCTTGGGTCTTATGTGAGGTTAAATCCCAATTGCACATCAGGCTGCCATGGTATTTTTTCCCTGTAGAAATATAAGCAGGCTTTGTTGTGTTGCAAATGAAATTTCAACCACACAGCAAGCACTGGAAGTTATATTAGGTGAAGTTATCAAACTTCTGTTTACGGTCTTCATTATTAGGCACCTACCACATGTCAGACACTTTCCCAGATGCTTCACCTATGTTACTTCCTTAATCTTTTCAGCAAACCCGCAACATAGTTGTTATTTCCATTTAACAAATAAGGAAGAAAAAAAATGAATAAGGAAACTGAGGTCTGGGTTGATTAAGTAACATTCCCAGAGTCATGTGACTCGTAGGTGGCCGTTGACATTGGAACCAATTCTGCCCATGCCCAAAATTTGTGCACTCAACCACTCCATGATGTCCCCTGATCCACCCAGATCACCTGATACACCAAGAAAGACATGAACGAAGATTACATTGTGGATGGATTGTACTCTAGCTTTATTCCCATTTGACTGCAGCATTGTCTGGTCCATTCCAGAAGCAGAGATGGAAACAGTGGAGCTGGATGGCACCTCTGGTTCTTATATAGCAAACATGGGTAATGTGGCCAGGTTGCTAGGCAGAGGTCACCAGCTTCAGGCTAAGTGACAGGAGTTAATGAGTTCCAAGGCAAAGCAAACCATGAGGTTTGCAAATCTATGAGGTTCTCAGAGTCTGGAACCTCTGAGAAGCCATCAAAAAATTCTGACCAGACAGACTAAGAAATTCATGGGTTGACTTTAGAAATCAGAAATAAATCAGGAAGAAAAAAACAATCAATGTACAAACCAATTCCATAAACACTAGAACCTCATAGAATCATTAAAAGTCCCCATAACTTAGGCCTGACTGAAACTGTGGTCCCTTCACTGTAGTAATTTAAATCAACTATTTATTTTGGCTTCTCTGCTCAATGACTTGTTCTAATCGAAATGCTTTGATGAGATGTACAAAAAGAATAAAAATATGATTGAGAAGCCAGAGAGTAATATCTTGGTTTAAAACAATTGTGAACATAAATTTTAATCTTTGGCCATATTATAGGGGCCACTTTGACTAGGGCAAAGACTTCTAAGGTCTTATTTAGAAAAGAATTTTGGGTTTTAGAGCGGGTGTAAATGCATTCTAACACTATCCCTACAGAAGATATTTCCACCAAAAAGACCTCTTATTCTGCTTATAAATCAATGTACATTTGATATCTAAAACTATGTATTTTGGAGGCTTCTATAATAACCTATGGCTAAGAAGCTAAGGTCAACTTCATGCTGAGTTTGAGCAATATTTGTGGGACTTGGGTTCCTGCTTTTCCTACAAGAAAACCAGTATATTTCCTTCCTTCTTTACATGAAATACCTCCATTAATCTACATAAAATTCATCTCTTGGTAGTGTGCTTATCTGAATTGGATATTATCTTTCTGAAGCCAATAGCAATAATAAATGACAAGAGTTAATATTTGTTACAATATTACCATATATCAGGTATCCTCCAGCAGAACTAGGTTTGAAGCCTGGCCAAGCTATTTGACAACGTGGGGGCCATGGACAAGTTACTTATCTCTCAAATCATCAGTTTTCTTACCTACAAATTATGATAATAATACATTGGTTTAAAAAAGACAATTACCGTATGATTTCACTTACATGTGGAATCTAAAAAAACAAATGAACAAACAATCAAAAAGACTTTTAAATACAGAAAGCAAACTTGGTGATTGTCAAAGGGCAGGTGGGTGGGGGATGGAGAAATAGGTGAAGGGGATTAAGAGGTACAAAATTCCAGGAATAAAATAAATAAGTCAAGGAGATGAAAAGTACAGCATAGAGAATATAGTCAATAATACTGTAATAATGTTGTATGGTGGCAGATGGTGACTATGCTTACCATGGTGAGCAGTGAGTAATGTATAGAAGCATCATCACCATGCTGTACACCTGAAACAAATAGAACATTGTATGTTAATTAAACTTCAATTAAAAAAAGAGAGAGAGATGCAAGTGGAAATTGAAAACTAAAGGAGACTTAAAAGACTAAAAACCAAAAACCCCAATGACCCAACATTTGTTTGTGCAGAAAAGTCAATGGGATAACATATGTTGTATTAATTTGCTAGGGCTGTCCTAATAAATACCACAGAGTTGGTGGTTTAAACAAAGGAAATTATTTTCTCACAATTCTGAAAGTTAGGAGTCATAGATGGAGGTATCAGCAGGGTTGATTTGTTCTGAGGCCTCTCTCCTTAGCTTATAGATGGCTGTCTTCCCTCTGAGTCTTCACATGGTTTTTTCTCTGTGTGTGTCTGTGTTCTAATCTCTTCTTTTACATAAGACCAGTCAGTTTGAACAAGATCTATCCTAATGACCTTGTTGTAACTTAATTATCTTTCTACAGACCCTGTCTCCCAATCCAGTAACATTCTGGGGTACTAGAGGTTAGGATTTCAACATATGAATTTTAGGGGGAAACAATCCTAAAACATAGGTGAAATGCCTAGAACATCGCACACTTTCAATAAATGCTGGTTCCCTTCTCTTCCCCACTTCCAAGGTGGGTGTAAAGAAGACACAGAGCATGTAACACATGCTCTTTGAGTGGATTGTTCAGATTCTTTAACAGATACTAAAATAATCCCACTTAAAATGGAATGTTCATTGCTGTTCATTGGAAGGCCTTCAGTTTAAAATCAGAGGCAAACTAGATTTCACTTTATATCTTAAAAAGTGCACATCAAGGTACAAAGACGAGTTTTTACTTCCTGAGTTCTCAGCTCCCATTGATTTAACTTCTAATCAAGGGCAAGGAAAACACTAGAATATGGTGACAACGATGATGATGTGACAGGGTGATAACAGCAGCTCACATTTACTGGGGGCCATAACATAGGAAGCCTTTTAAATGCATTCTCCCATTTGATCTAACACAACTTATACAAATGATTAGCTGTGTGTGGTCTTCCAAATAAACTGACGTGTGTGTGTGTGTGTGTGTGTGTGTGTGTGTGTGTGTTTCAGGAGAACACATTACAAATTTCTACACTAAGAAAGAGTAAAATCAATGTTGATTTCATGAGAGGACCCACCAACCTAGATGATCATTGCCACTCTAACTGTGGTTTTGCTGATATTTAAGGACACATACATTATGTCTGAATTGACTAGAAAATTCTGACATCCACTTTTGGAACTGGAGCATATTCTGGAGTACAGAGATTCCTTGATAGGTGTTAACTGACCAGGAGAGCTGAAGATAACCAGCGTTCAAGTCCTTCTCTACCTAGCACACTGCTCTGCATGGTATGAAGACAAAAAAATATTTGTGGAATGAAAAGACAGGCCACCCCACCAGACTTCTGAGTTGCTCTCTCTTTTCAGGATCAGCATGGCTAACAGTTCTGATGGACTCACTGATCAAACAGTTGTCTGTGCCCCTCTTCACTCAAGAGACCCCCAAGAACACACTGCTGCAGAATGAGGGGGGCCAACACTTGGCTCCTTTGTAATTTACTCTCAAGTGTTTTAGGGGTTTTGAGCAAGAGTCTTAGTCATGTGAACATATCTGTAAAACTATTGTTGGGAAAACAGAAAGAACAAATGTTGAAATTCCCAAGTTTTTATTTAGTGGCACTTCTACATCCACCTCCCAAGAGAAACAGATGTGGCAGCTGTCACTGACAGTGATGGAACCACACATTTAAAAATGTTGTAAATCACAGAAATATAAAGGCCACTGTAATGCCTATCAGATTCTACTTTGCCTCTGTCGGAAGAGGCAGGCTGCCTCTTCCTCGTTTAGAGGAACCAATGCAACTGCCCATTAAAAAGGGTCAAGTAGGCATATTTTTTGGTAACTCTTCCAGACTTGAACGAAGGCATAGAGGAGACAGATGCATGCAGGATGTATTCAGAGAGTTGCTTTCCGTCAGCTTACTCTCTGGACATGATCAGGCCTGCAGGCAGGGTTTTTGAGTTTCTGGCCTGCTGTCAACCCCATTGAGCAGCAGCCTTGGCTGGGTCATACACAACATTTTTTCTGTCTGAAGGATGACCTGGTTAGCAAAGGACAAATAGTAGGGCTCCCAAAAAATAATTAAGGCTTTGGACCCCTTTCTGCAAACACAAATCTGTGTGAGGTTTTCTGGAGAAAATGCTGTAGACTGCATTCCAAAGGCCAAAAGGCAAAACACCACACTGGTCAGTAACCCATGTTCTCTCCATAAATAGCACCATGCCTTTATGAAGCAATGAGACAGAATGTTAGACAGCCCTATTTGTGGTACCAGCCGAATGGAAGCTTTAACAACAGACACGAATATGACCAAGACAACGAAAGGGATGGACATAAGACAAATTCAGCCAATGCACAGTCTGAACAAGTCACTTAACTGCTTAACTACTACTTGGGGCCTCAGTCTCCTCAGCTCTAAAGTTAGGCTAATAACTCTGCTCTATAAGGTAATCCATTTAACCAGAACAGATTCCCTACCACATGTGCGGTTAATGGCTGGTGGTGACGATCAAATAAAATGTGAGGACCCAGATGAGCAGCTGCTTCATAAAAGGCTTTCCGCAAATGTTTGTTGACTATGGAGAGGGGTTGGGAAAGGAGGAAGCTATGGACTTCCTTTGAAAATGTGGGCATTTATTCAGATTCCTGAATTATTTATTAAAAATATTAAAAATCGCTTTCTTCTATTGGAATAATGATTAAGCACTAGAAACAGACAACAAAGACCCTGGGAACAGAAAATTATGACAGGAAGAATGAGCTCTGTTCCAGCTCAGGGGGACCTTGACTGAGCTTTGACATATGTGAATAGACTCCCAGAAGACTCCATGGCTTCAGATCTAGGTCTAAGTAGGTAAAGAGTGGAGGGGAAAGGTGCTGGGGTGGGGAGTGATGAAAGGGGAAAAGTAATATATTGCAACAAAAAGTATAGGATAATTCCTAGGAACAAACTAACAGACATGTTTATCCTGTCAGAAGCCTTAGTGATTTCAGTGGTTGTCTGGAGGAGGGGAAAATTGAGTTAGTGTTAATCATGCTCCCAAGTTCAAATCTAGCTTCTAACAAAATAGACAATAACTGGTAACACCATTCCTGATCCTCACAACACCCAGGGTCAAGGCCTGGCCGGAATTACCCAACAGGATTTCAGACTAGGCCTGGAAACATGTGCATTTAAGCTTATTCTGTAATGCACACTCCATGTAGAAATGGATTTTTCTCAATCTAATTTTAAGAAAATCTGAACTTAATAAGAGTAACTGGGTGCTTTAGGTAATCCCATACTTTTTTCGTAGGAGAAGTATTTTGTGGCAAAAGCCAGACAATGGCATTAATCACACCTATCTCAGGCCCAAGTTTGGATAGTAGCTTTTTTTTTTTACTTTAATAGAAAAATAGAAATCTTTTTTAACTACCATATACCCTTTAGTTGCCTTTTCCTTGTGTTTTGTGATTTCTTTTGTCATTATTGTGCTCCTCTAAGGGTTAACAGAGGTTAACAAAGATGACCTTGGGGAGCTGGAGGAGTTAGTGCTTCTAAAAATCTCCTGGGTGGGGACTACAGATGGCAGGTCAAAATTGACATCATTCTTCAGCTGCCTGGTATGCACCTTATGAAACCAGGCACACCCATGCTAAAATAACAAATTGGCCCATACTCAGGGAAAATCACAAATGTGTTTCTTCTTCCAATGATATATGTAGTAGAAGCAAAGGGTGGAGGTTGAGTATGGAGAGAGTAGAAGAGGAGGTGAAGGCAAACCAGAGCATCCAGTGCAACCAATCTGTGATGAGACCCTCCAAATGCTGGAATGTCTTCCATGCAAAGATGCTCAGGATGAGTCCAATTTTAGCCCAGGAGAAATGAATCATCTATAGGGCAAAAGGTTTAAAGAGAAAAAAAGTATTATTCCAAGTATGCAGTGTTGTCTGCATCCAAAACTTCTAGGTCAAATACAGTGAAGAACTGATGTGGGAAAAAGAAAGCAGCCTGAGCTCTCTGTGCTCTGGGTTGGCTGGCGGCTGTCCTCGTCCTCACACCACTGATGTCCCGGCCCTGTTGGTGGGCTATGGGAGGAAAACTCAGGCCTTGTACCTCTTGATGCTTGGGAAATGCAGGCTGGGGAGTTTCTGACTTGTATGCACTTTAATTAAAGGGAATATGACCTCTTCTACAATGGAGATGATGATAATAAAACATCCCCAAAAAGAATGGGGGCATACACAGGCTTATACATTTCTCCAAGCTTTGTGGAAGGCAAGAGGGTTAGAAACAGTAAAATCTTGTTTGCTCTTGCAGCTCTGAGTAACTTAAGGGAGAAAGAGCTCAGAAAATAATTGATTAGATGCCAATTCACATAGCTCACTTAGTCTGCTTTTTATTATCAGTATTTCTTTAAAAGGCTAATAGATCCTGTTCTTGACAAGCATGAAGCCAGAAGGTGGGCTCTTATCCAGTGTTTTCATTTTTCAGCCCTCAAGAGGCAATGATTAGATCTTACTATTGAATGCACAAACCACACTCACTGTGTGAACTCTCTGAGAGCGCTCTCCACCTAGGGATAAAAAAAGTAGAGAAGTTTTATTGGAAGGATTGTAAAAGAAAGAGGGAAGAGCATTCTGGGTCTCTTCAGGCCAAATGATTAGGGATGAGTTGACTTTCTTATGATCACTCTAAATCTACTCTCCCAGGGAGGAGGGAAACCTGAGAAGACTAGACTTCAGTGATTTAATTCCAGGTCTAAGAATAGCCAAACCTGGGTTGGACAGGAGCAAGCAAAAGTCAACCACTGAAAGAGCATTGCGAAGTAAGCAAAGTCCTATGAATCCTAGGTAATTGCTGTCAGTGGAGTTTCTCTCTTCCACATCTCATAAACTATAACTGAATTTAGGAGAATATGCCAATCAATGGATGCTCTCCACAGATTACATGATCTAAAACTGAGCTACAATGAGCCAAACACGATTAAAATGTGCTTCCAGTCATAATTTCATGACAATACTTCTCAGAGGCATTGTCCAGTCCAGTAAGCCCTGGACACATTTTATTCATTACAACGCAGTCAATATCAAGTTGCCACACACCGTATCTGTGTCTGTCATGTATATACCCTCAACATATACTAAAAGTGCAGTGCTCTCTCCTTCAGAATGGGGTTGATTAGTGAGTCTCTGGTATGCCCTTGGGGGTTACCTATCCACTTCAATCATAGGTCCAGTGAATGAAAAGAGAAAAGACCTTTTCTCCAAGGAGGAATACATGCCAAGGGAACGGATGGCCTAAAGCCTAACTCCTGGGATTAGCTTCTAGATAATCCCAGTTCCTTCTGATGGCAGATTCTTCCTGTGAGGTGCTGGAAGGGTGGCTGAGCTGGAGCTCCTTTACAGTATCTGGTTGGTTCAATGAAAATACTTTTCAGTATTTACAGAATAGTATTGAGAACATAGCCTTCAGTAAAACCGATGTGTAGAAATGACAACGTAGATGAGTCCAGATATGAAAAAGGCAACACACAAATCAGTCTTATTATTTCAAGGGCACTTTCCATGTTGCCTATCAGTGCAATTGTGCACTGAGGGCGAGCCCATTTGTGTTCCCTGGAAGCCATGGGAAACAGGTGGGTAACACTCAACCCCAGGGAAGCTGACAGGTGAAGTGATAGAATGCAAACCCATCTTTTCCATTCTGTGAGGGGTAAGATGCCATGAATAGCACTTTCCCCAGAGTATGTCACAATATACTATTTTTTTTAAGGGAGGTTAAATCTGTTTGAGCCTTGGAAAATTTGTTACTATAACCATAGCAAAGCTGATGTGAAACCCAAATATCATTGTACTTTATTATTCTGCTTTGTCTACTATGTTTTTCCCATGGATCTTACTACGGAAATGCTTGGCCAAGTTCTCACCCTTTGCCACTCAATGGGATGCATGTATTTGAAGGCTGATAGGCAGTTGGGAAAGGTAGCTGTCACACTTTTATGCGGAGTTTAAAGAATTGACACCACCGTGTCAACTACTAACACTCTGTATTAAAAATGTTTCCAAATATTCTAATTTAAGCCCTTTTATTAGATAGGGTTTGTTCATTGCCTGGGGTCTGTTGTCTTCTCATACTCTTGGCTGACTTACCTTCACCCCCTGGGCACTTGGGAACACACTCCCAGCTGGGTGGAGAGGCCTCTAAGAGCTGCCAGATTTAGAATGAGCATGTCCTTCACAGAAAAGTAATTAAAATGTTCCAGTGTAGTTCCTCTGAGAGAGCTAGAAACTCTCAACTTCTCTCCTGCTAGTTTATCAAAAAACTCCTGGGTAGACATTGAACACCATTAACAGTGCCAAACATAGAATGTTTTTTTTATATAGAAATAATGTATGTATTTATTCTTAAGGCCAAATGAAAGTCCACTATTCTCTTTTTAGACATTTTTATTTGATGGGGTGTATGCATGTGTGTGCTTGTGTGTGTGTGTGTGTGTGTGTGTGTGTGTGTGTGTGTGTGCGTGCATGAGAGAGACAGAGACAGAGACAGAGACAGAGAGCCACCCCATAGGAGAGCCAGATGGTGTCCTGGTCTAACTGAAGTCCATGTTGTATGCTATTTTTCAAAGAGGTGCAGTAAGAATCTTTGAGAATTCACCAGTCTCTTCCAATTTTTATCATTTCACAGTTACTTTCAGAAGCGGCTTACTAAGAGCATCTCATTTAAGCCCAGGAGTAAGTTAATATATCAAGAGAAACATTCAAAACCTTGATGCCTTTTGTTTGTAATTTCCTTGTGTGTTTTATGTCCCCCAGAGCAGATAAACAAGGGATGTTCACTAACTAGAGTCAGAAACCTCTCAGCCCAAAATGTCTGGAAAATCCTATGTTCTGTTAGTTCTAATATACATGCATCAGCCATAAGGGATGTCTAATAGTGCAAGACAATAAAATCCCTTCATGTTTTCTGTTTTAGGGAAATCCTGCATGGTTGCATTAGGGTCATAAAAAATTACTAATGTGTTTTCTCATGGCGCTGGGCCATAACATAAGGCCCTGTGCAATGGTATTGTAAGCAGCCTGTAATCACAAACAAATGTATTCCACCAGCAGATGAGATGTTATATGAGAAAGTGTGAGAGGTTAGAGTTTGAGCCTTGGTGTCAGCTATGAAGCAGGTCCCTCCATAGTTGAAGACCCCAGAGGCCATGCAAATGAAAATGACAGTGCCTGGGAGATGGGGGTGGGAAGGGGGATGCCAAGAGAGATGAGGTCATCACAAAGAACATCCAGTTTCCCTCTGAATGGAAAATAAGAAAAGGCTTCAACTCTGGTGCTATCAGGACTGAGAAAGGAGGTGGAGTTGGTGGGCCAGGTTGAGGGAGATTTGGGAATCTCCATGAGGAGGAGACAAGTGACAGGATGGAGGATGAGTCAAACACAGAGCCAGAAGTCCTGGAGCCAGCCTTGTATCAGCAAGTGGAATGGGTTGGCTGCTTCTGTCACCACTTATCTAACGTGTGCAATATCAGCTTAGTGCGCGAGGAGGTAGACCGTTAACATAATGGCAAGGGTTGTCCCCACTACAGGTCTGGTTTGGAAGGACACTCAGGGCTCCTTTCATAGACCAAGCATCATTGGCATCATTCCGTCCAGATGAAAGGAAACTCTCATGAAGAAGTTGATGCGTTTTATCTTAGCTTCCAAAAAAGAAGTTTTGAGCTGTGAACAGTGACATTTCTCCAGGTTAGTTTCTGTGACAAGGAGGAATGTTTTCCAGAATTCTCAGATGTGGGAGGAAAAAAGCCATAGGAGCAGTACAATCAGATTACTCAGAAACAGTGCATTTACCCAGAAACAATGGTGTGCAGTGGAAACGTACCAGTTAAAAATCCTGGCTCCACCACTCCCTGACTGATTTTGAGCAAATTATTTATGCTCTCCAAACCTTGCTTCCCTCTTCTGAAAACAGGGAGAGAAATATCTGCCTTAATGATTGTTGTAAAAATAAATCTCCCACTTTAACCACTACTTTTATGCCAGCAACTTTCAGGTCTTTTCTCTCCAGCCCAAATTTCTTTTCCAAGTTTCACGTCCATACACTCTAACCCATGTCCCACAGGCTTTTCAAAACCAAATGTTCCAGACGGAAACCATCATCTTTCCTCTCTCTAACCTCACAGATCTGTTTTCTACTCAGTTAAAGATGCCATCAGGTGTCTCCAGAAAACTTATCTCTCGAATTTCTTTCTCCCTGTCACCACTCTCCAATCAAATAAACTGCCAAGTTTCAGCTCTTGATTCCAGCTCTCTTGAACCTTAGTAGCTATACCTCCATCTCTAGTTTGGGTGCCTAGATCACTGTAAGAGTCCTCTGTCCCTAAGGTTGGCCCATTCTCCACAATCCATCCAGAGACATCTTTGGGAAGAGCAAGTCATTTTGGTTTACTCCCCTCCTTACACAACGTCTCGCTGCCCTCAGGATATTTCTCACCCTGGCTGGCAAGATCCAGTCCTTTCTTACCACCCTGGCATCATGTTTGGTCTCCATAGTTCTGGCATTGTAAGTTCTCTCTATCCTGAACACTGTTGACTTTCATTCACCTCTGGGCCTTCACAGAGGTTGTTCTCTCTGCCTGGAATCTGCTTCTCTCCCCGTGTCTCCCCTCCCCCTTACCTGACTAATTGCCACTCATCCTCAGGTCAACGTAGATGTCACCTCCCATAAGAGCCTTTCCTGTGTCCTCGAGGCTGGATATGTACTCTATCATGTGCTGCCACCATACCTTAGAATCTCCTTATCACAGGCACATAGACCTCACAGTACTGGACTATCCTACAATTGCCAGTCTCCTCTACTAGACAGTAAACTCTTTAAGGACCTTGTATCTTCTTTAAAGGAAGGAAGAGAGGAACGGAATAATGTGACATGTTAAGCACCTAACACAGAATCAGTCACATGAGCACCTAGCACAGGATCAGTCATATGCCAACAAATGCTAGTCTCCACTCTATGTTGATAAAATACACATCTTTACTTTTCCGAACTGGGGCCTATAATTACTTTTTCACACTGAGCAAAGTGGTGAAGTCTCTTCACATCCAGGAATGCTAAATTTCTATAGTCTGCCAAGTGTGCCCCAAACTCAGCAGGCTGTATCAGTTTCAGAAGCTTCCAGATTGAAGGTTTTGTCTGACAAGGTCTTTATTCTCCTTCACTTTTTTTTTTTAAATTACTAGACTGTATTTTCTAGAGCATTCACTGAGTGAAAAATACAGAATCCTCATATACCTCCTTACTTCTCACCCACACACAGTTTCCCCTATTATTAACATCTTGCATTGGTGTGGTACATTTATTACTATTGATGAACCAATGTTCATACATTTTTATTAACTAACGTCCGTAGTTTACAATAGGATTCACTCTTTGTATCATACAAATTTGGGGGTTTTGATGAATGTATGACATGTATCCACCATTATGATATCATACAGAATAGTTTCGTCCTAAAAGACTCCAGTGTTCCAGTAAGACTCCTTACCCCTTCCCACACTCCCAAACTCCTGGCAACCACTGATATTTTTATTGTCTATAGTTTTGTTTTTTCCAGAATGTCCTACAATTGGAATCATACAATATGTAGGCATTTCAGATTGTCTTCTTTTACTTGATAATTAGCTTTTAAGGTTCCTTCCTGTCTTTTCATGGCTTGATAGATTATTCCTTTTTATCACTGAATAATATTCCATTCTCTGGATGTACTACAATTTGTCCATTTACCTGTTGAAGGACATATTGGATGCTTTTAATTTGGAGCAATTATGAATAAACATTTATGTGAACATTTCTGTGTAGACATGAGTTTTCAATGTATTTGTGTAAATATCAAGGAGCACAATTGGTGGATCATATGGTAGACTATGTTTGGCTTTGTAAGAAACTGCCAAAATGTCTTCCAACGTGGCTGTGCTATTTTGCATCCCCACCAGCAGTAAGAGCTCCTGCTGCTCCACATCCTTGTCAGTATTTGGTGCTGTCAGTGTTTGGGATTTTTGCCATTTGAATAGGTGTGCAGCAGGATCTCTTTGTTGTTTTAATTTGCAATTCTATAAAGATTTAATATTGAGCATCTTTTCACGTGCTTATTTTCCATCTGTATATCATCTTTGGTGAGGTATTTGTTCAGTTTTTGGCCTACTTTCTGTTGTTGTTGTTGCCCAAGGTTTATTGAAGATAATACAGCCCAATAGAAAGCTTCAAACAGATCCACGTGGTGTTTTGAAATTGATCCAAATTGTAGACTGAGTGTCTACAACCTGCAGATTGGACAGACTGCCAAAGTCCAAGAGTTTCAGCATTTCCTTAGAATCAGAATCTACTTCAATGATCTCCTGATCCAGGGCTGAGACCTCAGAAACATAATTCTTTCTTCTCCTCCTGCAGTATGGTGATATTCCTCTCACCAGGCCTCTCTGAATCCGCTTCATTAGATGTGTGACATAGCTTGCAATCTTGTTGTGAGCTTCTTGCTGGGAATAATGGTGATCTCCTCACATATGTGCTCATTGGCATGGAAGTACTTCCAGGAGTGTGTAGTGCTTCTCAATGATGACTCGGGTGGCCTTCTTCATGGTTTTGGTGTGAATGCAGCCTGTGTTGGTGGAGAGGGTAAAAGTAATTTTTGCCTACTTTTTCACTGGGTTTCATTGTTCTCTTATCATTGAGTTTTAAGAATTCTTTGCATATTTTGGCTACAAGTCTCTTATCAGATGTGTGTTTTACAAATATAATCTTCCAGTCTGTGGCTTGTTTTTCACTCACATAACCTCCTTCACTTTTTAAAAAAGTTCATTTATTTATTTTGAGAGACAGGGAAAGAGAGGGTGAATGGGGGAGGGGCAGAGACAGAGAGGGAGAGAGAATCCCAAGCAGGCTCTGTGCTGTCAGCACAGAGTCTGACATGGGACTCAATCTCATGAACCATGAGATCATAATCTCAGCCAAAATCAAACTGGACTCTTAACTGATTGAGCCACCCAGGCACACCATCCTCATTTTTGAATGACAGTTTTGAGGGATATAGAACTCTAGGTTGGTTGGTTTTTTCTTTTAACATTTTAAATATTTCACTCTTCTCTCTTGTTGCTTGCATGGCTTTTGATGAGATGCCCAATGTAATTCACACCTTTCCTCCCCTATATGTAAGATGTTTTGTTTCTCTAGCTTCTTTAAGGATTTTCTCTTGGTCATTGATTCTCTGAAATTTGAGTATGATATGCCAAGGTATATTCCTTTTGATATTTATCCAACCTGGTATTCTCTGAGCTTCCTGAATCTGTAGTTTGGTGTCTGTTCTTGGCCATTATCATCTCAAATATTTTCTCTACTCCATTCTCACTTTCTTCTCCTTCTGATATCCCAACTATACATAAGTTTCATCTTTTGTAATTGTCTCATGGTTCTTGGATGTTCTGTTTTATTTCATTTCCACTTGTTTTTCCTCTATGCATCTCAGTTTGAAAAGTTTCTATTGACATATCTGGAAGCTCACTGACTCTTTCCTCATTCATATCCAGTCTACTAATGATTCCATTGGAGATATTCTTCACTTCTGTTACAGTGTTTTTTATATGTAGCCTTTCTTTTTTATTCTTTCTTAAGAGTTTCCATCTTTTTGCTTACATTAACCACTTGTTTTGCATGTTGCCTATTTTCTTCCATTAGAGCCTTTAACATATTCAACATAATGATTTTAAATTCCCTGTTTAATAATTCTAGTAACTGTGTTATATCTATGTATGGTTCTGACACTTGCTCTCTTTCTTCAGGCTGTGTTTTTTTTGTTTGTTTTTTTTGCCGAGTAATTTTTTGTTGAAAGCCTTATGTGATGTATCAGGTAATAGGCCATTAGTGTGAGATTTTGTGTTAACCTAGCTAGGAGTTGGGCTGTGTTTAATGTTTGCTGGAGCTGTAGGTGCCAGAAGTTTCAAAGTTCTCTTACATCCTTGTTGTATCTCCCTTGTTAACTTTGGGCTTTCCTAAGTACTTCACCTTAGAGAAAACCTGTCTCTCAGAACTCTTTCAGCTGTAGGCCACTGTTATTATACTGAAGCCCTGTTGGTGGCAGTGGTGGGGGTATATGTGGAGGAGGGGAAGCATTCTATAATCTTATTACTAAGCTCAGTCTCTAAGTGGGCCTGTGTCCCTGGGCAATGCCCTTCAGAGCTATCTTAGCTATCTTCCCTTCCTCCTTAGACAGGCTAGAGAGGAGTCTGTGAAAATTAAGTGTAGGGAAAAACTGTTTGTTTGGGGCCTTAGTGTACATCCTCTGCTCCTAGAAGCAGTATTGGGATGGTAGGTGTTGAAAAGAGTGAGAAGGACAAATCTTTCAGGAGACCTAACTCTGAAAAAAGGCTGGAGATTCTAGGATTGACTCAAATAGAATGTGGAGCAAGAGCGTGGTAGCTGGGGTGATAATGTGGTGATATTAACTGGCTGATGGTTTCTCTATGGGTTAAAGAATGAACAGGGAAGTTCTGGACTAGAAAACAAAATGAAGGTGAAATTATTAAGGAAGGTTTAGATGATTCAAGGATTGAGAGAATGAATGAGTCAACTAGACAGAAACCGCAGGTTATATAAATCATGGTCAGTGAGCTAAACTACATTAAGGTTCTGTGAGTGACCATGTGCATCAACTGTAACAAAAACTGGCATGTGTCTGTGACTAGTAGAAACCAGCCCATTAGAGTGCATTAAGCATAGACATTACAGATCCACCCTGGCTGTTTTGCTGATATGCAGGGTGAGAAGGATATAACTGAGAACTTTCCCCAACAACATAGCATACAGATATTTAAATGTTATTTGAAGCATATCATGATCCTAAATTAGCAGCTAATACACCCAGTTGACACATTCAATACAGCTAGAAGCCCCATTCCATTTCTACCCTAGACTAACCAGCCCAGTTTGCTCAAGGTCAAGAGCAGGAAAAAAAATTGACTCCTGGTTTTTCAAATAGTTTGTTTTTTATAATGGAAAATCTCTGCTTCAGTCTCATTGCTTTATACTTATCACTGATGTACAGGCCAACTCTAAGATTTATTTACATTTTAGTAAGGTAGTTTTCCTCTTTAGAAAGAACAGACTATACTATGGTGGAGAAACCACATGATGGAGGGAGAACAGAGCAGAGTAAATGGGAAGGGACAGCTGTCCTGGGATACAAGGACAGGCTGTATACATTGTCTAAGGACATGCTTATACATTATACAAGGACATGATGTATAAGGGAATCAAAACAAAATAAAGCAAAAACAATACAGCTTCTTGTTCTTTGTGGTAGTGTAAGCAGATAAGTGGTCATGGAAATCATTTCCTCAGAGCCTTGTGTTTGAGCTTTACTTGAGATTTGTTTCATCACATGGTCTTGAAACAAGATATGACCATTCATTCAAAATACTTATTAATATTTTCTAGCCTACTATATGCCAAACATTATTCTAGGTGCTAGGCATATAGCCATGAATAAAACACACCAAAAATTCCCTGTATACATGGAGCCTACATTTTGTGGATGAGAGGGAGAACATCAGTAAATAAGTAAAATAAATAGTATATCAAATGATGATATGTGTTATGGGAAAAAATTAAACAGGAAAAGGGAAGAGAGTGCTGGGATGAGAGATATGGTTGCAATTGTAAGTTAGCTGGGAAGCTTTCTAATAAGGTGACACTTGAGCAAAGAC
The DNA here is from genome assembly GCF_018350175.1 of Felis catus. NCBI lineage: Eukaryota > Metazoa > Chordata > Mammalia > Carnivora > Felidae > Felis > Felis catus. The sequence continues at coordinate 45,201,117 of NC_058379.1, forward strand.
CTGAAGGAGGTATGGGAGTGAGCCACATGGCTCCCTGAAGGGAGAACACTGCAAACAGAGGGAATAGTTAGTATAAAATTCCCAAGTTAGGGGCATTCCTGGAACAGTGGGGAAACAGAAAGCAGGTGTGTGGCTGGAGAGGCATCAGAACAGAAAGAATAGAAGATGAAATCAGAAAACTTTTAGGTGCCAGGTCATGGAAGGCCTTGTAAGTCATTGCAAGGACTGTCTTTTACCCTCAGTGAGATGGGGGCTATTGGACAATTTTGAGCAAAATATGTCATTTCAATATGACATGAAATGACATATTTTAAAGACTCACTGTGCTGTGTTATGGGTGCATTTTAGAGGTACAAGGGAAGAAGCAGGGAGAAAGCTACTGGTAGCTTCCAGTAAAGAGACATGGTGACTTGGCCAGGGAAGTAATGGAGGTGGTGAGAGGGTTCACATTCTGGATACATTTTAAAGACAGAACTGACAGAACTTTATAACAGATAGGATGTGGAGTGTGAGAGGAAAGAGGAGTCAACAATGACTCTGAGTTTTTAGCCTGAGCAACTGAAAGGAAAGAGTTGCATTTCTGAGGTTGGGAAACAGGATCACAAAAGGTATGGAGGAATGGTCATGAGCTTGGTTTGGCTTCCAAATGTTAGGGTGTTGGAGAGATGAAGAAGAACCAGCAGAGGACAATGGAAAGGAACAGCCAGGGATGTAGCAAGAAAATGCAGAGAATGTGGTGCCCCAAAAAGATCAAGTAAAGAAAGTGCTTCAAGGAGGAGGGGTTGATAAACTGTGTCAACCGTTCAGATAATGCAAATAAAACGAGGACTGAGAACAGGCCTGTGGATTTAGCCATGGATGATATGAGCAACCCTGACAATTGCGGTGCCCATGATCATGTACGGTAATACTTTAAGCAAGAAAAGAAAAATAAACTGCATATAATTCCAGGTTGAGAAATGAGGAAATGGGGTCATTGTCAAAAGGCTGAAGTCTACTTGGCAAGTTCTCTGAACGGTAAAGGTGTGACTTTGGTCCTATCTCACCTCTATGCCCAATCATTGCTCATTAATTATGGTTCACCTTTGCTGGTGAGTTCAGGGATAGGGTCCATGCCTTCATCATGTAACCTTGAACCATGCCCAAAATTACTTAGATTTCCTCACTGTGAAAACAAATATAATGGTCACCACTAAACTAAAATATCAAAGCCTGGGAATTGCTGGCCTGAGGGAACAATGCTGGCACTGGATTTTCTGAAAAGGAAAGCCACATTCCACGACTACATTGAAGTCTTTGGAAATGGAACAATTAAAAAATAGAGAAAGAGAAAACTGCCAATCCAAATGCAAAGGGTGGATTAGATGGCTCCTGCATAACCAGGGACTTCCTAATAAGAATGGACATTCCTCACTAGCATAATCACCTGCTGCCATTTGGAATTCAGGAAATGTTTTATAAGCGAGGGAATAAATGAAATGAATCAATGAATAGGATTCACTAGTTACAGCGCAATGGCTTTCCCTGACTCATCTGACCACATGCTAATCATTATTTCTTGTTTCTTTGACCCTACCAAACTTGATTCTATATTTCTTGAGAACTATATCAAGACTTTTATTTCTTTCTTTTTTTTTTTTTTTTAACGTTTATTTATTTTTGAGACAGAGAGAGACACAGCATGAACGGGGGAGGGGCAGAGAGAGAGGGAGACACAGAATCGGAAACAGGCTCCAGGCTCTGAGCCATCAGCCCAGAGCCTGATGCGGGGCTCAAACTCACGGACCGCGAGATCGTGACCTGGCTGAAGTCAGACGCTTAACCGACTGCGCCACCCAGGCGCCCCTATTTCTCTCTATTCTTTACCACACTTGGTTTGGTATTAGACCTATTACTTAATGTATTAGTCAGGGTTCTCCAGAAAAACAAAACCAATAGGATATATGTTATAAGAGGAGATTATTATAGGAACTGGTTCACATGATTATGGAGGCTGAGAAGATCCATGATATGCCCTCTACAAGCTAAAGAACCAGAATCTGGTGGTATAATTCAGACTGACTCTGAAGGCCTAAGAATCAGGAGCACCAATGTCTGAGGGAGAAGAAGATGAATGTGTCAGCTCACACTGAGAGAATTTGCCCTTCCTCTGCCTTTTTGTTCTAGACCCCAGCTGACTGGATGATGCCCACCCTCATTGGTGAAGGCAGTCTTCTTTATGCAGATATGGATTCAAATGCAAATCTCTCTGGACACATCCTTGCAGACACATCCAGAAATAATGTTCTACCAGCTATCTGGGCTTTCTTCAGTCTGATCAAGGTGAAACATGAAATTAACCATCATAATATATTCTATTTGACAGAGGAAAAAAAATTTTTTTTCAGAAATTGAACTAACTCAAATCAAGGAAATAAATTTAATTTAGAATGCTCCTGACAAAGAGACAAAGAAACAATCCAAATAAACCTTACCAAACTCAGGCTATTATGGTTTGTAAGATTTAATAAACTAGAGCCATATTTGTCAGACCTTCCTTATTTGTTTTGGTGTTAAAGGCCCTTATCAGAAGGTTTCTAGCATTAATCACCAACTATTATTTGCTGTTGCCAATCACTGGTAAAGGACTCTACATGGCTACAACTTCATCCTTCCAAGACCCCTGCATAACTGGTGTGATGTTTTCTCCCAGAGAAGCTGGCTGTTTTCTTGGTTGCATATACTTTGGGGTATCCCAATGAGATGGTGTGATTTTAGCTCCCACCACACACACACACACACAGACACACACACACACACACACACACACACACACACACACACAAACACATACAACATGACTCCTTATGTACCACAGGGGATCTTAGCTAGCATTCATTTTTGTTTGTTTACCCCAAAATAGCTTTATATCACTGCTTAGGTCAGTAACAGAAAATAGACATAGGTTGACAGGTTTGATGGCGGTCAATCCTAGCCAAAGAATCCTCAGTAATAATTACTTATTCACATTCAAGATATGAGTTATTAAAACTGTGATCTTCAGTAATGGCGTTGATCATAGGAAGGTTACTTTGGAAAAACAAAATGTTAAACGCTAACCTAAGACATAATTTGTGATCTTCCCTCCTTGCTGCATTAGTAAAGCAAACATTGTGAGCGTTAAAACAATAGAGATGTGTATTCAGAAATAGAATGTTGCTCTCTGTCTTTACCTCGGCTACGCTATTGGTAACATGATACTAGAGGTTGTAGCAGAGCTTCCAAAATAAACTTGATCTTTAGAGTTTTACAATGATAGGTGAACCTCACAAAGTTCAGAGATTCTGCCCAAATGGAGAGTTAATGTTCTTGTGCCAATTTTCTTTACCTCTGAGTTATTGAGCTAAAGTTTTCACAACAATGGCAATTTCTTGACTGTTTCACACTGATAGGACACTACACAAAAATAACACATTTTCTCAACACCCATTCATCCTTTCAACAACAATTCATTGTAGTTCCCAGTGTTTTGCCCAAGCCTAAATTAAAAACACTGAAAATAAAAAATATGGTGCTCAGGTTTGGAAAGTGGGATATGAAAGCCCATTCTTTATAGATTGGTACCTAGACACACCCAGTCCTCTTTTGTTCCTCTGTCTTTGATGGAGGCCATCCTCCAGAAACACTCCTAGGTTGTCAGCTAAGCTCATCAATGACAAAGGCAGATTCTACAGCCAGGGCTTATCAAGAAATGGGGAGGGATTTCCTATTCTTACCATTTGTTTTATATATATATATACATACATATATATACGTGTGTGTGTGTGTGTACACACACGCACACACAAAACAAAACAGATGTCACTAAAAGATGTTTTCATAACAATGGAATCAAATCCTAAAATAAAATTCAAAAGGTCAAGCCAGTATTCTTCTAGACATGGGAATACACTATTGGGATCTCAGAGCAATGATAATAATGACTTAAATTGTAGGACAACTAGTCCTTCCCAATACACTCACATGTTTACTGCTTTCATGGTGACGTCTCTGTGAGAAGGATGGAACCAGCATAAATGCCCAGCACAGAGCTCTGAGGTTGAGTCTTTACCACCACACAGACAGCAAACTGCAGAGCTAAGGCTTAAGTCATGATTTCCAGCTTTTTTTAAAAAAAATTATTTAATTTATTTATTTTGAGAGAGAGAGAGAGAGAGAGAGAGAGAGAGAGAGAGAGAGAGACAGCAGGGGAGGGGCAGAGAAAGAGAGAGAGAGAGAGAGAGAGAGAGAGAGAGAGAGAGAGAGAGAATCCCAAGCAGGCTTTGCATTATCAGCGCAGAGCCTGATGCAGGGCTCAAACTCAGAAACTGTGAGATGACATGAGCTGAAATCAAGAGTCAGATGCTTAACTGACTGAGCCACCCAGGTGCCCCAATTTCCAGTTTCTAAATCTGTATCATTAGTCTGCTTCTGGGGGGAGATCTTGAGTTATGTCAATAGTTTCTTTTTATTTTACCAAATAGTTTGAAAACTGATTTTGAGTTATAGAGCATAATTTGTGCCTAGGTTAAATCCTGAGATTGTTGCATCAGGAGACACTAATGTAATCTCTTTAAATATTAGTCTCCACGACTATAAAAGGGGATTAATAACACCAACTTCTTAGAGTTGTAAGAATTAAATAAGACAATGAATGAAAAGTATAAAGCCTAATAAGTGCTCAATAAACTATGGCTGTAGTTATTGATAATAATAAAAGAATTAGTCCATTATAGACAATGCATCCAAGTGTAAAGCAGAAAATAACAATTTTCTGTAAATCTATTATACCTATATAATCACTGAACCATTATGACATATTTTCTGCTTTGGGGGTGCCTGGGTGGCTGAGTCAGTTAAGCATCTGACTTTGGCTCAGATCATGATTTCATGGTTCATGGTTTCAAGCCCCGTGTTGGGCTCTGTGCTGATAGCTCAGAGCCTGGAGCCTGCTTCAGATTCTATGTCTCCCTCTCTCTCTGCCCCACCCTGCCTCTCTCTTCTCTTTCTCTCTCAAGAATAAATGTTAAAAAAAATATTTTTTTAGATAATGCCATATAATACATTTCTTTATTATGAAAATCTTCAAATATATATAAAATGTAAAAGATAAATACAATGAATACCTATATATCTTTGATTTAGACATAATATTTATAAATACTTTGCCATATTTGCATTAACTATCTAAATATATGTATGTGTATATTTTCATATGTACATAAGCATTTTTTGCAGACATGTTTGAAAGTAAATTGCATTCATCATGTCATCTCAACCCTAAATATTTCAATATGAATCTCCTATAAATAAAGACACTCTCACATGTACTCATAATACCATTATCACAATAGAATATTAATGATTATTCCCTAATGACATTTAATATCCAGTTCATAGTCACATTTTCTTAATTGTCTGCAGAATTACTTTTTCCTGTTTCCCCCCCACCCCCACCCCAAACAAACTCATGCATTGTGTTTGGCTATGTCTCTTCTTTTCTAAAACCATTTTCTCACCAACTTTAAATTAATCTAAGCATATTTTAAATTATTCTAGGCATATTTTTAATGATGTGTGCCTTCTAATGTAGGCATGGCCATAGCCAATTCTTTGGCTTTAGATGTACAAGTGGTTCCCCTCTTGTTCCTATGATAAATCATGCTAACATGAACATTTGGTTCACTAACTTTTTCACCTTTTCTGATTACTTCCAAATATTTATTGTTCCTAAAACATAAAAAATATTTAAGGGGAGCCTGGGTTACTCAGCTGGTTGAGCATCCAACTCTTGATCTTGGCTTAAGTCATGATCTCACTGTTTCTGAGCTCAAGCCTCTGTGTCAGCACAGATCTTGTTTGGGATTCTCTCTCCCTCTCTCTCTACCCCTCCCCTGCCTTCTCTCTTCCTCTTTCTCAAAATAAATAAATAAACATTTAAAAAACTGTTTATGAACCTCCTTATATATTAACAGATCACTTTCCAGGAAGTTTTATCTACTGCTGTCCCTGAAGTATTTAGTGTGGTAGAACAGCCAGTGTTCTCAAGCTCTAGGTCCTGATCTGAATGTCGCCCCTCGAGGGGACACTTCATGGCTATATACACTGGGTGAGCTTCTCTGTCTTGTTTCCATAATGCATCCTTCCTGGGATTGCTTCATTATGTGGCTCCTCCCATACAGGAACAAGGAATCTCTACTTGAAAAGGTCATAATTTTTCTCCGAAACTGGAAGCTCAGGGAAACTGATTGATTGCTTTTTATATTGTGCTGATTTTCATGAACTTTTAACATAAAAACTTCTGGCTCTTTAATTTTTGCCAACACGATACACATTAAGATTAAATATTACCATATGTACATTAAATATTGTCAGTACTTTGAAACCAATGAAAATTTATCCATAAGGGAATCCTATAAAAATTCTTATTTAAAAAAAATAACCCAAATAACCAATATTAGGTGAGTGATTAAGTAAGTGTGGCAAATCTATATGATTGCACAGCCTGCAGACATTAAAAACAGTACTCATAAAAAGTTTATAATAACATAGGGGAAATACTTATTAAATGGTGTGGATAAAATAATTGTTAGAAATTCAGAGTAATAAATATAGGACAAAGAGACTAGTAAGATCTAGTTAATGCTGCAACTATAGTTGATCAAAATTACTTTTCTTAAGTGTTTTCTTTCATTCTATCCAAAGCAAAACAAATGAAAGAAGGAACTTTGGAAAAATATTATTTAAGCATCCATGGCTCCTGTTTACCAAACTATAAAATCAGAAAGGAGTTTTCACTCATGGTAATTTCTAAACTTTCAATCTGATTTTTATAGCATGAAATGATAATAGTTCTTCAATATATAGAGAATGTGGCAAAAATAAAACAAACAAGCAACCAATCAACCATCAAATAAATCTTTTGTAATTTTCCATTTCCTTCTGAAGACTTTTTAGCCATGTCTTATTACAATGGCATTTATAATTATTCCATTTTTTAATTTATAGGCCCCTTGACAAAACTTATTAATACCTCTATTTAATCTGATGAAATGCACATCAGTACCCAAATAACATAACAAATGCCACGTTATTTCACTGTTTTCATCTTGAGCAGTAATTAAAGAGCACTTACTGAGCATTACTTGAACCCAGCATTATATTTGCTGTTATATAAAGCAGCTTGCACTGTAGACTTGGCTTGAGCTCTAGAACCTTACAGCTAATGACCTGTGATCAACAGACTCATCTTTCGTCGAACCACATGACAAACCTCCTGGACCCAAAGCCAAAGGAATTTACAGCTTTCCAGGGGAACATGATATTTGCTCTGACAGTTTCACATAGCTTTATCCTGAAGCCAGACAAAAAGCTAAAGTTTCATCTTCACTCGCCTTTCCTGGGATCAAGCCCTTTGATGGAAGAAGATCATTGGGAATCCATCCCTAGGCCTGGAGGTGTTAGAGGTAGAAACCAGACATACAAATCCTGCTCTCTTTGGGCCTCTGGGAAAATACCTAGCCATCACTGCCCTGATCTACCAGTCTCATGTTGTCTATTCGGCTCCAATGTTAGCACAAGTCCTGACTCCCAATACTGTGTGTGTCTGGGAGGTGAGAGAGAGGAGGGAAGGAAAGGGCAAGAGGTATGGAGAAGAGCCAGCTAATGATGCCTGCCCAGAGCACTGGCAAACCTCATTAGGCTCTGGGGTAAGTTTGAAATACTCCACCACTGCTCCTCCTGGCGCTCGAACCCCTACCATTTTAAAGCTAACTTTTAACATTCCCATCTTCTCCCCAGTCCTGCAAGGTAGGATCTGTGCTTTTTTCACAGCTCCAACATCAACACTCTCTTTGAGCAAAACTTGCATAAGCAATAGATGTTCCTACTGCCAATGTATCTTAGCCAATTTCTGCAATCAAAGTGAAACAAAGAAAGGAAACTTCATAAAAATCGGTTTTGTGGAATGTAACCAGACACAATAAATAACTGCCTAATAACCTAAAGGCTTAGCATCCCCAGGATTTCTTGAGGTGTCATGAAAAGATTTTTGAGAGGGAGATGGCATTTTCTAATTCGGAGCCTACAGCTGAGTTACTCTCTGAAACACACATAGTCAAATAGAGCATTCAAGTTGCCATACGGCAAAATGTTAAGAAGTATCTAATGATGAACCTAAAACACCTTCTCAGAGTGGAGACGTGACTCGTAGGATATAAATGAATATGAAGCGACCAGGCATGGCCAACATGGCTGTATGTTGGAGTTCCTCCATCAGGCAACATGTAGTGTGTTAGAAGAACTGAAGGAGGTTTAGACTCGCTGGAATGTAAGTGGGGGAGATGGTGAAGGTTACTGTGAAAGACAAGAAAAAAGAGGTAAGCCAGACAAGTTCACGAAGGGCCTTACAAGTCATTTTAAAGATTTGACAAAGTGTTTAAGCAAAGTTGTTGCATGATCAATTCAGGCTTTAGAAAAATTACTCCTGAAGCATGGAGAATGGATTAAAGGCAGGCATAAGTAGAGGCAGGAATACCAGCTGCAATATCCAAGTGAAAAATGACAGTGGCCTAGATTGGGGTAGTGGCCATAGAGGTTGAGAGACTCTGTGGACTGGGGGGGTATTTAGGAGGTAGAACTGATAGATCTTGGTGAATAACTAATAAGTCTGGATGAAGAGAACAGTGAAGAAGAGAGAGGAGACTAGAATGACTGCCAGACAGACTGTGGCTGAGGCACCAGACATGAGTGGATGGTGGCACTAAATCAATGAGGGTGCTCAGGAGAGGCACATTCAGGATGATGATAATCAACTCAGGCTTTGGTGGGTTGAGTTTAAAATATGTTTGGAAAATCTCACAGATAGATCTCAGTGAAGAGCTTTACCACGCAGTTGGAAACATAGATCTAAAGATCTGTGTTCTACTTCTTGTGTTGGGAGTCATCCACATATACATAATGATAGCCAGGCCCTGTGCTAAGACCTTCATATTGCTTTTTTGAATTTCGTGTAATCATCACAGCAATCCTACGTGAAGTAGGTACTGTTATCCCCATTAAAATATATATATATATATATATATATATATTTTTTTTTTTTTTTGAGAGACAGCATGGTGGGGGAGAGGCAGAGAGAGAGACACACACAGAATCCGAAGCAGGCTCCAGGCTCCATGACGCAGAGCCCAACATGGGGCTCCAACTCAGGAACTGCAAGATCATGACTTGAGCTGAAGTCAGACGCTTAACCGACTGAGCCACCCAGGCGCCCCTATTATCCCCATTTTGTAATAGCAAGAGCAAAACTTGGTCACTTTAAGTAACTTTGTGACTGCTGTCTGATATGTTAGCTGCTAGCTACATTGGCTATTAAGGACTTGAAATGTGCTATGGAGGGACTTAGCTTTTAATTTTATTAATTTAAATTCAATTTTATTTAATTTTAATTCAATTTGAAAACGAATACTGGATTCAGTTATTGGAAAACGTTTAAGTATGTTTGGAACAACTTGAACATCTGAACCAACTTTTCCAACTCTAAGTTTTATGAAATCCAAATACAGATCAAGTATTTCCAATGGAAAAACTAGTATCCGAATTGAGATGTGCTGTTAGTGTAAAATAAATACCGGATTTCAAAGACTTAGTGTGACTGGAAGAGTATAAAATATCTCATTAATAATTGTTTATATCGATCGTGTGTTGAAATAATATTTTGGATATATCAGGTTAAATAACATTATTAAACTTAATTTCAGTTTTGTTGTTTTACTTTTTCTTACACGGCTATTGGAAAAAATCTAAATCCCTTAAGTGGCTGGCGCGGGGTTTCCCCTAAAGGCTGACAGAGGGGGCTTATGCCCCGGAAGCAAGGTCCCAACGACTTCGTATTTTAGGGAGCACGCCAGCAAAAGTGCGCGTGCGCACGTGAGCGTCTGTGCCGTCCCGCCGCGGGTGGACCGAATCTCACCCGGTGCCCACGCCACGACTAGCCGGCTTTCCTGTTTGCCTTTTTGAACTCTGTTTTCTCTGAGCTTCGAAGAGCCAGGGGCTGTGATGTCACTGTATAAACAGAGGGAAGGGTGGGGGCGAGAGTTGCGCTGGAGAGGACCGGGCAGAGGAGGCCGGGTGGGAGGATGGGGGTGGGGACGGGAGGTTTTCAAAGGTGGCTTGGTCTGGAGTGCGTGGGAGCAGCGGGAGACTGCAGTGCCGATAAAGAAACATAATGGGACTGCCAGTCACTAAACTGGGGGCGGGGATGGGGACGTGGCTGCAGGAGACGGGGGGTTTGGAAAAATATGGGACGCCTAGAGCTAATTCCCCTGATTAAAAATGCATTAGTTTGGAGGTGTGAGGGACACGCAGCTGTTTTCAAGGAAAGCCTGGCTCCAAGAGGTCCTCCCTGGCCGGGCCGCCTGGCGGCTCCATCTCGGAGTGGATGTCAGCGAGCCCCCGGCCCCGCCGACGCTTGTCCTCTCCCTGACAGGGCCCTGGCCAATGTCCTGCTGCTGAGGGTCGTGGTAATTTACATCCTCTCTGTGTACATTAACTTATCTGCAGCCGCGCTGGCTGCGCTCCTTCAGTCAGCCTGTCTCCTGTGCAGCCTGGGAGACTTCCCCCACCGACGGCCGGCCGGGGGCTGCAGGGGGACTGGGCCGCCAAGTTCCTGCGCCCTGCGAATCACAACAAACGCCTCCCGAGGCGGAGCCCCGCCGCCTGGTCCCGACCCGGGCCGCGGAGCGCCGCGCGGGGCCCCCGGCGTGGGAGGCTACGTGGGGACAGCCCCGGCAGGGCAGAGGCAGGCGGCCCGTGGCTGCAAGCGAAACACTTAGTGGCTAATTCATGACTCATGACTCATGTGCAGGCTCCTCTTCAGTGACAGCCGGGACAGTTACTGGTTATTTGTAGTCCCCCGGCTTTCATTTCGCTGTAATTAAGCAGTCATTTGAGGGTCATTTCATACCAGTTATAGGTTTCCCTGTTTTAATAATGTTTTAAGTTCCAGGGGGGCAACAGGGAGTGGAAGGGGAGGTTGGGAAGGAGGCGTGCAGGGCAAGAGGGTAATCGTCTCTGAGAACGTGTGCACTTTCCATAACTCTTTCCCTGACAGGCCCCAGAGTGGAGTTTCCTCAGATGCCGACGACGACTGACTCGAACGTTCTGTTTCACAGCGCGCAGGCCAGATCCTCTTCCATGACATGAACGGTCTGCCCCGAGAAGAGGTCTGGCCGCGTTTGAGTCAGATGTTGGATTTTCCTCTTTCCCCTCTGGCACCACACTAATCATTCTCTTTAATCACTGTAGCTTTTTAATGAGGCCAAGTAGGTATTTATGGAGCCGTCTACTCTCTAAAAGCTAATGCTTGATAAGTCATTTATAACTTATCGGTGGGCTTTGCATGGCCAAACCCAGAAGAAAGGAAGTGAGAGTAAAATGGGGTCTGGAGTTTGCTAGGAAAAATGCAGCATATCTTCAGGTCCTAGATGGTACCAAGCCCTTGTGGGAAATGTTCAATCCGTCAGGCGTAAGAGTAAGGAACAACCAGTCTGTCCCAATTTTGTGAAAATTCCAGGGCTGTCATTCTCGCTGTTTTTCATTCCCACCACTTTCTCCTTTGGCTGGTTCATGTATCTTTGGATATCACTGGAAGCTTCCACTCTAAGGCCAACTCTACAAAGTTCTGTAAAGAATGCCGGGGCTATTGCATTTGGAGGGTGCACAGACGCAAAATGAAAGAAAGGACTGGAAAGAAAGAAAGGACAGAAAACAGATCTCCTGCTGTTGCAAAAGTAGGTGCCACATACTCCAAACTTCAAGAGATGTTAAAATGAAGGTTAAAGCTGGTGTATGTAGTAGTCCCGGGAAGGGAGTGTTGTTGCCTTCATACAAGAAGAAGAGAGAAAACCCTCCCAAGGGAGGGTAGGAGAAGGAGTGGTGAGGAAGAAAGCAAGACAGGACCCCACAGACTACAAAACAAAACAAAACAAAAGTCCATAACATATGAGTATTTAATATGTGTTAAGGAGACTTTTAAAAAGATTTCAGCCATAAAAAAGCAATGAAGCGCTGATGTGTGCTAGAACATGAATCTTGAAAACATTATGCGGAGTGCCATTTACAAAAGATCACATATTATATGATTCCACTTATATAAAATGCTCAGAATAGGAAAATCTTTAGAGACAGGCAGTCAATTAGTGGTAGCCTTGAAAGGGGCAGGGAGTGGAGAGAGGGAGATGTAACTGCCAAAGGGTTTTGCCAACAGGTTTCTCTCTGTGGCACTGAAAATGTTCTAGAATTGATTGTGGTGGTGGCTGTACAACTCTGCATATACTAAAAACCATTGAATTATACATGTTAAATGGATGAATGCTATAGTGTGTGAAATATATCTCAATAAAGTTGTCACCAAAAGTTTTCAAAAGTTAACCAAAAGTTAACTTTTTAACCAAAAGTTAAAAACAGACCAAAAAAAGTGCTGTTAAAAAATTATCTTGGGGCCCCTTGGGTGGCTCAGTCATTTAAGCATCTGACTTCAGCTCAGATCATGATCTTGCAGTTCGTGAGTTCGAGCCCCACGTCGGGCTCCACGCTGATAGTGCAGAGCCTGCTTGGGATTCTTTCTCTCCTTCTCTCTCTGCCCCTCTCCCACTTGTGCATGCGTTTGCTGTCTCTCTCAAAATAAGTAAATAAACTTAAAAAATTATCTTGCTAAGTACACTGCTTCTTTCTCCAAGACAGTGTAGGCAGCAGGTAATGTACATCATTACCTATACCTATTATTACTGTCAATACAAGTAGAAACTATAACTAATTAGCAAAATTATTTTTATCTGTTTGCCAGGGACCGTACATATGTTTGTATCTTTGTAAAACCCAGCAATGTAAAACCTCTGAACTCAGGTCTGTCTGGCTTCCAAAGCTTTAGTCTACTATAAACACTGCCTCCTAAAGACGCTAACAACAAAGGCAGGAAGGAGCACTGATGAACATACACAGACACCCAACCAACGTCACCTATGAAGCAAATCAAAGTACACAATTCGGTTTTCATGTTTAAACTGAAAAAAGCATGAGCACATCACTCAATGATGGATTTTTCTTATTTAAAATCATTCTAATTTTATAATAACTATGGACTATATACCCAACAAATGCAGAGTACTTACCGCGTCCATAGTCCCTAGTGCAGCACCAGGAAGAGTTACAAAAGCAGTTAACACAGGAGCTTATACTCACATATCCTATAAAAGCCATTGTCCCTTTAAAAAAAAAAAAGTACTATTGAGTCTATTGTTTGTCTAAATAGTACACTAAAGGTTTTAACATACATAATTGGAAAAGTCTTGGTTTCCTGAGACCTCTTCTAAAAATCGAAACATTTTTGTGGAACGTTAAGGACAAGTCCAGAGCTCTGTCAAGAGCTGCTTAAATGACCGCCCTCCACATGTGGCCGGGCTAGAATACAAGTAAGAATACATCCAGACTACATGAAAGCTACTGTGGTTTCTGCGTGGGCTTGGGTCAGCTGTCTAGGTGTCCATTAAGTGGTTAGTTAGTATTTCTCGTGTCGGTAATTCCAGATCCACATCACAACTGAGACAGTCTCACCAACTTATCTCATACATTTTAGTTGATATAGTAAGGTACCACCTGGAAAGACACAAAACCTTCTAATTAAAGTTTCCACTGCCCCCTATTTTACAATAAAAAATTTGACCTAAGGTTTATAGTAAATGGCCCACATTTTACAATTGGGAAAATCAAGTAACCTTGGAAACTATTCACTGAAACTATCCCAAAGACCCATAACAGTATCCATAAAAGATCCCAAATAATTGGCAAGTTCTCCTTCCAACTGCTAATACACCTACCCATCTAAACTGATGAGAGGTATTACTTCTACTTAAAATAAAACCATATATACACTATATACACCTTTTTATATACTATATATATGTATATACTAGTATATACGCATTTTCCTTAGTGAAGTACAAGAAGGAGGTATAATCCAGCCCATAAATGTGGGGAAAATTCATAGCTACCCCTCTTTCCCGCATGTGGGAGTTTCCAGAAATGGAAGTCCAACCACTTAGGCTGATGAGCTTCAAGAAATGACTCCAGACTTTGGAATGTGCCTAGGTACCACCGTGTCTACAGAAGGACCATCCATCCCCAAGCATATGTGGTTGTCACCCTCTAGTGGATGATCTATGATAATAATTGGCAGTCTCCTGTGGGGGACAAGAGCGAATGTCATCCAAGACTGACTTATCTCAAAGAGGTAGATGACAGATAAGCCAGCGCCAGAACTCTTAAGTCTTGGACATATATTTCCCAGGAAAATGGGTGTTTGTGGGCTGTTTATTCAGTCTGCAGTTCCCTGCTTCTTTTGAGTGTACAGTGTGTGTTTCCTGTTTGTATTGTGGCATTTTCAAGAACAATACGTATTTCCTTAAGGCAGACTTCTCCTACAATTGAGATAGTTCTAGGCAATTGATTCACAGAAGTTGTGCCGCTCCAGACTGGCCTCGAAAGCTTTCTCTGTCTGTCAGCCTACTGAGTGCATCCGACTACTTAGCTGGCAATATAGAACTTGCCGACTGCACACCAGTCCTGTGTTGAAAGGTTTGATCTGCCTAGGGAAGTTGTAAATAAATAAATACTGCCTTGATATTTACTGTTGTATAAGGAGCCTAAATGTAACTCTCTAAATAATGAAGTCTGGCCTCGGATACATTCATAGCATGAGATTCAAAATATAATAATATGATTTTCCTGTTTCCATTTTATCAGGTAACCGAAGAATTGCATTTCTAAATCTGGATGGGAATTGAATTTCTACATCATAGACAGCTTCCAGGAGGGAAGGATTATGGGTACAGGAAATACTCCACATTCTCAAAAGCCTACATTGTTGGCACTTGCATTTGCTCTGTGAGAACTTACTGAAAGAAACCGTTTCTCTGGAAGACAAGTATAGTTTCCTGAAGATCTGTTTATTCATCAGCAGACATGTTGAATGTTTCAAGTCAAGGATGATCTTGGTTCTAAATCTGCAGTCAAATGGGAATCAGAGCATTGTAGAAATGAAATGCCCCTCCCCTCATCTTACCCATTTGGCAGATGAAGAAACTGAGGTTTGTATAGGTTAACAGTGCTAATTACAGAGCTGGTACCCAATGAGAGTTTACTCTACAACCCTTCTTTCCCCCACATCACTGTTGTCTCCCAGGTAGAGCTTTGTTACTGATTATGACGAAATCCATTTCCTAGCTTTGTTCGTAGTATATATTCTGTTTAGTTAGAAAGGTTTTTTTCCCCCATGGTGACAAAATGTATGTAATATAAAATATACCATTTTAACCATTTTTAAGTGCACGATTGAGTGGCATTAAGTACATTCACGTTGTTGTGCAACCATCATGACCATCTATCTCCAGAACTTTTTTATCTTCCAAAACAGAAATTCTGCAGCCATTAAACATAAACTCCCATCCCCTCCTCCCCCAGCCCCTGGCAACCACCATTCCATTGTCTATCTCTATGAATTTGAGTACCTCATAAAAGTGGAATCATATGGTATCTGTCCTTTTATAATCGGCTTATTTCATTTTAGCATAATGTCTTCAAGGTTCACCCATGTTGCTCATATGTCAGGATTTCCTTCTTTTTTAAGACTGAATAATATCCCATTGTAAGTATATATCACATTTTGTTTATCTGTCAATGGACATTTGTCGAAAATATTTTTCAAGTATACAAGAAAAATAAATAAAAATCTCTTTTAGGAAGTAAAAGCATGTATGCAAGAGACTTAAAGCTATATTTTTTAATAGACTACTGAGGATTGATAGAGTAAAAAAAATAGCTTAATCATTTTATGGAGCTTGTTTTCAATTAAAGCTACAGAATTTGGTTTACCTAGCATTATAGTCTCTGCCGCCACCTCCCACCCCATCCGAACGTCAGCATAGGGTCACATGTGATGGGTACACAATAAATGTGTGCTCAGTTTCCAAGTCAGACACAGGGAAAATCAAATGAGGTATATATTATCATGGTTTTTCTTAAGATTTCCATTGACTATACTAAAGAAGAATGCAAAGGTTCTGGCAGAAATCTGGTAGAAAGAACATTCTCCTGGAAGAACAACGTATCTGTTGATTTCTTAATTTCTAGCAACAGAAACAAACCCTAATGGAATGAGCCACAAAGGAGTTTATTAAAAGAATATTGTGTAGCTCATGGAATCACAAGATGGATAGAGGGCCAGGCTTGAGGCTTCCAGAAACAATGCCCCCAAACCATGTCCAAAACTGGCCTGAGGAGGAAAACACCACCAAAGGTTATGCTGACACTGACCAGGGGGTGTCCACCTTGAACTGCCACCAGGACTTCACTGCACCCAGCCACTACCACACATTGCCATTTCTGCTCTGGATACAAATCTCACACTGTCTGCAGCTTCCCAAACCTACAAACCTGGACCTCCATCTCAATAGCAAAATGGATTCCACAGAGGCCCTTGCTCAAATGGTAAGGCGTGTCTCAAGTAAGTACAGTGATTGATGGGGCGCCTTTATAGACACGCCTCAAAGGTGTCTGGGAAGTAAGTTTTGTTTCTTCTGAGGGAGGTGGGATGCATCAGGATGATGATTCCCCACATGTAGAAAGGGTTCAAAAGGTGTGGGCGTCCTCTACTGAAGGTATGGGGACTAAGATTATAGGGCAGAGGAACAGGTAAAACCCAATCCTAATTATTAGAATCAGCAATTATTTTAAAATACCATTAACACCTGATGTGGAGAAAGCAAAATGAATTGACAAGTTTTCAGAGAGTTCATTTCAGCTCCCACTGCCATTATAAACTTATAAAGCATCACTGAGAACTTCTCTCTCTAGAAAGAGTTTTGGCCTTAGGGCACCTGGGTGGCTCCATCAGTTAAGCATCTCCAACTTTGCTCAGGTCATGATCTCGCAGTTCGTAGGTTCAAGCCCCACATCGGGCTCTGCACGGACAGTGTGGAGCCTGCTGCTTGGGATTCTCTCTCTCCCTCTCTCTCCCCTCTCCTGCTCTTGTGTGCACTCTCTCTCAAAATAAATAAATAAACTTAAAAAAAAATAAAGAAAGAAAGAGCTTCGGCCCTGGTAAGGGAAACCAGAGCTCAAGTGAGCAATAATTCATAGCAGCTATAATGTTTAAGGAAGGAGCCGTACCGTGTACTTAGACATTTGAGTTATTGTTCCTCTATTAATTCCTGTACATTTTCTTCTATATTTTGATTGTGAAAGAAAATCTACATTATTATCTTAAATTTACATTCAGGTTGGAAAAGTAGAAAATATTAGATCATATCTTAAAACTTCTATTTGTATTATCCACATTTTTTTCATTGACCCTTACACCCTCAACCAAATATCACCAGGCAAAACAGACACGTGCCTGAAAAAAAACTACTGCCAAAGGGCTGGTGTTGGTGGCTCTGACTTATTGGAAATGGCAAACATGCAAGGGGTCACGTGCATCAGCTTGGAGTCAGATGTCAGAGAAAGAACATCGTTTCATCTGACAATGGCTTTCTCCCTAAATTACCCCAAATGGGCCAATCCCTAAGTATCACAGTTGTCATGAGTTTTTAAAAAAGAAAAGAAAAATAACTTCCATGAAAACCTATACTTGCAAGTAACTCCGTTTCTAATAGTTACAGTCACGCACATCAAGGAAATCTACCTACTGGGAGATATGTTTGTTTACTGGCATTTTCCCCAAAGTATTAGTCCTTGGATTCTTCAACTACATATAGTCTTCGTCCATGAAAAAGGATTCATTAAATATACTCAAGGTGACCGAGAAAAAAATTTTAATCTACAGTTGACACTTCCAAGTATCATGGTGAACTGATTTGGTTCATAAAAATGCTATTTAGCAGAATTTTTCTTACTTTAAGTTGCTAAGGATACTATAAAAATTGTACCTTCAGGAAGATCTGTGGCAGTCTAATGAATGTACTATTAAGAAAGAAAGAAAGAAAGAAAGAAAGAAAGAAAGAAAGAAAGAAAGAAAGAAAGAAAAGCATGGAATCCAAAGTAGAAAATGAAAATCATAGGCTAGAAGAATAATTTTTAGCCTGAAAGAAAGAGTTCAGATCATCTAATCTAGGGTTCACAAATACTTGGGGGTAAGGAGAGTTATCTTCTTAGTTTCTGTCCAAGGAAGACACAAGGCAGCAGTTTCCAGCTGAGTCCACACATACATAGTCTCATAATCCTTCTTACAGACCTCTAGTAGCCTCTATCATACACATATGTAAAGAAACTATTTGCAATCCCTGGTATTCTGAGCTCCTCAGTTGACATACATGTGAAAGCTGAATGGCGGGTGGTGACTAAAGTCTTGGCCAATGTCATGCACCTAGGAAAGACTCAGCATTATAACCCTGATCATCTGTGCATGACTTAGATTGAATACATAGAGCCATAGAATACACCGCACTCAGCTGATTGCAATCAAGGTTCTGAATTCCCAAGTTTAGTAATCGTAATGCTCCTAAAAGAGGTTATATTATCAATTTTATTATTTCCATTATAAGAGAAGTACAATAGGAAAAAATAACATGGCTTGTGATGGAGTGTGTATGAATTCATTTATTGTTCATAAAAAGGGAATTTTATTCTTTTTACCATGATTCAAAGGAAAATATTAAAGCTTTCCCTGTACATGAAATTATGATTAGATTATGGGTGTGATTTAAATGTAATACCCTTAAAAACAGGGGATGGGATGTACAGAATTGGGACAGAAGAGCTCTTTTGCATGAAATTTTCTTTGTTACAACAATGAAAAATTCAGACTATACCATTAGCACATGCAGTTTGAACAACTATTTACCTCCATATAAAAACAATGATGATCATAAATATCTTTTGGATTTAAGCATGCCTTGCTCCATCCACTAACACAGCCTCATTATCTTGTTTAAGTTTGATGTGTTGTATCCATCACTCCATTCAACTCACAAGTGAAAATAAAACCTAGAAATTAGATGCCTAGCAGTAAAAGTGCCCAGAAAGAAGACAAATAAAAGAATCACTCTTGGTTGTAATAATTCACCTAAGATCAGAGAAGTCTTATATAGTGACACATGCTGTTTCTAGACTTTTTTTCTCAAGTGTAATTTTGTTGATTTTCTTTTAAAAAGTTTTTATCAATATAACACACAAACACATACGCACGCACACACACATTACACCCTAAAACCAACTACTTTTCAACTTTTTAAGCTGTTGATTCTAGTATTTATTCCTGTATTTCTAAATAATATGTCTTGATTTATCCATTTATGGTTTATCCTTTATGGTAGACAAAAATTTTAGCTCCCCTATATATCTTTTTTCTTTCCCTTTGCACTCTCATTTTTTTTGTTAGATCCATAATCATTATTATAACTATGGAAATATTGTTACTATATTGCGGGATCATCTAGGAAAGCAGTGTTCTATGATTTCTTTCTTGTAAAACTTTGTATTTTTCTTAAAGTTAATAGTTGCCTCATATACTCATATATTTAGTTTTCTTTGATGGTATGGCCAAATCTTCCAACATTTCCCTACAGCTTTGTAAAATGCCTCTCAATACAATTTTCCACAAAGTCAAAACTAAAAGTTTCTCTGAGCTGCATTTTGCTTTTTGTGGAGACATTTTTCCTCCACCTGCTCCAGTTTTCCTGGCTGTTCCCTCGGTCTCTTGCACAATTATTGCGCTAGTGCTTTCCTTGGCACATCTGCGACACTGGATACCCCTCTTTCCCAGATTCCATGTCCTCCTCTTTCTTGGAATACAGTAGCCTTCCCTTGTCCATGACTTTGCTTTCCACTTTCAGTTACTTGCAGTCAACTATGGCCCAGAAGTAGATGATCCTCCTCCTTCTGATGTATTGTTAGAAGGTCAATACTAGCACGACACTAAGTCATAATGCCTATTCATTCATCTCACTCATCTCATATAGGCATTTTATCATCTCACATCCTCACAAGAAGGACGAGTACATATATATATATATATATATATATATATATATATATATATAACCCTTAAGATTCCATCAAAAAACTGCTAGAATTGGTGAATGAATTCAGGAAAGTCGCAGGATACAAATCAATATACACAAATCCATTGCATGTCCGTACACTAATAATAAAGTAGCAGAAAGAGAAATTAAGAAAACAAAAACAATAAAGTACCCTACATATGCTCCTTTCCAATTGCATGAATGTATCAAAATAAAGGATTTTACTGTCATTTCCAGTTGATTCTGGAAACAAATCTAGAATTAGTATTTTCACGTTTTCCTATTTTTATTTTATAGAAAAAATATATGTATATAGATGTACATGTATGATTTTTATAAAATCTTATATAAAAATATAAAATTACATATATATAAATATATCTATAACCAACATATATATGGATTTGAAACACACTAAAAGTTTATTATGATAGAGTAGCATGGTGTACAAGCAGAATTTAATCTTTTTTAAAAATAAACATTTCTTTAAAAAAAGAAAAAGAAAACAGAGTTTTATGTTGCTAACAATAAACAAACAAACTTCCAGCAGCTCAAGAAAATTGGAAACTCAGAACTCCCAGGGTTCACAGAGGCTCTGAACTTGGCCAAATCAACTGCTTCGAACCCATTTTTTTTTGTGGGATTGGGGACAGCTCAGTTCTTTCCATGGCAACCGACTGTGCTGTCATAAACACTACAGGATGGTCTCTAAATGATCCAGCAGTTGCTGGACTACGAGGGAGATAAGATCTCATTAAAAATACAAAAATTGGAGCTAACATACCAGAATATGGAGATATATTGACAAGGGGATCTACATTATATATACACAGTCCTTTCTCATTTGGCCTCATAAGGAAAAAGGCCTTGTTTGGTGAAAACCAATATGGATTAATTTTGGTCTTCCTTAAATAGTTCTTACACAAATTACCTGCCAACAGTAAAGGTGGTAAAGAGAGGGAAAACCAATACAGACAGTCCTTTTTGAAGTGTGATTTTGCCTTTGTCCAAAAACATCACCCCAAACTTAGGGTAATTTTTTAGTTAAGAGCTATTTTTCCTCTTAAAAGGATAAAACGCAGAGGCTCCTGGGTGGCTCAGTCGGTTGAGCGTCTGACTTCAGCTCAGGTCATGATCTCACAGCTTGTGAGTTTGAGCCCCACGTTGTGCTCTGTGCTGACAGCTCGGAGCCTGGAGTCTGCTTCAGATTCTGTGTCTCCCTGTCTCTCTGCCCCTGACCCACTCTCATTCTGTCTCTGTCTCTTTCAAAAATAAACATTTTTTTTAAAAAGGATAAAACTTGCTGTATTCTTTCCTAATTAGAAAAAAGTCTTATCCATAAAATTTAGAAACACATAAAACATAGAAAATAAAAATCACCTATAATTTCACCACCCTGAAAAAAAACTTTTTAAGCAACTAGAATCATGCTGAATGTAGAGTTTTTTAAATAATTTTTTAATGTTTATTTATTCTTGAGAGAAAGAGAGAGAGAGAAACAGAATATGAGTGGGGGAGGGGAAGAGAGCAAGGGAGACACCGAATTTGAAGCAAACTCCAGGCAATGAGCTGTCAGCACAGAGCCCAACGCGGGGCTCGAACTCACAAAGATCATGACCTGAGTCGAAATTGGACGTTTAACCAACCGAGCCACCCAGGTGCCCATGAATGTGGAGTTATATCTTGCTATTCTTCATATAGCATATCATGAGCTTTATTGTATGTCATGAAAAATGTTTCACAAACATGTCATTTAGCTAATGTCTAGTATATGAATGCACCATAGTTTGTATAACATTTTCCTGTTTTAGGGAGATGTTTCAATGAACTAAATTTTTCAGTATCACAAATAACGTAATGGTGAACATCACATAAATAAACCTTTACTCACATTTCCTATTATTTTATTGAAATACATTATTAAATATGAAATTATTAGGAAAAGGGTTATGAACATCTTTAAGGTCTTTTCACTAAGAACCCTTTTCAGAAGTTTTCTCTATTCTTACTTGTTTATATTCCCAGATGCACTTTGTTTAAAATTTTCACATTATAGAAAAAGTTATAGGGATAACATCAAAACTATAAATTCAAATGGGAAGAACTGACATTTTTACAATTTTCAGAAACTTGATATGTGTATCCATTTATTAAAATCTTTTATATCTCAATAAACTTTTGAAGCTTTTTTCATATTGTTCCCACACATTCTTGTATTTAAATTTTTTGTTGCTATTATAAATACAATATTCTTGTCATTGTATTGTTTAATCAGAGATTGCTGGGATAGAAAAATTAGTTACTAATTTTAGAAATATTTATCTTCTAACCAATTTATTTAACTATCTTGTTATTTATAACAAGCTTATAGTTGGTGCATTTGTGTGTGTGTGTGTGTGAGAGAGAGAGAGAGACAGAGAGACAGAGAGAGAGAGAGAGAGAGAGAGAGAGAGAGAGATGTGGCATATAATCATTCTAGCTGAAATCATTACATTTTGGCTTTTTCTTTCCAGTAGCAATCCTCCTTTGTTTTGAGTTCTTGTCTCTTCCATTGGGCACAGCTTTCAGAAAAGTTAATTAGTAAAGGTAATAGATGGCATATTTGATGACAATAACCTTGTACATGTCCCACCGCTAAATATGTTGGTTGTTAAAGTTAATACTGGAGGAGGACACATGTATATCTCTAAAGGAGTTACACAGGTAGCAGGAATACTGGAGCAGACCAGGTGAAAGATTATAGAGCTTGATGGAAACTGTGACAAACCAGAGGGTATTCCTTCCAAAGGGAGCACACAGCAGGTGCCCAGCTGAAACCTATTATATGCTATGAAAATGTGGACTTACTGTTAACAGATCTTTCATTTTTTTCATGTTAGAAAAGTTACCATTAACCTAGTCCTATACAACAGGCATTTAAAAAATGTTTGCTGAAGTGAAACAATTCAGTATATTTAAGAGAAAAAGGCACTGAAAATTAAGGACTTCTATTTCTTACTTAGAGTAGTTTTTTTTAAGTTTTGTCATAATTCATTATCCTAAAAGACTCAATATAGGAAATTTTGGAAATGCATAAGATAACGACATTTTTAAAGTTAAATATAGCATCACCACCCAGTCAATGGCTAACATTTTGGCACATTTTTATTCTAAACTATTATTGAATACATAACATATAAATATATGCACACATATATTTCGTTGTATTTTTTAGTCTCTCATGTGTACAATGTATAAAGTAAATAAGTAGAAGTACATTTAAGTGTTTATAAATAATATTACTATAAAATTAAGGTTATATTTTATATAATGTTTCATAATATACTTTTTCCAGGTCACATTATATATTATATGTGAACATTTTCTCATGCCACTAAATGATTTTTAAAATACACTTGGAAAAAATAATTCTGCATAGTATTCTATCATAGTAATGCATCATAAATTATTTAACTAATGTTCTTTTTGGGTTATATAGGTTTATCCAATTTTTTAATGTTATAAATATTGCAACAATAAAAAGTCATGTACATAAATCTTTGTACACGTCTCTGATTAGTTCTTCTAGATAAATTCCTAGACGTGAAATAACGAGACCCAAGGGCAGGAATTTTTCAAATTTGGATATACATTGCCAAGTTGCCCTTCAGATGTGGTTGGGTACGTTCCCACCAGCAAACTACAAGATTGTTCACTCTCACCTCCCCAATATTGAGTATTAATTTTGTCAATTTGGTGGGGGAAATGTTTTAATTTATATTTCTTTGATTACAAGTAAAATTTAAATGTGTATTTGAATATATTTATTGGGGTTTTTATATTTCTTCTTTTGTTAATTATTTGCCTATATCCTTTGCCAACTTTTCCATTTGGATGTACATCTTTTTTGAAAATATTTTTCACTTTATATATCTTAAGGATGTAATATGTTAGTCACATATATTTCAAATATTATTTTCAGTTTATTTGTTTTTGTCAGTGTTGATTTATTTAACATAGAAATTACAACTCATAAAATATTTCAT
Organism: Felis catus; assembly: GCF_018350175.1. Taxonomy (NCBI): domain Eukaryota; kingdom Metazoa; phylum Chordata; class Mammalia; order Carnivora; family Felidae; genus Felis; species Felis catus. The sequence continues at coordinate 45,225,235 of NC_058379.1, forward strand.
TGTTTCAATTTTCATTGTTTGGTTCTTTTTCATCATGTTTAGGAAAACCTTTTCAACTGTAATATCAAATAAGAAAATCACTAATACATTTTCTACTTCTTTCAAGATTTCTTTTTTTTTTAATTTAACATTATAATTTAGATGAATATGTGTGATGGGGTGAAAATAGGGACATATTCTTGTTTTTGTTTTGTTTTCCCCCGACATTTAGTCAGTTGTTGCAGATTGATTTTCACATACTAATGTCACCCTTTGCATGAATTTGGGAAATTTTATTATTTTTTAAGCAAGTTCTAAGATTTATAAATACTAGGATCTATTTCAGAACTTTCAAGGCTCACCAGTTTTGTCCAGTGTGACACTCTTCAAATTATTATATCCATATAATGGAGTTTATTATGTGAGAGTGTAAATCCTTCCTATTTATTTTTGACAATTTCCTGACCTATCAATAATTTGATAAAGGTATAAATCAACTTGGTTCTCAATGTCTTGTTTTACTCTATTTATAAAATAGTGTGTAAGTGATACAGAGGTTCCTCAAAAAGTTAAAAGTAGAACTACCCTACAAGCCAGCAATTGCACTACTAGGTATTTATCCAAAAGATACAAAAATACTATTCAAAGGGGCACATGCACCCCAATGTTCATAGCAGTGCTATTAATAATGGCCAAATTACAGGAAGAGCCTGTATGTCCATCGACAGATGAATGGATAAAGAAGATGTGATATATATACAATGGAATATTACTCAGCCATCAAAAAGAATAAAATCTTGCCATTTGCAACAACATGGATGGAACTACAGTGTATTATGCTAAGTGAAGTAAGCCAGAGAAAGAAAAATACCATATGATTTCACTCACATGTGGAATTTAAGAAACAAAACAGATGAACATAGGGGAAGGGAAGGAAAAATAAAATAAGATAAAAACAGAGGGAGGCAAACCATAAGAGACTCTGAACTATAGAGAACAAGCTGAGGGTTGCTGGAGGGGAGGTGGGTTGGGGAATGGGCTAAATGGGTGATGGACATTAAGGAGGACACTTGTGATGAGCACTGGGTCTTATACGTAAGTGATGAATTACTAAATTCTATTCTTGAAATAAATACTGCACTATGTGTTAACTAACTGGAATTTAAATAAAAACTTGGGAAGAAAACAAAAATTAAATTAATTAAAAAAATTAAGAACACTTGAGGCTATCAGAAATATTTTAACATTGACTGTATATTTGGTCATACTATGCAATTTTTCTTATTTTGTTCTAGTGGTGGTACTGTGATTATGTTTTTAAAAATGCAGTGCTTGCTTTTTAACAATATATATCAAATAATGAAAAAAAACAATGTGTACATGATAAATACTTTATTTGGCAACAATATTAATGTCAATTCTTTTGTACCATGAATTTCTTCTTCCTAGACCTAATTAACCATTAGAAAAATTAACCAACTTTGAGTACAGTATTTAACTTCTCTTAGCCTCAATATCTTCATCAGGAAGAATGGAAAGAGAAAGAAAGAAAGAAAGAAAGAAAGAAAGAAAGAAAGAAAGAAAGAAAGAAAGAAAGAAAGAAAGAAAGAAAAAAAGAAAGAAAGAAAGAAAGAAAGAAAGAAAGAAAGAAAGAAAGAAAGAAAGAGGAGGGCACCTGTTAGAATGAGCACTGGGTGTTGTATGGAAACCAATCTAACAATAAATTTCATAATAAAAAAACTAAAAAATAAAAAAATATAAATAAAAGAAAGAAAGAAAGAAAGAAAGAAAGAAAGAAAGAAAGAAAAGAAAGAGGTGGAGAGGGAGGGAGGGAGGAAGGTAGAAAAAAGAAAGGAAGAAAGGAATCTCTTCTGATATCCAGTTTTAAAATACCTGAGTAATGTCTCTTCTCACAAATTATTCAAAACCCTCAAAGAATAAAAAACAATTTTAAATTGGATCTCTAACAAAACCAAGAAACATCTGAAATCTGAAATCTGAAACCACAGAACGGAAGGAGGATAATATAAAAGAACGAGTATCCAACGGGAATGTGGGAGAATGGAGATAGGATAGAAGTAGCTAAATTTCTTATTTTAAAAAGTTAGCAACCCCTTTTCAAGATAAGAAGTGCACCCTGAGGTGTAAATCACAACATTTTTCCCCATCAATGGGTGTGGTGTGTGCCAACCAGTGAAAGGCCCTTTCCTGGGCCTGGCTTGGATCCCACAAGAAGCAGAAGCAGAGAAGGCAAGATTGAACAAGGAATCACACTGACAAACCATGTTTGCAGGAAGTAGTCTGTCAAAACAGGTAGAAGGAAAGGAACTACCTTTTGAGCTGCCTTGCAATGCCAATTCTGGTTGGTTTGCAAGAAATAAAGGCTGAAAGAACTCTTGAGACACTCTCAGCTATGTGTCATAATAACTGCTGATCTGGAACATGGACCTCTACCTAACCTGTGTGAAGGTCCTACAAATAGTTGGTCTGTGTTCATTATCACATGAGCAACAATCAAAACGAAAAGGATAAGATTTCATTATTTAAAAACAGGAAAAAATGACGAGTTGAAGAAATTCACCAGAACACTGAAAAAAGTAGATGAAAATTTTGTGCAAACATTTCATTATGAATTTAAAAAACTTGGTGAGAAGAAAAATGTAAAGCTCCAGCAAACAATATAAGCCCCAAATAAATGAAGGTACACATCATATTCACAAGTGATATAACACAGTAAGATGTCAATAATCTACTAATTGAATACAAACTAAACTTCCACTTGGATATTTTTCAGAACTCAATGGACTTATTCTCAAATGTATGTAGAAGGATAATGTATGTCCAAAAACCCAAATAGCTAAGTAAGATGTCGTAAAGAAGAGCAGAGAGTGTAGACTCCTTACCATTTATCAAGATACTGCAAAGCTTTAGTAAAAAATCCAGTAAAGTTTTGATGCACAGATACATAAATCAATGGAACAAATAGAGAGACACAGAGCTCAAGAATGGATCTATGTGTATGTGACAAATTTTAATACTATAAAAAATGAAAGACATATTCATTAAATAATGACATTGGAAAAGCTGGCTTTTTTATGGAAAAAAAGAAAGTTGGATCACTACCTTACACCATAAACCGGGGTGGACTTTAGATGATTCAAGACCCACTTGTAAAAAAGAAAGCACTATACGTCAGTAGAAAACAAGACAAGAGACTGTTTCGGTTAAATAGGAATGAGTAAAATCTTCCTAGACAAGATCTTCCAAAAATAAAAAACCACTTACAATATCAAAATTAAATGTTTTTGTTTAATGCAAGACACCATAAACAAAGAAAAAAGACAGATGACTAACAAGAAGTTCAGACTCGCTAGTAATCAGAGGAAAACAAATGAAAACAACAAAGAGATACCTCTTGACACTTATAAGAATGGGAAAAAGTTGGAAAAGTGGATAATATCAAGAATTGACTAGGACATGGAAAGAATGAAACTTACATTTACTGTTAGTGAATGGGTAAACTGGCATAGACATTCTGAAGTGCAATCTGGCAGTATTTAGAGAAACAGAGCATGTGTCTATTTTATGACTCAAAAATTCCATATCTGGAGTTACATCCCAAAGAATTCTCAAACTAGTTGGGACTTGAGCAAAAATATAAATTGTGACAGTCTGGGTGGCAAATATGGGGAATTAAAGGCAACCTTAAATGTCATCTCATCACATAGAAAAATACATAGGTAAAGTGAGCTGCCAAACGATGGAATAGTACACTGCAGTTAGAATAAATGGATTAGATATCCAGACAGTACAATGAATAGTTATTAAAAGTACAAGATTGAGTAAGTAAATAAAAGGAACAATCCTTATCTTCTCATTTCCTTCATCTTTCTATTTCCTTTCTTATCCGACTTAAATTCTGTGTTCCGTGATTATAACCACTCTTTTACATATGTCTAGACTTTCTTGTCCTTCTTCACTTTGTGGTATTAATCTCACTATTGGAGTCAGAATTTTTAGAAAGGAAGAAAGGAGATAAAGATTTAATATCAACAATAAAATAGAAACCTTGTTGTCCTTACTTTGAACTGGAAGTAGTATAAACTAGTATAAACTCATGGCAGAAGTAATCTTTGAAACATAGGCATGCACACATTTCCCAGCTCCATCTAGTTAAAAGGCCTAGCTACGATAGCCAACACAATAGCAATAAGCACCCCTAATGTCCAAACTTAGTTTCTAAAAATAATTTCCCACTAAAAGTAACTAAGGCTTCTGGGGAAAATGTCCACTTCCAGATCTGGGACAGGAAATGTGCAAAATAAGCCTGGAATATCTTTTTAAACAAGTAGGTAAAGAACTATCAATGACTTTATTTGTGTCTAAAGACCTCAGGAGCCAATTTCGATAGGTTCCCACTGGCCAAAGACAGAACAATTTGAATATCGATGAGTATAATAACTTCAATGGACTAAAACATACCAAATATGTTTAAAATCCATGCATTCATAATAATACAAAACAAAACAACTGGTCACCTTTGACAGATATTAAGAATCAACTCTTTATTTTGAAAACTAATAAACAAAGGGAAAGAATCAAGTATTTTTCTTCTCTTTCTTATATGAATGCATCTCCAGTGATTACAGTTCAGTGTACTTTGCATCCATACAAATAGTTAATGAGGAAAGCATCTCTGTTTAGAAATAGCCCATCTAATAAATGAAGTAAAATGATACAATTAGAATATCACCATTTCCCAAGCTCTAATAAATCAACAGACCCAGGAAATAATTATCAATGACTTCTAATGCCACAAAAAGAAAAACAACCAGATGTTATTTAGTCTTCCCCTCAAAAAAATCAAATCTGAATTTGATCACATCTCTAGATCTAATTAAATTTATAGGAAATACAGAGGAATAAAGGAATATGATAACCCCATGGGGAGCCAATCAGCAAAATCCAAAATATAAGAACCTCTAAAGGATAAACGATCCAATTTCTTCAACAAAAATGTGCAAGGTAAAAAAAAAAAAAAGCTAGAGGGTGAACCTATAGATTAAAAAGAGATTTAAGAGATATAAATAATTGTGATATATGGATTTTATTTAGATCCCAATTTGAACAAGTGAACTACAAGAAAAAGACAATTAAGGGAACATGTTCATTGACTAGATATTTAAGGATATTATGAAACTATTATGAAATATTTTAACATACAAAAAGTTGTGCTTTTTTCAAATTACTATCTTTTAGCGATCTACACTTAAATATTTACAGAGGAAATTATACAAAATCTTGGGTTTGCTTTACAACAATCTGAGTGGCAGAGGGAAGAGAGCTGGAGGAAATGAAACTGGCTGTGAGTTGAAAACTGTTGAAGCTGGATGATGAGTATGAGGAGTTTCATCACCCCATTCTCTCTCCTTTTGATGTGTTTGAAATTTTCTATAATAAAATTTCTTAATTAGTTATAATGGGATAAAAAAAAATCCTCTTTACCATGGGAACAAAAATGTAAAACACCTAGGAAAATGGGTAATTGGTATAAGAAAATAAAACTTTAGAACATTATTAAAAGGCACAATAGAAGACTTTAACAAATAAAAGTGCACCATTGGGTGGTAAACCCCATCATACAAAGACGATTTTCCTAACCCTAACTCTTCTCCATAATGTAGTCTAAGAATAAAATGCAATCCCAATAAAAATACAAAAGTGTTCTTATATGTCAGTAAGCTGATTCAAATAAAAAAAAAAAAGTAAGTACATATGATAATCCAGAAAATCAGGGATGAGGGATAAGGGAAAAGGGACAAACCCTAATATACATTAAAGTCTTATGAGACTAGTGCAAAGAAAAGATCAGTGGAAGGGAAAACAAAATTCAGAAATAAATCTAAAAATACAAAGTAACATAGCACAGAATATAGGTGGCATTTTAAATATGTGAAAAAAGATGTATTAATAATGTCATTGAATTAGTGATTAATCATCCAAAAAAAATTAAACTTGGACCTATACTACTAGAAATCGACATGTGATATAAAACACAAAAGCCATTAAAAAATATTTGTAAATCAGCTTATATAAATAGCAAATACTAAGCAAAGCAAAAGCAAAATCTTAAAAAAAAATCCAAAGTCAAAAGACAAATCAGGGGAAAATATTATACCATACATCACAATTTCCGTAATATATAAAGAACTCTTACAATTAAAAAAAAAAAAAGACTAACAATCCAGGAGGGAATCAGAGTATAGGATACAGATACAAATGGTCAGTCTGCCAAAAAGTAAATGCACGTGACACTTAAACATGTGAAAAGATGCTTCAACTCACCAGTGCAAGTTCACAGCACACAGCACACTGGGTTTCCACCAGGGTGAGGAAACACTCATACGTTCTTAGTGTAAGTGAGAATCATTTAAGTTGTTTAAAGGGAAATTTGACAATATTTCCAAATTTTTTTTTTTTAATTTTTTTTTTCAACGTTTATTTTTATTTTTGGGACAGAGAGAGACAGAGCATGAACAGGGGAGGGGCAGAGAGAGAGGGAGACACAGACTCGGAAACAGGCTCCAGGCTCCGAGCCATCAGCCCAGAGCCTGGCGCGGGGCTCGAACTCACGGACCGCGAGATCATGACCTGGCTGAAGTCGGACGTTTAACCGACTGGGCCACCCAGGCGCCCCAATATTTCCAAATTTTAAAAGCACACACACTTTGACCCAGAAGTGTTGGTATAGAATTTATACTGTAGCTATACTCAAAATGTTGAAGTGAAGTATGCACAAATTTACTTACTGCAATATTATTTGTCACAGCAAAAGGCTGAAGCATCATAAATGTCCATCAGCAGGGACTGCTTAATAAAATATAGTATACCCAGACAATGGGATACTATACCCCAGTTAAAAAGAAAGAGGCAGGCCTTAACATACAACTTGCAAGGATCTTCTAACATATTTAATACACCAAAAATACTATTATATGAAAAAAGTCAAAGTGCAGAATAGTATACATACTATGCAGCCATTTAGTAAAAAGGAGAGTAAAAGAATAAAAGAAACTGGTAGGTGTGGTTGTTTTTTTTCAATTTTGTAGCCTGAGTATGTGTTAACTCTTCAAAAATAACTTCTGATGGTTTTATGAAGATTAATTTTGTAAGATAATTTATGTGAAAGTCTTTGTAAACTTTGAAGTTCTGTGCAAATACAACTTAAATAAACCGCTGTTTACTGGGATTAGATCCTCACTTCCTGGGTTCAAGAACTGATTCACTTTCTGTATAGTTACTCAATATCTTGGAGTCTTGATAACTGAGTCTCAATTTCTTTCTCTCTGAACAATAATCCTTCCATCTTCATAGGAATTGCTATGAGGACCACTGAAGACAATTTATCTGAAAGTGCTTTGTAAACGACAAAGTTTTCAAAACTGTAAGTTGTCATATTTATAAAGTTAAAAGTTAAAATGTATGGTGTAAACTCTGAGTGACACAGGATTACAAAGATGGACAAGATCGGATAAATTAGCCCTGTACCGTCTAATACGGTGGCCATTCCAATGTTGCTACTAGCACTTGAAATATGGCAAGTTCAAACTGAAATGTGCTGTAAGTGTAAAACAGACATCAGATTTTGAAGACCTAGTAAACAAAAATGTACAATATCTCATTGATGTAAGTTTATATAATATTTTTGAGATACTGAATTAAATTAAAACATCATTGAAATTAATAATTGCACCTGATTTTTTATTTTTTTTAATTTTTTTAACATTTATTTATTTTTGAGACAGAGAGAGACAGAGCATGAATGGGGGAGAGTCAGAGAGAGAGGAAGACTCAGAATCTGAAATAGGCTCCAGGCTCTGAGCAGTCAGCACAGAGCCCGACGCGGGGCTCGAACTCATGGGCCGCGAGATCATAACCTGAGCCGAAGTCGGAGGCTTAACCGACTGAGCCACCCAGGCACCCCGACACCTGATTTTTTAAATATGCCTACTAGAACACTTCAAGTTACATATGCAGCTTACCTTACATTTTGCTGGACAGTCCTGGACAAGACAGTTTAGGAGTGACTTGTTCAAGGCAAGATTTGGATTTGACCTGAAAGGAGGAATAAGGACTTGAAGAAACAGAGAAGTGACGAATTTCTGGCATTACTGGCAACATATGCCAACATACAGGACAGTCCTGTGCAGGGCTCAAATTCAAGCCTCAGTGAAGATGCTGCCTGAATGGTTGGAAGAAATCCAAATGAGACGAGGCAGAGTTGGATAAGCAGTTTGAGTCTAGATAATGACAGAGTTGGAGGATCAATCTGAAGTTTGCATCTCACTGGGAGTGTTTGTAAAGCAGGCTCGGTAAAGCAAGTTGAGGCAGGGAATAATGCCTGCCAAGCAAGGTTTTACCTACAGTCCACTTGTTATTATCCCGTTGCAGTATATGTGTTCACTGTGTTTGCTCTATACCAAGACTATCCGGATTTGGGATGGTTCACTGTTAATGAAGAAGAAGGAAATGAGGAAGAGAAAGAGCTAAAAAGGGAGTCCCTATTTATTGGAACTTAGAGCACTGTGCTAGGCATAGGCATAGTACGTACATATGCTACCCCACTTGTTCTCGTACAATCCTATGGGAACCTGAGCATTGTCTCCATTTTACATAAGGCAAGATCATTCAGATATAAGTTGTCAGAGGTCATTCCAGTTATTCCATACAGGACTAGCACTGAAGGCCAGTTCTGACTGACCAATTCTCACTATACAATGCTGCCTATTAGAAAGAAAAAATAAAAAGTGAACGACAAACCATGCTATTGAACATATTTCTTCACTTCCAAGCCTACATAGTAAAAGTGTGAAAGGAGGAAGGGATGCAGATTTTCAATGAAATCCTGGTGGCTTTGAATAATGAACATTCTACTCCTAGCTCCATGACTATAAATAAATAAGACTTAAATGAATTCATGCATTAATATATCTGGGGTGAAATGGCAAATTTCAAATGAGGCTTTTAAGCAGATTGAGGATTTGTTGTTTTTTAAACTGACCACACATTTACTGAGAAATTTAGAGTAGGGTGATATCACTGTGGTTCAGATTTTGAATCTCTGTGGGGGGAAATGGGGGAGGGGGATGGAAGAACCAGAAAACATGCCATCAAGTGACTGTGGGAGGGGAAGAAGTCATTTCTGTCATATTCTTCCTAAAGAGGTTACAAGAAAGTGAGCAGTTTAATATCCAAGGAAGAAATAAGGTATAGATGAAAGAGTCTAAGATAGTACGGGTGGCATGGGGAGTTATATCTACCTGGTATCTCCTTCCCCTTGGGGGAAGGGTCATGACTTCCATGTTCATGAATTTCTAATCTAGAAGATATCCATGCAAAACAAAGACAATACACTTATGGATCAACATAGTCTCTGCAAGGAAGGGACGTGCCTGATCAAGCTGTCAGAAACCACCCAAAGTCTCTCAGCGTGTGCCCCTTTGCTGTTCTAGAAGCTGTGTCAGTTCTTTGAACAAACTTTATTTTTTCAGGCAACTCACCAAATGGTGATGTAAACCTCGAAGGCTGACAAGTTGGATCCCAGTTCTAGCTTTTTCTCAGAAAACTTTGCTTTGTCGGTTAGAACAACTTTTAGAGGACGCAGACAAGACTTTTATTAACTGGGATAATAATTGGCAGCACCGGAAAGTTAGAGCAAACCCAAGTTCTGGAGAGTTAACTAGATGTCAGAAACAAGTCTCTGCTCACAAAGGACATAGAATTTAATAAAATATACACAATCAAATACTACTACAAGATAGCATAAAATAAAAGCACATGAGTAGTATAAACAGAAGCAGATCACCACAGTATTGGAACAAGGAGAATAGAGATAAGAGCCATTATCTGATTCCATGTAAAATTCCATCTTGAACCACGAGAAGCTAAGAAGGGAGCGTTAGTTCTTGCTGCTTCTTCTGATGCCTTTGATGTTGGAATCAGGATAAATTATAGAAAATAGATTTTTATAGCTCTTCCAGAAAAATTCTCTTAATTATATGTATGATTAGATGTGTCCGCATACTATAAACTCAGAGGATAGACTCCTAATTGTGAAAAACAATATTAAAACTAATGTATGAATTAAGTTGTTTCTTTTTATTGTATTAAATTTGCAAGGAAACAAAAATAAATGAAACAAACAAAAACTCTGAGGATTAAAAACAGAATGACAGCTTGGTTCGCATATCTTATTTCTCTGTTCCACATGTATAATAATTCAGATCACAATAAGAATCTTCACTTTGTAGGCCATATAGAATGCAAAGAATACATTCCTGAGTGGTGCAAATGAGGAGGTGGGCAACAAAGTGAAATCTTGTTTGCATCGTCTTGCAAATTTGGCATTCAATTTTCCAACAGGGAAAAAATGTAATTTCAATTCCTTAATGCTGTGAATAAAGTTTGACAGCTGTGAAACTGACTTATATACTGATTTTGCTTACACGGTCACATAATCTATCCCTTATGCTAGGAAATCTAGGTGGTAGAAATAATCAGTATTTCAGATACAATTCAAGAGGAGTGTGTGGTAAGGTAAATGGACAATATAACAAGTTGTTTCCTACAAAGATATTCTGAAGCATTCTTTGAGATAGTACCAGAGGAAAATGTTTTACTTTTTATTTTTAAAAAAAATTTTAATGTTTTATTTGTTTTGAGAGAGAGAGAAAGAGAGAGAGAGAGAGTATGAGCAGGAGAGGGGCAGAGAGAGAGGGAGACACAGAATCTGAAGGGAGGGGGCTCAAACTCATGAGCTGCGAGATTATGACCTGAGCCGGAGTTGGATGCTTAACTGACTGAGCCACACAGCCACCCCAAAAATGTTTTAAATTTTGGAGTTAATGCTCTTTTGGCTAGCCATTTTAAAAACAATCTTATGGGAAAATGTTCAATCATATTATTAATAAAATCAGGGCAATTATAAACAAAATATATTTGTTGCCAAACAAATTAGCTAAGATTGTTTTTAATGAGGATACCAATGCTGTGAAAGTATAACGTAGTGGGCATTTTCATACATTGCTGATGTGAGCATTCATTGGAACACTTGTTTTCCAAAGCAATTTAATGACACATATCAAAAGTCTTTAAAGCATTCAAGCCCTTTGATTCACTATTCCTACTTCTGGGAATCCTCTTATAAAAAAAAAATAGAAATGTTGTAGAAATTTTATGAACAAAAATCTCACTAATGGAATAAAAGTCCTTCCCTTCAGTCTGACTGAAACAATTTAGGTCATGTACTCACCACTGGACCACGCACAATGCCCAGAGCATATTCAGACAAGCTAAGACTGAGTTTCTGAGCCAGCCATCAGAAGGAAAAATGGGAAAATCAAGACTGGCCTAGACTAATCACTAAAGACCCCCAGAGCTGGAGTCAGTTCCTGGAACTATGTTTCTGTTACACAATGGGAGAGGAGTTGAATGCATGATAGGAGCTGACCTCCTTGGCCACCACATCTGGTCCTCCAATTTTCCCCACTTCAGTGGCCCCTGGATCTGCCAGCTTACTTAAGCTGATAAAATGGAATCATCCCTCATAGTCCCCTTTTCCTTGTCCCCCACATCCAGTGCAACACTAAATCCTATTATTAGGCAGAACTGTGTGAAATTCCCGGTACGTGGTATCTTTGACTTACAAAGTTCTACCTGCAAAATATTTCTCAAATCCACTCATTTTTTTCTTCTCCACTGTACCACGCTACTTGAAGCCACCCCATTCTTCACAAAGACAACTGCTATGCCAACCTAACCAATCTTATTTCCGCTCATCTGCATTCCTCCTTTTAAAGCTCATCAATGGGTCCCTATGGCTCATAGAAAACACCGCAAACTTCTTAGCCAGACTGTGGAAGCCCTGCATCTTCACACTCTTGCCTAGAAATCTGGTCTCCTTTGAGGTCACTCTCCCCATCACACTCTGTGCTCCAGATTCACTGATCCCATCTTCCTCTCTCATATCCCTCCTGCCATGCCCTCTGCCTGGAGTGCTTCCCCCTCACTCATCAACTTGCCAGTTCTATACATCCTTCCTATTTCCACCTCAATTTACCCTCTCAAACCAGCCTTTCCTGATTTCCCAACCTAGTTTATTACCTGCCCCAGCCCCCAGTTATTCTCTCATAATGACCTACTTGTTTCCTTTCTGGAAACAATTTTTAGTTGCCCATTTATTTTGTTGTTGTTATTGTGTACTTGTTTAATACTCTCTTTCTACTACACTGGAAAGTTTTTTGTTTGTTTTTGTCTTTTTTGTGTCTTTTTTGTTTGTTTTTCATTATTACTGGGGACACAACAAACTTTTTTTTTAATTAATTTTATTTATTTTTGGGAGAAAGAGTGAGAGAGAGTGCAAGCAGGGGAGGGGCAGAGGGAGAGGGAGAGAGAGAATCTCAAGCAGGCTCCATGCCCAGCACAGAGCCTGATGTGGGGCTCAACCTCACAACTATGAGATCATGACCTGAGCCAAAATCAAAAGTCAGACGCTTAACTAACTGAGACACTCAGGCACCCCCATAGTAAACTTTCAATAAATATTTGTTGAATGAATAATTGTATGATAAACAAATAAATCAATAGGCTAGATTAAAATGTTGATAGGAAAAAATAGGCTATAAAATTGTGTGGCCACTATTATTATAACTATTTTGTTGGACCAAGCATTAAAGAAAGAAAGGCTCAGAAAGAAATAAAACAAAATGATAATAGAAGTTGTTTGGATGATGGGATTATGAGTAATTTGAATTCTTATCTCTTTGCTTTTCTGTACTTTCAAATTTTCCTTAAGGAGTATCTAAAACTTGAAAATTACATATTTTACAACTTTGAGAGCAATCTTTACTTCCTCTATAATTCTCCTTACAAACATGAATTTTTGATCTCTCAATATTTATTATAAGTTGTTCTATACAAATTTTTCCAGCATATATAACCAATTTCCCTCATTATGGCATACAGAATTTGAAGAATCTACAGGGAGATTCTAAATGGAATCCTTGCTCTATATGGATACATGACAAGAGAGTCATTAATTCCTTGTTCCACAGTGTAAAGAAAAGTAATTTGATTACATAAAAATCTACATGGCATTGTCTATTATAATAAATAATAGATAAATGTGTATATGTCATATATGAATAATATAGAATTACCCGTTTTTCCATATATGTTGGTGTACTTGACATTTCCTAGCAGTTTCATGCACATAGGTCTCTGAAACTCCATCATTGGGACTTTCAGAAATCAGTGTAATCATCAGTAAAGATCACTGTCTATTTCTTGAATAAATTCTCTGTTCATCCCCACCAAATATTCCAAAAACCTTCCCTTCACTCTGACGTCTCCATTTTTAAAATATCAGATGTGTTCATATAATAAAAGGGGAATGCAAAATTCTTTCACTTCCCAACATCTTTCAAATCCATACACTTCTTGTCTCATATCTCCATCCCACCTTCACCCCTCTAATCCAGGCCACTGTCATCTCCAACCTGGACACAGCTACAATCCCCTAACTGGTTCCTTCCATCCATTTAAAAACAAACCACCACCACCAACAACAGCAACAACAAACACCTTTATTAGGATACAGTTTATAGAAAATACAGCACACCTATTTGGTCATACATTTCAATGAGTTTTGACAAATCTATACCTCCGTGGACTCACCACCACCACTATAAAGATGTAAAACATTTCCATCACCCCAAATTTTCCCTTATGCCCCATCCTAATAAATCCATTGTATGGAAATGCCACATTGTTTATTCATTCTTTCTTTATGGACACAAAAGTCATTTCCAGTTTTTTGGCTATTGTGAATACATTTGCTACCAACATTCATGTATTAGTCTTTGTGTAGACATGTTTTAATTTCCAATGGGTAAATACACAGAACTGCTGAATCATATGCTACATATATTTTTAACTTCATAAGAAACTGCCAACTGTTTTCAAAAGTGGATGTAACATGTTGCATTTGACCAGCAATGTATAAAAATTCCAGTTACTGAGGTGCCTGGGTGGCTCAGTCAGTTAAGCACCTGACTCTTGATTTTGGCTCAGATCATGATCTCACATTTGTGAGATCAAGCCCCAAGTCGGACTCCATGCTGGTCATGGAGGCTGCTTAAGATTCTCTCTCTTCCTGTCCCTCTGCCCCTCCCCTGCTTGCTTGTGCTCTCTCTCTCTCTCTCTCAAAAAAAAAAAAAAAATCCAGTTGCCAACATCCTTACCAACATTTGGCATTGTCAATCTTTCCAATTTTAGCTATTCTGAAATGTGTATATTGATACCTTATTGTGGTTTAAATTTACAATTCCCTAATGGCTAAAGATGTTGAGCACCTTTTTATGTGACTATTAGCTATTTATATATCTTTCTTTGTTAAGTGTTTTTCAAACATATTGCCCATTTTAAAAACTGGGTTATGTGTCTACTTATAATTGAGTTATAAGGTTTTTGTTTGTTTATTTGAGTTATAAGTTTTTAATGTGGTTTAGGTACAATTACTTTGGCAGATATATGTATTGTAAACATGTTCTCCCAGTCTTTGATATGAACATTTATATTCGTGAGAATATTTTTCAAAAAGCAGAAGATTTTAGTTTTGATGGAAGTCAATTTATCAAAATTTTCTTTTATAGTTCATGCTTTTTGTGTCCTAAGAAATCTTTGCCTACCTCAAAGATGTAAAGATTTTCATCTACATTTTTTCCAGGAATTTTATAGGTTTTGCATTCCCATAAAAATTTTAGAATCTGGGGGCACCTGGGTGGCTCAGTCAGTTAAGTGTCCAACTCAATTTCTGCCCAGGTCATGATCTCAACAATTTGTAAGTTTGAGCCCTGCATTGGCCTCTGTGCTGACAGTGTGGAGCCTGCTTGGGAATCTCTCTCTCCTTGTCTCTCTGCACCTCCCCTGCTTGTGCTGTCTCTGTCTCTCTCTCAAAATAAATAAAAAATTTAAAAACATTTTAGAATCTGGTTGGAAACTTTTACCAAAAAAAAAAAAATCCTGCTAAAATTTAATTGGCATTGTGTTGAATAGATCACTTTGCAGAGAACAGCTATCCTACAAATATTGAATCTTCCCACCCATGAATCTGGTATCTCTTTTCACTATTAAATCTTTTTTTAATTTCTCTGAGTGATGTTTGACAGTTTTTATTGTAAAGATGCTGCACTTATTTTGTTAAACTTATCCCTATGTATTTCATCCTCTTTGACCCCTTGTATTTGGTATTTTTTAATTTCAACTTACAACTGTCCATTGCTAGTATATAAAAGTACAACTGATTTTTTAGACTGGTTTTGTATTCTGCATCCTTGCTAAAACTTATTAGTTCTGGTAGCTTTTTGTAGATTTCTTAAGATTTTCTTTGAACATGGGGGCACCTGGGTGGCTCAGTCTATTAAGTATCTGACTTTTAGTTTTGGCTCAGGTCATGATCTCATGGTTCATGAGTTTGAGCCCTGTGCTGACAGCACGGAGCCTGCTTGGGATCCTCTCTCTCCCTCCCTCTGGGCCCCTCTCTGATTGCTCTCTCTCTCTCTCACACACACAAAATAAATAAATTAAAAAATTTTTTTCTTTGAATACAATCACATTGTTAGCAGATAGAGAATTCTTTCTTCCTTTACAATGTATGTGTCATTTATTTGTTTTTCTTGCCTTTTTGCAGTGACTAGAACCTCTAATATTGAACATAAATGGTGAGAGTGGGCATCCTTGCCAAAATTTAGTAAGAAATCATTCAGTTTTCAGAAATAATCATGTTAACTGTTAGGTTTTCAAGAATACTCTATCAGGTTGAAGAAGTTCCCTTCTACTGCTAGTTTGCTGCGAGTTTTTATCCCAAATGGGCATAACATCATTTTGTACATTATTGAATTCTACTTGCTAATATATTGTAAGGGTTTTTACAGTCATGTCTGTGTGGTATACTGGTCTTTAGTTTCTCTTTTTTTTGTCATTCCTTTATCTAGTTTTGGTAGAGAAGCAAACCTGGTCTCAAAAATTATTTGTAAAGTGGCCCCCTCTTCTCTCTTTCCTGAATGATTTTGTATAGAAATGGTGTTTCTTTCTTAAATTTGAATAGAATACACCATTATAATTATCTGGGTCCAGTGTGTGTGTGTTTGTGTTTGAAAGTTTTTAATTAGTAACTCAGTTTCCTTAATGCAGATAGGACTCCTCAGATTTCCTATTTCTTGAGTAAGTTTTAGTAAACTTTCAAAGAATTTTCCCTTTTCACCTAAGTTTTCTAATTTATTGATATGATTTTCAAAAAATTTCTGTATTCTTTTAATATCAATAATATCTGTGGTAATGCCACTTTTTGCCCATCAGTCTACCTCCCATTTTAACAGTTTTATTGATTTTTCAAAATACCAACTTTTGGTTTCATTTTGTTTTCTCTATTTTTTTTTTTTCAATTGTATGGGCCTTCTCTTTCCTTTCTTCTACTTGTTTCAGGCTTAATTTGCTTTTTGTCTTTCTAGCTTCTTAAGATAGAAGCACATGATTTGCAATGCTTTTCTTTTTTCCTTATAATTTCTATTTCCTCATTACATCTTATGTTTTTCTTTATACTCTGGGTCATATTTATAATAATTTACTGTTCTTGTCTGCTAATTCCATTATCTCTCTTATTGCTATGTGTGTTTCTATTTATTTTTCTTGGTTTATGGGTCACAGTTTCCACTTCCTTTGTATGTCTAGTAATTGTTTAATGATTGCTGGACACTTTGAATTGAATGCTGTCCAATGCTAGATTTTGTATTGCTTTTAGGACTGCTGGGCTTTGTTGGTAGACAGTGAAGTTATTTGTAAATTGGCTTAATCTTTTGAGGCTTATTATCATGTTCTTTTAGGGTGGGTATAACGTAGCTTTTACTCTGGAGCTGAGTTTATGCTATTCCTAAGGCATCATTCTTTTGGGGTCCCTGTTAAATACCACAACTATTTAATAAAATCTCTCCTCTTTGGCTGAAGGGAATTAGGACAATTTGCAGCTCTGTTTGAGCTATGGAAATTACTTGTATTATTCGTATTGACAGTGTTTTCTTTGAGATTTGTTCTTCCTTGGCTTTACAGGGTTCACCCTATGCATGTGTGTATTGATACTGATACTCAGCCAAAGACTCAAGGGAACTTTTATGCAGATTGCTTCCTGAAACTTTGATCTCTTTCTCAACTCCGAAAAATTGCTGACCTATATTTGAGCTCCTGCTTCCTGCACCTAAGACTGGAAATTACCTCCATGTAGAAAGCTTTAACGATGGTAGGGCTTACATCATTTGTTTCCCTTCTCTCAGGGATTACAATCCTGTGCTGCCTGTTGGATAATATCTGAAAATAGTTGTCTCTTATATTTTGTCCAGTTTTGTCATTGTTTATAGGGGAAGCATAATTTCAGATCCTATTTAATCCTCATAGCTGGAAACATAAATTTCTTCTCTCCACTTCTGACATCTGCCATTCATTCTCCATACTGTAGCCAAAGTGATTCTCTCAACACAAATCTGATCATATCAACCCCAAGCTGCAATGAAGAAGGCCATACATGGTCTCATCCCTACCTACCCTGTAGCATAATTTGTCTCTATTCCACAATTTCTACTTTATGGTCTAGCATTACTAAATTACTTCCAGTGATATGCTATGCTCTCTCTCACATCCAGACTATTGCAAATATTCTTCTCTTGGTTTAAAATACATACATATCCTGTACCTCACATACACATTATCCATAATATCTACTTGTCCTTCATAATTAATTTCTGTTTCTTTTTCAGAGAGGTCTCCTACAAAACTTAGAGTTGGTTTTACACCTGCCTAACACTGTAAGAATATCCTGTATTTGCCTTACAATAACCCTCATCATTTCATTATAATTACTTATTTAATATATCTTCTTCATTACACTGTTAAAGCCAAGTGAAAGTTCAACATCTCTCTCACTAAATCTGTTAAATCTCCAGTGTCTAGTATAGCAGCTGGCAGAGTAGATATCAACAAATATTTGATGAATAAATCAATGAAAACATAAGGTAATTAGCCAAAGAACTGATGGGGGGGGGGGTGGGATGATGGAGAGATAGAAGAAGGAAACAAACAACAAAATGAATGTTCAAAAAACAGAAGGATCTTAAGGTCGACACTTCCATTTTGTTGATGCCATGGGTCAAATTTTTCAGATGTCATTTAATTCCTCACTTTGTTTTGCCTGTGTCAACAGAGACACTAAGATGAGAATGGTTCTCTCCCAGAACCAAGAAGACTCAGGGTAAATGTTTTTCCATAATGGAGTTATCAGAAACAATCATGATGAACAAGTTTCACAATAATTGAGGGTAATACCTGATGATTCTATTACTCTGTCTTGGGTAATTCCATGGAAGAGGGAGAGCCATTATTCCTTAACTTGTTTTTTTGTCACCACTGTTGTTTTAGTGTCAAGGTAAAAGAATGTCCACAGACCTGATATGATATTCATCATCCTAATGAAGTCATGTGAACAAACAGAATTAGGTTGTGGCAATCAAAGATCCAGGAAAGAATGTTTAGAAGAATTGAGAGATTCCATGTTTCATAGAGAAAAACTATGCAGAGGTTGTAACATTTTAATTCAAAAGTTGTGATCCATTGCCTGAAACGTAGAAGTGACCTGCTCATTTGTCCTCATTCAGTCTTTATCATTTATCACTTTACCAAAAAATAAAATTTACTCCCATCTGTAGCCTGGATTCCCACAGCATGCATTTCAGCACACTAGGGCTGCTTATGCTCCTTGACCTACCCTATTTACCACTCCAATCTCCAGCTCTGGGCCAGCCTCGTGTCCTCAAAGTCATATTGGACATTTCTCTGGTAATCATCTCCTCTCCAGCTAACATCTTTAACCCTTTCACTGATTAACAGGAACAAGTCACCCAACTCTGGGGACTCTGTGCACTCCAGAGCCATGTTATTGACCTCAAAGGGTTCCCCAGTGCTGCTCAGCAGTTCTTAATTCATTTTGTAATGCTAGGTTGCATTCCACACTTGCAGAATCTTCAAACTGTGGGATTTTGTAAATACCTAGAACCTAGAGTCCAGAAAATCCAAATTCTTTATTTTATAAATAAAAAACAGAAGAAAGGCCAAAATAGAAAATCACATAATTAATGATAAAGGTCTGACTATAATCCTGAAAAGGTAAACTCTAACTCCTTATCCCACTCAGTTCACCTGTGCCCTGACACTTCAAAGCCTGGGCTTTCATTTTAATGCCCATTCCACTGACAAAAATAGGTCACATAGCAAAAACTCCCTCAATTTTCCCAATCTCTCTCTACCCCAACATGGTAGGGTGAAAAGAATATTGCCAGAAAGACCAAGATCCAAATCTCAGGTCTGTCATTTACTACCCACGTGATCTCAGGGAAGTTACTAAACCCATTTTGGCGTAAATTTCTTTACTTGTTAAGCAGCAAAAATAGACTGGCAATCTACCCTGTAGGGTTTTTGTGAGGGTCTGAGTGAATGAGTGTAAAACAAATAAATGGCTGACAGATAGATGGTCAATGATGGCCGCTATTTTTATTTTAGCTCTTTTAGCATACTTTTCTCTCCACCTGCAAACTTGTCCTTATCTATACCCACACCTTCCTCCTTCCAAACTCCTTCCCTCACAAGTGTGGTTTTCATCTTCCTCCTCTGAGAACCCCTTTCCATCTGGCTTCTCACCTGCTCAGAACTCCCTTGGCCTTGACAACACCCTTAGAGAGGTTGCCGCAGAGTGGTTCCAACTGGGGAGCAGGGAAAAAGCAAGTGACAGGTCCTGGACACGGTGGATATTTGACAACACTAAGGGAATTTTGATATGCCTTCTTCCAACCACTTTGGAGAAATTTTGTCTTATTGAATAACAAGTGTCTAGCTCTTTTATTCCATTTACCACCAATTTCTGGGGGGGGGGGGGAGGGCAAGGGGTGTAAGTAATAAACCTATATATGCCATTTAATCATTGCTCAGTTACTATAATGCCTGGATGACTTGTTAAAACATGAATTTCTAGATCTCAACCCTGAAGTTTTCACTGAGTCTGGATTTGGGCTGAGAATTTTATTTCTAACAAGTTCTCAGGTGCTACTGGAGTCCTTATTCAGGGACACCATGAGAACCACTGCTCCACAGCCTTGTTACTTTAAGTGTGGTCTGTGAACCAGCTCCACCGTCCTCACCTGGGAGTTGTCTCAAATGCAGAATGCAGGACCCGCCCCACTGACCCAGAATCTGCATTTTAGTAAGATGGATGTGATTCATATACACATTAAAGTCTGAGAAACACTGCTCCGGACCAATGGTTCTCAATGCTCAATAAATGTTAAAATCACAGGGAAGGTGTTGTTTGTTTGTTTGTTTTAAATACTGATTCCTGGACCCCAACCCTGAGATTCTGATTTAGTTAGACTGGAATGGGGCCCCAAGCATTAGTATTTGTTAAATACCTGGGAATTTTGTTAAAGTGCAGATTTGGACTGAAGGGGGCTAAGGTGGGGCTGGGTTCTACATTTCTAAAAAGCTCCCAGATGATGTCACATTTGTGGGTTACATTACACTTTAAGTAGCAATCCATTCCAGAAAGGGCCATCAGCTCTCTCCTACTTCCCAGAGTCAACCACCTTTTTTCAACTCTCATTCATCTTCAGCTCTCTGCAGCTGTTATCCATTCTTCCTGCCTTAAAACACTGTTTCTCACCTTTGACTGCAAATTGCCATCACCTAAAAAGCATTAACAACTACTGATTCCTGGGTTCCACCCCGAGATTCTGATGTAACTGGCATGGGAGGCAGCCTGGGAACTGGAATGTCTACTTTCCCCTGATATTCCTGATGGGAGCAGAGTTGAAGAAGCACTGGTTTAAAACCATTGCTTGCCATATTCCTGAGATATAGCACTCTTCTATATTTTCTCCTACCTCTTGATAACTTCTTAGTATCTGTCATTTGGCTACTTGCTTTTTTTTAGTTAAAACATTTTTTAAATGTTTTATTTTTGAGAGAGAGAGCACAAGCAGGAGAAGAGCGGGGGCGGGGGAGCAGAGGATCTGAAGCAGGCTGGGTGCTGATAGCAGAGTAGCCCAATGCAGGGCTTGAACTCATGAATCGTGAGATTATGACCTGAGCCAAAGTCAGACACTTAACCAACTGAGCCACCCAGGAACCGCTGTCACTTGCTACTTTTTTTATTATTCTGATGGCTTTCATCCATCACTACTTTAGTAACATTATTCTTATATGTTTATGAAAACATGACTTCTAAAGCTCCCCAATTCTGCCTCTCTTGATGTCTACATTTGAGTTACAAGTCTATTCATTCTCATAGTCACCCAGACTCAAAACTAGACAGGTGGAAACATCCAGACAGAGCTTGATTCCTCTTTCTGATGCTTCTGCCCTGCTCAGCCAGGGGCAAGCTGTTTCTTCTCCTCTCCTTGGATGTCTCTCCTGCATGGCTTTTCACTTCCATTTCCACTCATGGCTGCTTCCGGCCTTCCTGGTCTTTTGTGGCTACTACCATAGTCTCCAAAATATCTCTGCTTCTCACTTCTCCCCCCTGACTCAGTTTACACATCTTGACCATGGAGCCAATTCATCATCCCACCTCTATGGCATCTATGAACATCCCATTGAAGTAGCATTCTCAGGGGATCCCATCATGGGAATGCTACAATTAATTATTTTACAAAATAATGTCTCCTCCCTGACACACATGCCCAGCCTGCCTTCTCTGGTGCCTTTCTTTTCTTCATGGCACTTGTCACCTTCTAACTTCATATTATTTGTTTGTTCTGTTTATTATTAAGTATCTGTCTCCTACCATTGGAGTATAAGCTACATAAGGGCAGACAATTTTGTCTCTTTTGTTCTTTGACTTGTCTCAAGAACCTAGAAAACCTCTGGCACTCAATTGTTATTTGCTGAATAAATTAATAGGTTTCAACGATAGTCAGCAATGTAGATATCAGTTAAATATTCATAAATTAGCTAAGTCCTGCTACCAGAGTTAGGAGCTCCCTGGCAGGACCCCCTCAAGCCCTTGTCCTCCCTGCAGACAACTCTGGGCTTCAGGGGGTGGGAGGGTGAAGAAAGGATGGGAAGTAGAGGTCAATGGGGAGGGACAGAGGAGAGTGGGGAGAAAAGTCCTCAGACAAGCCAGTCAGAAAACTGATTTTTGCAGGCCTTTGTTTGGCTGTTCCCTATCCCAGTCCGTCTATAAGATGCGGAAGTCCCTTGTCTGGTCACTATTCAGCCCTGATGCAAACTGCAGAGGGTTGCAAGTACTGGACAAGGGCTAACCTACCAGCTGAGAAACGCTCTACAGGCAAAAGTGACTTCTTCAGGGCCTCCCTGCATCAAGGACGCGGCAATCTTTCTTCTCCGAGATTAACCTGGCCTAGAGCCACAGTAAACACCCAATCTCCCTTACAGGGAGGAAAGATTAAATATCTGATTAAAATTTTTGGCTGCTAATTTATTGAACTTGGATAGATGGACCGTTTGGAAGTCATGTGACTTTCCCAGTGTGTCTGCCTCTGTTGTTCCATGGAGCGGGGTCATGGGCTTCGTGTGGGCGGGTGGGGACTGGTAGGCCAAGGGATGCTTTCTCGGGCCACCTCTGGACACTCAGGGGCCAGCTCTTTTGGGCCGGTTAGTTCAGGAATGTCCTCATCGACCATGGCAGTGAGAGGTCTCAACCTCTCACTCTGTTCTTGTCGCTTTGTAGATTGGCTCATTTCAGTCCTCCCCCGCCTATTGTTCTCAGCCGCCCAGCAAAATGATGTCATGGGCAGCTTAAAAGTATACAGGAAGTCTTCAAAGCTGAATGACTTCAATATACTTTATTCCGTGGACTCCTGCTGCTGGCTGTCTATAGAAACCCTGACCCCACAGGCCTCAAGGAGGCAGCTGTCCATTGAGAGACCCTCTCCCCCTGCAACAACATTTTCTCCCCCACCTTAGGGCCTCTGTGCCCACTCCTCACGTGCATCCCAGAGCCCTGGACATAGGCCAGCACCAGAAGGAAGAAGGGAGGCTAGGAGGAGAGCCAGAGGGGTAAGGAGGTCAAAGGGAGATTTCTCAAAAAAACAGAGGCCCAGGACTCCTAGGAGAACCAAAGGTCACCTTTACTGGCCTTTGGATAATAGTCAGTCTGGCAGAGTTGCCAGTCATGGCAATGTCCTCACAGAGGGCAAAGTGACAGCAACCACAAGGGACTTGCCTCTACTTGCGAACAGCAGCAAGGCTGCCTTGAGACTGCTGCCCAGTGATTTTGAGTAAAGTTAAACAGATGGCAGTTTGTAACAGGGTAATAATAACAAATATATGTGCAGGGCTTTAAAGTTTACACAGCAGGCTTTTATGTATCTATTATTGTAAGCGGCCATCACAAAATCCTCATGAGGTATTAGCTCCCTTTTAACAACGGAGATCAAACACATAAAGCAGAGGGGCACCTGGGTGGCTCAGTCTGTTGTGTGTCCAACTCTCGATTCCAGCTCAGGTCTTGATCCCAGGGTTGTGCGATCGAACCTGTGTCCTGCTGAACATGGAGCCTGCTCTCCCTCTGCCCCTTTCCCCCCACTCTCTCTCTCTCCCACACAAATAAAAAAAATAATGATAATTAAAAAAAAAACATAAAGCAGAGTCTTTTTGTTGTTTTTACTTACACAAGGTCACCCAGATGTCAATGGTGGAACTGGACTCAAGTCCAAATCTGACCTACTTCACAGCCCTCCACTTTGTGCTGGAATTGGGGTCCTAGCTTCCTTTCCTTATTCCTACTCTTTATAGAAATTGCCCTAGAGGCTCCTGGGTGGCTCAGTCAGTTGGGCGTCCGACTTCAACTCAGGTCGTGATCTCATAGTTCGAGGGTTCAAGCCCCGCATCAGGCTCTGTGCTGGCAGCTTGGAGCCTGGAGTCTGCTTCAGATTCCTTGTCTCCCTCTCTCTGCCCCTCCCCCGCTTGCAGTCTGTCTCTCTTTCTCTCTCTCAGAAATAAATAAACATTAACTCTTAAAACAAACTGCCCTCAACGAGCCTTGGAGCAGCTAGCCAGTTGGTAGTGTTGTTCCATCTTATGGAACTACCAGAACTTCCCTTTGCCGGCCCATAAATGACAGTTTGTGCTGGCCCTGGTGCGTTTGCCTGTCTCTGCCTGCTCAACCTTCCAAGGCTTTGGAGAGAACTGATTTCACATGTCCACAGACTGGCCCTTGTGGTGAGGCTGGGAATTGTCTTCTCGTTATTACAGACACTGGAGACACTGCAGTTCAGTGATGCTGGCGGTGAGGTAAGTAAATGTACCCAGAACAAGGTGCGTGACTTTCCAAAGGCATTTTCCACTAACACATAAGGCAGATGTCTTAATCTGAGGTCTATAGACAGAATTTCAGGGGTCTGTTGAAAAATATGGAAGAAAGTTACATCTTTCTTTTCATTACCCTTAACTAAAATTTAATTTCTCCAATTATGAATACACACTACATTAGTATTACAGCCGTCCATTTTGAAACCACAAAGTTTTCAAATCACATTTCAGTTGTAGCAGATAACTCAAAATATCATTTATGCTCATCACTACTTGGAATTATGGCAATTAGGCCTGCTGTTAAGTCTTGTTATTTATTATATTACTAAAGGGAAGCATATATTTTAATATCACAAATTTATTGTTTAGACATTTTGATCATGCAGGCTCTTACCTGCATAGAAGGAACCCGACCCGCGTTCAACATCCTTATCTTCACCTGGCCCTAATTATTTCTTGAAGTCCCTATAGATATTTCAGACTATATTTCCACATAATTGGCTTCCTTTGTAATGCTAATGTATTTCATGCATTTAAGAACATTATTCTCTGGGGCACCTGGGTAGCTCAGTGGGTTAAGCCTCTGACTTTGGCTCAGGTAAAGAGCTCAGGTGGTGATCTTACAGTTTGTGAGTTCGAGCCCCACCACGGGCTCTGTGCTGACAGCTTGGAGCCTGGAGCCTGCTTCAGATTCTGTCTCTCTCTCTCTCTCTCTCTCTCTCTCTCTCTGCCCCTCTCCTGCTTGCACTCTGTCTCTCTCTCTCAAAGATATCTCAACATTTTTTAAAAAATTAAAAAATAAAAGCTTAAAAAAAAAAAGAACATTATTCTGATAAAGAGTCCATAGGCTTCCCCAGACTGCCAAAGGAGCCCATGTCCCAATACAAGGTAAAGAGCCCCAGATGTCATTTTGCTGGAGTTGGAAGGTTTAAGGAGTAGAAGAGGCTTGGTAACTTGACCTTCCCACCATCTGCTGGGACTTCACTCTGGGAAGATGGAACATGATGGCCAACAAGTCAGGGCCATGTCCAGTGAGGAACTGAGGCCTTGTGGGAGGCCGTGCTCACTGGATATCTTGCCGGGCTGCTGTCCAGGCTGCTTCACACTTTCACATGTACCTCAGGAACTGTATCTTCCATCTGTACCACCACTAGTGCTCCTTCTCATGAAGTCTCACATTAGCACTCGGAAAGTTTTGTTTTGTGTTTTGTGGCTACACAGTCACACTAGTCACCCCCACGTCTTTGCCTCTAGCTATCTCGCTAACTTTAGAGGAAGTAGGGTCAGGATGAGCTGTTCTATGTATAGTTATCAAGCCTGATTTCATAGAACATTTAAGTGGCAACAGTGCACCAGACATTATACAACATGGCAGCCAACTTGAGACCTCTCCGTGGCCCTCAATGTGGAGAGTAGTCAAGCCAGGGGTCAGGAGGGAACTGCACTGTTGGAACTAGAGGGTATGCACAGTCATGAGTGATTTTACCCAACCTATCTGGCCTAGGTGGTGTGATCCCACAAGACACTAATACTTACTCACTGTACACCAGCCATGTTATTCTGGATTCTCAATGCTCATGTAACTAGAGTAACTCCAGCTCTTCCCTGTCTATGAAGACATGGCTAACTCTCAAGGGCTTGTGGCCTCAATCAACCCTCATGGAAGGAATCCAACCCCTTTTCAAGATCCTTTTCTCTATCCAGCCCTGATTATCTCCTGAAGTCTCTGGGATGTTTCAAACATTCTTGTGAATCAGTCTAGATTGAATCTTGGTTACCACCCCTGTAGCCTGACACAGGAATCCAGGCCTCTCTTTACTGCTGACCTTGCTGCCCCATGCCACTAGGCTATGGCCACCCCATACTCCTGCTGATCTCTGCTTCCCCTGATTGAGGATCAGTTCTTGGCTACCAGTCTCAATCCTCCAGGCATTTCGCTACCAGCAGCTGGCTGCAAAAGGTGAAGAGCTCCCACTGCTGGAGCGTGCTACGGCAGGGCAGCCTGGGCTCAGAGAGCAACACCTTCTCTTACACAGATAGCCCTTCCCACCTCAGGGTGCACAGAGCTCTCCAGAGTAGCAGAGTAGGTACAGGTTCAAGAAAAACCAAGCTGGGCATACTTAGAACTGTACTTTCTCTTTAGTGAGTCAGATTCACCATACTTGACACGCCTTTCCTTTGGCTGAATCCTCTCTTAGATTTGAAAGATTCCCTCCTGCAATCTGACCTCTGATGCTTTGCTCTGCCCTCCAGACAAACCTGAATATATCAGGACCACGTTCAAGGACCTGATTTAACTTCTATTATTGCAAGCCTCCCCAGCCCCGAAAAAAATCCAAAACACAATTGTCAGGAGAGTGAAGAGGAAAGGATTATTCTAACACCACACCCCAAACCTGTCTATACTTGGTAGAACTAGTCTCCTTCAGATGCTCTTGAGGAAACCAGGAGTGAGTAAGGCAGTGAGAAGACTCCTGCACTGACTTTCTGGACTTCCAATACAATCTTGGCGTTTGGTGAGGTGGAAAGAACTCAGACTTTAGGGTTAGAGTAAGCTCTGCTCCAGTAGCAGCTTTGACACTTAACTGTGAAACTTGAGTAAGATCTCTCGGGGCCTACTTTCTCATATAGAAATGGGAAACGGTCATACTTGCATTTAGGGTTACTTGGAGGATTCATTGGAATACCTAATATACAGTACCTAAGACAATGCATTGCCCATAGTTGGCAATTGATACATCTTAATTCTTATTTTGAATATTACTTTTTTTTTCTACACTTTGGTGTACCAATTGGATGTAAGAAGCATTGATGGGAGGTTTCTGGAATTGCATTAGCAAGCTTATTGATTAGACAAATATTTCTTTGCTATTCACTAAGTCCTGAAAAGAGAAACATAAAAAATATGAAATTGTTTATGTTATGAAATAATAGCATATATTTCTGACTAATCTGCAGAGTCAAAAGTTATACTATTTGATATCAATATATAGTAAAAAGAACAAAGAAGCAGAGAAGAGAAGTTATACTATTTATGTACCTATACATGCCAAAAATATGCCAACATTCTTGCTGTATTCTCTAAAGGTCACATTACAATGAGGATACTGAGATACTCTAGACTCGATCTCTAGAAAATAATGCCATTTTTTTCTTCTTCTTTCACTTTCCTGTGTGTGTCTAAGACTTAGGCTTAATTGTCCACTTCCTACATAAATCCAACTCCAGTTCCAAGACTCATTGGCTTTATTCCAGACATTAAGTACCCTGGCTTAGTTAGAGAGATGTATGTAGCCTGTTCTTCTTTGGGTTCGCACCTGAGACCAACAACATTCCCAGGCCTGTGCACTAAGAGAGAAGCAGCACTGCTAACACACTGAAAGTATCCAGAGACTTGCTTCATTTGTCACTGATGCTTCCCTCCCAGTAATTTCCAAGGCAGCTTTCACTGTGATCTGCTTCACGTGGAAATTCTGAGCAATGCTCTATTTAAATTCAGCAAAAGCCCACTTGTAACAGAACTGGGGAGAGAGGGTGGGCAGCAGGATGACGGAAAGGGGGAATCTCCCTTCTTTGGCTCCACACGATTTGATTCTGTGACCTTCAAAGTCTGAAAAGGAAAATTGAGTTGATTCATAAACAACCAGGGACTAAAATACTTCTGGTTTCCTTTTATTGTACTTCTGGGAACCAGCTGATTATGTTCAAAACTCTGGGTGTTTAAAGCTGATTCAGGAACCATAGTGAGTTTTCTAGGCTGTTTATTTTGACATTTTTGTCTCATTTTTGTCACTCAGTCATAAAGGAATAGAAAATGTTCATCTTGAAAGAAGGAAGCTGATCAGTGATCAAGACTGCCAGGTTAAACACCAGAAACAAACACGAAGGGCTGAGTTCCCACAGATCCCCACCGGGCCCATTTCCAGAACACAGTCTGAAAGACAGAAGGGAGACTGCTCTGCCTCTGGACTTAGTATTTAATCTCAGGTGGCTGACACATGCCTCGTGCTTCAACTGTAAGGATGGTGATACTGAGACACTAAACAAAACCTGGGTCACCCTTAAATAAATAAAGAAGGGAACAAAGAGTTGGTGTGGCCATAATGCCTTGCACTTCTACAGCGTTCGCAGAGTTCGAAGCTGTAAGCATCTTATAAGCACGTTTTGTTTGATTCCTTATCACAACCCAAACAGGATTAGCCCCATTCCTCATAATTTCATGGCTGAAAGCTTCCAGCACTGATGTTCTTTTGAGAAAAAAAAAAGTAGGTAGTCTAAAAATAATTAGGAAGAGACTTTGGACCACCCCTCCCACAGAAGAGAAACGTCCCCCCCTCTGAGCTACAGGTTCAGAAGAGTGCTGCCTACCACCATCCTTCTAAAACATGCTCATGCAAGTATTGGAGAGCAGCTTTTATCCATCTTTCACTCTGATGCTTTACATAAGTCAAAACCTGAAGGATACTCCACAAAATCTACTTTCTTCTCCTTTTCGTGACCTATTAAATTTGGAACCCAACTTAAGGCTACCATGTAAGATGATGGGAATAACACAGCCCCATGCTTATAATTTATCTCATCTTGCAGGAAACTGAAAACTAAACTAGAATAATCAGGGCTTGCCACCTAGATGCTTGCTAGCTATTTCTCTGATTTGGGGCAGGGGGAGTGATTCTGTTTTTAGGTGTTTTATTCTACAGTGTTGCAACATATTTAATTTTTTGGTGTGGTATAAATCTAAGTAAATAATGATAATAGAGGGCAACAAAGGTCTCCAAGAAGCTCTTCCCTGGGAGACAAAAGAGCAGCAATCTAATCTTTCTGTGCTTGCAACTTTAGGTGATACACTGAACCTCTGGATAGTACTCATCAAATAGGGGAATAAAAACATCATCAATTTAAAAACAAGAAATTGGATCAATTTGCTTATAGTGTTTTTGTTTCTTAAGGCTTTCATCAAAGCATTTAACTCTATAACAATCTTGCAGATGAACTCAAACTCAAGCCACAAAAATGTATCTAAAATTGTCTGTAACAGTCAAACATAGGTTTTGCACTGACATTTGGGATAGAAGTGATGCAAATCAGTATTTCTGTCTGGCTCTCATAAACTGTTGCTTATCCTGATCAGTAACCCAAGCACCTGCTAAGGATGCTGAGGCACAAAAGATGAAGGCTTGCTGCTTCCAGACTGATACGAAAAGAGGAATGGTCACTGATCTTAGAGAAGTTTCCATTTCTCAGTGTGTTTTTTAAAAACTCCTTTCCTATTATGTTTCCTAGGTTGCCACAAACTGAACTCCCACATTTTATTTGTAGCTTCTTCATGTCTTAGATTGAAATGCTGAGCGATCTTAGATTTCTAAGTAGCCTCTCAGCTCCCTGAGATAAACATCTGCTCCTTCCTCATCCTCAACTCAGTGCCTCATCTGCACCAGGGACATAAGAAGGGTTGAACTGAATCAACCCGACCTCTTCATTATTCAGCTGACTCTTTAGCTTTTGCTAAATGTTTCTTAGCTCTAGCTGGGAACCAGAACATTAAGGAGATTTTACTAACAACTAAAAATAATACTAAAAGTAGGAAGTCCTAGCCCAGAAGAGATTATGTCTATCTCAAATTAAAAACAGCTGAGAAATATTAATATGTCCATTAGAGTACTGTAAAATGCTCCAATTTTACAATGCTTTCTCTGTTTCCCTCATGAGTCAGGGATCCCACTTGGAGTTCATCTGCAACTTCTAATTTGCATAAGAAAGACTTTCATTGCAAAGCATCAGAGTCACTTTGCAAATTCAAAATATCCACATAAACTGTTCATTTTTATATGTATTTGTAAATATTTTCCCTAAGTCACTTTTAATAACATAATCTCATTCTTAATACAGTTTGACTTGGGAGTTTTTGATGTCCTTCTGGAGTATAAGGTGTAGGAAAATACAGAAAGGTATAATTATCCCTGAAAGTAAGAGAAGTGATGCACATAGAAGATGTACAGCTTGCTCGTTGTCTCCAGGGTGCCCAGGACTCAGGAAACTTCATAGCGACAGTAGGATTCTAGTAGCTGGTTTTTCATCGAACACTTTTTCAATAAGGGGTGCCTGCCAACCTGCCATAACACCTCCCTAAACTTTGACAGGGTCTCCATCACCATTTTGACGCTTCGAGGAAAGCTGGCTTGCTTTTTACAGAATCCGTTCTCAGGGAAATGCTGTGAGAAAGCCATAAGCTCTACATGTAAAACACGAGAGCTCCCTCTACAGCAGGTACCAGCCAGTTGCCCTGTGCTGGGACCCAGATTGAAGGCAAGAAACAAAACAAAACAAAAACAAAACAAAACAAAAACAAAACAAAAACAAAACAAAACAAAGCTCTGTTGGCTTCTCTTCATGAGTACACGGTAGGGTGGGAATGAGAAGGTAGAATTGCTCAGTTTGCCAAGCAGAGGAGAGAAGCAAGGAAAGAGAAGGTATTGTGTAAGAGAATGGAGTGTATGTAAGCAGATTATTGCTCTGCATAAAGCTTTCCTGCAATAACAATGAGCAATTTAGTTCCTTTCAAGTTATACAAATTCTTGGTTCTCTCTCTCTCTTTTTAAGGTGGAAAAGGAACAGCAGAAGGGGTATCATGAGGAGGAGGTGGAGGAGGAGGGAGAAAATTAGAAAACAATACAGCAGCAAGCCCGGCTTCCCAGCACCCCTGCAGAGGCACGTCCCACCACATTCCTCCGGGCGCCATCGACTGACCAGATGAAGAGCTTCAGGGTCATCAAAGGAAGGAGAAATGAGGAGTTGCCTGAATCTGTGTTGATTGGTGCATTGCACAGGATGAAATGTAAAACTCAAAGGGAAAGGGCAAAGCAGATGAGGAATTATATTCCTGAAGAAACCGTGCAGTTTGAGAACTGCGAAATGTCACTGGCAGGTAGCCCATTACTGTTATGAAAATGTGAAGTATGTGCACGGCAGACAAAGGGGACCCACTGTAAACACAGCTCAATAATTCTTTCAAACGACACACACACACACACACACACACACACACACACACACACACACACAGACTGTATTTACCTTTCAGAGACACTGGGTCACCCTGTCTTACACAGAAAGAAGGAAATGTCTCTAACACCTTAAAATCTTGAGTGCATACCACATACCACAAAATTTGAATGTGGCTGATAATGGGCACAGCGGTCATTGAAAGGTAACCAACTCAGCAGAAGCATTCATGTGGGCAATATGTTCCAACAATATCTAAAGGTTAATGTATGTCCTTTTCCCAGAAGTCAGTGTATATTCCTTTACTTAAAAGGTAAATACATTAGAAATCAGACTCTTTTTTTAACCTTCAAATCAAAAATAAAAAGTGGGTGAGAGCTTTCTGCCCACCTCCCACATCTGCTCCCCATCTCTGCAGAGACAACCTGGAGTGCTAAGTGTTTAACAACTTTAATTAGATTTTCCTAGAAAAATAAAATTTGGGCATGGACTAAGACAGGATTCTGGAATATGTTTGAGATGGTGCAATCTTCTTTAGTACTCTTTACTGAGAAAGAGGGAGGACGGGGGAGAAATAAAGTTAACTGAGGATTAAAAAGTTAATGGGTGACTGGTAAATCAGTAAAATCTGGTATATCCATACAATTGAATGCAATTCAGCAATCTAGAAAAGAACAAAATACTAATAATACATTCTATAACATGGATGGACTTCAAAAACACCATGCTAAGAGCAGCTGACCCCCAAACCCACATATTGTATGACTCCATTTGCATAAAATGTCCTACAAAGGTAAACCTATAGAGACCAAAAGTAAAATAGTGTTCTCCTGGGGCCAAGAATGGGGATTAACTATAAATGGGAGTGAGGGATCTTATTGGAGTGATAGGGATGTTCTAAAATTGGATGATGGTAATGATTGCACAACTAAGTTTACTAAAAATCACTGAATTGTATACTTTAACTGGGTGAAATTTATGGCATATAAATTATACCTCAATAAAGTTTTTTTAAGTGAATGGATGATTTGATAGAAGCAGCCACCAATTTGATTTAATAAGATTGTAAGGAAAGAAAATTTTTAAAAATGAAAATATGTAACTGCTCCCTTAAACTCCCTTGGGTAGGTCTATACCTAATGCGACTAATTATAACACTTTGTTTCTTTTTTTCAAGTTTATTTATTTTGAGAGAGAGAGAAAGAGTGGGAGGGCTTGAGAGAGAGAGAGAGAGAGAGAGAGAGAGAGAGAGAGAG
This sequence comes from Felis catus, assembly GCF_018350175.1. NCBI lineage: Eukaryota > Metazoa > Chordata > Mammalia > Carnivora > Felidae > Felis > Felis catus. The sequence goes on from NC_058379.1 coordinate 45,257,895, forward strand.
AGAGAGAGAGAGAACCCCAAGCAGGCTCCGCACCTGCAGCATGGAGCCTGACGTGGGGCTTGAACTCAAAAACCACAAGATCATGACATGAACCGAAACCAAGAGCTTAACCGACTGAGCCACCCAGGTTCCCCTAATGCTTTGTTTCTTAACTGGAGTATTTCACATACCCCATATTGGAGTTACCTGTGTGTGTGTATGTGTCTCTCTCCTGGACTGTGAGATTTTAGAAGAGAGGACCCCTTTTGTATTTATTTCCTACCATCATCAGTGCCATGCACACAGACGCTTTCACAGGGGAGATAAAGAATATTTTCTGATTTAAAAACTCCCCCCAAAATTTTTTTAAATAAAAAAATAATCTTTAGGAAAAGAAAAAGAGTTTATATGGAACAAGAGAAAAGATGAAGCATCCAGAGGAGTTAGATATTATGTAAATATACATATTTTCTCTAGAAAACCAACTTCCAAGTAAAGGCCTATTAAATAGAGAGAGCATTTTTGGAGAGAATCCAAGTCTTCAAAGGAACAAAGAGAAGAAATCTAGGTATAAATTAAATACCAGAAACAAAAATGTATCTATTAACATATCACAATATTATCTCTGCAGAAGCCTAGGAGCAGAAAGCAATAGTAAGCACTGAGAAGCACTTCTAAGCTGTGGGGTCTGGTACAGGAGGCAGCTGTCAAGTGTGGGGGCTGAAAGTAATGGTCTGGCAACAGACTACAGACTGGTGGAGCAGGCAGCTTTGGTAAACCATGAGAACAGGGCATTGTCAGCAGACACCTGAGTGGGGGGACGCATCTTCAGCTGATCAATATTTACCAACGAATACAATCCTCACACATGGTATTTTATTGCAAAGACAACTCAGCTGAGACATGACTCTTCTGTGGGGTGCCCGGATAGCTCAGTCTGTTATGCATCTGACTCTTGATTTCAGCTCAGGTCATGATCTCACGGTGGTGAGATTGGGCCCCACATTGGGCCTCACGCTGAACATGGAGCCTGCTTAAGACTTTTCTCTCTCTCTGCTCCTCCCCCCAAAACAAATAGATAGACAGATACATAGATAGATAGATAAAATATCTTTTAAAAATACCTCTGGAACCAAAACCACCAGCTAGAATGGTCAACCAAGACCTTCCTCTGGCCATATGATTGGTCTGCTGTCTTGGGCAAAGCTTGTTTAAGACCCTAAGTTTCAGGAGTTACCCCAGGGAACAGAGTCCATCATTTATCCGAGTTGGCAGCAGTGCCTAGGACAAAGGCTCAAATATTGAAATAACCAAGTAAACATCTGTTAGACTTAAGTTTGAAAAGAAAAGAAAGAAAGGAGGGAGGGAGGGAAGAAGAAAGGGAGGATAGACAACAATCCTTAAAAACAGAAAAATAATGATTAAAGGGGTAGAAAAAGAGCATCAATTCAATTTTACAGTTGACTAATTTGTGTGGGTACCCGGAGAAGCTAAGAGATGACAACTATTGTCACTTTTTTAAAAGAATAATTTTGAAGAAATGTTGGACAGTTACTCTAATTCTCTGCAGAGAAACCAAGAAAAGGCACTTAAGTTGCCAAAAGAGGAAACTTCAATTAGCCATAAAGCAATCTTGACAATATGGGTAACTTAGCAGGTTCCTAGGAGAGTCACATACCATTCATCCCTGGAGATGTCTGAGAAGGCAATTCTTATTTTTCTTAGCTGGAGTAAATATAGACCTGTCTGAGGCAAGAAAGAAGCTGAACCAGGAACTACTTCTGCTCCCTTCCTGATCTCTGATTTTACTCGATTTTCTATTGCTTATCTTCCAAATGTGCTTGTAATAACCTGCCCTCTTGCAAGCACCTTCTTGTAAATGAGATGCCTATCTGGGTTCATCCCAGCTAAATAAACTGAATTCAATAAAATCCATCCTGGGTTATGCTCCAGGAGAGTTATTACCCCACGAACATGCTACTGTTGCTACTGTTACCTAATGCTTTAACTTCTCCTTTAGGCTTGAGTTATGCTATGTTGTTGTATATCTAAGATAAGAGGCTGTCTGGAGTCTGTTCAATGTTATCGCATAACACACAGTGACTTTTTTATTGAAGGCACCCTATGAGTAGCTCTGCACTGATGCAGGTTTTATTGAAACTAATTCAGAGACTCTGTGTGTGTGTGTGTGTGTGTGTGTGTGCATGTACACACATGTGCACATGCATATGTATGCACACTCATTCATACATACTTAAGAATACATGTATTTTTTAATGTTTTATTTATTTTTGAGAGAGCACGAGTGAGGGAGGGGCAGAAAGAGTGGGACAGAAGATTTGAAGTGGGCTCTGCACTGACAGCAGCGAGCCCGATGCAGGGCCTGAATTCACTAACTGTGAGATCACGACCTGAGCCAAAGTCAGACACTCAACCAACTAAGCCACCCAGGCACCCCAAGAATATATATGTATTTTCAAAAATAAATGTTGAACTGAAAACAAAGTCATGATGTTACTCTCCACAGTTAGCTGATAATCTGTTCTGCATTAATCTGCCAGACTGGGATGCTCTGTGTTGTATTAATCTAGCTTAAAACTTTAAGTGAAGACACCAGTCACTTAAATAAATGCCAGCACAATGGGAGTTTGCTTGTCTCTCCACCTGACTCTGCCCAACTTCCACTACTTCGGATTCTTGAAGATGCAACAATTTCCAACCACGAGACCCCCAGACTGCTAGGCCTTCAAAAAGTTAAAAATGGGGTATTCTGATAGAGTGTCAATGCTTCAAAAAGCCTAATGGAAAATTTACATTTCCTAAAAAAGTTGCAATGGACAAACAGTCTGCCTTGTTGGATTTTCAATTTTATCAATTCCTAGAATCATCCGGATTATCTCATAATTACCAGAAGCTCTAGCTGACATCATACATGATTTTGATGGATTAATTACTGGGAGAAATTCCTTAAACTTGTAGTTTGATGGGAGAAAAATATTTCAAAGCATGGAATTTAAAAAAGAAAAAAAAACACGTAAATTCCCTGGTAATAGAAAGGTTTGATATGTCTACTATGAAAACAGCATGAAGGAACAGGAGAGCATTGACCCAGGAATCACCATTTTATTAAATAAAAGCATACCCAGACATCTCATAAAATAAAGTCCAACTAAAAAAAGAAACAAAAATACATGTCATACTTCTACTTCCTGCACCATGATTCAGGACCCAAATTCAACATGAACCTGAAAAACTTGACAACCATTTCCTCCTTACTCCATGGGCCCAGACTTCTGAGGCAGCCAGAAAAATATTCTACGTTTCTTTCTCCTGCCCATCTTCTTACGTCTATTCAGAGAACACAACTTCTAGGGAAAAAATTGTGCAATAAGTAGTTGCAAGATTAGTGTTGGCATTTCTGTGCTTCTGACCAGAGGCAAAGAAAGAAAAATTTTCTCTAGCTTTTTGTTATTTGGAAACTATGAATTTTAGAGTACCCCATCAGTTCTGAGTATCAAAGAAACAAATAATGAGTAGGAAAAGATGCCACATCAATAAAGCAACATTGTCATAGAAGAATGTCAGCTGGAAACTGGAAGTTGGACCATTAGCTCTCTGAAAGTTTGCCCTCTAAGCTGTAGATCAAATAAAGGAATGTGACAATCGCATGATACAAGCAGGTTGAAAACAGGAAAATCCACACATTGTATGTGGTATATCCGTGGATTAGAAGATCATTTGGCCATAAAAAGTAATGAAATACTGACACATGCTACAAAATAGATGAGCATTGGAAACATTTATGTCAAGTGAAAGAAACCAGATGCAAAAATTAAACAGTATATGACTCAATTTGTGCGAAATATTCAAAAAAGGTAAATCTATAGTGACAGAAATTAAGTTATGACTACTTGGGGCTAGGAATGGATGGGGATAGGAAGGGGTTGCATATTTCTGGGATAGTGCAAACACTCTATCACTGGATACACATTTAAAATGGGTGAATTTTATGGTATATGTTATACCTCAATAAAGCTGTTAAAATATTGTTAAAATTTTTAAATCATAAGACATGTTCACTGTTTACATGCTCAACACTCAGCATAGTTCTGGCCACATGGTCGGTGCTTAGCACATGTTTACTAAATGAGTGGATGAATAAGTGAATGACGTAATAATCAAAAAGTTAACACACACACACACAAAAACAATTTTGTGACTTACACAAAGACCTGTGCATGCATGTTGAAAAGACTCATTATATTCCAGGTCAAAAAAATTATGAAGCATAAACCTAGATATTCTGGCTTAAAAAATTATTAAAGAAGAATTTCTACAAGAATTCAGAGAACAGGGGCGCCTGGGTGGCGCAGTCGGTTAAGCATCCGACTTCAGCCAGGTCACGATCTCGCGGTCCATGAGTTCGAGCCCCGCATCGGGCTCTGGGCTGATGGCTCGGAGCCTGAAGCCTGTTTCCGATTCTGTGTCTCCCTCTCTCTCTGCCCCTCCCCCGTTCATGCACTGTCTCTCTCTGTCCCAAAAATAAATAAAAAACGCTGAAAAAAATTTTTTTTAATTAAAAAATAAAAAAAAAAAAGAATTCAGAGAACAGAAAAAGATTTACAGAGGGTAGCCTAGTATTTCTTCTATGCAACAGTAAATATCAGAAGAAAGTGGAGGAACACACACACAACTTTAAAGAGAAAAGGGACCTCCAAACATTTTCCTTCCCAACTCACTTGCCTTTCATGTGGGAAAAACATTTTCAAATGTGCAAGGCTTTAACAAATATGTATATCAACTATATACCTATCCTCTTATTTAATATTTTATCAGACAGGATAAGATTAGCGAAGCTACAGTTACTAACAAGCCCCAAACCTCAGTGGCTTAAAACCACATAGGCTATTTGATCACACCTAGTTCCTGTGTGTGTGTGTGTGGGGGGGGGGGGGGGGTGGAATCGGGATTATTTGCTGATTGCTGTTACTCAGTGATCCAGGCAGAGGGTGAAGTTCCATCTTGAACTTTCCAGAGGGAAGGAGAGCTCTGGAGAGCTCCCATTGGCAAGTCCATTCACAACTCACTGGCTAGAACTAGTCACATGGCCTCACCGAACCAAAAAGGGGCTAGGGAATGCAACTCTACTGCGTGTCTGGAAGAACTCTGGAAGTGTGGGTGGAAAGAGGGACATGGACTGGTTAGGAATATCAGAACTGGAAGAACAACATCAAGGCAAAGTACCTTACAACCAAACCCTGTTCCACCCAACAGATGAAGGAACCCAGGACCTGCATTTCCTGACTGCCAACCTAACAACAGAAAGCAGCCCAAGTAAGCTGATTCCTCCTCCAGATGGAACAAGAGTCCCACAGTAACACTAAGTGAGCCTAACAGCTCAAACAAGTGAATATCAAATGGGAGCCCTGCTAACAATAAGCAGTCAAGTGTCTGGCTCCTTCCACACCATACCTCAGACTCCCTTCTACAAAGAGGCACTGGGCAGCTGAGCAGCCAGCTAGGACCTCCCACCACAACAAGTGCCCAGCAGGAAGCCTCCTTATCCCATAGACCAGAGATTCCCTTCCCCCACCTTGAGACACCCAGCAACTCAGCCTTTGGAAGCACCCTCTGTCCCTTTAGGCAGAAAGTACTAGCAGGTACCTGTGGGAGCTCTGGAAATCAAATTGTCATTGGAAAATAGTTCACAAAATAGGTCAGGACCTTCATGCTAAACCTAAATAGGGTGGCTGCCCCAAATAAAAAATTTAAATAGGATCCAGAATCTCCTAAGATAATAGCCAAAATATCCAGGATGAAATAAAATCCTCAGTCACACCAAGAGCCAGGGAAACCACAAACTGAATGAATATAAAGACAACTGATGTTACTTAGGCTTCAGAGATTAGATTGAGGACCTCTTTAGTGGGGGTGGCATTATTTTGCCTGCCATGGTTCTAATTCATGTGTAGGCAAAGAAATGAAATATGAGTTAAAAAATCACAGAAATATTATAGAAAGTCTAGCAGTAGATTAAAACAGACATCGGGGGGCAAAAAAACAGACAAAGGATTTTGAACCAGTGGGGAAATGATTACTTATTCAACACTTATCATTATTATTATTATTGTAATCAACTGGATTACAATTGGAAACTAATTAAATTGGATACCAACCTCACATACTACAATAAAATTAATTCCAGATGGATCAAAGATTTAAATCTAAAAAAAAAAAACCATAAAAGAGTAATATAAACTATGGAGAAAGTTTTTATATTTCTAAGTGAGGAAACCATAATATGCAACCACATAAAAATTTTAAAATCTGCATAGTAACACCATACCATAAACAAAATCAAAACACAAACCATGAGCTATGTTTTTTTTAATTGCAACTCATTTCATTGCATAAGGTTAATTTTGTTAACATATAAAGAGCACCCAAAAAATCAATTTTAAAAAACTACCCATCCCACAATTGGCAAAAGTAATATATAGTCCACAGAAAAGATATTCAATAAAATCTCTCTTAAAAACATAAAAGCAGAAAAAATAAAAACTACCCTAAGATACCATTTTTTACCTAGTAGTAATAGTGATAAATCTGATGACACACTTTATTAACCAGGGTATAAGTCTGTAGCACTGGAGTAGATGTTAACTGATAAAACCTACATAGAGAGAAATTTGCAGCATCTGCCAAAACTAAAAATGCACATACATTTTGATAAAACAATTTTGTTTCTAAAATTTTGTTGCAAAATACATATGGGTAAAACAGAATATGTATAGAAATATGCATTCAACATTTTTAGGTATAGCAAAATGTTGGATATAAAATGTTCACTAATAGGTCTCTGGTTAATTACAGTAATTCAAATATTGAGATGTTCTGAAATACTCTTCAGTCATGAAAAAAAAAGAAGTAACTTCTATGTACTGTTTTGGATGAATCAACAGGATAAATTTTAACTTAAAAAATGTTGAACAGCAGGGCACCTGAGTGGCTCAGTTGGTTGAGCATCCGACTTCAGCTCAGGTCATGATCTAGCAATGCATGAGTTGGAGCCTCCCCCCCAGGTCAGGCTCTGTGCTGATAGCTCAGAGCCTGGAGCCTGCTTCAGATTCTGTGTCTCCCTCTCTCTCTGCCACTCCCCAACTTGTGCTCTGTCTCTCTCATCTCTCTCTCTCTCTCTCTCTCAAAAGTAAATAGAAAAATTTTTTTAAATGTAGAATAGCATATAGGTCTGCTGATAATTGTGTTAATTAATAGATCAGTTTACAAGGCCAAGTAGGAATAATTTTTAAATTGCATGATTCTCTTTTTTCCTTGAATCATCAAAAGTTGATTATAAATATATCTGATACAAAATGTTATTGTTATAAATCATCTTTTAGGCATGATAATAGAATATCAAGTGTAAGCCAGCAGAATTTGTGTGGGTAGCTCGCCCTTTTCTTTCCACCTTTCCCCAGCAAATATTCTGGGAAATTAGGCACTTTCTTTTCCCTGGATTAAGTATGCTTCACTGTGACATCATTCCCTCTTCCTTCACCCAATTATCCCAACTTGACCGTAACTCAAACTACATTCTTTTCCCATTGGAATTTAAAGTTTCAAGAAAATGATATTTCAACCACACAAAAAGAGCCTTCAATTTAACAGTTAACTTTTGGGGTGCCTGGGTGGCTCAGTTAGTTAAGCGTCCGATTTAGGCTCAGGTCATGATCTCATGGTTCATGAGTTTGAGCCCCATGTCAGTCTCTGTGCTGACAGCTCAGAGCCAGAGCCTGCTTCAGATTCTGTGTCTCCCTCTCTCTCTGCCCCTCCCCTGCTCACACTCTGTATCCCTCACACACAAAAATAAATAAAGATTAATGAAAAAAATTTTAAAGGTTGATTTTCATAAATCCCTGTTACTGCACAAATCACTTGATAATGGTTATATAGTTATCCTACCTGCCTTAGTTTTCAGAAATGCTATATCGTAGGGATACCTGGAAAGAGAGACTTCCTGCAGTTTATGGGCACATTTGTTTTCATAACCTATCTTCCAGAATGACTGTTGACTCCTTGGTATCTATTCTTTTACTTTGCTTATTAAATATCTTGCATTAGAATGTGCAAAGTAATATAGGTACATTCTGCCTTTCACCCTTGGTCTGGTTCACTCTCAAATCTTTGTCTACCAGGAAATGTGATTGTTAAAATGGAAGTCCTGGAACACAGATAAGGAATGACACTCTTCCTGCAGATGTAGACTTTATATCAGAGCAACCTATACATTTTGTAATTTGGCTTTATTTTCCATAACATTCACAGCGGACACCAGGCTTTGAGACTGTTGAGTAAGTGACCCCTATTATCTATCACTGGGAGTAGAAGTCCAAACACTGCTACGCCTTGGTATCAGTGTTGTCAAGGAAAACCCCGTGCAAGCAAGCACTGGATGGAACACAAAGCATAGAGAAGACACAAAGCAAGATCAGCTTCAGTAGTGGGTGTTGGTCCCCTAGGGTAAGACAGTCCCTCCAAGCAGCCAATACAGGCAATTAACCTGCACACACTCCTCTTGTGCCTCAGAATAAGAGACCCCAGACCCTCCGTGCAGGAGACAGGGATAGTATAGTAGTGGTGCCATTTGACAGACCCTTAAACAGAATTAAGGACTATACATTGAACCTGAAATAAAGAAAGATCCCCCACAGAAAGCATCAAGCCCAGCACAGGTGTGGTGGTATGAGGCTGCTTTTTCCAAGAGTGACCCTATGCCTGGTGATGGCTTTCTCCTTCTCTGGAAATGGCCTCATACACAAACCATGTCTGTTTATAAGATTCTGCTCTTTTAGCCACAGGTGTGGGCTGATGGCTGACCTAATCTGGACTAATCAGCCCTTACTCCCAAATTTTTGTCCCAGAGGAAAGGGACGTGAGAGGTACTCTCTATCTCTCTGGGGTGGGAAACACAGAATGTGAAACCCAGGAGCTGTTGACTGCCATGGATTCTGCTATGTGGAGAAAACTTATATGCATAGGCAAGAATTAAGGCAACAAGGTAGAGCCAAGCAGAAATGAGACATACAAGAGAGTCCTAGTGGCCTTGAAGTCTTAATTCCATTGGACCTTGGGCTTCACTGCCTCTTTGTCTTCCCCATCATCATGTGAAGAATTCCAAAAAATTTCCTCTGAACTATAGATTTTGCCTAAGCTAATAGGTGGGGTTGGGTTTCTCTGGTTCCAACCAAATCGGCTCTGACTAATGCACATTGCCTACATGAATATATTCACCTGCCCCAACCTAACTTGAGTTCTGGATATGAATACGTGGCTTTACCACTTACAAGCTGTGTAATCTCGGGTAGTTATTTAACTTCTTTTGAGTCAATTTACTCATATGTGTTATAAAGGTTATAATAGAATCCACCTCAAAGGACTCTTACAAGGTTCCAGTGAATAAATAAATGAAAATTGCTTATAACCACGCCTGAAACATGCTAAGTGTTCAAAAATCAACTATTATCATTACCACATATCACTATACTTATATATGTCATATGCAAAATATAATATAATCTAGTGATATGTTTAGAACAATAATGAAAACAAACTCTTTTGTCTGTTCATCATATGCCAGACATAGTGCTAATTTAATCATCCCATTTAACACACAAAATCTATGAGATAGGAAGTATTATTCACTCCACATTACTGACAAGAAATTACATAATCTGCCCAAAGTCAGACAGCTAGATATTGGCAAGATTAGTAATTGTGGAGACATGCCTTTTTTAGTTCAAAACTTACACTTTTTTTCACTTTTTTTGGAGTGTGTATATGAGGATGTATAATATATGTAAAGAAAAATGTACAAAACCTAGATGTTCTGCTAAATGGGTTTTCATAAAGCGCACGTTGTGTGCCACCAGCCAGGCAAAGAAACAGAACATTGTCAGCATGCCAAGTGGCCCCACGAAGGCTTCTCTCAAACTCTCTCTTACCCTCTTCTCCAAAGGCAGGCTGTGCTTATAGTGGCTTGTATTGTGTCAAGGTAGGTAAGCTAGAACTATATTTCCCAGAGTTCAAGGTTTGGGTTTGGTCATAAGAGAAATTTGCTGAAGATTTGGAAGGTAGGAATAAAGTAGCAGTCATTCCACTCTGAAAGTCCCTGGAGAGCACCAGGCACTGTTCAACACTGACACTGATGTGCTCACTTCCCTCATTGGGGAGCAACCAGGCCTATGGGCCCTTCAGGCCCACCAACCTCCCCTTCAGCTCCTCCCAGTGCTAAGCCAGGTGTATGCTTCATGGCTGAGAGAAAAACATAGGTATGTTTGTCCTCATGAGCCCCAGGTTGTCCTTTATGGTTTCAGTGTGTCTATACATAGTCCAGGCTGTCCTTATTCTCATGGGGCTTTCCCTCTCAGCTGCAGCTCCTAGACTCCCAGCCTCCTAGGCCCACCCCCAAAGGCAGGGGAAATATCCTTCCACTGACTCGTCAAATCCTGACAATTGCATAAAATCTGGTCCCTATATTAAATCCCTTAGTCCATAGCACTCTTAGTTTTGGTCCCTTGTGGATCCTAACTGGGATAACTCTCCTTATATCTCTAGCACTATAGTTCACTTGGCCTGTTTTGAACTTTATGTAAGTGGAATCACACAGTATGGATTCTTTTGTATCTGGCTTTTTAAATTTTTTTAAAAAGTTTATTTTATTATTGAGAGACAGAGAGAGAGCATGAGCTGGGCAGAGAGAGGAGGAGACACAGAATCCAAAGGAGGCTCCAGGCTCCGAGCTGTCAGCACACAGCCCGACCCGGGGCTCGAACCCACAAACCACGAGATCATGACCCGAGCCGAAGTCGGACGCCCAAAAGACTGAGCTACCCAGGCACCCCAGTATCTGGCTTTTTAAAGTTCAATGGTATGTCTGTGGGATTGATCCGTGTTGTAGCATGTCACTGTAGCGTGTTCCTTTTCAATGCCATTCCATGTGTTATATGAATGTATCACAGATAATTTATCCATCTTAGTGCTAATTGTTGGTTGGGATGTTTCTACTTTGGGTTTGCTGCGAATAATGCTACTATGGCAAAATTTTCAGTCGAGTCTATATAACTAGAAGTGAAATTACTGGGCCATAGGGTATTCATTTTTTAACTTTAATAGAAAATATTAAACTATTTCCTAAAGTGTTTGCACCAATCTACACTCCTGCCTGAAACCTTTTATTTCTGTTTTAATTTCTCAGTTTGTACAATTATACATATCCTCATCTTCCCTTTTGTCATACCCTTCCCCCCCACCAGCATTTCCTTTTTTAATGTTCTCTAGTTTTATCCAAGACAAGACTTAGCCTTGGGTACTTCTTGCTGAAGTTTTAATGTCTTTCAATAAAATCAGACATTAAAAAAAATACATTACCAATACTGTATGCATTGCAAATATCCTACTCAGTGGCTTGCTTTTATACTCTTTCAGCAGAGTCTCAGATGAACAGAACTTCCTCATTCTGAAGTCATTCAATTAATCAATCTTTCCCTCTGGTTAGGACTTTTTAAATTGTTTAATAATCTTTCTCTACCCCTGAAAACATTAAGAGATTGTCCTATATTGGCTGCTGGAAGCTTTGTTGTTTTGCCTTTTACATACAGATTTATAAGTTTCAAATTAATTTGCACTTGATTTCATTTCATTTTCATTCTCAGTATGAGACAGGGGTTCAATTTCATTTATTCCAAATGGTTATCAAATTGATCTAGCACCATTCATTGAAGAGAACATCTTTCTCAAAAATAAAGTCATAAATGAATATCTGTTCCTGGTTCCCTGTTCCATTTATTTATCTCCCTTGGCACCGTTACCACATTGTATATATTATTCTAGCTATATATGTAGTGTGTCTTGATATCTAGTACAGCAAGTTCTCCTACTTTGTTCATCTTCTTCAAGAGCAACTTGGCTATCCTTGGTCTTTTGTTTTTCCTACTAAATTTGAAAAACAGTTTATCAATTTTCACTAATAAAAATCTGTAAGGATTTTTGACTGAGATTGAATCTATAGATGAACTAGGGAAAAAAACTTACATCTTTAAAATAGTGAGTCTTTTTATACATTCTTTAAGCTATCTCAATTATTGTCTATAATTTTCTGTGTGGATCTCTTAGACATCAGTTCACCAGTAGGCAAAAGTCTGAGGAGAATTGGAGTATTTTCCTATTCTCAAAGTGTCCCTCCCAAGATATTTACCAATTATAAGAGGAAAAACAGGAATTGTATAGTGCAGAAACTTGGCAGACACTCCCATAACCAAGTGATCAAGGTTAACACCAACAGCAATAAAAAATATCAACAGCCTGATATAATGTAGCAAAAAGGACGATATTACATTTGTGATTTTCTTGCCAAAAATGCATAATCTCGGGGCACTAGGGTGGCTCATTTGGTTAAGCGACCGACTTCAGCTCAGGTCATGATCTCGCAGTCCATGAGTTTGAGCCCCGTGTCAGGCTCTGTGCTAAGGGCTTGGAGCCTGGAGCCTGCTTTAGATTCTGTGTCTCCCCCTCCTCCCTCCCTCTCTCTCTCTCTCTCTCTCTCAAAAATAAACATTAAAAAAATTTGATGCATAATCTCAATCTAGTCATGAGGAAATATCAGACACACTAAATTAAAAGACATTCTACAAAATAACTGACTACAACTCATCAAAAGTGTCAAGCTCCTAAGGAAAGACTGAAGAACTGCCACAGATTGGATGACACTAAGGAGACACAGCAATTAAATGCAATATGGGATCCTAGGTGATCCTGGAATTGAAAAAGAACATTAGGGGTAAAACTGGTGAAATTTGAATGAGGACTATAGCTTAGTTAACAGTATTGTCCAATGTTAATTTACTTGTTTTAATCATTGTACTATGGTTATGCAAGTTTGGGAAAGGATGAATCAAAAGTATATGCGAACTTTCTGTACTATTTTTGTAACTATTATGTAAGTCTAAAATCATTTCAAAACTTAAAGAGAAAATAAAGCTATATGATCCATGAAATAAACAGAGTCTTCTTTATTCTTTTTATATTTTCTGAAAAATTTGTGTAAGATTAATATTATCCTTTAATATTTGGTAGAATTTTATCAACAAAGCCATCTAGATTAAAGTTTTCTTTGTGGGATAGCTTTAAATTATGAACTGAATTTAATTTATAATCATAGGACAACTAAGATTATCTAATTTCTCTCAGGACTATTTTTAATTTATCTACGAACTTACCCATTTATCCATTTCACTTAATTTTCAAATTTGTTCACAAAGATTTGTAATATCTTCTTATTTTTTTACTGGCTATAGGATCTGTAATGATGTCATATTTTTCATTTCTGATATTGGCTATTTTTCCTTCTCTCTTCTTTCTTATCATTCATGCCATTGTTTTGCTAACTTTGTTAGTTTCAAATAGAGAAATTTTAACTTTTTAGGAACCTTTTATTTTATGTTTGTTTTCTCTTTTACTTGTTTTCTTATATTATTTCATTCTTTCTACCTTTTTGATTTTATTCTTTTACTAACTTCTAGAAATAGATGCTTATCCATTGGTTTCAGCCCTTCTTATTTTCTAATGTATTCATTAAAGGCTATAATTTCACTCTAAGTGAATCCTGCCTGCAATTTTCCATATTTGATGTCATGTTTTCATTACATGTTTTAAAAGTGCTTTACTGTCTCACAAACTTATTGTGTTCACTTGTGTGGCATATTCTTCACCTTTCCCTTTTCTGAAAATATTTTCTTAATTACTGGAATATATAATGTAAAAGAATTCTACTAGGCATACTAAGGACACAAAAAGATTTCTGCCTTCAAGAATTTCACTGAAGAGGTGAGATGTATAAACATGAACATAAAATCATGAGTACACATAAAGTATGGTAAATGACACATGAATGGTACAGACAATAAAAAGAAAAACTGTGTTTGGAGAGAATTTCATGAGGAATGTGGATTTTAGCTGAATTTGTACTTATGGGAAAGATTTAGGTAGAGGAGAAAGGATATGAGGGACTGGGATAAGCAAAGACTTAGTGGGTAGATAGTTCAAGGGGATAACTGGGAAAACAGTGTAAGCCACTTTGATTTACTGAAGAATTTGTGTGATGAAATAAAAGAATTAAAGGCGAAAAAACTTGGTTCATCTTACATATCATTTTGAATATTGGGGTAATGAATTTGATATTATTATCTTATAGAGAAGAGAGAACCATTTAAAAATTTTTAGATTGGCATTTGAAGTAAAGAATATTGTAGGAATATATATCAGTAGCCTTGAGCTGGGTAAATTGAAGGAAAAAGAAACTAAAAACAGGAAACCAGGAATGTGTATGAAAGTCTTTATTGGGGTGATAACAGTGGGAATTAAAAGGTCTATATGAGAACTTATATGTTATTGATATGTTATTGTTATTGGGGATATGTTATTGACTCCCACTGAGACTTTGGCTCTAGTGAATAAGGACAGAAGTATTTATTTCTCTTATCACAAAGAAACTATACATTTTATTTCAGGCTGAGAAGGGAATTAGAAGTAACAATATAGGTAGCTTATAGCGTTTGTTTAAATGTTTTTTCTCATTTTTTCTTTTTTTGAAGAAAGTACTTCCTGGTATTTTGGATGTTATTTCGGCTGTTTCAGCACGTGTGTGAGGAATGGTTGCAAATTTCACTTTGTCAATTACATTAGCCAAAAGATAGTGTATTGCATTTCAACCTGATGCCTTCCACATTTGTATAGATCCCAAACCCCATAGTTTAGCAGTGAGGCAAAAATATGCCACATCTGCATGATCCTAAAGGTCATTCCCTTGAAATGTATCATACTAAATGGAATTTTATTTCTTGCCAAAAACTTTGTGGGCGTCTGTCACAACATTTATCTTTCTTCCATCAACAGCAGCAACAGAAGCAGCATCATAATATTTTATGTTCAACCTTGGATGACATCAGAGACTCTCCAGTATGTTTCTATGGGTTTTCACCATATTCCTGGAACTTGAGGCCCACTGTTCCCACATTCCCCATCTCCTCATAATTACAGATCAAGATTTACTTTCTTTTGTAAACTTTGCCCAGTTAACCCTGCCCACTAGCAAAATCACTGACTTACCTTTCTCCACAATAAAAGTTTATATATGCAAATGTCTACTTCCCTTGCTTTGGTTTTTGTCTTTTCTAATAGGTTACAAACTCTTTATGAGCTGTGAATGTTCAAAAAAATGTCTTGCAACTGACCAACCGCTATTCACTGATGATTTGTTAATTTCATAGGCCTGCATATGAATTTCTGTTATTCTTCATAACTTTATCCTTTCTCCCAGACCCACAGTTTCATAGACTCATGTTATCAGATCACCTCCTGGCATTGTGAAAACACTGGAAAACACTGACAATGCTGAGAAAATGAGAAGACATTTGTCTTCTCCATTGTTATGCTATAGTCCTCAAAGCTGCCTGAAAAAAACCACAATGTTTTTACTGTCAATCATGAAAGTGCTGGTGTTTATGCTGAGAGAACTTGTTTTGGGAAGGAACACACCTTCCCCACTCCTGGTTTCTCTGAAGGATTTTTCCTAAGCACTTATAGCTTCCTGGCCCACCCCTTACTTTTCACCATGGAGATAGAGGGAGTTACCTGACTTGATAAGTCTGGGAGAGGAATTGGATGTTTCCAACTCAGCATCTTCTTATCATCGTCTTCCTCTTGGGAGCCAGCCAGGCTCCTCTTTGCCAGGAGTTCTACAGGGTAAGACCTGTAGAGGGCAGCCTTCAGAGGAGCAGTGTTGCCTGAGGCTGGTAGGTCTGCCTCTTTCCAGTGTTATTAGTATTAAGCTGTCCATGTCCACTTCTGATACACACTTAAACTTCTAACAGCTGGACTCTTAATTTCCATCTGAATTACTCTTTTTTTAAAAAAATATTTATCTATTTTTCTGAGAGACAGGGACAGAGCATAAGTGGGGGAGGGGCAGAGAAAGAGGGAGACACAGAATCCGAAGCAGGTTCCAGGCTCTGAGCTGTCAGCACAGAGTCCAACGCGGGGCTCGAATTCACAAACCACGAGGTCATGACCTGAGCTGCAGCTGAACACTTAACCAACTGAGCCACCGAAGCACCCCTGACTTACTCTTTGTTTTATGCCATAAAATCAGTCGTGAAAGGAGTGGGTTTATTGGGTCCCCCTCTAACACTAACAGTATTACCAGACATTTGGCTGGCATTGGCAGAAGTTAGTAAAATCCCAAGGCAATAATGACCTCTATGAACGTGAGCATGGCAGACATTCCCTGAAAGCCTGTGTGAGAGTTAGCACTCACAATGGCCATTGTGGTCCCCTACACTTCTGTCTGGGATAAACTACCAAGTTTCTCTCATCCCACTGTCTTGTGACCTAAAGCCACAAACTAATCTCAAGGAACACATGGCATCCTACAGTGATCAACCAATATCCTTTCTTTATCAGGACAGAGCCATTTCCCATCCTGCCTGATTCTATAAGCCATTATTGAATGACAGTTCTGCACATATTGTGATCCTACCATGATTCTTATCTCCTACTCTGCAAAAGCACTAAGGATAGTCTAATATATGCCCATTACGTTGAATTTTTTGTAGCCTCCTTTTAAGTAGCCCATAGCAAGTGGGATTATTGCAGTGGAGTGGAGTGCTTTTTAAACTTCAAAGGAAAGAAGTCCTCTATTCCAGTCTATAAGTGCATACTTTAGAATTGTTCTAGGTATTGGCAATGTCCTACCAATCTAAAGATCAGGAATCTAAAGATTGTTTTCTAATAAAACAGCTCAATTTCAAATGAGAGTGTGGCCAAAATCAATCTCAGAATTCATCTCTGTAGCTTCAGTGCTCTACTTCTAAATGACACAGAGAGCCTCAAAGACAAGTGGTAAAAATAGACACAAGTGAAACCTCCTTTCACTGGTTCTTTCCTCCTACCTCCCACCCATACTCACCTAGTTTCCAGGCCTTTCTCTCTTCTATGCTCAGATATGGCTGATGTATATGGAAATAGAATCTCCCAACTTTCCCTCTCTGAGACCAACTGGCCTTATTATACAATCTTAGCTCTTGTTCCAAGAAAACTAAGATCAATCTCAAAAAGCGGTCTTCTGAACTTGGCAGACACTTGTGTGGGAAAGTCTTTAAACAAAAACAAATTTGTTGACTTACTGGGACAAGAAACTCAGAGAACAGATAAAATGTTCCATGAGCCAACTCTGCCCTCAGCTTCAGCATTCACACTTTTCTCAGCCAACAGTCCTTGTTCCACTATAGCTGAAGCCAACTCATCAGCTTGTCATTAGGTCAAATGCCTTTACCAAAGGGCCAAAAGAACACCAATGCATTCATGGAGAGAATCCCTAACTTCAGAAATCTTGGGCTTTGGTGCATGATGAAGGAAACATCTGATCAACAAAAGAAGGGAAGAAAGGTATTAACAGCAATTACACTGAAATGACTTTTATACCTCCAGTCCATGTCAACCAATTAACTTCTTCTGGCTACACCCTTATCTTCTCCAAGGGTACATAGAGAGGGGTCCTTCTGTCTTTGTTACAGTGGGTGACAACATGACAAAACTGACTTCCGCTTCAAAACAGAAATATAAATAAAGATTAGGGTTCCCCAAGGAAGGAAGTTGCTTTTCCTTTCCCAAGCAACAGGCAAAGGAGGCAAGGAGATGAGGGTTCTGGGGAATATCAAAATAGGGGCAGCTCCTTAAACAAGCGAAAACAATATTGTTAAGGGATAGTCTTGAGCCAGGAACAGAGATACTGTTAAGAAAACTGGTCTTATGAAGGACCAAGGCAGCCAGAAAGCAAAGTGAATCTTTTTATATTCAGTGAAAAACACTAGAGGCTCATGCCGACCCAGTGGATTGATATATCATTCAAAAGGTAACCTAGCCCTCTAGGATTTGTGCCTGTGCCCAACTTTTTCTTCCTCTGTGGTTCCTCAGAGAACAGGTGCTTAAAACTTGCACATGTGAGCAGAACAAAAGATGCAAGAATGTCAAATAACTCCCAAGCACAGTGTTGCATATTTTTAGAGCTGTATGTTTTATTGGTTGTTTTTCTCAAGAGTTAATAAGAGTAGAACTAACAGAACTGCCAGAGATGCTCAGCCTTGCTTGCTTACTACAATACCCTCTGAGCAAGGCAATCCTTGTCTTCCTCAGAAGTCCCAGTCTTTATTGAGAAAAATCAATCATAAGAATGAATATCAAGGAGCGCCTATATGACTCAATTGGTTAAGCATCCAACCCTTGATTTTGGCTCAGGTCATGATTTCATGGTTTGTGAGATCAAGCCCCGTATCAGGATCTGTGCTGACAGCACAGGGCCTCCTTGGGATTCTCTCTCCCTCTCTCTCTGTCCATCACTCCCCACTTCTCTCTCTCTCTCTCTCTCTCTCTCAGAATAAATAAACTTTAAAAAATTAATATCAAGTCCAGTTACACTGCACTCAAGCAAAGACCTTTATTTCCAGGGGCTCAAAGTGCTTCCCAAACATCAATCCTGTGGTCTACAATTTTGATCAATATGTAGCTAATAGGTTAAATTTATCTTCTAAATACCAACATCTACATTGAAATCAAGAATGGATCCAACCAACACTGACATGGAAGTCAGTGTCCTACCAATGTAACCCAGGGCCATCATATCAGTGCTACTAAAAATGTTATTAACTAATTAGATGAACACCATTAATGCAAGTTGTGATGTAATGTTATTGATAGTGTTGCTGTCCTATTGATTCATGCCATTACTCTGAGCCTGGACCCAGAGCTATTATCCACTCGCACCCCCGAGCATAAGCAGGACCCACAAGGCTGATAGTATTTTCCCACATTCTCAGATAATAACAATACTCTTTGTTTTCTGTGAATAAACTAGTCTTTTCAAAGGGAAACTCATATATTATAACTAATTCCCTGATTTCTTTTCACAAAATACAGAAGCAAATGCATTTGGTAGAGCTTGCAGCCTAGAACTCACATTTTCCTTGCAATGGCATGCTCTAGCTCATTGACCATGATAAATTGTTAACTGTGAAATAATTTCTACAGTATTTTATAGAATTTAAAGAAAACAATTATATTCTTTCAGAAACTTACCACAAATTAAGCAAGGCCAAATTTACCAAAATTCCTCAATTGTAATCTCCACAAAATCTCGATGCTGGAAAGAAACTTGAAAGTTCATCCATTTTCAAGGCTTCAGAAAAGACAAGACCAAAAGAACTGGGGGAAAAAGAAAAAACAGAAAACCCTGGATTACAGTCCTATCTCAGTCACTAATCCATTTGACCTGAAACACATCACATCATCTCCCTCAACTTCAATGTTGTTACACACACGATGCTAGCTTTGGACCAGATTATGTGTAAAGTGCTCTCCAAAGTGAACACTGGTGATTCTATGAAATCAGACTGCTTTTAAAGTTGACTAGAGAGAAAGAATCTACATCCTGCCTTAGAGATATAAGCCAGAACTTTATAACTTTCAAACAAGAGGAATACTAATTGTCATATCTGACATCTGGGGAAATTTTAACCTATAAAAAATCCAAGCTTCTACAGGATCGTTAAAAAGTGAAAAAACTTTTCCTACTTGAGACAACCTAAGAGAATGACAGAATGAGAAGACAGAAAATGTGTCACTATTTGCTGCTCTTATTGAATGCCATCTGTTACATGACTGCAGACCAGGTGAATAGTGTACCTGCCAAGGAAACAGTTCAAATCTCTCTCTCGAGGTTCACTCCCTTTTACATGAGTTTCATCACAAAATTATATACAATAGAATAAACATTAATTACTCATGTACTACGCTGAAGTTTTCTGGATCATCACTATAAACTTACCAGAAGAACATGTCTTATAACTTTTCTGCTTCTAGATTTAATACTTTATAATAGAACTAAAATACTCAGAGTCAAAATAACTCTAAAAATGATTATAGGCGGGGCGCCTGGGTGGCGCAGTCGGTTAAGCGTCCAACTTCAGCCAGGTCACGATCTCGCGGTCCGTGGGTTCGAGCCCCGCATCGGGCTCTGGGCTGATGGCTCAGAGCCTGGAGCCTGCTTCCGATTCTGTGTCTCCCTCTCTCTCTGCCCCTTCCCCGTTCATGCTCTGTCTCTCTCTGTCTCAAAAATAAATAAACGTTAAAAAAAAAATTTAAAAAAAAATGATTATAGGCAATTAAAAATATGTCTAGGGGTGCCTGGGTGGCTCAGTTGGTTAAGTGTCTGACCTCGACTCAGATCAAGATTTCAGTTTGTGAGTTCAAGCCCCACATGGAGCTCTGTGCTGACAGCTCAGAGCCTAGATCCTGCTTCCTATTCCATCTCTCCCTCTCTCTCTGCCCCTCCCCTGCTTGCAGTCTGCCTCACTTTCTCTCAAAAATAAATAAACATTTAAAAAAAATTTTTTAATAAATAAATAAATAAGTAAAGCAGCATAAAATATAAAAGCAGCAGCTGAACATTAAGTTGAGCAGTTGAACATTAAGTATTTTGGTTTTGGGCTTTAACTATTTGGACAACCAATTTTTGTACTAGATATTTCCAAAATGTAAATCAGTTAGTCAGATAGATAATATATGGTGAATGTACTTACATTCTCTAAGAGTGAAAGCATTCATGGATATGGAAAAATCCCTTCCCTTTCCAAAAGGATAATTTATGTATTTTTTTAATTGAAGATAATGGGTGAAATTTAGGAGTTAAAACATAAATTTGGAAAACTTCCAGTTTAAAATGGTAAATAGCACCTAATTAAACCTCTCCCAGTTTCTCAACTTTGAAGACAAGCCTAGTTGAAGGAAAATATCCTATGGAAGTACACAATCACTCAAAGATAAATATATAAAGCTATTCACTAGAGATTTTTTATTTCAAAATAGTTAGAAATTACCTAAATGTTTACCAAAAAAACACAAATTTTAAATAAATTGTCTAACACCAATGAATGGATTGATTTGTGGCATTTATAAATATTGAAATATGTATATTTACATGAAAAAATGTTCACTGTGTAACAAATGTGTATTTGCCAAAACATTTATATTGATCATCTTTGGAAGACAAAATAATAGTGTATGTTCCCTGCACTTTTTATTTATTCATTTATTTTTTTTAATTTTTTTTTAATTTTTTTTTCAACGTTTTTTATTTATTTTTGGGACAGAGAGAAACAGAGCATGAACGGGGGAGGGGCAGAGAGAGAGGGAGACACAGCATCGGAAACAGGCTCCAGGCTCCGAGCCATCAGCCCAGAGCCTGACGCGGGGCTCGAACTCACAGACCGCGAGGTCGTGACCTGGCTGAAGTCGGACGCTTAACCAACTGCGCCACCCAGGCGCCCCTATTCATTTATTTTTAACAGCTTTATGAGATATAATATCCATACCATAATATCTACCAGTGTGCAGTCCAATGGTGTTCAATATCTTTACAGAGTTAAGCAAACATCACCAGTCTAATTATAGAACATTTTGTCACCTCAAAAAGAAACTCCATACCCAATAGCAGCCATTCCCCATTCCAATCCTCCACCTCCTCAACTACCCCCTCTCCCCCCTGCCTCACCAACTGACCTAGGCAACAACAATATACTTTCTATCTCTGGATTTGTCTATTCTGGACATGTCATATAAATGGAATCATACAATGTGTGGTTTTTGTGTATCATGCTTTTTTTCACTTAGAACCATTTTGCAAAGTTTATCCAAATTGCAGTGGGTGTCAGTATGTCATTCCTTTTTATGGCTGAATAATCTTCTATTGTATGACAGATCACATATTATTTATCCATTTGTCAATTAATGGATATTGTGTTGTTTCCACTTTTGAGTCATTATGAAAATGCTGTTATGAACATTTGGGTACATTTTTGTATGTATTTCATTTCTCTAGGGTAGCTACTTAGGGGTGGAATTGTTGGATCATAGGTTAACACTGCTTAACATTTTGAGGAATGTTTAAATTGTTTTCCACAGCAGCTATCATGGAAACTTTACATTCCCATTAGCAACGCATAAGGATTCCAATTCCTCTACATTCTTGTCAAAACTTGTTATTGTCTGTCTTTTTATATACGGGGGGGGGGGGGGGGGGGGATGGGTGAAATAGGTGAAGGGGATTAAGAGCACATTTATTTGATGAGCACTGAGTAATATGGGGAATTACTGAATCACCACTTGAAAATAATATTGTACACTTGAAAATAATATTACACTGTATTTTAACTACACTGGAATTAAAATTAAAAAATGTTTAAATATTGTCTGTCTTTTCTATGATATCCATGCAACTGGATACGAATGGTATCTCCTCACAGTTTTATTTCCATTTCTCTGATAACAAATTATGTTGAGCATTTCTTCATGTGTTTATTGGCCATTTGTAGATCTTAGATAAATGTCTTTCCAAATCTTTTGCCCATTTTTTAATTAGTTTGTCTTTTTATTGATAATTTGTAAGAGTTCTTTATATATTCTGGATACAAGTCTCTTATTAGATATACAAGTTGCAGATCTTTTCTCCCATTCAGTGGATTCTTTTCATTTTCTTGATGGTGTTCTCTGCAGCACAAATATTTTTAATTCTAATGAAGTACACCTTAGCTTTCTTATTCTTTTGTCACTTGTGCTTTTGGTGTCATAGCTAAGAAACCATTTGCCTAATTCTAAGGCAGATGACTTACACATATGCTTTCCTCTAAAAGTTTTATACTTTCACCTCAGATACTTAGGTATTTAATTCATTTCAACTTAACTGGTATTTTATGATGTAGGGTGAGGGGGTCCAACTTCCTTCTTTCACAGATGGATGTCTACTTGTTTAAGTACCATTTGTTGAAAAGACTATTCTTTCCTCATTGAATGGCTTTGCCATCCTTGTTGAAAACCAACTGACTGCAGATTTAAAGCTTTATTTCTAGACTCTCAATTCTAATTCCATTGATCTATCTTTATGCTGGTACTATAGTGGGGCACCTTGGTGTCTCAGTCAGTTAAGCATCCAACTTCAGGTCAGGTCATGATCTCACAGTTCGTGGGTTTGAGCCCCGCATAGGACTCTGTGCTGACAGCTCAGAGCCTGGTGCCTGCTTTGGATTCCCTGTCTCCTTCTCTTTCTGCCCTTCCCCTGCTCACACTCTGTCTGTGTGTATCTCTCTCTCTCTCAAAAATAAATAAGCATTAAAAAAAATTTATGCTTGTACTATATTGCCTTGATTACTTTAGCTTTGTAGTAAGTTTTGAAATTGGAAATAGTGAGTCCTTCTACTTTCTTATTCATTTTCACGATTGTTTTGGTTATTCAAGTTCCCTTGATAACTTACGATCAGCTTGTCAATTTCTGCACTCTGCACACATACACACACACACAGACACACACACAAAAAGCATCTCAAGTTTAATAAGAATTGCGTTGAATTTGTAGATAAGTTGGTGAGATTTGCCACTTGGGTAATATTAACTCTTCTACTCCATGAACATGGAATACCTTTCCAATTATTTAGATCTTCCTTAATTCCTTTCAACAACTTCTTGTAGTTTTCAGAGTAAATTTTGCACTTCTTCGTTAAATTTATTCCTAAATGTTTAATTACTTTTGATACTACTATATACAGAATTATCTTATAATTTCCATTTTGAATTATTCATTGCTAGGACATAGAAATATATTTTATTTTTGTATATTGATCTTGCATCCTGCTGAACTCCTGTTTTGGATCTAATAGGTTTGGGGGAATTATTCATAATATTTTATATACTAGATTATGTCATCTGAGAGTAGAAATAGTTTTAATTCTTCCTTCCCAATATGGATGATTTTTATTTCTCCTTCTTGCCTAATTGCCCTGGCTAGAACCTCCATTACAATGTTGAATAGAATGGTGAAAGCAGACATTTTTGTCTTGTTCCTGTTGTTAGGGCTCTTGCTTTTTATTTTTTTTTTTTTAATTTTTTTTTTCAACGTGTATTTATTTTTGGGACAGAGAGAGACAGAGCATGAACAGGGAAGGGGCAGAGAGAGAGGGAGACACAGAATCGGAAACAGGCTCCAGGCTCTGAGCCATCAGCCCAGAGCCTGACGCGGGGCTGGAACTCACGGACCGCGAGATCGTGACCTGGCTGAAGTCGGACGCTTAACCGACTGCGCCACCCAGGCGCCCCAGGGGCTCTTGCTTTTTAATCCAACCTGACAATCCCTACCTTCTAATTGAGATGTTTACATTTAATGTGGATTTTATATGGCTAGGTTTAAACATATATTTTTAATATACATAAACATATTTTATAAATGCATATTATATACATATATAAGCACATATTTTACAAGTATGCATTTATATATAAACATATTTTTGTATGGTTGGGTATAAACATGGGATAATCACAGGTTGTACTTGCTGTATGCTTTCTTACTTATTTCTTTTCTTGACATACAAAAAGCTGTACATAGCTGAGGTGCACCACTGGATGAGTTTGGAGATAAGTATTCACCCATGATTGCTTTGGATAGTATGGATATTTTAACAATTTTAATTTTTCCAGCCCATGAACATGAGATGTTTTTCTATTTATTTGTGTCTGCCTTAATTTTTTTCATCAGTGTTTTTTGATTGTTAGTGTACAAGTCTTTCACCTCTTTGGTTAAGTTTATTTCTAAGTATTCTTTTTGATGCTAATATAAATGGAATTTTTTTCTTAATATCCTTTTAGGACAACTTGCCATTAGTGTATGGAAACACAACTGATATTTGTATACTGATTTTGTGTCCTGAAACTTTGCTAAATTCATTTATTAGTTCTAATAGTTTTTTGGTAGAGTCTTCAGGATTTTCTACATATAAGATCATGTCCTTGACAAAAAGATCATTTTACTTCTTCCTTCCTGATTTGGATGCCTATTTAGTTATTTTTCTTTTCTAATCACTCTAGCTAGCATTTCCTGTACTATGCTGAATGTAAGAGTGAGAGTAGGCAACATTGCTTTTTTCTACATCTTGGAGGAAAAGCTTTCAGCTTTTCACCATTGAGTATAGTATTAGCTAGCAGCTTTTCATATGTGGACTTTATTGTGTTGAATTAAGTTCCTTTGATATTTAATTTGTTGAGAGGTTTATTTTTTAATCCATAAAAAAGTGTTGAATTTTTTAAATGCTTTTCCTGCATCTATTGAGATGATCATGATTTTATCTTTCATTCTGTTAATGATGTGGTGTATCACATTGATTGATTTGTGTATGTTGAACCATCCTTGCATCCCTAGGATAAATCCCATTTAGTCACTTTTAATGTGCTGTTAAAGTTGGTTTGCTAACATTTTGTTGAAGGCTGTTGCATCTATGTTCATCAGGGATATTGGCCTGTAATATTCTTTTCTTGTGGCATTTTTGTCTGTCTTTTATATCAGACTAAGGGTGGCCTTATAAAAATAATTTGGAAGTGTTCCCTCTTTTTCTATCTTTTGTAAGAGTTTAAGAAGATTGGTATTAATTTTTCTTTAAATGTTTGGGAAATTCACCTGTGAAACCAACTAGTCCTGGATTTTTCTCCTTTGGAAAAATTTTTTATTACCGATTAAATCTTCTTATTTGTTATTGATCTGTTACATTTTCTATTTCCTCTTAATTCAGTTTTGGTAGGTTGTATGTTTCTAGAAATTTAACTATTTCTTCTAGATTATCCAATTTGTTGGCATATAATTGTTCATAGTAGTCCCTTATATCTTTTTTGTTTCTGTGACATTAGCTATAATGTCTCCTCTTCCATTTCTGATTTTATGTATTTGAGTCTCCTCTCTCTCAGTCCACCTAAGGGTTTGTTGATTTTGTTTATCTTTTGTAAAAATGAACACTTAGTTTCATTGATTTTTTCTATTCTCTATTTTATTTATTTTTCCCATAATCTTTATTACCTCCTTCTTTTTGCTAACTTTTAGCTTCATTCATTCATTTTTTAGTTCCTTAAGGAATAATGTTAGATTGTTCATTTGAGATCTTTCTTCTTTTATAATGTAAGCATTTATCACTATAAACATTCTTATTAGTACTGTTTTTGCTGCATCCTATAAGCATTTTTACCTTGTGTTTTTGTTTTCATTTGTCTCAAGATATTTTCTAATTTCTAATTTCCTTTTTGATTTCTTCTTCAGCCCAATGGTTGTTCAAGAGTGTATGATTTCTATTTATACCATCTGGTCTTTGTTCCTCTTTTCCTCTTTTTCTGCTTTCCTTTGAATTGAGTATTCTGTTTCCCATTTTACATCCTTTTCATCTAATTAGCCAAATATTAAGCAAATAGTATCGAAATATCTTTGTGATTATTTTAGGGCTTATAAAATACATATTTTAATCATTTCAGTCTGCCTTTAAGTGATATTGAACCACTTTACATACAGTGCAAAAACTGTATAATCCTCTACTTCCATTACTTCCTTCCCTGTGTTTGTTATTCATTTTAATTCTACATGTTATGATCCCACACTACATTGTTATTTTTGCTTTATACAATTACTTATCTTTTCAAAAGGTTTAAATAACAAAAAGCTATTTTTATTTACTTAAATATTTACCATTCCTGGCACTCTTCATTGTTTTGTTTAGATCAGAGTTTCTCCATGTGGTACCATTTTTCTTCTGCCTAAAGGATTTCCCTTAATATTTCCTATTACACAATCCTGATGATAATGAAGTCTTTCACTTTTACATTATTTTTAAAGATATTTTGAAGAATTGTAAATGGACAACTTTTTTCTCTCAGTTCACTAAAGATATTGCTCCATTGTCATCCAGCTTTCGTTGTTTAGAATGAGAAATCTGCTCTTACATTTATTTTTCTTCTTCTGTAGACAGTGTATCTTGTTTCTCTAACAACACTTAAGATTTTTTTAAGTCACTGGTTATAAGCAATTTGATTATGATGTGCATTGAAGTAGTTTTCTTCATGTTTTTCTTGCTTATGTTCATTCAGTTTCCTAGTTCTGAGGTTTGTAATTTTCACCAAATTTGGAAACTTTTCAGCAATTATTTTTTCAAATTTTTTTCTATCAACCTCCTTCCCCTTCAGGGACTTCAACTACATATATATCAAGTTGTCCTATTGTTCACTAATGCTTTGCTCATTCTTTTCAGTTTTTTGTCTCTGTGTTTCATTTTGGATAGTTGTTATTGGGATATCTTCAATTTCACTAATACTTTATTCTGTAATTTATAATATGCATTAATCTCATACAGTGTATATTTTATCCTAGATATTGTAATTTTCATATCTACAAGTTCAGTTTTGGTCTTTTTTGTTTTCCTTGTCTCTACTTAACTTGTTCAATCTTATTGAACACAGAATATAGTTATAATAACTATTTTAATTGTCTTTCTTTATCTTCTAATTTGTTTCCTTTGGGACAGTTTTAATTGATTTTTCTTCTCATTATTATGGATCATATTTTTCCTTCTTTGCATGACTACTTGTTTTTATTGACTTCTACACATGATTAATTTTTACCTTGTTGGGTATTATTATTGTATTTCTATAAACATTATGGGCTTCATTCTGGGATCTAGTTAAGTTACTGCAAATGGATTAATCTTTTTAGATTGTGCTTTTAAGCTTCACTAAATAAGACCAGAGAAGCATTTAATCTAGGGCTAATTTTGCACTATAACTAAAGCAAAATCCTCCTTTGTACTCTACCTGATGTCTTATGAATTATGAGATTTTCCACTTTGGCTGGTGGACAATTACTATTCCTATGCCTTTTTTGAGCTCTGAAGATTGTTCACTGTAATCCTTTTGGGTGTTTTTTCCCCTGGCCTTGAATAATTTCCTCACAGACATGCACTGATTGGTACTCAGCTGAATACTTACAACTTCAACTTCTACAGATCTCCAGAGTTCTCTCTCTTTGTGCAGCTCTCTTTTCTCCAGTGTTGTCCTTAAAACTCTAGCTTTTTTGCTTCCCTCAATAGTCACCTCTTTCTTCTCAACTTAAGGAGACCACTGGGCTCTTGTTGGGTTAGTTCTCCCTAGGAGACAGCCTGGAAATTTTCTCCAAGTAGTAATCTGAGGAAATTGTAGACTTCACCTCACTTGTCTCCCTTTTCTCAGGGATCAATGTCTTTCATTGGCTGATGTTCAATATCCAAGAACCACTGTTTGTCCACATATTCTGCTGCTTCAGGCAGGACAATGAATCCAATCTCCATTACTTCAGCTTGGCCAGAAAGAGTTGATCATAAATTTTGAAAATTTCTTCTCCCTGCAGAGTCTCTGTGTTCAAGTTTTCTATTGTTGTATAATAAATCACTTCAAAAATTATTGAATTATCGTGATAGTAGTATTTATTTTACTCATGAATCTGTAGTTTGGGCATAACTCTATGAAGACAGCTCATCTTTGCACAACCTGGCATTAGTTGGGCGGTTCAAAAGCTGGGGGGTGGAATCATTGGAATCCTCATTCATATGTCTGGTCACCGAGGCTGGCTATTAGTTAGGATCTCATGTGGAGCTGTTATCAGAACACCTCATGCCATCTTGTCATATGGTGACTTGGCTTCTTTATAGCATTGTAGTTAGGTTCTCAAGGGTAAGTGTTTAGAGACAGAGAAAATCATGTGAGCGCTACATCTTTTTTTTTTAACCTTGCCTTAAAAATTACACTTTAATTTCATCACATTCTTTAGAAGCAAGTCACTAAAACCAGGTCATATTCAAGGAGAGAGGAATTAGACTCTACCTTTAGATGTGAGAAATGTCAAAGAAATTGTGGACATGTTTTTAAAACTCCAAACTTTGTTTTCTCTATGCTGCATTTTTTCTGCTTATTTTGATCTCCATTTTTCATATCAGATATTTTCCTCTGTCATCTGATATTCATTGGTTGGATGTTCATAATTAAGATAGGGGTTCTAAAAACCCCCAAGTGTGTGAAAAGGTTTGTCGATTCTGACCTTTACTTTATTGTGGTCTGTTGGAGAAATTAAAAAATATGTTTAGGTATTTCTTCCTAAGCCAACCAGATTCCCTAGGGGGAAAAAAAATGTACAATCTCTTCTTTGGAGGAGGAAGGTGAATATTCTGGGACATGAACGAAGGAAGAGAGCTGTGATGCCTCAGATTCCAGTATGCAAATAATATCTAGATCCCCATTTTCTGTCCAGTACTTCCATTCTCAATTGAACTTGAAGTTCCATCTACTTATCCCCCTCTGGAAAATATAATTTTATTCTATATCTGGGGTGAAAGAAGGGCCATTCATCAGGTGGCTCATCAGAGTGTAGGAGGCAATGTGGGATCTGCATAGTTTTTAAACAGACTTTCAAACAATCCTTCTTATTCAATCACCACTTCTAGAGGAACCTAGCACCAGCAATCTCTGAGTCTTTGGACAATTGCTCCATGTAAATCAGGTGGATTTCTGCTTTCCCCACTGCTGCCGTAGGATTTCTTTTTAGTAGGTTTGCTAAGAATTTGTCACTCATATCCATCAGCTTGTCCACTTCCAAAATTCTGTCTTTGCTGTCTTCTCTCCCACCCTTCCCCTTCTTTAGGTTTAGTCTTTTTTTTCTCATTCACCTAATAATATTTATTTTTTATATGAAATTTATTGTCAGATTGGTTTCCATACAACACCCAGTGCTTATCCCACCAGGTGCCCTCCTCAATGCCCATCACCCACTTTCCCCTCCTTTCCACCCCCCATCAACCCTCAGTTTATTCTCAGGAGGTTTAGTCTTTTAAAAAATTCTTCTGTTGCCATTTGATGGATGAGGGGAGAAGCAAGTGTAAGGATGTGTTTAATCCATTAACTTTTCTCAGAACTCAACCTTATTTTTTAAAGCTTTACCTTCAGGTTACTCAATGCCAAGATTTTCCAGGTTCAACTATGCTCTTTGTAACATCCAATTTTCTGACTAGTCATTCTCTGCTCCCTGGGAATCTCTCTAGCACTCACTTAACAAATCTTCTTCCATTTTTTTTTTTTTTTTGCCAGATGTTTGTAGAAATCCTCCTAAGTGGCTACTAACCATTTTCATGCCTTTTCTGGATGATTTGGTCCAGTTGGTTAGAAAAAAAAAAAACAACAACCCAAACACTTCCAGATTAGATTATCCACATTAAAATCGTAACCTTCAATGTTCTTTCAGTACTTAATACTTTGGGGATTCTCCTCAAAGTTCCACTTTACATTTTTATTCCTATTCCAATCCCTGTCTGGATCACACATATGTATATCATGTTTCTACTTCACTTTTTTCTCAAAAGAAACATTAAATATCTAATACAATGATCACATTTACAAACACATGACATAATTTATTTTGTCTATAGATAAAGCAAAGTAAAATAAAATTCAAATTTTACTGGTGATTAGGATATTTCTCTAGAACTCACTTTTTTTCTTTAAATCCTCAGGGCAATCAATTGGAACTAATTACTGTCTACAATGAACACAGAAGCCTGGAATAGTTAAGAGTTTGTCAAATGTCGTGCAGCGAGATCATGGCAGAACTAAACTTAGTCCTTTTCAAACTTTCACACTGATTCATATGTGCTTAGAACCTGTTTTTAAAGGAATAAATAAGTGCTATTAAACATTTATCTAGCTGAGGTAGATAATAAGCTGAGGACAAAATAATAAATTTTTATCTACCCATCACCCAATTCCAACAATTTTCAATTCATGATCTGTCTCATCTCATTCATACCCCACATATTTCTGTAATTGGATTACTACAAAGCAAATCCCTGAAATCATATCATTTCATAAATGATAAACCTTTAAGTTGAAAATCAATCAATAGTTTAGATTAACTAGTATCAATTACCTGTAACAAGTTTAAACTATGAATAAAAAGTTCCTAATTAAAAGTGAGCTCTGGACAAGCTGAATTTGGCTTACAGGCCAGAGAATGCAGATCCCTGGCCTCCTGGATCTCTCACTAATTAATTAATTAAATAAAATCTTTGGAGGATCCAAGATGGAGGAACAGCATGGAAGTTTTTTGTGTGTCTCATGTCCATGAAATAGAGCCAGACCAACACTAAACCATCCTACACACCTAGAAAACTGATTGGAGGATTAACACAACAATCTGCATAACCTGAACCACAGAATTCAGCAGGTACCTGGCGCAGAGAGGTGAACTTGGGGAATGAGAAGGAGCAGGAAGGGAGGTGCTTTTGCGAGCAGAGAGAGGACGGAGACTGGGGGGGAGGAATACGGGAAAAGCACCCCTCCCCAAAAGCAGGTGGAGAGAAAGTGTAAAATTGGAAACAGCCTCAGGGACTAAACTAAAAAGGGAGAAAGGAGAAAGGAGAGGGTTTAAATTCCATTAAGACTGTAAACAAGGGGAGTGCAAAGTCTGCAACTCCACAGCTCGATACCTGGCAGTGCTCTGGCGGGAAAGGCAAATCCCCAGGAACAGAGTGGGGTCCAGGAGGTTCTCGGGCCACATGGGGAAAAGCAGTCCCACTGATGGAAGGACATTTGGTAGAGACTGTTGAAGCCACCTGGTCCCAGCAGACCCCAGAAAATGGCCACAATCACTGGTGCTGGAACAAGGTCATTGAGGGTGAAGCCTGGGGCCAGATGGGTGCATGATTTTCCATAATCCCTGAAAGGTTGCTGCTACACTATCTTGCGAACTTTTTCTGGGGGGGGCTGACACCTGGCTGCAGTCTTAGGGAACCAGCAGCAGCAGGGTCCAGCAAGCGTTCGTGGGTGCAGCCGGCACCCAGCCATTGCTCGGTGAGACCCTCCTGCAGAGGGGCGAAACAGGTCAAAGCTGCAGTCCTAGTCTGACTTCTAGGGGAAAACGAACAGTCCTACTTCAGTCTATAAGCAGGTCCATCTATTCAATTTTCTTTCTTTTTTTTTCTCTTTTACACTTTTATTTTTCTTGAATATAGAAAGAGAAAAAATTCATTTTTATTTTCAATTTTTATTAAAAATATTTTTATTTAATTTTTATTACTATATCTTTTACTTTTGTGTAAATTTTTTCAAATTCTATTTTACATCCATCATTTTATTTTAGTCTACTTCAGTGTATTCACCTTTTCAAATTTTCAAACGATTTCCTTTTTTTTTTCCTTTCTGTTTCTTTTTTCTCCTTTTCATTTCTTTTCTTTTTCTTGAATGCAGAAAGAGGAATACTTCATTTTTACTTTCAATTTCTATTAAAAATATTTTTCTTTAAATTTTTACTATATTTTTTGCTTTTATGTAAATTTGTTCAAATTCTATTTTACTTCCATAATTGTAATTTAGTCTACTACAGTGTATTCACTTTTTCAAATTTAAAACGATCTCTTTTTTTTTTTTTAATTTTTTTTTTCAACGTTTATTTATTTTTGCAACAGAGAGAGACAGAGCATGAACGGGGGAGGGGCAGAGAGAGAGGGAGACACAGAATCGGAAACAGGCTCCAGGCTCTGAGCCATCAGCCCAGAGCCTGACGCGGGGCTCGAACTCCCGGACCGCGAGATCGTGACCTGGCTGAAGTCGGACGCTTAACCGACTGCACCACCCAAGCGCCCCAAAACGATCTCTTTTTTCTTTCTTTTTTTCATTTCTTTTCTTTTTCTTGAATACAGAAAGAGAAAAAATTCATTTGTACTTTTAATTTTTATTAAAAATATTTTTTAAAAAATTTTTCCACTATACCATTTACTTTTGTGTGTATTTTTTCAAATTCTATTTCACTCCCATCATCTCATTTTAGTCTACTTCAGTGTATTTATTTTTTCAAATTCTCAAACAATTTCCTTTTTTTTCTCCCCCCCTTTTTTTTTTCTCTAATCTGTCAAACCACTTCAACACCCAGACCAAAAAACACCTAGGATCTAGCATCATTTATTCGATTTGTGTGTGGGGGGGTTTAATTTTTTAATTTTAATATTTTTTTAATTTCAATTTTTTTAATTTTAATTTTTCTACCTCATTAATTCCTTTTCTCCCTTCAAAATGACAAAATGAAGGAATTCACCCCAAAAGAAAGAGCATGAAGAAATGACAGCCAGGGATTTAACCAACACAGATAAAAGCAAGATGTCTGAGCCAGAATTTAGAATCACGATAATAAGAATACTAGCTGGAGTCGAGAATAGATTAGAATCCCTTTCTGCAGAGATAAAAGCAGTAAAAAATAGCCAGAATGAAATTAAAAATGCTATAACTGAGCTGCAATCGTGGATGGATGCCACAGTGGCAAGGATGGATGAGGCAGAACAGAGAATCAGTGATACAGAAGACAAACTCATAGAGAATAATGAAGCAGAAAAAAAGAGGGAGATTAAGTCAAAAGAGCACAATTTAAGAATTCGAGAAATCAGTGACTCATTAAAAAGGAACACCATCAGAATCATAGGGGTCCCAGAAGAGGAAGAGAGAGATATAGAGGTAGAAGGGTTATGTGAGCAAATCATAGTGGAAAACTTTCCTAACCTGGGGAAAGACACAGACATCAAAATCCAGGAAGCACAGAGGACCCACATTAGATTCAGCAAAAAACAACCATCAGCAAGGCATATCATAGTCAAATTCACAAAATATTCAGGCAAGGAGAGAATCATGAAAGCAGCAAGGGAAAAAAAGTCCCCAACCTACAAGGGAAGACAAATCAGGTTTGCAGCAGACCTATCCACAGAAACTTCGCAGGCCAGAAAGGAGTGGCAGGATATATTCAATGTGCTGAATCAGAAAAATATGCAGCCAAGAATTCTTTATCCAGCAAGGCTGTCATTCAAAACAGAAGGAGAGATAAAAAGTTTCCCAGACAAACAAAAATTAAAGGAGTTTGTGAACACTAAACCAGCCCTACAAGAAATTTTAAGGGGGACTCTCTGATGGGAGAAAAGATGAAATATATGTATATATATATATATATATATATATATATATATATATATAAAATATATTATATAATTATATATATATAATAAATACCAAAAGCAACAAAGATTAGAAAGGCCCAGAGAACAACAGCAGAAACTCCAACTCTACAAGCAACCTAATGGCAATAAATTCATATCTTTCAGTACTCACTCTAAACATCAATGGACTCAATGCTCCAATCAAAAGACATAGGGTAACAGAATGGATAAGAAAACAAGATCCATCTATATGCTGTTTACAAGAGACCCACTTTAGACCTAAAGACACCTTCAGATTGAAAGTAAGTGGATGGAGAACCATCTATCATCTATCATCTATCAGGTCAACAAAAGAAAGCCGGAGTAGCCATACTTACATCAGACAATCTAGACTTTATTTTTGAGACAGAGAGAGACAGAGCATGAACAGGGGAGGGGCAGAGAGAGAGGGAGACACAGAATCGGAAGCAGGCTCCAGGCTCTGAGCCATCAGCCCAGAGCCCGACGCAGGGCTCGAACTCACGGACGGTGAGATCGTGACTTGAGCTGAAGTCGGACGCTCAACCGACTGAGCCACCCAGGTGCCCCTAGACTTTAAAATAAAGACTGTATCGGGGTGCCTGGGTGGTTCAGTCGGTTGAGCATCCGACTTCAGCTCAGGTCATGATCTCGCAATCCGTGAGTTCAAGCCCCATGTTGGGCTCCAGGCTAATAGCTCAGAGACTGGAGCCTGCTTCAGATTCTGTGTTTCCCTCCCTCTGCTCCTTCCCCACTCATGCTCTGTCTCTCTCTGTCTCTTGAAAATGAATAAATGTTAAAAAAATTTTTAAAAAAAGACTGTATCAAGAGATGCAGAAGGGAATTATATCATCATCAAGGGGTCTATCCACCAAGAAGACCTAACAATTGTAAACATTTATGCACCAAATGTGCGAGTACCCAAATATATAAATCAATCACAAACATAAAGAAATTCATCGATAATAATACCATAATAGTAGGAGACTACAACACCACACTCACAACAATGGACCGATCATTTAATCAAAAAATCCACAAGGAAACAATGGCTTTGAGTGACACACTGGACCAGAGGGACTTAACACATATATTCAGAACTTTTCATCCTAAAGCAGCAGAATATACATTCTTCTCCAGTGCACATGGAATGTTCTCCAGAACAGACCATATACTGGGACACAAATCAGCCCTAAGTAAGTACAAAATGATCAAAATCATACCATGCATATTTTCAGACCACAAAGCTATGAAACTCGAAATCAACCATAAGAAAAAATTTGGAAAGGTAACAAATACTTGGAGACTGAAGAACATTCTACTGAAGAAGGAATGGGCTAACCAATGGGTTAACCAAGAAGTAAAAGAGGAAATTAAAAAGTATATGGAAGTCAGTGAAAATGATAATACCACAACCCAAAACCTCTGGGACACAGCAAAGGCAGTCATAAAAGGAGAGTATATAGCAATCCACGCCTTCCTAAAGAAGGAAGAAAGATCTCAGATACACACACAACCTAATCTTACGCCTTAAAGAGGTGGAAAAAGAACAGCAAATAAAACCCAAAACCAGCAGAAGGCAGGAAATAATAAAGATTAGAGCAGAAATTAATGCTATTGACACCAAAAATAACCAAAACAAAACAAAACAAAACAAAAAACAGTAGAACAGATCAATGAAACCAGAAGCTGGTTCTTTAAAAGAATTAACAAAATTGATAAACCACTAGCAAGTATGATCAAAAAGAAAAAGGAAAGGACCCAAATAAATAAAAATCAAGAATGAAAGAGGAGAGATCACAACCAACACAGCAGAAATAAAAACAATAATAAGAGAATATTATGAGTAATTATATGCTAATAAAATGGTCAATCTGGAAGAAATGGACAAATTCCTAGAAACATATAAACTACCAAAACTGAAATAAGAAGAAATAGAAAATTTGAACAGACCCATAACCAGTAAGGAAATCGAATTAGTAATCATTTTAAATCTGCCAAAAAACAAGAGTCCAGGGCCAGATGGCTTTCCAGGGGAATTCTACCAAACACATAAGGAAGACTTAACACCTATTCTCTTGAAGC
This sequence comes from Felis catus, assembly GCF_018350175.1. NCBI lineage: Eukaryota > Metazoa > Chordata > Mammalia > Carnivora > Felidae > Felis > Felis catus. Next base: position 45,293,936 of record NC_058379.1, read on the forward strand.
TGTTCCAAAAAATAGAAACGGAAGGAAAACTTCCAAACTCTTTCTCTGAACTCTTTCTCTTGATTCTAAAACCAGACAGAGACCCCACTAAAAAGGAGAACTATAGACCAATTTCCCTCATGAATATGGATGCAAAAATCCTCAACAAGATATTAGCTAACCAGATCCAACAATACATTAAAAAAATTATTCATCATGACCAAGTGGGATTTATACCTGGGAAGCAGGGCTGGTTCAATATCTGCAAAACAATTAATGTGATTCATCACATCAATAAAAGAAAGGACAAGAACCATATGATCCTCTCAATAGATGCAGAGAAAGCATTTGACAAAATACAGCATCCTTTCTTGATAAAAACCCTCAAGAAAGTAGGGATAGAAGGAGCATACCTCGAGATCATAAAAGCCATATATAAAAGACCCAACGTTAATATCATCCTCAATGGGGAAAAACCGAGAGCTTTCTCCCTAAGGTCAGGAACAAGACAGGGATGCCCACTCCTGCCACTGTTGTTCAACATAGTATTGGAAGTCTTAGCCTCTGAAATCAGACACCACAAAGAAATAAAAGGCATCCAAATCAGCCAGGGGGAGGTCAAACTTTCACTCTTTGCAGATGACATGATACTCTATATGGACAACTCAAAAGATTTCAACAACAACAAAAAAACTGCTAGAACTGATTCATGAATTCAACAAAGTTGCAGGATATAAAGTCAACACACAGAAATCGGATGCATTCCTATACAACAACAATGAAGCAACAGAAAGAGAAATCAAGGAATCGATCCCATTTACAGCTGCACAAAAAAACATAAAATACCTAGGAATAAATCTAACCAAAGAGGTGAAAAATCTATATGCTGAAAACTATAGAAAGCTTGCTTATGAAAGAAATTGAAGAAGACACAAAAAAATGGAAAAAGATTCCATGCTCCTGGATAAAAGAACAAATATTGTTAAAATGTCGATACTACCCAAAGCAATCTACATATTCAATGCAATCCCTATCAAAATAACACCAGCATTCTTCACAGAGATAAAACAAATAATCTTAAAATTTGTATGGAACCAGAAAAGACCCTGAATAGCCAAAGCGATCTTGAAAAAGAAAACCAGGGGCGCCTGGGTGGCTCAGTCGGTTAAGCGGCCGACTTCGGCTCAGGTCATGATCTCGCAATTTGTGAGTTCAAGCCCCGCGTCGGGCTCTGTGCTGACAGCTCAGAGGCTGGAGCCTGTTTTGGATTCTGTGTCTCCCTCTCTCTGACCCTCCCCCGTTCATGCTCTGTCTCTCTCTGTCTCAAAAATAAATAAACATTAAAAAAAAAAAAAGAAAAAGAAAACCAAAACAGGAGGCATCACAATCCCAGACTTCAAGCTATACTACAAAGTTGTAATCATCAAGACAGTATGGTACTGGCACAAAAACAGACACTCAAATCAATGGAAGAGAATAGAGAACCCAGAAATGGACCCACAAACGTATGGCCAACTAATCTTTGACAAAGTAGGAAAGAATATCCAATGGAATAAAGACAGTCTCTTCAGCAAGTGGTGCTGGGAAAACTGGATAGCATCATGCAAAAGAATGAACCTGGACCACTTTCTTACACCAACACAAAAATAAACTCAAAATGGATGAAAGACCTCAATGTAAGACAGGAAGCCATCAAAATCCTTGAGGAGAAAGCAGGCAAAATCTCTTTGATCTTGGCCACAGTAACTTCTTACTCAACACGTCTCCAGAGGCAAGGGAAACAAAAGCAAAAATGAACTACTGGGACCTCACCAAAATAAAAAGCTTCTGCACAGCGAAGAAGGAAACAATCAGCAAAACTAAAAGGCAACTGACAGAATGGGAGAAGATATTTGCAAATGACATATCAGATAAAGGGTTAGTATCCAAAATCTATAAAGAACTTATCAAACTCAATACCCAAAAAACAAATAATCCAGTGAAGGAACGGGCAAAAGACATGAATAAACACTTCTCCAAAGAAGACATCCAGATGGCCAACTGACACATGAAAAAATGCTCAACATCATTCATCACTAGGGAAATACAAATCAAAACCACAATGAGATACCACCTTACACCTGTCAGAATGGCTAACATTAACAACTCAGGCAACAACAGATGTTGGAGAGGATGTGGAGAAAGAGGATCTCTTTTGCATTGTTGGTGGCAATGCAAGCTGGTGCAGCCACTCTGGAAAACAGTATCGAGGTTCATCAAAAAACTAAAAATAGAACTACCCTATGACCCAGCAATTGCACTACTAGGTATTTATCCAAGGGATACAGGTGTGCTGTTTCAGATGGACACATGCACCCCCATGTTTATAGCAGCACTATCAACAATAGCCAAAGTATGGAAAGAGCCCAAATGTCCATCGATGGATGAATGGATAAAGACATGGTATATATATATACAATGGAGTATTACTTGGCAATCAAAAAGAATGAAATCTTGCCATTTGTAACTACGTGGAGGGAACTGGAGGTTATTACACTAAGTGAAATTAGTCAGTCAGAGAAAGACAAAATTCATATGACTTCACTCACATGAGGACTTTAAGAGACAAAACAGATGAACATAAGAGAAGGGAAACAAAAATAATATAAAAACAGGGAGGGGGACAAAACAGAAGAGACTCATAAATATGGAGAACAAACTGAGGGTTACTGGAGGGGTTGTGGGAGGGGGGATAGGCTAAATGGGTAAGGGGCACTAAGGAATCTACTCCTGAAATCATTGTTGCACTATATGCTAATTTAGATGTAAATTTTTAAAAATAAAAAAATAAAATTAAAAAAATAATAAAATAAAAGTGAGCTCTGTGAAGGTGACCATGTATGGATATTATTTTATATTTCAACAGGAAAATGTATGTACTGATCTAAGCCAAGATAGGCAAACCTCAGAAATCTCAGCTTCGGGCCTGACAATTACCCAACCTCTTGACTCTAGGTCTAACTTCTGCCCTTTGTACTTGAACTTCATTTTAGTTTCACTGGTTTGAGCTGCTCTCAACAGATGTGGACTTGCCTCACCTCTCTGGTTCTTCCTATTCTATTTTAAATAGTATTTATCTCTACATTTTGAAGCACAGGTTAATTTCCAAAACAAAGTAGAAATTCATCTGATGCTTATTTAAACAGTGAGGAGGATGGCAGAGAAATCTCAGTGAAGGACAAACTACTGGTCATGGCTCTGGGCTCATCTGATCTGGGCAGTTTCCCTTTCAATTTTTAGTATGTTTTGCTGCTCACAAAAATTTTGACACCCAATTACTTCTCATCTGCAGAATCATTCAAATAACCTTGGGGGTGCAAACCAGCCAGGGTGGCCCCTGCATCAGGCACAACCAGGGGACCCCTGTGGGTTGCCCAATCAGGCTTTATTTCTAATAATCCCTTAGCAGCTTAGATCTTAGACAGAAGATGCCTTCTTGGTGCCATTAAGAGCTTTTTAGGAAACAATGTAAGTGTCCATCAATGGATGAATGGATAAAGAAGATGTGGTATGTGTATACAAAAAAGAAGGAAATCCTGTCATTTGTGACAACATGAATGAAACTTGAGGGCATTATGCTAAGTGAAATAAACCAGACCAGAGAAAGACAAATAGTGCATAGTGTCACTTGTACATGGAATTTTAAAAAATAAGGTCAAACTTAGAAACAGAGTGGAAACGTAGTTACCAAGGGTGGGGGGAGGTAAGAAATAGGGATAGGTTGGTTAAAGGGCATAAACTTTCAACTATAAGATGGATAAGGTCTGAGGACCTAATGTAAAATGTGGCTGACTACAGTTGATAACACTGTACTGTATAATTGAAATTTGTTAAGAGAGTACTTCAATGTTTCCCCATATATGTGTATATGTATGTGTGACATGGTGAATATGCTAATTAACTAGGGAAGAATCTTTTCACAAGGTATACATGTATCAAATCATCCCAGTGCAAGCTTTAAATACCTTACATTTTTGTCAATTACACCTCAACAAAGCTGGGGAAAAAAGAGCTTTCCATTAACGTAGAAGGAACGAAGGGGATGAGAGAAGAACACTCTTTTCCTGGGGTGTTTCCTTACAGAGTGCTCACTGCTCCAATAGCAGGAGACACTTTGTGGATATAAGAAACTATTTTTTTAACAGTGCTGTCTTCTAAATGAGAGAAAGTCCAGATGCCAGACAGTGTTCTGCCACCAGAAGGCCTATGTCAGCATCACCATGTGGACTCGTGCAGTAAAGCCCCAGAAGAGAGTTGGGGTCGGTGTCGGGCTCAGCTCAGAAGGAGGAACTTCAGAGTGTGCACTCCCAACTCCAGTGAGGACTTGCCTGTGTGACCTCAGGTCACAGACTTCATCAGGACCCTCATGGGTAAAGCAGAATTCACAACACCAAGCCAACCACACAGGTCATGTGAGTGCAACAGCAGCCCTGCTGAGAAGGTGTTAGAGAATAAAACACTTCATTCTTGTAAAAAAAATGAACCTTTCCACTAATCTCTATGCCCCCAAATTGTGACCGCTGGGTCCTTGATTTGTACAAGTAAGAGAGAAACGGTTTTGGAGAGCAAACTGTCTTGGCCCTGAGAATAATTTCTTACTTGTGTAGTTGAGGACGGTTTATTATGGGTCTGTTTAGTGTCACAGTCAAGGGAGGGAAGGCATAAAAGGCTGATCCAAGAAGCCATCTTGCTCAGAGGAGTGATGAAGTACATTTTTGTGTGCTGAGGCACTCTTATGGGTTAGATTTCTTTGCAGAATGAGCCTAAGTAGGCAGGTACAAGAATAGAACGGTTCACTGAGAGAAGATTATTAGTGAAACCAGAGGCTTATCTGGCCCTGTGTCTCTGGGGGAGCCGTACAAAGAGGGAGAACTAATCCATTCCAAGAAGAAGAAAGAGATGGCGACTTATCCCTAATTTGATATATCACTCATATGGTGGGTGGGAAAGTTCTTTCAAGTCCTTTTGGCCTGGGCAGTAAATTATTCTTCAAGTTTCTGTTTTGTAGTGGTCAGTGAGCTGTGAGTCATACTGTGACTCACAACACCATCATCAATGTATATTTTGGGGTGACACTGGGTTCTCGGGTTCATACTGATAAGGCAAGCTAGCCTTTGTTGTGACTGAGTCTTTTTCCGTGCTACGTGTTTTCTGTGTTTTCTTAGCTGCCATAGTCATCCTGATGGTGTCATACCACTCAGAGTGACCGAAATGCAAAACACTCTTTGAAACTAGGCAGACAAGAACAGTAAGCATTTGGAGAATTTAAAAATGCACACCCACGTGTCGGGTCCATTAACGACGTATTTGTAAAATCATTTTCATTTTTATCTTGCTTTAACAAAAGGAAGTACACTGATGTTCTGTTTCGGAAAAATATTCTCATTCTGCTGCTCGATAGCTACGTGACCTAGGGCTCATCTCTTAGTTCTGAGGGCTTCAAGTTTCCTTGTTCACCGTATACAACACTTATTCTATAGTAACATATTAGGCTTCGAAAAAAAAAAAAAAGCTTAAAAAGTAGCAGAACATATGTCTCTCTTTCAAAGGGCCTTCTTGGGCCATACCTCCCTCAACCCAGGCTATGCCCACTGATGATCTCTCTGTGAGCAGCTGACGGTTTGAGCTTGGTTTACAGGTGGTTCATACAATATGCTGGCACTAGTGAGAAATAAAGGATGGGAAACTTAGAGCCCCATTCAAGTATATTCATCCATTGAACATTTATCCAACATCTACTATGTACCAGGCACCAATCTAGATGCCAAGGATACAGCAATGTCAAAACCGAACAAGTTTTGACTCTCATAGAGCTTACCTTGTAGTGTGGGAAGATGGACAGTAAACATCATAAATAAGTTAATTGTATAGAAGGTGTAAAGACCTATGGAAAATTAGATTAGGCTGTGAGCTAAGGAGTGCTGGTATATTGGCAGGGATTGAAATTTTCTTTCTTTTTTTTTTTTTAATTTTTTTTTCAACGTTTATTTATTTTTGGGACAGACAGAGACAGAGCATGAACGGGGGAGGGGCAGAGAGAGAGGAAGACACAGAATCCGAAACAGGCTCCAGGCTCTGAGCCATCAGCCCAGAGCCTGACGCGGGGCTCGAACTCACGGACCGCGAGATCGTGACCTGGCTGAAGTCGAACGCCTAACCGACTGCGCCACCCAGGCGCCCCGGGATTGAAATTTTCAATAGTAGGTTTGAGCTTGGGTTCACTCCAAAGGTGACAATGAGCAAACTTGAATGAGGTGAGAGAGTGAGCCATAAGGATACCTTAAGAAGAGAAAAGAGCCACTGCAGACAGCCAGGGATGGAAACATAGCTGGTATGTCAGAGGGAGGAAGTGCAAAATGGCTAGTGGCCGGAGCAGAGTGAATTCAGTGGAGAGTAAGACATGTGGTTGGAGGTACATAGGAAGCCAAATCATATAGGACTTTGTAGGGGCTTTGTAAGACTTTTGACTTTTACTTTGAACAAAATGGGAAGCCACTGGAGGATTTTGAGCAGAGGAGTAGCAAGTTCTGTCTTACATTTTATAAAAAAGATCAATCTGTTCAGTGTGTTAAAGAATAAAATGAAGTGAAGTGGTAACTTTGGAGATGCTAAAGCCATTTAGGAGACAAAAAGATCCCTATGCTTTATGCCCACTCTCATGGGTCCAACCTACATCTTCTCTCCCTATTTGCCCCTGATTTTCTATGATTCCTTCCAGACCTCTGACCAATGAGCCAAGCCATTCACCACTGCCCAGGAGCCTTAAATACCTACACTACAGGCCTCTTCTTCCTGTTTGGTTACATTCATGTGAAGTCAGTCTGAGTGGAGTTACAATCATGTGTTACACTCATGTGTAAAGCTGCATAATGGTTAAGGCAAGGGAAATGGCCAAAGACACCCAAGATGGGTTAAATTGAGAGGATATGAAGGGACACAGAAGAAGTGTCTCAGACATAAGGAGTGTAGGTTACGGTTAAATTTATGATATAGCCCTTAAAGCACAATTAAGACAATATTGTGTCAGAACTGGGTGAGGAATAGACATTCACCAAACATCCTGCAAATGTAGATGAATGCCTCGCCTTACTTAAGGAGAGGATATGTAATTTCCTGCTTTTTTTTGAGAGGTGGCTACATTATACTCTGAAGGAACATGTTTTTGAGGAAGAACGCATTTTTTAGCTAGCATGTAAGTGGATGCTAGCAGCCAAAGAGTGGACTATGGTGGTTATTTTCCTTTTTAAAAAATGCTTTGGCTGCCTAGCATCTGATTCCCTTAATAAGTGTGGAGAATTTGCAATTGTGTGATGTTGGTGGGAAGTAGGGCCTTGTCTACTGCAATGGAAACTGAAAGTGCCAGATAATTTTTCACCCTGATCCTTCCAATAAGGGCATGAGCACCTAGCTCAACTAGTCAGATGCTCTTGCCTAGGAATTTCTTTTTTTTTTTTAACGTTTATTTATTTTTGAGACAGAGAGAGACAGAGCATGAATGGGGGAGGGTCAGAGAGAGAAGGAGACACAGAATCTGAACCAGGATCCAGGCACTGAGCTGTCAGCACACAGCCTGACGCGGGGCTCAAACTCATGGACCGCGAGATCATGCCCTGAGCTGAAGTCGGACGCTTAACCGACTAAGCCACCCAGGCGCCCCGACTTGCCTAGGAATTTCAATCTGAAGAAAGATCTGCAAATAAGTAATTAATTCATTCCACTAATAAAGATGGAAGCATCCAGTGTCCAGTGACAGCAATGTGTCCTGTCCAGGATGGCAGCAGCAATACCATAACTGCTATTCCTCAAATGTGGCATGACCTTGAATCTGGTTCTGCCTATCTAGATTTTTATAGCTCCTGCTATTTTCCAAACCTGGTTCTTTAGCCTTCCTATTGAGCCTTCCTGAGAACTACCAATATCCTTTCAACAAATTTCTTTTTTTTCCCCTTAAGTTTAGGAAAATTGATTATTATTGTGCATAACAAAAATCCATGCCTGGTATACCAACCGTTACTTACCCAATATTTTTCTATTCTCCCATCATCCTTGCTATTTGAATCTAGATTTTTAAAAGGTCAGCCATGTAGCTCCAGCCAAGCTGCTTACATTCCCACTTCCCTTTCAGCTAAGTGTGTCCACATGACACAGAAATGGTTAATAAGGTGTAATCAAAATTCTGTTAATATATCATATTAGATACACCTTGTGTGTTACCTCCTATTCTTTCAGTATCAACTTGTCCCAGCCCTTAGCCACTTACTCCATCTCAATTATTGCTGTGGTGACAAACTCCATGCTGTATGAAGTTCTACTGCCTGAATCCAACATCCAGAGTCTCTGGCTCTGCCTCTTCCTACCATTCTCAAACTCAGAGGAAGGACTACATTTCAGGACATGGACATTGGTTCCCCTAGTAGCTGTTCAAAGCGCCAGGTAACACCACCTAGAAAAGTGAAAACTTAAACCAACAAGAGGCAGGACGTGGGAGAAAACCAGATGATAAATACTTTTTTTCACTCCTCCATCTACTAGACTGTTCTAAGCCATGGCTTTTCTACATAGCCTGTATGGTGGCATCTACACAGCCTGTATGGTAGCCTGTATACATGGCCAAAAGAGTAGACTTGATCAAACAAAAGCTCTGTCTCTTAGTGCCTTGAGCAGAGAAGCAGTACCTGGCATAGAAGTATATCAAGTTTCACTTACTTGCTTCCTCACTCCTCCTTTATCTCACTCTTGCTACCAGGGGATAGTACCTCCCAATAAGGCATTATTACCTAAACCTTGCCAAGAGCCTTGATTTTTCTAGGGAAACCCTGCCAAAACAATCTCTTTTAAGACCTTTTCTGATAAACAGAGCAGGCTGGCACAGTCCTTTCTCCCTTCTTCCCACCTTGAACATGGACATGATGTCTGAAGACATTTTGTAAACGTTTGGGAAAGGCCAAAAGAATCAACAAAGCACTGGTCCTGACAGAGTCAAGTTGCTGAACCATAGTCAACAGTTTAACTACCTGTAAAACTCTTGCACATGAGAAAAACTGATTTCATTTTTTAAACCATTGAAGTAGGGTTTCCTGATACTTACAGCTGAATAAAATCCTAACAGATATACCTACCCAAGAGCTATATTTCCAATTTCTTAATAGTATGTATTGTCACACAATCAAGGTATTATAATAAAAGCTAAAACTTTTATGCAGAAATAGTTGTCTTTGATTTTGCTTTGTTTATGTGAAGCATGGCTCTCGATCCAATTTCCAGTAAACATAGTGAATATTTCCACCTCTCTTATCTGGCCCACTCTGCAATTCCATATGCTCCTTACCATCTCTCTGGGAGTTCTTAAGCCTCCTACTTTTGAGTTTCTCTCCAATGTTTATGTTTTTGATTTCTGGGTCCCTTTCACTGAGGCTTCCTTACAAACACATATTACACAGATCTTCTCTGAATACTGTGTGTGTGTGTGTGTGTGTGTGTGTGTGTGTGTGTGTGCACGTGCACGTGCGTGCATGCTGGGTCACTGAGAGATTCATCTGTGTTATGGAAAGGGAGAAATGCCAGATTTAAAACAAACAACCAAACAGATGCGTGCATGCACATGCACACACAAACACACACACACACACACACACACACACACACAATCTTCTAGAAACTACTAAGAACAGAGTAAAAAGGGGCAAGTAAGGGATTCTGTCCTATCCTCCATTATTTTAGGCCTCCAGCAGAGAAGAGAAATACATATTTTAGTCCTTCAGTGATCTAAGACTTAGAATCACTTACAACCAATGATAGCAATGGAGAATCCTTCAATCTGGCAGCGCTGGAATAGATATGTAAAAGAAAGACCCTAGGGGTGACTGGGTGGCTCAGTTAGTTAAGTGTCTGACTCTTGATCTCACCTCAGGTCTTTATCTCAGGGTCGTGAGTTCAAGCCCTGCATTGGGTTCCATGCTGAGCATGAAGCCTACTTTAAAAAAAAAAGACCCTAAACTTCTTCTAGTTTTTTAAATTTTTTTTAATGTTTATTTATTTTTGAGACAGAGAAAAGAGGCAGAGTGTGAGAACAGGAGGGGCAGAGAGAAAGGGAGACACAGAATTCGAAGCAGGCTCCAGGCTCTAAGCTGTCAGCACAGATCCCGATGCAGGGCTCGAACTCACGAGCAGTGAGATCGTGACCTGAGCCGAAGTCAGACGTTCAACCGACTGAGCCACCCAGGTGCCCCAAAGACCCTAAACTTCTGATTGCTTCATAGATTAGCAGAGTCTATCCTTTGTGAAAGAAAATGGAAGAGATACCAGATTTATAATAATATATACCAAAAAAACTACACTTTATTCATATAAATTTAATAGGTATAATCTCCTCCGATGTTCAGTATATTTTATTATTTCTCAAAATTATTTTAGAATTAGCTCAAAGACCCATATAGCAGATTGACAAGAAGTCCAGTATCACATTCTTAGGCCTCTCTTGTCTCTTCTTAACTATCCTAGAACCTTGTACTACAAAGGAGTTCTGCAGAACTTTCCCTCCAAAATAAGACAGAAAGAACCTTGCTGTCTATCTTCCAATGATGCTACAGAACATTGGATCTCCTCCTCTGTCATTGTTCATCTTGCCTACAAAAGATTTTCATATGCCCCTACCCTCCAGGTACCCAGAGATCACCAACCTCCTCCAGAAAGAGGCTACTCAAAGGCACTTTCACTATTCTACAACCAGGGTACCCCTTACCAATTTTCTAGGTTCTCCATTTTCCTACAAAGTCTTAGTGCTCCCAAAGGCACTATGTAGAACTGACTCAGTCCTCTCTACAGTGGAACCCGCAACCACTAGCCCACTGCACAATCTCAAAGAACCAGGCAGGAGTTGGGTCACTTTGCTTTTCAATCTCCCAAACACAAAAGATTCCTTTCCTTTCTCAACAAAGGAAGATGGACCTTCAAATTATGCAGGGCTATCTATAGATGGATGTGTTCAGAATCGGCCACAGATGCCTGGAAACACCTTTGGCTCCATAATCACAAAGGCTTAACCTCTAAATGGAAAAAATACCTTCTGATCCTCAAAGTGTAAATTATTACTTCATGACCATCAAGGGAACTTTTAGGCATCCCTCTTCCCAAAAGCTATGAAAATAAAATACAAGTATAGCATTTAGTAGATTCCCTCCTTCACACACAATAACCAGGAAGAAAATTTAATGGAAACATTCTGCTGTATAATGGACCCCCTACTGGTTTGTCTGCACAGACTCTCAAATTCTGAAAAATGGCCTGTACCATCCATATAGTCAAGCAGTAGTCTTCCAATCTTCCTCTCTTTTTTTCTGCCTTTTCTGGTTTAATTTGAACATTTTATATGATTCCGTCTTCTCTCCTCTCTTAGTATAATCAATCATTATTCTTTATTAATTTTTTAATTGTTGTCCTAGAATTTGCAACATACAGTTACAAACTAATTCCTCTCTGCTCACCTTAGAACATTGCTCATTCATTTCACTTGTCCATAAGCTATAATCACCAAATACAGAATATTATTTTCAGCAGTTGTCTATTAGATAAATTCAGAATAAAAGATTTTATTTTACCTTCACTTAATCCTTCTGTAACATTCCTCTTTCTTTATGTAAATCCAAGTTTGTGAACTATTTCATTTTCCTACTCTCCGAAGAACTTCTTTTAACATTTCTTGCAAGGCAGGTTTATTGGTGACAAATTCCCTCAATTTTTATTTATCTGAGAAAGTCTTTATTTCTTCTTCACCTTTGAATAATTTCAATGGATACAGAAATGCAGGTTGGTGGCTTCTTTCAAGATCTTAAATATTTTTCTCTATCTTCTTGCTTACCTGGTTTATAAAGAGAAGTTCTATGTATTCTTATCCTATTCTTCTGTAAGTAAAGTATTTTTTTTCCCTTTCTGGCTTCTTTCAAGATTTTCTCTGTCTTAGGTTTTCTGAAGTTTGAATATAATATGACTAGAGGTAAACTTTTTGGTATTTATCTTTCTTGGTGCTCCCTGATTTTGCTGGAACTCTGGTTTGGTGTTTGTCATTAGTTCCAGGAAATAGCCATTATCAATGCAAATATTTCTTCTTCTTTTTTCTCTCTTTCCTCTCCTTTTGGTAGTCCCATTACATGTATTACTTTTCATAATTGTTCCATATTTCTTGAATATTTCATAACTTTTTTTCCATTATTTTTTCTCTTTTGCCTTTCAGTTCATGAAATTTCTATTGACATATCTTTAAGCTCCCTGATTCTTTCCTTGGGCATGTGCAGTCTACTGATGAACCCATCAGAGTCATTCTTTATTTCTACTACAGTGTTTTGTTTTGTTTTTTATTTCTAGCATTTCCTTTTTATTTCTTTCCATCTCTGGGCTTACATTACCCATATGCTCTTGTATATTGCCCACTTTTTCTATCAGAGCCCTCAGCCTATTAATCATAGTTATTTTAAATTCCTTGCCTGATAATTCCAAAATCTCTGCCATATCTGAGTCTGGTTCTATTGCTTACTTTGTCTCTTCAGATTTTTTGTGTTGTTGCTTTTTAGCATGTCTTCTAAATTTTGTTGAAAGCGAGATATAATGTATTGGGTAATAGGAACACAAGTAAGTTGCCCTTTAATATGAATGTTTTTCTGGCTAGAAGTTACACTGTGTCTATCGTTTGCTGTAATTTTAGGTGTCTGAGGCTTCAATCTCCTCTAGGGTCCTTTGTTTGATCTCTTCTGTTGCATTTGCGTTTCCCTGTAAACTCCTTCTTAAATAGAGTTTGAGCCTTCCAGTCATTTCAGCTGTAATTCTGTAATTATACAGGAGTCTTGTGATGTCATGATAAGGGGTGTCATGGAGGCAAGCATTCTGTAATTCTATGATTATGTTTCAATCTTGCAGTGGGCTTGTGCCCCTGGGGTGTGACTTCTAAGCTCTCCCCTCTTCCACACACACATGCTCACACGAAGCACGAAAGTCAGCAAGAGCTGCAGTTAGGTATTTCCTTTCCTACATTTCACTGAGACCCTATAAAATAAATGACCACCCTAAGTTTTTAATTCCAAACCTATTCCACACTCAAGTGTCCAGCAATTCATCAATTACAGTTTAATTTTTCCTAACTGTTTCTGGTTCCAGTGGCTTCTACTCCCAGAAAGCTATGATACTCTATAGCTGCCTGTCTCTCCAGTTTGAGGAGTGTTGGTTTATCCTGTGATCTCAATTCACTGATGGATCTAAAAAGAGTTATTGATTTTAGGTTTGTTCAGCTTTTTTCTTATTATGACAATGGTAGTGACAATTTCCAAGCTCCCTACATGCTAAAGCAAAAACCAAAAGTTTAAATCTTTTTTTTTTTTTTCAACTTACGGGAATAAATGTTTTTTGTTCTTGGGAAGGAATAATATAGCAGATGCCAATTTCCCTTTCTGCAATGTGTACAATAAATTCCATTCAAATTCCCAATCGCTTCTTTCTTAGAATTAAAAATATATTTTTTAAATTCATCTAAAAAATTAAAGATGTAACAAATAGCCCATGAAATATTTATTTATTTATTTTTAATGTTTTATTTTATTTTGAGACAGAGAATGAGTGAGGGAGGGGCAGAGAGACAGGGAGACACAGAATCTGAAGCAGTCTCCAGGCTCTGAGCCACAGCAGAGAGCCCAACATGGGGCTCAAATCCAAGGACCCAACATGGGGCTCAAATCAAGATCATGACCTGACCTGAAGTCAGACACTTAAAGAACTGAGACACCCAGGCATTCCTAGCCCATAAGATATTTAAAAATTAAGGAAGAAAAAGGGCCTGTTCTACCAGATATCAAAACACATTACAAAGCTATAGTAATTAAAATAGGAACTATGCCAAAATGTACATCCAGATAAATTAGCACAGGATAAGTGATGCAAAAATAGACCAAAGTTCATTTGAGAATCCATTCTGTGACTAAAGTAGAATTTCATGTCAGAGTGAGAAAATAGGGATTATGCAATAAGTGTTATTGAAACAACTGGTTAAACATTTTGGGGGAAAGGGAGAATGAAGTAAGATCTACCTTGATACCTTGAAACAAAATAAATTCCAAACAGTTCAAAGTTTTAAATATTAAAAATTAAACACTAAAAGTGCTAGTAGCAAGGAAGATGGTTGGCTTAAATGCATCCTTGCTGCTCTCTCTTCCAAGCTCTAATCCAACTCCCAACAGCCTCCACTGTTTTCAATCTTATTTTTTTTAATAATTAAGATACTTAATGCAATAAATTTTCACTTGAGTTTAGTTTTATCCATGTAACGTAAGCTCTAGTGTGAAGTGTTCTCTTGTATATAATGTCTTAATCAATTTGAATTTTCCTTTTGTTTAAGTTTTTTAACATTTATTTATTTTTGAGACAGAGAGAGACAGAGCATGAGTGGAAGAGGGGCAGAGAGAGGGAGACACAGAATCAGAAACAGGCTCCAGGCTCAGAGCTGTCAGCAAAGAGCCTGACACAGGGCTTGAATTCACAGACTGTGAGATCATGACTTGAGCCAAAGTTGGATGCACCCCTGGATGCACCCAGGCACCCCTGAATTTTCCATTTTGATTACTGCTTTGATCCAAGAGTATCTCTTAAATTCCAGGTAATTAAGTTTTTTAGTCATCCTTTCATTATTCATTTTTCAGAAGTTTTGAAGGAAATTTGAACCTAAAATCTTTATACCCAGACAAACTAGCATCAAGGAGAGGAAACAAAATTAAAAATTTGTACACATACAAGTACTCAATAAACTTACCACACACATTCTCTGAAAGAATTAATTACATACTCCATAAAAGTGAAAAACAATTCAGAAAAAAGGCAAGATTTGAAATTAAAAAGTGATGAGCAAATGAACCAGTATATTTTACAATAATCAAAATAATTATTAAATAATTATTAGTACACAAAATTGATAGATGAAATAATTATTGGTACAAAAACTTAATAACTAAAAATCCTGGAGAATTTCAACATGCAAGGTAAAGGAAGACTGAAAGAAGAAGGAAAGAACTGAAAACAAACAAAATTTCTTGTCTTGAAGCAGGGAGTGTGGGAGCAAGGGCTGATATAAATACTAATTAATTTGAAATATCCAGATAAACTTAAATATGTACTTTAAAATGTAGGTGAAACCACGCAAAGAATAGGACTAGCATATTCAGCTTCCAAACCACTAGAGGAAAAGAAGTAAAATTTTAAAAAATATAATCAATATATCAAAAAGATGAGAAAGGAATCAGAAATAGAAAGGGAAGGAAAGAAGAAAGTGAGAAGAGCATGAGGAAAATTAGAAGGAATGCATGGCAAATGAAACTGTAAAGTAAGATATCAGTATCGTATCCAAAGATGTTATTAATCACAAGAAATGCTGCTGTTTTAAATTTCTCAATCAGACTGTGGGAGAATAAAATCCCGCTATATTTCGTGTAATGTATCATAGATAAAATAATTTTTGAAATATTTTTTAAAATTTGACTTTTAAATTTCAAATTCAAAATCAGAAGTCAATAAGAGAAAAACAAATACCATACAATTTCACTCATACGTGGAATTTAAGAAATAAAACAAATGAATAAAAAAAGAAAAGAGATAAGCAAAAAAAAAAAAATTCTTAAATACAGAGAACAAACTGGTGGTTGCCCGAGGGGAGATGGGTGGGGGGGATGGGTGAAATAGATAAAGGGGATTAAGAATACACTTATCTTGATAAGCACTGAGAAATGTATAGAATTATTGTATCATTACATTGTACACCTGAAAATAATATAACACTATGTATTTTTTAACATTTATCTATTTAATTTAAAAAAATTTCTTTAACTTACATCCAAGTTAGTTAGCATAAAGGTCAATAACAATTTCAGGAGTAGAATCCAGTGATTCATCCCCTACATATAACACCTAGTGCTCATCCCAACAAATGTCTTCCCTAATGCCCCTTACTATAAACTGGATTATAGTTCAATTTTTAGAAATTGGAAAACTTGAAAATAAAGGTAAAAAGGATATAGCAAGCTAATGTTAACAAAGAGAAAACAGGAATAAAAATACTACTATTATATAACAGAGAATTTAAAGCAAATAGTATTAATGTGAAAAGAGGAATATTTCATATGAATAAAAAGCTTACTCCAATGAAAGTCTGTGAAAGTTTGAATCTTTTAGTATCTGAAAACATCAGATCTCAAGCCTTATCAAGCATAAAAATTTGACGGGAAACTTCTTAAAAATGCTGATTCTCATGGTCTGTCTCCATTTCTACCACCAGTTCAGTGCAACTTATCATTTACCTGATTTACAGCAACATCTTCCTATCAGGTCAAAATTGCAATTAAAATTTAAACTTGAGGCTGGGGCGCCTGGGTGGCTCAGTCGGTTGAGCGTCCGACTTCGCTCAGGTCACGATCTCACGGTCCGTGAGTTCGAGCCCCGCATCAGGCTCTGTGCTGACAGCTCAGAGCCTGGAGCCTGCTTCGGATTCTGTGTCTCCCTCTCTCTCTGGCCCTCCCCCCGTTCATGCTCTGTCTCTCTCTGTCTCAAAAATAAATAAATGTTAAAAAAAAAAAAATTAAACCTGAGGAATTAAATGAGATTGAGAGAAGGACTAGTAACTGGTTCAAGGTTACACAGTTAGATAGTGGCTGAGACCATTATCAACAAACACTTAAGAGTTGGGAGAATTGACAAAAAAAAGCATTGATTCAAATCGATTTCACATCAAAAAAAAAATACACACACACACACACACACATATATTTCTTTCTTTCACATCAAGACTGTTTTTTCTAGAGCTTACATTTTGCTCACAACATCAAGTTTCTGCATAGATGCTCCATGTAGGCAAAGCTGACCAAATGTGGGACAGCCATGAGTCAGAGACCAGACAGACCTATCTGGATGAGTCAGGAAATCATGGAAGGTTACACCATGGACCAAAAAAAAAAAAGAATGAAGCAGAGAGTAAACATATTGCAGCTGGTAAATAACACAGCTCAGACTCAAATCCATTATACCATCCTGGGGGATCTGAAAGAAGGTTACGGGCAGAGATTTACCAGAAATTTTCATAGTCAGCCAGGTGGTCAAAGACAAGGAAATGCAACCAACAGGGACAGGCAATAAATAACCAGCAAACAAATGGATTATAGATAGGACCAGGTGGAAGGTGGGGAGTACAGTACTGAGGAAAACCATGGAGAGCAAAACTGCACACAATGGAGTAAAAGGTAGAATATAGTGCTAGCAACCTGACAGTATCCAAGTCCTTTAAAAACCAGGATAGCAGACAGGAAACCAACCCAGGAATTCAGGCAGGAAAAGTGAGAACAGAAAACATCTACACTCACACAGCTTACTAATGATGTTAACATAGCCTTATTATTCTACTGTCTCCATCAAAATGACATTACTATTCCAAGAAACTCTTGCTCAGGAAGATAAACATTCAAACAACTATAATATTTAATGAATATCAATTTGTACATCTCTGTAGTAGATAGTAGCAAATGATAATTTACTTCTCAAGATTCTTTGAATCCTCTCACCTCAAACCCTCATCTTTCTACGTCTAGTCCTAAGCTATTATATCAGGATTCTTATCCAATCCTAATCAAGCCCTCATATTGCAAGACCTGCCTTAAAACCACATTAAGAAAATTCACAAATGTTCCAACTTTACCTTTCCACCTTGAGACACTGCTAAAACTCTGTTTAAGGTAGTGCTCTCCTTACTGGTTAGGAAAAAACTCAACTTTATCTTACTTACAAGTTGTCACAGTGAAATTTTCAAGGATCCAGCACTTGACAATACTGGAGGTACAATTTGGAGGTCCAAATCCAACCAAGACCTTCTCATTGCCATGTGGCAAGGTCCAACTTAACCCATTTCTCCCCAGATATGTGTAAAACATTCTTAAATAAGAAGCTAAACAAAAACTAAAACTGACTGTAGAAAGTCTAATAAAGGAAAGACTCATCATACTTTATCCTGGCCCTTGTAACATGCCTGTCCTTCCAGGTAAAAAACCCCAATAGGCCATAGATTCACCAGGTCCTTGGGCCATAAATAAAAGTCATTCAGGGCTTTCCTGTAGTACTAAACACCAATACTCTTTCATTTTAGGTGCTCCCTGAGACTTCATGTTACACAGTTGTAGATCTGTGGCTGCTTTCTCTAAGTGTCCTATTAGGTCAAAATCTTTGATACTTGTTTGCATTCTGTAAGGAAAATCAACAATATACTTCAACTGTTATGCCCCAGTGATTTACTAAGGTATCTACTACTTTTCATAAACCTCAGTAGGGATCATAGGAATCTTACATTTCCCTGTGATTTTTATTGTTTTGCAATATGTGGATGATCTTTATTGTGTTCTAAAACAAGGTTAAACTCTAAGACTAACTCCATACATCTACTGAATGTTTTAGCTCAGTAAAAGCATATTTCCAAAGAGAAGGCAAATGATTTCAAGTAAATTCATTATATAGGACAGGGATTGACAAACTATAGCCACAAACCAAATCCATCCTACTGCCTACTTTTATAAATAAAATGTTATTGGAACAAAGTCATATCCATTTATTTATATACCGTCTATGGTTAATTTAACATTAGAATACCTGAGCTAAATAGCTGTGACAGAGACTGTATGCTCCACCTTTCAGGGTTCCCATATCCAATTCCAATGGGGGGGGTTGTTCCTTCTCCCCCAAATACCAAGCTGACACTATCTACCCAGAGAGAGCATCTACCCAGGGTTCAGTCCTACAAGACTGCTTCCCACCCCCCACTTTAGATGCCAGTCACAAGCCCCAGGCTATTACCGTTGCTTCAGACCAACTGGCCATAGATTGGAGGTTCCAACAACTCCCTCCTTAGGTTTGATTAACTTGCTATTGTGGCTCATAGAACTCAAACACATACATGTACCAGTTTATTAAAGGATATAATAAAAGATACAAATTCACGTCCAGATGAAAAGATACATAGGCAAGGTATGGGGAAAGGGCTCACAGTTTCCATGGTCTTTGCAGGTATGCCACTTTCCCCACATCTCCACATGTTCACCAACCTGTAAGCTCTCTGAACCCAGTCCTTCAGGGCTTTTATGGAGCCATCACTGCATAGTCATGACTGACTAAGTCATTGGCCATTGCTGATTCAACCCTCATTCCTGGAGATCTCCTCAGAGATCAGGGGATAAGGCTGAAAGTTTCAAACCTCTCATCATAGGGTTGGTCCTCCTAGCATCTGGCACCCACCCTTGGGCGGGGTACAAAATTTGTCTTCATTAATATAACAAAAGACACCTTTATTGCCCTTATTATAGGAAATTCCAAAGATTTAAGGAGCTGTGAGCCAGAAACCATGAAGAAGACCAAATACATATATGAAATACTATTCTTATATATTCTTGTAAATATATGTCTGATAATACATTTCTTATAAATCATATTATCACACCCACAAAGATATTTACTATTTGGTCCTTTACAGAAAAAGTAAAAGTCACACCCTGATCTAGGATACAATTTATCCCAAGGAAACGAGTCTCTTACTCTTAACCAACCATAGGCCCTTCAAATTTTTACTAGGCCAGGTACAATTAAGATCAATCTCACTGACCCAAGTACAATGGATTCTCAACTTTTCTAATTGCCACTTCACTATATGACTTAGCCAAGTTTTTAATAACAAAACCTCTTCCTTGGGAATGTAAACATGGACAGGTCTAATTAATATTAGCTCTCCAACAATCTTGCTCTCTGTGCAGACCCTCGACATTTGGACTCAACTCCATGAAAATTATAAGAGATCAATAGCTTACTAACCTCTCCTTCTTAAACCTGTGGCAAAAAGCCTACCCACCTTCTCAATAATTGCAGCATCTAAACCAGTAGAGATGTCTACAGACTTGGTTTTATGGTATCCTTTAAATTTGATGGCCCCTCATGCTGTACAGTCTTTGCTGCTCACTGAAAATGCACAACACTTCTTAGGAAGTAGGCTTACCTCATATGAAATCCTATTTTCTCCCTCACATTATTTCCATTCATCATCACAATACTTTAAAATCCTTCTACTTTTCTTCCATTACTTGAAACAAGAAACTCATGACTATGTAACCTCTGTTCACAAATTATTTATGGCCTGAATAGATTTATTAGAAACCCTTTAGAAAATACAGATATATATTGTATTTGTTGATGGGTCATATCTTAAGACTGACATAGCAAAATATTAAGTGAGAATATCACCCTTTACCAGAAGCAAAATCTGTCCAGATGGAAGAACTCACCAAAGTTTGTCAGTTAGATAGAAATAAAAGGAAAATTTCCACTAATGCTAGCTGTGCTTTGGGGGGTAGTCCCTAATTTTTGAGTACTTTGTAAATAAGGGTGTTTTTTTTTAAATTTAGAGAGACGGAGTGCAATCAGGGAAGAGGGTCAGAGACAGAGAGACAGACAGACAGAGAGAGAGAGAGAGAGAGAGAGAGAGAGAGAGAGAGAGAGACTCTTAAGTAGGCTCCACACAATGAGAAGCCTGACACGAGGCTCAATCCCAAAACCCTGGGATCACAACCTGAGCTGAAATCAAGAGTCGGATGTTCAACCAACTGAGTCACTTAGGCACCCCTGTAAAAAGGGTTCTTAACCCCCAACAGGAAACCCAATTCAATATGGTCAACAAATTAAAGAACTTTTGTGTGTTCTGATGTTTCCTAAGGAGATGACTATTACAAAGGTGAGGCTCATACAAAAGAGATAACACAGAGGCTAAAGTAAATCCTGCTGATCTTTATGCCAGACAGCAGCACTCCTAAGATCCTAGCCCTAATGACAACCTGAGAGATTAAAATTTGGGGGATATTTTTTTTAAAAGGCTTTTATAGAATGCCAGTCATTAGATTCAGAGTCAGGAAAAAGTACTGGGAAAAATCTAGATATAAATTGCACAAGGATATATAACACTGTACGTTAACTATACTGAAATCAAAATTTTAAAAAATTTAAAAATATGTATTTTAATTTAAAAAAATAAATTGCACAAGGGTAATCTCTGGCATTCTAAGAATAGCTTCTTAAAAGTACCATAGAACCTCAAATGAAAACTTGCAAGAATTTTATGTGAGGACACTGCAAGGACAAATTGGTCACTAAACTCAGTGAACATTAATGGGGAAACTTCACTAAAATTTCTGAGGGTGTTCCTAGTACATATCTCATCTGTGGGTAGCATGATCCTGGTAAAACTGTAAAAGTGGTACATGAACAAAGCCCAATCCTCAGAGTCCCTTTCAATAACTCCAAATTAATTTCATATGTCTACTTGCTTGCAGTGGGTTTGGAATGTATCCTATATACTGTTTTCTTCTTGGAATGGACTGAACACTTTCCTTGATGGAAAGCTTACAGCACTAAGAGTAGCAGAGTGTGTGTGTGTGTGTGTGTGTGTGTGTGTGTGTGTGTGTGTTGTATTATCAACCTACAGAATTCCAACCTATTGCTCTAAGGATACCTATTTTACTGGGTGTATTGGGTAGACTCTAAGATGGCCCCCCATGATTCCTATTTCCTGGGGCTCATACCTTTGTGTAATCCCCTCCCTTTGACTGTGGTCAGAACCTGTGATTTGCTTCTAATCAATACAATATGACAAAGGTGATGAGATACCACTCCTGTTGTTGTTGTATAAGATTTGTCTTACCGGCAGACTCACCCTAAAGATCTCCTTACTGACTTCATGAAGCAAGCAGCCATGTTGGGGAAGTCCACATGACCATGGCAAGAAATAACAGGCAATTTCTAGGAGCTGGGAACAGCCTCTAGCCAACAGCTAGCAAGAAGCTAGAACTCCCAGGTACAACCACAAGGAAATGGATTCTTCCAATAAATTCAGTGAGGTCAGAAGCAAATTCTCTCCCAGTAGAACCTTCATATGAGAATACAGCCTACCAACACCTTGACATCAGCCGTGTGAAATCCTAAGCCAAGGACCCCGTCAGGTTGTACCCAGACTCTTGACCCACAAAAAAGATAATAAAAGCACTTTTTTTTAAGTCAGTAGGTCTTGAGTAACTTGTTACACAGCAGTAAAAAACTAATACACTGGGACTGTTACTTAAGAGCTTTGCAAAGTTCTGCCATTTACTCAGAAAGGTTCCTGTCGATATCAGCCCCAATCATCAGGAAAGATGGAAAGAATAAATAGGATTTGTAAGCCTGAAATTAGCAAAATTTTCAAGATTCTTAAACTTTTATGCCTTAAGGTATTACCACTGGTTTTAATGATAATAAAGTTATCAGTTCTCTCTGGGGTTCATCAACTCTCCCCCATAAATTAGTGACTGGTCAACCCATGCATTAAGAATTATCACCTCTTTGGGGCACCACGCTGGCTCAGTAGGATTATCACCTCTTTTAGCCTCCACAATATTGCAAACAGACACAGTCAAATATTACAGGGAACTCATGCAATATACCCAGTATAACATCGATAAGTATCAGCAGCCTTTCTTTCACATCACCCTATAAACAACACACACATTTATATGACCTGAATCCTGGAACTTCTGTGACTGAACTTTCACAGAAATAGAAATTGAAAGTGAACTAGAGAAAGAGAACTAGGGAAGAGAACTCCGATCTATTTGGAGGCTAAGTCACTTTCACCAATATCACAATAACACACACTACTCCTCTTTTGTTTTAGAGCTACCTGATTTTATTAATATTCCAAGTTTTATTGCCTGGCACCAAACCATTCTTGATGGGTAGTGCCAAAATGTTACAAATCTACTTTCAGCCCTGTTTTGGGCAAAGACATTTCATAGGTGGCTTCCAATGACTGCTATTAAATTTGTTGCATAAAAACCTTCTGGTTGTTTTTATTACCTCGGTAAGCCAATACCTGCCTTCACGATAATCCCTGACATCACTTAGAATCCATTTTTGTATAATAGCTTACCCTCTAGAAACTGTTACCTTCTAGGAACTGTTGATAGGTCATATATTTTAAAGAGAAAACTGAATCTTAATTTGAGAACCAAAACTCTAACCCTTCTCATATTTCTTTACTTCATACTATACAAGAGATTCCAAAAATAGAGAGAATTTTGCATGCTATGGTTCAGAAAATACAGAAGAGGTAGACAATGCCATTACAGCCATAGAACTCCTTGCCTGGAAGGTCCATGTAATCTGATAGATGGTGGATCAGAACAGAGCCATTTTGGATATAATATTGGCCTCTTGAGGGTAAACCTGTACTATTTTAGGGGAAGAATGTTGCACTTAGATCCCTGCAGGCCTCTCTGGGATCTTTAACATTATTCAAAATAACCATCAAGCAAATACAGAATCATAAATTTAGGTAGTATAGATAATCAGCTGGTTCTGTGGGCTCTTTAGATTGGGGATAGGCTCTATTCTCTTGGTTTAAATTGGGAACCCTTGGTTTCTGGCTAAGAAGTGGACAATGAACTCCAATCATAGTATTGGCCCATATTGCTACAGTGTTTAGAGGTGTGATCTCTAGAGTCTTAAATACTGCTGTATAACTACTGCCAAATGATCCACCCATATGTCTTACTTGTGATGTGAATAACCAAAAAGAACAGAAAAACCTGACACACACATCCCACCACCACACACACACACTCTGATTGGTCAAATGCCCAAATGTTGATGGTCTAGCTTTCAGCTCAGGCTTAATGACCACAAGGTGGGACACTCAGAAGCAAAATCTTCCACAACCACACAGCTTACTATCAACATCAACATGACTATACTATTACCCAATATTCACTAACAGGGCTTTACTATTTCTAGAAATTCTTGTCCAGGAAGATAAAAGTTGCAAATCGTCTGTATTATACGTTTTAGAAAATTCCTCCATAAACATTTAAATGAACATCAAATGGTTCAACTCTTTGATGGCATCAAATGAAAGTTTATCTCCAGGATTGTTTGAATGTCCACCTTCAAAATTCTTGCCTTACTGCCTTTTCCACTTCCACACTATTATATCACGATCCTTGACTGAACTTGATACTGAATATCAAGCCCTGATATTGCAAGACTTGCATTAAACTAGATTCCAAAACCTTATAATAACCATAATTTTTCCCTCTCCATTCTGAGATGCTACTAAGACTCTCTCAAAGTAATGTTCTCCCTTACTACAACAATATTAGGCTCAGCTTTGTTTTGGTGTCATTTTTGAGAGGTCACAGTTTAACAAGGGTCAGTTAGGAGAACTGGGGAACTGAGGAATAGGAGAGGGGCTTGGTTTAGAATTCAGAAATGACAGTAAACTCTAGAAGAACCAGCTATAAGGCAATGTGGACTCACAGATTGAGGAGCCCTTTTATTTGTTGTATCTAAATCCTGTTTCAAGCATCTGCAATGGCATGGAGCAGGGGCTATTTCCAGCTATAGGTAATGAGGAAGAGGGACAGCAAGGTAGACAGGTGATTAAAATGTTTGCCTTTGGAGAGGAGCAAGGACAATGGAAGTTAACTAGAATTTATAAATTTTATCCCCAAGTGCACATTTAAATGCTGGAAACTTGGAATCTTATTTTGAAGCTGGTTTAGGGCAATTGAGGAAGGAAAGGGTCCAAGAGAACTCTTACCTGTATTTTATTCATGGATAAGCTCTCCCATCTCTCTGTGGCCAGGTTTTTACCATGTACAAAGTATAAATGGTAATTACTTTCTCTAGTCTCTTCATTTTTTATTCCCTTGCTCCTTTGCTTTGCTCTACTGTACTTTTATTTCTCCTTTCTCTTTTACCCCCCTCTCTTTTCTAATTTGCCATGTTCCCTTCATCTTTTGTTACAGAAACATGTCTACAGGAAAAACACTCGTTAGGACCTAAGAACTGAAAACTGGAGGAAAAAATTAATATTCAAATAAGAATTTGTTGAAAGAACTAACATGAATAAGTTATATGTCCCATGTCTATGTTTCAATATCTGTCATAGCAGGTAAAGAGATCAACATTATCTGCAAATGCTTCACATTTTCCAGCCAACGTTTAATCATCCAAAGGCTGATGATTATCCAGCTTTCTTGCTTTGATCCTTGAGAGGAAAACTGGCATAATGTAGGAGAAAGAACACTAGCCAAGCTTGATAAGTCTTGGCTTTTTCACTTATTAGCTTTGAGCCCTTGGGCAAGCTACTGAACCACTCTGAAGCTCAAGTGCCAAAAGAGACTGTCCACTTTACTATGTTGTGAAGGGCCAATAAGATAATGCTTGCCTGTAAAGTCCCTGATGCATTAACAGTAGTGACTATTATCATCACAATGTAATAAATATTTATGGATTGTTGCTGGCTTCCTCATTGTAAAAAAAAAAAAGGGGAGACTGGGAAATCATAAAACTGGACTGGCAGCACCATTGCAAAGTTTAAGAAAGTGCTTTGTAAACTATAAAATAAACTGCAAAATCAAATAAGGCTTTCTTTCCCTTCTACATATCTTAAAATGTTTACTGTTTATTACCAGCTTCAAGGAAAATGAACTTCAAACCAAGCAGTTATTTCCCATAACTAGTCAAGAGAGGGAGTTGGAACTACTGCTTCAAATGAGATTTGAAACATCTATGAATCTGGCCCCTCTGTGCCATGTGCCACCCCACCATGTTCAGTGAAAATGGATATTCCTTTCCATTTCCTTTTCCTCCCTGTAAGGTGTTACGGAAACAAGAAGACTTGGAGTTTAGACACGCCTAAATTTAATTCTTGACTTTGCCTTAAAACAAAGAAATTAATATCTACTCCACAGAAAAAAAACAAAATAATTTTTGTGAGGCTCATGGTAGCCCAAAGATTGACTTTTTTCTATCCTGAGGGCTTACAACTTAAAACAACTTCAGTGTGCACATTTCTCCTTGATTTCTGACACCACATGCCTCAAGTTTTAATCACATCTCACAAACCTACCTTCAAATTATGACTCTTCCACTAAATTATTCAACCTCAGTTTCCTCTTCTATTAAATGGAGATAATAATAGAACGTAGTTCATAGAGTAAGGAGAACAGATGAGAAAGTGCATCCAAATGCTTAACCTGGTGTCTGGCACATAATAAATTTTAGCCAGCAGAACTATAGTAATAGTAATAGCATTAACATTCCAGATATATTCTAATTCTCATCTTAACACTCAGATGGGTCAGTAGCAAAGCTATTGAGGTAGTTTGCCACTTTTTCCTTCTTAGGTTTCCTTGGCTGTATTTCTCTCTCTCCCTTCCCAGGACAGTTCTGTTTCAGTTCAGCTGTTGGCTGGAACATCTGGCAGGGTGCCCACCCTGACGTTTTCTGTTTATGGAGCCAACAGGGTGGGGAGGTGGGGGGTTTGATCATCTTGACCACTGAGACATTGGAATCTGTTGAGTTAAACATTGCTCTACTGTTACCATCCCCTCCCTTTTTTTCTCCCTCCCTGTGAATGAATCTGGAAAGAATGAACCTGAAGTCTATCTTGAACAGCTATAAAACCTTTATGGTACGTGGGCTGCTCCTCGAGGAGTAGGGCATTAGCCTCCCTGTTCGTTCCTGGAGTAAACATAACGTGTCAGCATATTCCCTAACACAGGGTCAATGTCTGAGGGAGCGGTGCTGTCGGTGCCTGGCACCTGCTGGTGTGGAGAGGTCAGCTGGCAGCAATACACCACAATCAGCTTTGATGACTGCATTAAGTACAGAGCTCACTGCTCCAGTGCCTTTTAATTCACCAAGTAATATTTATCCTGTGACAGCAACATCTCCAAGACTCTACACTTTTGCTCAACCTCCTAAACTTGCAGAATTAATTCTGTAAGAACATATACTGTATTCTTCTGTAAGAAAATATAACATAAAATAATATACACACATATATGACAGAATGTATTATATAGTACTTACTATCCAACATTAAATTTGCACTGATTTTCTAAGTTATCTCTATGGGAAGAACCTAAAGTAGAATTTTTCTCTTTCTTGGAGGCACATGCTAATTCTTGATTCAGGATTTAGAACCGCCCTGCTGTGCTGTTTTATGTCATCCATAAAATGCTGCCTCCCTAATGGCAACAGTCTGTCTCTAGACCCTCAGTCTATGATTTATCACAGGAGCCATCTTTAAGGGATCTGTGGCACCATACCATAACTAGTGCCTGCTTACGTGAAACTTTTCAAGTTGTAATACCAGATCTGTAACCCTTTTTGAGTCTATGGAAGGGACAAGAGAAAGCATAATTCATTTTACTGGAAGTCAGCATTATTATTCTTTCTGTCTTTATCCTATGCCCGCCAAACAGTCATGTCCTATCGCCAGTAATTTTCCTCCAGTCAGTTCTCCAAAGGCCTCTCTGGCCAGAGTCCTCCAAGACTCCTCATCTCTATGGCACATTCTATATTATCATTTGGGTTTTATTGTAGAACCAATTAGACCATATTCTGGGCAGAACTGTTCATTGCTTACAAGCATCAGGCCGCCAAATAGCTAGTGGCAGCGAATAACAATTGTCATAATGATTGATATATTTACCTTTGCTTCATGACATAACCCTGGGAGGTCAGTTCAGAAGTGCCAGCTCCACATTACTAACAAAGATTATGAAGTTAAGATGTTTGTTCTCGGGGCACCTGGGTGGCTCAGTTGGTTAGCATCCAACTGTTGATTTCTGCTCAGTTCATGATCCCAAGGTTGTGAGATCAAACCCTGTATCAGGCTCTGCGCTGAGTGTGGGGCCTACTTAGGATTCTTCCTCTCTCTCTCCCTCTGCTCTTCTCCCCAGCTGGTACTGGAGTATTTGCTTATATACTCTTTGCCTGTCTTCCTACATAGGACTATGAGCCCCATAAGAGGAGAATTTTGTCAGTTTTGCTCACTGCTGAAAATCCCCATCAACTAGCATAGGCCTGGCACAAAGTAGACATTTAGTAAGTCTGCTCTGCTGAATGAATCAAGAAGTGAAGCTATGGTGAACCAAGAGCTGGAAGGCAGAATAATGTGAATTCAATGGAATCTTTCAAGGAACTTAAAGGTTATTTGCTACAACTTTATTATGCCATATTTCAGAAAAACTATTTAGCACCACTGAGGAATCCACTGAAAGACTCACAGCTGGTGACTGGTAGAGAAAAAAACAGATGCCATATCCTCTTCTTGTATCCCCAAATCATACTTCTTTTTATCATTCCTTTCATCTTAGGATAAACCAACTATCAAATAATGTATACTTACACTCTCATCACTAAGCTAAATTATTGAACTCAACGCAAATAAAGAAATTGAGGTCTAATAAGAGGAACTTCAAAGACACCCAAATTAATAACTAAACCTAGAATAATATAGAAAATGGAAAGCACCTTTCCCACCACTTACTGCATATTCCTATTTCCATGTCACCATTATTATGTATTCTTAATGCCCCCTTCAGTTTGCCTTTTATTATGCCAATTAACAGACAGGGAAATTGATATTGAGGCAGAGACCAAGAGGAGAGAATGGTCCAGAAAAACTGACATAGAAGTGCAGTTTTGAGGTGGTTTATGGTCATGATTAACTGCACAGAGACATTTACTAAAGGGGAATAAAGGAGAAGACATTTTGTATCTAATAACCTGACTTTTATCTCCAGTCGCTTTAGCTATTTAGTATGTGTGAAGAAGAAGGATGCTGGAAAACATAACAAGCTGGCGTACAAGCTCCAGATCTGAGGATTGGGGGGATTTCTTTTAACCATTCAGGTTCTGTTCATTTGCTATAAGCAGCAAATCTGGCTCTGAGCCCAACCCCTATAATGGAAGATTAACATGATAACCGGTTGCACTACTTCCCCTCCCCAAAGACTCATCCTTAACTTCCTTTTGCTAAATCACAAAGTGTGTTTTTCATTTGCAGTTCAAATGGGGGTGGTGGTGGGGGGGGGGGGGGTCAGGGGAAGATGTAGTTTTTATAACCATCCCCCCTAATTAAAAAAAAAAACTCAGCTTAAAAAAACAACTTAAGCAATAGTCATTTTTCAGTTTTTCTATTAAAGTAGAATAATTTACTTTTTATTACAGAGAAAAGTTTTTGTTTCTTTAAACACCACTTGAAATAGTTTCAAAGTGTTGGGAAATCAGTACATGAATCAAAGACATATCCAAGGAATCCTGTAAATTTCAGTGAAATCCCGTTTGCCACAGATTTGGAGCATTTTCTCTCTGTCCTTTTGAACTTGTTTCTGTTATGCTGCTCTTGCAAAACATCCTTATATATACTTTAAAACCTCTGACAGTGCAGTTCTTTTCATAGCTCACTTGCAAATCATTTGGTCACTAGCTGGGGATATGCAGGTGGGTGGGGAAGGGAGCTGGGTAATCTTCATTATCAGAATTGCTCCTTTTTCCCCAAGATTCTGAAAAGAGCACTGCAGACCCAGAGATAGTGGCTGTATTCGTAAGAAGATCCAAATCTAACATAAGCTCCAGGAACTATGCAAGCCAAAATATAGAATATGGATTGGTAAAGGCCTCCAAATGTCACTGGCCTGTAAGAAATGATGTAAACAGGACTGGTAACCATGAGTGCACCGAAAATATGTAAGAAGGGGATAGGGGAAGAGAATAGGGACTAGGAAAATAGATCCTGTTTTGACTTGATTTTCTATTTTAATATGAAAGCCATGGAGTTTTTATCACCTAATCCCAGCCTACAGCTGATAGATAATCCTGTGGCCACCCAAGAAGACACCTTAAAAAAATAACAAAATATATTGTTACCAAATGGTATCGTAGGATTTGGTAGTGTGTGTGCACACTTGTGGGGCTAGACTGCTCAGTTCCTAATATCAAGAATATCTTTAACCCATCCGGAGACTTGTCAGCACTACTTAAGAAGGTCCTCAGGGCCTAATCCCAAATTCAAGATCCTTTTCCCTCTTTGAAATCCAAAGGGGTAGTTAGTATCATTTATCTAGAAAATATATGACTAACAGTTAAAACTTGGCATGATGTCAACTCAAGTATTCAGTTACTAGGCACAGAAAAAAGTCCTTCAGAGAGGAAAAAGCACCTGGAGGCTCTTCTATTTGGCCTCAGTCCAATCTATTAGGTGTTTATTGAATTGAGCAATGCACAGTTCTAGGTTTATTGACTTTTTTCCTCCACACCTTAACCTTATGTTGACAAAGGGTCTGACCAACAAAACATATGTGACCACCTCTGCTGCTGAGGTCAAACACAGGGAGCTACCAGTGGTCCTCAAAGTTCTGAGCCCCAGACACCATAGACTTAGGGCCTTCTGCTAGCATTTCAGTCATTACATTATAATTAACATGTTCTTTTAGCAGACATTGAGGATTCTTTCATTTGGTGAAGCTACATTTACCAAAACTGTCTACGTACCAGGATGCATTTGGTCAAAAGTCACCACTAAGTCTAGGCAAGGGCAAAACCCAAGTGTCTCCCACACAGGCATCACTGAAGGATGCTAACAAGAGACCTCTTTCCTAGGGCCATTGACAAGGTGCTTTACTGAGCATTCAGTTTAAGTTTAAGTGAACTCCACAAATAGACACCCTAGGCCAACTGTAATCATATTTGAAGCCTACCTTCCCCTGACTGTCATCTTTCCTCCTCTTTTTATGGCTCCTCAGCACAGATAACACAGGTTTCTCTGAATTCGTGCACAGGTTGCTGTCTGTGAGCTCTCCTGTCACTGTGGACTTGTAATGCCTGCCCCAGATGCCTCCTACACAAATGGGTACTGTGCCATCATTTCCTCTCAAGAAGAAGCCCCTGGAGACATGTGGAGTATATAGCAGGGATTCAAACACTTGTTCTGGGTAGGCAAATGAGTAAGTGAATGCATGAGGTGAGTGAGGGAACAAAAGACCACGCCTACGTTTATTCCTCTCTAACGAGGTTTTAGCTGACTATCCACTGTGGCTTTTCCTGCACTTTTTCTTCTTTTACTGTACATCTTCTCTTCAGGGAATCGAGAAATTCTACAACTCCTTCTCCCTCATATTCGTTCTCTTAACTTCACATTCCCAATTTTATTTTGTAGTCAGGGCCTGTGGTTTCCCACCCCATGTGGATAGAGTGTGGGCCTGTCTTTCCCAGTGACCCTAACCTGCACGCCAGGGGTGCCCCTTTCCACTGTTCCTCTCCTCATGGCAGCCTTCTTCACCCACTTTCTGATTGCACTACCAGGCCTCTCACATCTAAGTTAACTTGCCCTCTATATTTGCACATATCAATATGTTAACATGACCCTCAAAACTCCTCCCAAAACAACAAAGATGATCCCCCTGTCACTGCTAGAGAAAAATACTCTTGAAAGAGTGTAAAGCTGGGTTTCAAACCGTGATAAGATTGCACACAGTATAAAAAGGAAAAAGAGGAGCACCCGGATGGCTCAGTTGGTTGAGTGTCCGACTCTTGATTTAGGCTCAGGTTTTGGTCTCACGTTTGTGAGACTGATCTAGCCCCTGCATCAGCCTCTGTGCTGACAGCATGGAGCCTGCTTTGGATTTTCTCTCTCCCTCTCTCTCTTCTCCTCCCCTGTTTGTGCACATGAGCTCTCTCTTTCTCTGACTTTCAAAATAAATGAATAAACTTTAAAATAAACTTTCAAAAAAATACTTTTAGGTCATAGATCTGCTCATTGAAGCTGAAGAAAGAGAAAACAGAACCTGTAGTCTTTGTCATTTAAAACTCTACTCCTCCTATGGTTAAATACTCCATCTTCTCATTCCCTAGTAGGTAATCCATATTGCTGGATCCCCCCAACTTACTTTTTCTTCATAACCACAGCCAGTGATGAGTTCCATTGATGGGGACAGAGAGTGGTCATGGCTAGAGCAGCAGACAAGCTAGGTGTAAGATTGGCTCTGACACTTGACTGTGTATAACTAGAGCCAGTCATAGCTCCCTAATCATTAGTTTCTTTGTCGTAAAGTGAAGCTTTATGAGGTTATTGGGAGGACAAAATGGAATATATAAAAATGCATGGTAAGCTATTTGTAAAAGTAGCACTGAATATTTATTGAATGCTTAGTATGTTACAGTCTCTGTGCTAAGAACTCCACATACCTCCTGTCAGCTACTCTGAATGTCAGCATTACTTAAGAGAGTCTTTTGGGACGCCTGGGTGGCTCAGTTGGTTAAGCATCCGACTTCAGCTCCAGTCATGATCTTGCGGTTTGTGAGTTCGAGCCCCGCATCGGCCTCTGTGCTGACAGCTTGGAGCCTGGAGCCTGCTTCAGATTCTGTGTCTCCCTCTCTCTCTGGCCCTTCCCCTCTCGAGCTCTGTCTCTGTCTCTGTCTCTCTCTCTCAAAATAAATAAACTTAAAAAAATTTTTTTTTTAATTTTAAGAAAGTCTTTGGGGCTCACCAATTCAAAATGCTTTTTCCTCTTTGAAATCTGAATGGGGAGCTATTACATTTATCTAAAAAAATATTTGAGGGGTGCCTGGGTGGCTCAGTTGGTTAAGCGTCTGACTTCAGCTCAGGTCAGGATCTCACAGTCTGTGCGTTCCAGCCCCGCGTCAGGCTCTGTGCTGACAGCTCGGAACCTGGAGCCTGCTTTGGATTCTGTGTCTCCTTCTCTCTCTGCCCCACCCCTGCTCATGCTCTGTCTCTCTCTGTCTCAAAAATAATAAATAAAAACATTTTTAAAAATTTTTAATAAAAAATAAAAAAATATTTGAGTAATAAGTAAGTCTTCATTTTACAGAACAGGAAACTGGGTCTGAGATAAGTGATTTACTTTATCCAAGTTCCCACAGCTAGCACAGCTCAAAGCCCTAGATTAAATCAAGTCTGTCTAACCCCAAGTTTTAACTGCCATCCCATTTTTTGTTGTAGAATTCCTTTAACAGCTCTGCACTAGCAAGTGGGGAGATGCCATGAAAACTCTTTGTTCTTTTCCTTTTCCAGAGTAATTTGGAGGAACCAAATTGGTAACATGCATTAAAACATTTGGTAAACCATAAAAGGCTAAATAATAGTAGGTTATTTCAGTCATTCACCTCTCTCCAGCAATAAAAGGGTGTGACTATGTTGCTGATAGCGTTTATTATATTAAACCAAGTATATTGAGTAAACAGCATCTATTCCTGTTAATAGAAAATCTAAGAAATACCTACCAGGGGAATTTCCTATTTAAACGTGAGCCATGGATTACTTCATGTTTTATATAGTACAGTTACAGTTTTTTGGTTTTTTGTTTTTATCTAGAATTTCCTGAAACTGGCAATTCCAATGCTGCATGGCCTAAACTACCTCCATGCCAGGCAGACCCCTCTCTCCAGACCTTCTGCTGACCCCCAGCACTGGCTACCTTTAAACTAAATCCTAAATCCCCACAAAACAAGAAAGAGAGAACTTTATCACTTTTACATTTCAAAGTCCTTTATCATTTGCTACTCACAGAAATGCTGAGGGGAAGATTATTTGACTTCTTTTATAAGAAGAAAATTTAAATGCAGTTAAGAATAAGGCATTCATCTAGCCTTACAGATAGAATGTGCTGGACAAAAACAGACACATAGACCAATGGATTAGAATAAAGACTCCAGTATTGGACCCACAAATGTATAGCCAACTAATCTTTGACAAAGCAGGAAAGAATATTCAGTGGAAAAAAGACAGTCTCTTTAACAAATGGTACTGGGAGAACTGGACAGCAACATGCAGAAGAATGAAACTAGACCACTTTCTTATACCATTCACAAAAATAAACTCAAAATGGATGAAGGACCTGAATGTGAGACAGGAAACCACCAAAACCCTAGAGGAGAAAGCAGGAAAAAAACCTCTCTGACCTCAGGCACAGCAATTTCTTACTCGACACATCTCCAAAGGCAAGGGTATTAAAAGCAAAAATGGACTATTAGGACCTCATCAGGATAAAAAGCTTCTGCACTGCAAAGGAAACAATCAACAAAACTTAAAGGCAACTGACGGGATGGGAAAAGATATTTGCAAATGGCATATCGGACAAAGGGCTAGCATCCAAAATCTATAAAGAACTCACCAAACTCCACACCCGGAAAACAAATAATCCTGTGAAGAAATGGGCAGAAAACATGAATAGACACTTTTCTAAAGAAGACATCCAGATGGCCAACAGGCACATGAAAAGATGCTCAATGTCACTCCTCATCAGGAAAATACAAATCAAAACCACACTGAGATACCACCTCACACCAGTCAGAATGGCTAAAATGAACAAATCAGGAGACTATAGATGCTGGAGAGGATGTGGAGAAATGGGAACCCTCTTACACTGTTGGTGGGAATGCAAACTGGTGCAGCCGCTCTGGAAAACAGCATGGAGGTTCCTCAAAAAATTAAAAATAGATCTACCCTATGACCCAGAAATAGCACTGCTAGGAATTTACCCAAGGGATACAGGAATGCTGATGCATAGGGGCACTTGTACCCCAATGTTTATAGCAGCACTTTCAACAATAGCCAAATTATGGAAAGAGCCTAAATGTCCATCAACTGATGAATGGATAAAGAAGTTGTTTATATATACAATGGAATACTACTAGGCAATGAGAAAGAATGAAATCTGGCCATTTGTGGCAACGTGGATGGAACTGGAGAGCATTATGAAATAAGTCAGGCAGAGAAGGACAGATACCATATGTTCTCACTCATATGTAGATCCTGAGAAACTTAACAGAAGACCATAGGGGAGGGGAAGCGGAAAAAAAAGTTACAGAGAGGGAAGGAGGCAAACTATAAGAAACTGAGAATAAACTGAGGGTTGATGGGGGGTGGGGGAGAGGGGAAAGTGGGTGATGGGCATTGAGGAGGGCACCTGTTGGGATGAGCACTGGATGTTGTATGGAAACCAATTTGAAAATAAATTATATATATGTTATATATATATATACACATATATATATGTATATATGTGTATATATATATGTGTATATATATATAAGATAGAATGTGCTGGAGTTGAGTGAGACAAATTCAGGATATCTGAATGCCTCCAATTTTGCAGTCTCAGATACTTATCCACTTTGACATGATCTCCTGTTTGTTGCTATGCTTCCTCTCACAGAAGTATCTACATCTATTTAATTCCATCCAATTTAACAAATTGCTACCAGGCATGTTGTAGGTTCTGGAAATTGAAAAAGGAAAAGACATGATCTCAGTACCGAAAGAATTCCCAATCTAAAGGAGGGACAGACACACCTGGCTAGCTGGCAATTGACTGTAGTATAGTGAACCGGATGACTTTTTAAAAATTTTTCTAATTATGGAATGAAAAGCTTTCTACCAAGTAAGTTTTAGATATCAGCTTGGAGCTGAGGAGTTATCTGGTGTTGAGTGATAGACACAGGCCACCTTGAGAGGAGGATGTCTGGGTTGTATATGGGTGCCTGGGCAGAGATCAGGACAGATGGGCCAGACATATTCCTTCCGGTTTCCCCATATTCCCTCTGGAATAACAAACCTACCCTCTGTGACTTTTGGTGGCCTGATTCTAGCAAAGGCCCTATCTGCCTCTTCCAACCACATCTCTCATTCCCACCACATATGCTGGGCCTATTGAATCCTTCCCTCTAACCCAAGACTCCCAAAGGCCAAGAGTCTACTGTGCTCTCTCAACCCCTCTCCCTCTCCTCACATAGGAAAACCATGCCCTTGTGCTAGAAATCCTTACAGAACCAGCATCCTGGGCCTCACTTTTTTCCTGAAGACACGAAGAAGCAGAATCTACAGCCCAAGAAGAACTCTAATGGGAAAACCCTGAAGGGTGACCAAGAGCATCTCAAATGTGAGAAATGGGCAAGGGGTCTGGGGATAGGGGACCCCAAGAACTGACTACAGAGTCAACACACAGATCCTTGCTTTTCAGTATGCATAAGTGTGTATGGGGTGACCTGAATATGACCTGCTCAGCTGTCCTGCTACAGGGATCATAGCTGACTAATGGCCCATCTATTGCCCTACTCAATCACTGCCATGTTTGAGCCTAGGCCATGTTTCCAGCAAGCTGCTCCAGCCAGCAATGACAGGGAACCAGTGCAAGCACATTCTTGTGAGACTTCAGTCTCCTCTAACAGGTTCCTTGGGCTCCAGGACTGGACTACCCATTGGCAAAACCTAGCAAAACCCTTCTTGAAACTGCTCTACAGTCTGGGATTCTTTCCACCAACTCTTTTTTCTTTCCCCTTCTCTTTCAGAGATGTCAGACCTATATCTTGGTCTGAAGGCTGTCCCTGCCAGCTCCTTCCCTTCCCTTTTATTCTTCACAGGTGTTTCACCAGTAAGTCTCTAGCACATCTAATTCCACCTTGACATCTGCTTAGAGGACCAGAATTTACGTGGTGTGTTACACAGTGTTAAACTAACCTGAACTGTGACACTGGTACATAATAGGGTACTCTGAGCTACGAATTAAAAGCAAATAAAGTCATTAAAATATGGTTTGGTGGTATAGAAGTAATAATAATCACAGGCATTTATATGAACTGCCTACCATGTATGCTAACTATGAGAGGAAATTGCAATTATGCACGTTATTCAAAAAATTAGCTTTGTTTTGTGTTTGATTTTGGCACTGAACTACATTCTTTGAATCTACTAAAAAGAATGAAAATGTTTTTAAAGATTCAAGGAAACAATGTAGACAAAGACTAATTGTCTTCAAAACCCGCGTAGCAGAAAGGGACAAATTTAATGGCTCTCCTGAAGACATTTAGCAGCAAAGATTTTTCCTGCTTGTGTCTCCCTTGGATTATGAGATTTCAAGTGTGAGGAAAGAAACTACCTTCATTTCCTCATGTGATCCTTTCATTTTTGTTTTTCTTCCAACCAAATATTGCCTTCCTGGGATCGTTCCCCATTCCCTAACGAAAGTGGCTTCATAAAGAGGTTCATGCTCTCCAGGGCACCCAAACCTATGACTGGAAATACGGGCGCCTCGTTTACTGACACTGAATGTGTCAAGCAGCCTGGCCCTGCAAGCAGGCAACAGTTTGTGCTGCCTGAGGCTCAGAAACCACAAGCTCAGGATTTGATCCTCAAACCCAAGTAGCTGCAGATGAGCGTAATCATGTCCCATCTGTGAACACACGGTCTTTTCACCCTCTTTGTGAATCAAGTCCACTGGGGTAAGAGAGTGCTGTCCCTGGGTGGCAGATAGACAAGTTGAGACAGGAAAGGTCAGAAGTTCACAGGAAATGGCAAACCCTCACCCCAGTTTGCATATTGCTGCTCTTCTTAGCTTTTGGGTTTGGATACAATCCTCTACAACCAGGCTTTTTGCCTTGACTCACACTGAGAAGCTATGATGAATATCTTCCTGGGGCTCTGAGGGTTCCTAACACAAGGTAGAAACTGCCAAGTGGACTATTTTTGTGCAACAAATCTTCTAACATTCTGGTGAAGAGGTGAGTAACATTTCTTGTAGATCTATCTTGAAGGTAATCATCTAGGCATTATTCTGGGCATTTGATATATCTTACCATATTTAACTCTCACTACAACCCCTTTTCCTGATGAAAAAAATTAGGGTCACAGAAGTTAAATAACTTATTTAAGGTCTCACAGACAGAAGTGGCAAAATCAGTATTCCAACGATGTCCTGTTGAACTCTCAACCTCTCTTTCTTCTCCACCACATTACCACTCAGGAGTTTTCTCTGAAGATAAAGGGAACTTTGGGTCACATAGGTATTAATTTCCTATTGTGGCTGCACAAGTCACCACAGTAACTTAAAACAACACAGTTTATCATCTTATAGTTCTGGAAGTCAGAAAAGTCCAAAATGGGTCTCACTGGGCTAAAAGCAAGGTGTGGCCAGTGCTGCATGCCTTCTGGAGGCTCCAGGTGAGAGCCATTTCCTGTTTTTCCAGCTTGTAGGGGCCACCCATGTTCCTTTCCTCATGGCCCTTTCTTCCATCTTCAAAGCACATCACTACAACCTCCACTGCCATTGTCACACTTCCATTTTCCAACTCTGACCCTTTTGCCTTCCATTTACAAGGACCTGTGTGATGCCATGGGGCCCACCAGGATAATGTCCCCATCTCAGTGTCCTAATTTAATCCCATTTGCAAAGTCCGTTTTCTTTCTTTTTTTTTTTTAATGTTTATTTATATATTTTGAGAGGGAGGGAGGGGCAGAGAGAGGGGGAGAGAGAATCCCAAGCAGGCTCCGTGCTCAGCACAGAGCCTGATGCAGGGCTCGATCTCACAATCATGAGATCATGACCTGAGCCAAAATCAAGACTCTGACACTTAACCAACAGAGCCACCCAGGCACCCCTGAGAGTCCCTTTATCAGTAAGGTAACACATCCACAAGTCTGGGGATTAGCACAAGGACATCCTTGGGGACCATTTTCTGTCTACCATACCCTGTCTTTGTCCTCCCCTTTTGGGTCCTCTTACATGGCTTGCACAAGATCTTTATCTGTCAGTCTAAATCAAATAAAATCTCTTTGAGACTTCTACTAGATCCTAAATCTTCCAAACTGAGTACCATTTCTTTGTATATAATGGTAAGCATCTACTACCTGAAAAGCCAAAAACATAGTTGCAACATTTCAACAAGCTAACATTATGGATACTTCTTCTTTTTGGTTGTTTTGCTAAAGAGGATGGTGACATTGGAACCTGAAGAGGCTATTAATTCTCCTTAATGAAAATTAATTTTATGCTTGAATTCTTTTCTGCTTTGAATGTTGAAAAGTTGACATAACATTTAAGTCTTTAGAGTTATCAAGGTCACTAGTATATGTCATGTCATTTCATTCGACTAATAGCTTTTTGCTTAAAAGTAAACTGTACTAAGCAGAAAAAATAAATATTTTGAATAGTCATTTCCTGTTAGATAAAAATTAACACTCCACCTTGACAATAATATATAACTGTTTAATATTTTGTTTATGCTTTGAAACCTGTTAGTTTATCTTCATTTAGTGGAAATCACCACATACCAAGTATTTGGGGTTAAAAAAAAAACTTTTTTCAACGTTTATTTATTTTTGAGAGACAGCAGAGAGCCCGACGCGGGGCTCAAACTCACAACAGTGAGATCATGACCTGAGCCAAAGTTGGTTACTTAACCAACTGAGACACCCAGGCGCCCTGGGTTTTTATTTAATATTTATTTTCCTAGGTTGAAGAAACTTGTAAAACTGAGCTGTATCTAAATCTAAAATAATAATTTTGTTAATATAGTACTCTTAGAAACTTG
Organism: Felis catus; assembly: GCF_018350175.1. Taxonomy (NCBI): domain Eukaryota; kingdom Metazoa; phylum Chordata; class Mammalia; order Carnivora; family Felidae; genus Felis; species Felis catus. The sequence continues at coordinate 45,333,206 of NC_058379.1, forward strand.
TGTTGCTTTAAAAATGGCATCCGCATGACTAAAGAATCTATCCCATTAAAAAAAATTTTTTTTAATGTTTATTTTTATTTTTGAGAGACAGGGTGCCAGGAGGGGAGGAGAAGAGAGAGAGGGAGACACAGAATCAGAAGCAGGCCCCAAGCTCCGAGCTGTCAGCATGGAGCCCCATGCGGGGCTTGAACCCATGAACCGTGAGATCATGACCTGAGCCGAAGTCAGATGCTCAACCTACTGAGCCACCCAGGTGCCCCAAGAATCTATTCCATTTTAAGTCTGCAATGTTCTTCCACCTGAATGCTGCAGAGATGAGCTCAATCCACAGTATCGACCTTCTCTGCAACGTTATAGATGCTAGCTGCTAGGTACTAGGTGACATTCACATACATAACAAACTTCCATACAAAGTGGTGAAACACAAAATAGTTTGAGGGGGAAGTAAAGCAGTAATTTATCATCACTGCAGTTATTAACTCCACATCAATACCAGACAGAGTCCACTAGTTTTTGATAGAAATATTATAGGCTATAGGTCATATACAATTCCAGAGTGCCAACTGCAACCGTGTTCCCTTTTCTCCTTATTAAGAAATCATGTGGAAATGAAAGTGAGGAATGATAAAGAGTTATTAGAATAAACTTAAACCTTGAATTTAATTTAATTTACTTTTAAAATAATTGCTAATATACTTGTATAAGTATTGTTTAAATATGTATACAAGTATTTAATAATTACAAGCACTGATACTTTATTGTTAGAGATAAATCACTTAATAACATTCAGGATAGATATGAGGCAGAAATGGGGAGGTCCAGTCTATCTTCTAAGACCTTTTGTTTTCAGCCTGACATTGTCTCCTCTTTTGTCTGTTCTGAACAAATTGCAAAGTGATAAAATAGACCTTTCATATTTCCTACCTCTCCTATTTGGGGTCTCCCTCCACCTCAGCACCCCAATCTCGACTCCTGACTCCCAGGGCCTCCACAGTGCAATCCTGCAGCTTTTCCCACACTTCATGTCTTCTTTTTCCCCGATAAAATTTACCTGTTTGATGATCTGTTTTCTAGGACTCTGTTCTCTGCAATATGAATATGACCACTAATGTGTTGCTATGTTATTTCTCCTCTGGTCACATGTTGCATTTTAACAGGCATCTTCCAGAACTTGTCTTAACCAAAGGAGCTCATAGGAGGCAGCAGATATCTTTGGGTGAGTTCAGCCTGATATCCCACTCTCTAGTAATTATACTATCAGTAGAGTTGGCTTTACAGCACTTTGTCCCTTCCCTTATTGTGCCTTTAACAACAAAATGGTACCATCTAGTCTATGAAAAGCAGTTTTACCAACTGAATATTCACATATATAGAATCCAGTAGAATACACCTATGAGTTCTTTACTGATTCAAGATATCCACTGTAACCCATATAGATGAACTACCATATAGAATGGTTCATCTAACCCTGATATTCACCTCATTCTACCGGCTTCTCTAACTTCTTTTTTTTTTTTAATGAATATAATTTATTGTCAAATTGGCTTACATACAACACCCAGTGTTCATCCCAACAAGTGCCCCCCTCAATGCCCATCACCCATTTTCCCCTCTTCTCTACCCCCCAACCCCTCTCAGTCTGTTCTCTGTATTTAAGAGTCTCTTGTGGTTTGCCTCCCTCCCTCTCTGTAACTACTTTTTCCCCTACCCTTCCCCAATGGTCTTCTGTTAAGTTTCTCAAGATCCAATATGAGTGATAACAAATGATATCTATCCTTCTCTGCCTGACTTATTTCACTCAGCATAATACCTTCCAGTTCCATCCATGTTGCTGCAAATGACACGATTTCATTCTTTCTCATTGCCAAGTAGTATTTCATCGTATATATAAACCACATCTTCTTTATCCATTCATCAGTTGATGGACATTTAGGCTCTTTCCATAATTTGGCTATTGAAAGTACTGCTATAAACATTGGGGTACATGTGTCCCTATGCATCAGCACTCCAGTATCCCTTGGGTAAATTCCTAGTAGTGCTATTACTAGGTCATAGGGTAGGGATAGTTCTATTTTTAATTTTTTGAGGAACCTCCACACTGTTTTCCAGAGCAGTTGCACCAGTTTGCATTCCCACCAACAGTGCAAGAGGGTTCCCATTTCTCCAAATCCTCGCCAGCATTTCAGCCACTCTGACTGCTGTGAGGTGGCATCTCAGTGTGCCTTTGATTTGTATTTGTATTTCCCTGATGGTGAGTGACATTGAGCATCTTTTCATGTGTCTGTTGGTGACCTGGATGTCTTCTTTGGAAAAGTGTGTATTCATGTCTTCTGTCCATTTCTTCACTGGATTATTTGAGTTTGGTAAGTTCTTAATAGATTTTGGATACTTCTAACTTCTTTCTTAACTTTTGGGGCCAACCACTTGCTCATCATGTCCCCATTCTTCAGGGAGCTTCTTTTTCTGCAGGATCTCTCTCTTTACCTTCACTACCATGAGACTTTTGGTCTCTTAAGACCCTCCAATTCTCCCCCAATCCTGGGATTCTTTCTCTTTTTGATATCCAGAAGGGGCTAGTCAGTCATTTCCTTCCATCTGATTTGGGTTTCTTCCTAGATGAATCCAGATAAAATTTCCACTAATGAAAACAGAGGAGGAAATGGAAAACCAATCCTATTAGGGTCACATCTTCACATTTCCCAGAAAGACTCTTAACATAATTCCCCAGTGTTTTTAGACTTAAAAAAAAAAAAAAAAGAAGTCTTTGTCTTCATTCTCTACCTGGAATTGCTCTAATTTGATACATAATTTCAGAATGGGGATACATATAGTCCATGCTTCTTAGAAAAAGAGGGAGGGGGGAAAATCAGTCCTGCCTCAGTTCATTCCTTGATTCTGCAAACATCACTGGCCACTTACTCTATGCCAAGCACTAGAGGTAAAAAGTAAATCAGTCAGACACGATTTCCTGCCCTCCTGGAGCTTCTGATTCAGATTCTAGAACTGGAACAGGCTTTAAAGACTTTTTAATTCAGTGGTTCCCAAATTATCTACCATTAATATTCTATACAATGTTAATTGCTCTTTTTTTGGGTGCAGTGGAGAAAGGAATTGTGTTCAATGGTTAAGTTTGAAATGTCAGGTTAAAAAAAGTGAAGCAGTTTCCTCACTCCAGGTCTTTAATATGCTAACACACTTTGTGATTCTCTGAAAGGGAGGGGAAAAGGAGGAGACACACTATAACAATTGCTTTCCTCAAACTTATTTCAACACAAATCCTTTTTGAAGAGTACCTATTAACACCAACTGTTAACAAAACATATTTCTGTTAATGTTTCTAGAACCCAAGTCCAAATGTACATGAAGAAATGGAGGTGGCCCAGAATGGTGAGGGGGCAGAGTTGAAACCAGAACTGGGTCTCCTTATTATTGCCATGATCTTTTGACCATGCCATACTGCTTGTTTCTACTATCTTTTCTCATCTCCTGGCAAAACATATAAAATCAATGTTTCTTCCTTCTTTACTTCCCTTATTCTTCTCAGATAATGGTCATGGTACCTATCTTTTCACATGTTTGCTGGGTTTTTTCTCTGTTATTTATAATGTTGGATCTTAAGCTCTTACATGGCAAGGACCAGTTTTTAGACAATAAAATAATGGACATTTTGTGCTCAATGTTTTGTAGCTAAAAGATGATAACAACTTCCCTATGCACCTTTCTCTTCTAGCCTCATATCTACCTTCCTTCCATGGACTCACTCTGCATCCCAGCCTAGAACTACTGAGGCCTCTTTTCTGCAATAATAATACCAAACCTGAAGTGGGCTATTCTTGGTATTCTGCCTTAAAATTTGCATTCACAAGCTTTCTGATTGATTTTACCTACTTACACAAGAGATTGATTAATAATTAATACATCTAATTCACATGTGATTAACTACATTCTGGACAAAATATACAGAATATTCATCTTGTCATATGGGACAGGTTGTACATGAGAATATTTTTGAGTGTGCAAGTAGTTGGACTTATGCAGGTCTATGTTTAGTTACAAATCTACCTAGCTACGAATTAGATCATATGGACATGATTGTAGATTTTGGAAACTTGAGGGGGAAAAAATACCTCTCCACTATCTCAATTTAAACAATATCCATTTTCCTAATAAATAGGGGCTGTTATACTGCCATCTTGTGGTAAGTATGCTAAAGAGCTAATTAAATACATATTATTACGTAATGCCTAAAAAAGGAAAACAGTTTTTTTAAGTATTATACAGGAAATTGATATATTTTACCCTATATAATCAAGTGGCTATAAATGTATCATTTGGACCCTTAAATCAGATTTTCCCTTAATTTTACCTTAATAATCAAACCAGCAAATGGTCACCACTGAGCACTCACTGCACATGTGACCCATTCACTCTGTGGACGGATTTCCAAACTTGTGATGGATAAAAATAGGAAACACATGTGAGCAATCTATGAAGCAAGCTCTGGTGAGTTATATCAGGAAGTATGGCCTAAGAAAGTGACTTTAGCTGTTGCATCTCTGGGATCTGGTAGAGAACAATGCTGATGTGGTCCACAGGGATTTGGTACATTAGGGTCAGCCATCAAACATTCCACCTACATATGGTCTTGTAGGCCTCATGTGAGAGCAAAATGCCAAGGAGCTATGATGCTCTGACAAAGAGTGACAACTAAGGCCATTTTCTCACTTTTTGACAATCAGCGTTCCCACAAGGCAAGGGAATCACCCAGGACCAGGTCAAGATAATACTTGTTCACTCATTCTTTCATTCAACCAATAATTATTAAGCATCTAATACATGCCAGACACTTGCTAAATGGAGAAACTATAATGGTGAGAAATGATCTAATGGTGAGACAGTCTCTGCTCTCATGGATTTTAGAGAACACTAAGGGGACTTGAACAAGATGGGCATCAATGGAAAATGATAATCTCACATGTGCTCTCTCCTCAGGTCTTCCAACCTGCCCCTGAGGGAACCTATGCCAAGTTCTGAAAGACAAGGCAACAGTGACAAACCAAACGAGCTAGCCAAATAAGAAAGTTTTAACTCTAAAGAAACTGAGAGGAGAGAACCTCCATGTTAGAGGCCCACTGAAAGATCTTAGTTATAGATTTAGCTCACATAACAGATGTTTACTGAGTTTGTAGTATGAATCTAATACTGTGTTAGAAGATACAGATAACTTAAAATCCAGGCCATGCCTACAAACTGCTGAATTCTCATTGCAGAACAATGAAAAGTTAAGTAATGTGAAGGATCATAAAGCAACTTAAAATAAAATCTAAATGAATGGTACTGGCAGTAAAGGACATAACAGAGATCCATGAAGGAGACAGAAACTCCTTCATGAGCCAGGCCTCAAAGATGAGCCCAAATTTGATAAGTAGAAAGGAAGAAATAGAGGCTAAGGAAAATCATCCTAGATGACAGAAATAGCAGAGAGCAATAGGGATAAGATATGACTAGAAATGTACACTGAAGAACATAAGAAGGAGTTTGAGGGGGCACCTAGGTGGCTCAGTTAAGCATCTGACTCTTCATCTCGGCTCAGGTCATGATCTCACAGTTTGTGAGATGAAGCCCCACATCTGGCTGTACATTAACAGCTGTATTTTGATCTCTCAAAATAAATAAACTTAAAAAAAAAACTTAAAAAAAAAAAGACATTTGCGACTCCCGGTGCCTGCTGAGAAGTCCATTTTTCTGAGTATAAATAGAAATTCACAATGTTTGAAGAGTGTGCTCTAGTCTATGGTTTCTCTTATTTTCCCCTCTAGCCTTAATGCCAGAGCTAGCCAGCCAGGTGAGCAGGAAAAGTGTCACCAAATAATAAGGTCATCAGCCTACTGCCAGAAATGAGCGGAAGAAGGCAAAGACATACTTCTATCAAGTCTCCCATCTCCTCTCCCTTGTCAAGACTTCTGGTCTTGACCTCAGGGAACAGCCTGCATTTTCTCTCCAGGAAGCAAGTTCCAGGATATTTGTCATTCAGAAGGGAGATGACAGTTTCTGGGAGAAGTACTTAGAGTAGAAAATGTGGGGTTTACAGCATGAGGCATGCCCAAGTCTCCAGTAAAGCAAGAGCTGAGAAAAGATCCACAGGGTTCCCACGGCACTTATACTGCAGAGGCACCTGGGAAATCACCTGATCAACATCATCCACTTCCCTTACCTGCTGTGGGTATCTCCTGGGTCCCTGCCACCTCACTATTAAGTAACCTGCACACTGACTAACTTCCCTATGTTCTTTCTTTTTTCTTTCTTTCTTTCTTTCTTTCTTTCTTTCTTTCTTTCTTTCTTTCTTTCTTTCTTTCTTTCTTTCCTTTCTTTCTTTCTTTCTTTCTTTCTTTCTTTCTTTCTTTCCTTTCTTTCTTTCTTTCTTTCTTTCTTTCTTTCTTTCTTTCTTTCTTTCTTTCTTATCTGAATCATATTAGGTTAGGCTGTGTTCCTTTACACTCCATTATTTAATATCCACATTTTGAGAATTCAAATTTACCAATGCATCTAATGGCCCATGAATCCTTACTCATGACATAGGGTGATTTATAGTATTATGGCATAGGACAGAAATCTGCAAACTATGGCCCACGGGCCATATCCTGCTCACTGCCTACTTTTGTAAATAAGACTTTGTAAAGATGACTGAAACACAGACATACCCATTTGTTTGTGTATTTAGTATAGACCTTTTGTACTACAATGGCAAAGTTGAGTGGTCGTGACAACACCATGTGATGCACAAAGCCTAAAATATTTATAACCTAGGACTTTACGAAAGATACTGCTGGCCCCTGGTACATAACAGATACAGTGGATGATCACAAGACTGGAGTTCAGACTTACTGGCTGAGGTCTGGTCATCTCTCAAAATGTCAGTTTATCACCTCAAAGGTGAGAATGATAGTGCCTGCTTTGTCTACCATGACACTGCAGTAAGGAGCAAATGAAGTAACACCTTAGTACTTATTAACCATACACATATAGTTCTAGTGCTCCAGAGTCCCTAATCTTCCCATCGTAACTCTGCAACAGCTCCAAGACACCTTCCCACCTCCACAGAGTGAGCCCAATCTTCCTGCTGGCTGGATTCCTTACCTTGGTTGGGTTCTCATCCTCTGTCCTAATGCTGCTACAAAAGGGCTTCCAAATAAGCCTTTGGCTCCTGCTAGTCTCTCCTTTCCTTTGGTATTTTTGTCAACCACAACAAATTCAAAGCAGGGGAACTCAGCCATTTGCTCGATGACTCAATGACAATGGGTGACTAAGCTTTAGAGGGACAAAGCCAGCTGCAGCAATCAGAAGACTGTGGCTAGGTCCAAGAATGAATAGAAGATATGCACAGATGTTTAAAATGTAATGAGAAGAATTTGAAGACAGTGGCCAGAAGTTTATACTTGATTCAGTGAATGGTGGGAAGTCCCCGAGGACTGAGTAATAAAGCTAAAGCAACCCGTGCGGAGAGAACCCTCAGATAAGGTGGGAGGACCCCAATGAGCTGCTTTTCTTGCATGGGACTTCCTCCCAGTCTCCATTTGACACTGGGACCAGGCCTAAAGTTACCTTTCATGACCTCCCGCCCCTTGCCCTCTGGCTTCCTCAATGATTAAGAGCCTGGCTCTGGGCCTGACAGTAAGCTGTAGCCTCCAACTCAAAGGAAGCTCAGCAAGAATGACCTTGGTAAATCCACTCTACAGAGCACCATAGATGTCAGTGAGCATCTTTCAGAGATTTATGGCCCTGAACCTAGTCTTGTTACTTAGCAATTCCACTGAATTTTCCATTGAGCAATACGAGCAGGATAACAACAGAGCTGCCCAAGGTTAGCAGCCTTCTGAAGTCCACCCAGTTCTACACAACTTCTTCCTAATGGTATACAGAGGAGATTTATTGGGATGTTTTTGCAGGCCAGGAAATTGCCACATGCTTTTGTCATTGACAAAGGAGCAAACGTCACTGCCCAGTTTCTGTTGGACTTTCTCCACCTCATTAGCTCTTGAACTGGAAATGATGAAAACAGGCTGATTCCTTGTTCAGTTATCAGGTGGGAAGGCAACCCAAACAATATTCTAATTTCATTGTTTTCACTTCAGGGATTATTGATGGCAACTTTAGGGCACAGCTTATATTTGGATTTCCACTTGGTTTCCTGTTCTTGTGGGATTCATTTGAATAGTTACTTGCTTGGCATTCAACATTTCTCTTATTAGGTTGGTTCTCAACTAGTGAGGGAAAACTACAATGTCAGAAGTAGTTTTATTTCCATCATCTTTGCAGACGTAGCAAAGTCAGTGATGAAAACTGGTTTTTCTGTATAGATGGGAAAGCTGTAGATTTGGCATCAATCATAATTTCCATAGGGTTATCTCTCATCTACTCTTCCTTATAGTCAGGGAATTTCCAAGACACTAGTTATGCCTGCCCTGGCATAAAAGTAATCCAGAAAGCAAGAAATGGTAAAAGTACCATAGCACAGTAAACATCATATTGGTAATAATGGAACTGCATGCCCACAACAGCATTCACACTTGCCACATTCCCTCCATGATACCAGTTAGGGCCTGCAACATGGGGCAAAACAAGGAGGGGATGTAGTTAAAGATGGCTTTTCTGAACTGGGAGATTAGAACAAGAGTAGGGCTGCTAGTAGAAGGCTGAGATATTGGAAAGTTGTACCATTTTTACTGCTTTCGGGCTTTCCTGTGTTTTAGCCATCTCTCTTAAATGCCATCTGAAAAATACTAACACTTTACTATAACTGAATTCCATACAGCGCTTTAGCACTCATTGAAGCTAAGGGTGTATGGAGGAAAGGAAGTGCTCCCAAATTTCTAAAAGAGCTCTGGGTCACAGTAGGGAGGGACTCAGCCTACAGATGCCTAGGTTCCAACAGCTGCTCTGAGTCACTTATCTTTAAATCATACTTCCACCTGTCAAAAAAAATTATGAGTAGCAACTTAATATGTTACCTTGTTTTAGGATTTAGAAAGGATACAGCTCTGGAAAGGCTTTTGGAAGCTCTAAAGCATAAAGATATCCCTCATCCCTCCTCGCTTCAGAGGAAGTTAAACAGAAAGTAATACTCAAATTTTTATATAGAAAAGTGAAACAACGTCCTCTCTAAAAGCTATCGCTTGGTAGTGAAACCAAATTATCAACATTGGTCCCAGAGATTGTCTTCCAAAAGTCCTTCCCACTACCTCAGTTTCTACACATGCTCCAGCCTCTCCCTGCCCACCACCACACACACATTCTCTGCGGTTGAGGACTGTCTGTGAAACTCCACTCCCTTCCTTTTCCCTAGTCACAGTTACAGGAACTATTGCAAGATTAACTCTCTTGTATTATGTTTCATTCAACAGAGCAGCAACTCAAGGGTTTTGGCTTCTGGAACAAGTATAAAAGATCTACAAAATATTAAGTTCCTTGGAAAGAATCTTTTAAGACAATTTCTGTCGGTGAAAACTGTCACATCAGCAGCCACAAAGTCTGAGTTTATGTTTGTTCAATGAACAGGTAAAGATTCACAATACTGTACAAATATCCCACCAACCTACAAGACTAGGATAATATAAATTCCATGTAACAAGGCAATTCCTTACTCATTCTCATGTTGCAATCTCCACATAATAACCTGATGCCTTCCTAGCACTTTCACATGAATTATGTCATTTAACTATTCTTGTAAATACCGAAAATAATAGTGATAATGATGGATGTATAAACACACCACTTAACCTGCCTTAGCCAAGAGTGTTTACATCTTTTTTGCTTTAATTAAGACTTTATTTTGATCAGTTTTAGTTTTACAGAAAAAATGAGTTGTTTTTAGGGCAGTTCTCTTTAGGGCAGTTTTTCTTCTTAAAAGCTAAGATGTATTTTGCTGCGATGAAAGTAATTTATTTTCCAGAGTGAGAGGCAATGTACAAGAGGGTAATCATGGAGCCTGGAATCATATATTAATTCTACCCCCATCGGCTCTGTGATCTTTGGTAAATGAATTCCTAATCCTATTTGAGCCCCAGTTTTCTCATCTCCAAAATGAGAACAACAATCAACAGCATAGTGCAAAGGGCTATAAGGATTAAATGAAATAACAATGATAAGTACCTACCATAGAGCAGAGCGCAAAGTAGGTGCTCAAGAAATGTTTGTTTTGTTTCAATTCATGTTGTATTTTAGAGGCTAAGAAATTATTGTACCAAGGTATTCCACATAAACTTCACCTGGGATTCTGATCTTCTGCATGAGTTTACTCTGCCTGAGGGCTCTTGCATTAGACTAAAAAGGGAGAAAAGTTTCTTCTGATCCACACAGAAACAGGGAATTGGTTTCCTACCGAGCTTGTTAACTGAGCTTTTTCACTTGCTTTGAAGAGATGGGATTAGAGGGAAAGCCAAAAGAATACAGAGAAACAGCGTCTGGACCAGGGCAGGGCTATGCCTGGCAGAGGAGAATGCTGAAAGAAACAGCAGAGCACTGAATGGAGCTCAGCTGGGTATAGCAAGTGCCCAAGTAGATCACCTAGAGGCCCAGAGGAACCATTCCCAAATGGCATTGATGCAATCTGGTAAAATACCAGACAGCCCTGAAAACTTCCAGGAGTGCCTAGGGGAGCTTTGTAGGGTACTATAAGATTCAAGTGTAAACAATTGTGGACAGCAGACTCTGGTGGTAATGTTATGTGAGCTCATTTGTACTCATAGGCTATGGAACCTGAGGACATTCAGGTTGTGCCCTCAGCCATGTCATGGATGGGTGGCTGCAAATCAACTCGTTCTGACAGCATTTTTCTACCCTCGATGGAGGAAAAGGAACAAGAACTTTGGAGGCATGTACAGGAAGGGAGGATGATGAGCTAAGAATATAGAAAAGAAATGGAGAAAACAAAAAGAACAAAGATTTATTTGCTAACCAAGAGAGTATTCACAAATATTTCTCCCACTATCCCATCCAGAAAGATTTTAAGGCCCAGAAAATAAAAACACCTGTTGAATATCAACTGATTAAAGCTCCAGGGAAAACCAGCAAATGTCTTCATTTCCTTATTTGAGGACTTTTTTTTACAATCAAACACAAAAGGAGAAAGTTTTAAGTAGGTGCCTGAGTCAGAAGATATATGAAATGTTTGACATATTGCTTAGTTGTACAAAGAGAAACTTCAAAATAATTTATAATGCAACTTTTTTTTCAGATATTTGCTTTGGAGGAGTCTGGAAATTCTATAAACAGAAATATAAGGACTATAATTTTTTAAATGTTAAGAAGCAAAGGCTTCCCCATGTACTAATTAATACAACTATGTGTATCTGTGACTTCAAACTTAAAAGGCAATGACTTCAATCCCCCAGTCTCCTTCCCTATGGATAATACTTTTGTTAAATCAACACAACTCTGAGAGTGATATGAGTCTTCCTGCTTAGACAGCAGTTCAACAGTTAACCTCCTTCTAGTTCTTTCCTGAGAAGGCAGGTCCTAACATATCCTTTAAAGGTGGTATCACCAGTACCCTAGAACTTCTCCCTAATTATCACACTTCATTAGATAAAAAAGCTGTGTGTGTGTACAGTTTCTCACTGTACCAAAAGAAACATATAAACCAATAAAGCCAAAACAAAGCAAGTCAACCGCATTAATAATTTTTTCAATCGATATTGAAGTTATTTAATCCAAAGGTTTGTACCAAGTGACAAAAAGGAAATAACAGACATCTCTTCAGGAAAAAAAAAAAGCCATACTTTTAAATAGGAATTTTTGTTTTTACCCCTCCCTCTATTAATAGACTTTAACTTGACTCGAGGCTAGGAATGGTTTGGCAAGATCAATTCAAGAGTGTGAAATAGCTTCCTTAAACTCCTAAAGTGGTTTTGTCAAAATTAAGCTTAGAATTGAATCTCCAAAAATTTTTAGATAGGCCATGGTTCATATTGTGCTTTTCCCCATTTACATATGAAGGAAAAAATCCTTATAAGTCTCCTGTGTAGACTGAGTGGCAAAGTATTATTTGATTTCAGCAAATTCATGAAAAGGGCAAAGTTAAAAATTAAAAATACAGATTAAGAAATTAACATATTTGGGCACCTGGGTGGCTCAGTTAGTTAAGTGTCCGACTCTAGATTTCTGCTCAGGTCATGTTCTCATGGATCGTGAGATGGAGCCCCCGCATCGGGCTCTGCATTAACATCGTAGGGCCTGCTTTGGAGTCTCCCTCTTCTCTCTCTCTCTCTCTCTCTCTGCCCCTCCCCTGCTTACACTCACATGCCCTCTTTCCCTCTCTCTCAAAAATAAATAAATAAACATTAAAAAAAAGAAAAAAAATTAAAATATTTGATAACACTCTGAATTAACTAAAGGCAAGTTTACATTTAAGTTTAGATTTCTTCTTATCTACACCTGTTGAAGTAAGCCTTCTGAAGCAAAAGAGGGGTGGGGGATATATTGTAGTCTGCTAAGCTACATTCATTTTGAGTGGGTTTTAGAGAGAATTAGGAAAATTCCATTCGGCTGAATCATAACTAACAAATTAGTCATAAGTTTCCAAAGTTAATCAAAATTCTGTGAAAAATATTGTTTAATAGAAGTTTTTAAAGCATGTAATATGAATCCTTGCAAGAATACTATTGCAAAATATAACTGAACTGAACTGAAATAACAGTACAAGATGATGAGATGAAAATGATTTTTCTTTCCATATTAGGCCATTTCCTGTCAGATGGTCAATTAATACTCTGCAAGCAAAAAGAAAGCACACTCACACAGAAATCTGTTGCATTTCTATACACTAGCAATAAAGTAGCAGAAAGAGAAATTAAGAAAATCCCATTTACAATTGCACCAAAAAGATTAAGAGACCTAGGAATAAAATTAACCAAGGAGGGGAAAGCCCTGTATAATAAAACTATAAGCCATTGATAAAAAGAAACTGAGGATGACACAAACAAATGGAAGATATTCCATGATCATGGTTTGGAGGAATTAATATTTTTAAAATGTCCATGCTACCCAAAGCAATCTATAGATTCAATGCAATCCTTATCAAAATATCAAGGGCATTTTGCACAGAACTAGAACAAATAATCCTAAAATTTGTGTGGAACTACAAAAAACAAACAAAAACAAAAAACAAAACAAAACAAAACAATAGCCAAAGCAATCTTGAGAAAAAAGAACAAAGCTGGAAGTATCACAATCCCAGATCTCAAGATACACTACAAAGCTGTAGTAATCAAAATAGTATGGTATTGGCACAAAAATAGACATATAGATCAATGGAACAGGACAGAGAGTGCAGAAATAAACCCATATCTATATGGTCAATTAAACTACAACCAAAGAGGCAAGAATATACAACGGGAAAGGACAGTCTCTTCAACAAACGGTGTTGGGAAAAGTACACAGCTACATGCAAAAGAATGAAAAGAGACTACTTTCTTACACCATACACAAAAATAAATTCAAAATAGATTAAAGACCTAAATGTGAGACCTGAAACCATAAAACTCCTTAAAGAAAACATAAGCAGGAAATCTCCTGGACATTGGCCTTAGCAACATATTTGTGGCTATGTCTTCTCAGTTAAGGGAAACAAAAGCAAAATTAAATTGTAGGACAACACCAAAATAAAAAGCTTTTTCACAGCAAAGGGAACCATCAACAAAGTGAAAAAGCAACCTAGTGAATGGGAGAAAATATTTGCAAATGAAATATCTGATAAGGAGTTAATATTCAAAATATATAAAGAACTTATACAACTCATCACCAAAAAAAGCAAATAATCCAATTAAAAATGGGTAGAGAACCTGAATGAACATTTTTCCAAAGAAGACATAAAGATGGCCAGTAGATGTGTGAAAAGATGCTCAACATCAGTAATCATCAGGGAAATGCAAATCAAAACCACAATGAGGTTATCACCTCACACCAGTTAGAATGGGTAGTATTAAAAAGATAAGAAATAACAAATGTTAGTGAGGATATAGAGAAAAGAGAAACCTTGTACACTGTTGGTGAGAATGTAAATTGGTGCAAAAAAAAAAAACCAGTATGGATGTTCCTCAAAAAATTAAAAATAGAAATACTGTATGATCCAGTAATCCCACTACTGGGTATTTACCTAAAGAAAATGAAAACACTAATTTGAAAAGATACATGCACCCCTATTTTTTTGCAGCACTGTTTATAATAGCCAAGATATGGAAACAAGTGTCCATTGATGGATGAATGGATAAAGAAAATGCAGTGTGTGTGTATATATATGTATATGTTTTACACACACACACACACACACACACACACACACGCACACAATGGAATATTACTCCACCATCAAAAAGAATGAAATCTTACCATTTGTAACAACATGGATGGACCTAGGGGGCATACGCTAAGTGAAATTAATCACACAAAGACAAATACCGTATGATTTTACTTTTATGTGGAATCTAAAAAACAAACAAAAAACAGAAACAGACTCATAAATACAGAAAAAAAACTGGTGGTTGCCAGAGGGGACAGGGGTGGGAGGATGCGTGAATAGGTGAAGGGGAGTTAGAGGTACAAACTTCCAGTTATAAAATAATTAAGTCATGGAGATGAAAAGTGCAGCATAGGGAATATAGTCAATAATACTGTAATAATGTTGTATGACATTATGGTGACAGATGGTAACTACACTTATTGTGATGAGCAGTGAGTAATTATAGAATTGTTGAATCATTCTGTTGTACACCAGAAACTAACATAATGTGGCATGTCAACTATACCTCAAAAACAAATACAAAATTTTTTTAAAAAGGCACACTCAAGAATAGGTCCAACTTCTTGGGCTCCTGGGAAACAAGGATAGAGTAACTGCTATCTCTATCATGTGGTGGTCAGTAGCCTCAGTAGCTGCCACCCACTTCTCATGTTCGACCCACCATAAAAGCATGCCACCCCATGTATATGAGACAATTATGTATGTGGGTAAAATATTACCAACACTTCCCATTCTCACCAAGTGGCAGCCCCTCTTCCATCCCTTTGTGATCCCCTCAAGTGTCCCTTCTTCCTTCTAAACTGAATGCCTCTACCCTACTTCGGATCCCATGCACTCCCTCCCACCTACCTTCTTGAGAATCTCATGTCCTCTATCACTCCCCCTCTCTTCTCCTCAGTGATAGCTTCTTTTTATCAACATTAATCATACTTGAGTCTTTTCCATCTTATAAAACCCCTTCCTTCAGCTGCTACCCTATCTTCTGCTCCCTGTCACAGCCAAATTTGGAGACATAGTGCTCCTTTATCAATTCCTTTACCTTCCTCTTCCATCATCTCCATCGCCTCTCCATTGAACCTGATTTTACCAAGGTCTTCAAGTTCCCCATCTGATGGGCCCTTTTATGTCCTTGTGTGACCTCTTAGCATGTTCTGGGTACTGATTACCCCCATGCTTCTCAGGGCTCTTCCCTGGGCCCCCTGACACCACTGTCTGCTGAGATTCCTCCTACCTTCTGCCATCTCAGTCACAGACTCCTCTTCTCCCAAACCCCTCAAGGCATCATCCCAGGACTGCTGTGCCTTACCTTTGGTACACTCTCCCAGATGGTCTCATCAATAACCCACTGGGATGGCCCATGAGTCCTCAAACTCAACATGTCTGTCCAAAGTTTGACCTGGTCAAAGTGATATTTCTATATTTTTTAGATTTTTTTAAATCTTTATTTTTGAGAGAGAGAGAGTGACAGCAAGCAGGGGAGAGGCAGGGGGAGGGGGACAGAGGATCAGAAGCAGGCTCTATGCCATCAGCAGACGGCCCAATGTACGGCTCTAACTTACGAACCATGAGATCATGACCTGAGCCAAAGTCAGATGCTTAACTGACTGAACAACTGAGGCACTTGGGACAAAGTGATATTTCTAAAATATGTATCAGATGTCATCTACACAAAACCCTTCAATGTCTGCACATCCTGCTCTGTGTAAAAACCTAAAGCATTACAATGGCTTACAAAGCCCTACATAACCTGTCTCCATTCTTTCACTTCTGTGACCATGTCTCCTACTACTCTCTCCCTTACTCAGACCACTCTAGCTGTACCGACCAGACATGCTCCAACCACAGGGCCTTTGCACTTGCTTTTCTTTTGTCTATTCTTCCTCCAGATATAAGCACTTGCTTTCTTACTTTCATCCTTAAAGACTTTAACCAACTATCACCTCCTCATAAGGCTTTCCCTGAAAATCCTATATAAAACTGTAACCCACCCCCTGCCCTAGCACTTCTTACCCACTTTTCCTGATATCTTTCTCTTTGTAACACTTATAAATATGTGACATACTATATATTTTATTTATTGTCTATTTCCCTGCACTAGATTATAGACTACATCACAGCAAGAATTTTGGTCCCTTTTGTTCTTTATTGTATTCCTAATACTAAAACAGGGCCTGGTACACAGGATACAGTCAATAAGTAATGATTAAATAAATAAATGAATGTATCTCTAACCCTTCACTCCCTAAGCCTGCTATTTATCGTTTCAATAAACAGCACTCCCATCTACCCAGCTACCCAAGACAGAAAGCCAGAGCTATTATGGACTCAGCTCACTTGCTCTTACCCTACATTAAACCATCACTCAGCCCTCCAGCTATCTCCTAAAAACAGCCCTCCTCTCCTACTTCCTGTCACATAGTTATTTCCTATTCATTCTTCAGGTTCCAACCTAAACATCATTTTTACAGACTATGTCTGTTATGTTTCCTTTAAATATCCAACCAGGTCTAATACATGTCTGTTCCATACTAAGCTTTCACCCAATATTTGTTGAATGAATAAATGGCATTTCTCAGAAATGCCCTATTAGGTTCCCCCACTTTCTGTTGTTACAGCACCCTGTAAATTTCATATAACACTCATCTCACTTTATGATAATTACTTTAACGTCCTTCTTCTCCATTAGACTAGAAGCTCCCTAAAAACAGTAATCTGCATGAAGGTGAGGAAGCAAAGGAAGGTCCTAAAACACAGAAAGGACTAGGATGACTATTACAAAATCATGCTGGAAACACAGGGGAGTCAGTTGAATAAGGAGCTTTATTGCAGAGGAATGGAATCAGAGAAAGGGACTTCATCTTTAGATATCAAAGAGAGAAGGGACTATAATAAAACAAGCTAGGCAAATTTGGTCTCAATTATAGCACTAGTTAATTTGTAGTTTGTCTTGATTATTAAATCACTGAAATTTAGCCAACACAGTATTACTCATATTTTCACTTACAGATTTCAAAGTCTTCTAATTTCAAGCTTGTATATTCTTCTAGGTATCAGACTGCAGTCTAATTGTTCTAATAATACTTTTAATTACTTTACATAGAGTTTAATTGCTAATTTAGAAAAACATCTACCTATATTTGTGTAGACAGACATCCACATATGTGCATACACATACAAATATCCATTTTATATATGAAGAAACTGACACAACAGGATTTTTTATTTACCTCAAGATTGCATAATTCATAAGCAGTGGAGCCATAATTGAACTGAGGTCTGTCTGTATGACTTCAAAATCCATGCAGTTTTACTATTTCACAATACCTCCACAATAACTTCCTATTACCATATAACTTTCTATTACCTGTAGGAGATTTATATCTATGGACTGTAAATGTAAATTCAGAGTGAAACTATTTGCATAAAGAATTATGGTAAAGATTAATATAAATTAAGATTATCTTAGCCCAATAATAAGAATTTATGGTAGTTCTTAGATGCATTTGATATTAATTTGCTGAGAGGTGATGACAGAAATGTCTACCTTGAGGGCTTGTTGAGTAAATGATTCAGGATGAGGAGAAAACAGACACAAACCCTTCTACCCACTTCCAATTCCAACACAAGCTATGATCAATAACAAATTATAGCCTCAAATATTCCTGAATTCCAGAAATATACCTTCAAAGGGGTATGCATAAGCACAGAGAACACTGAATCTGCATTTTTTATATAATTTTGGTGATTATAAATGTATCAGTTTGATTCAACCTTCCAATTGACAAGAGTAAAAAAACTATGAAGCATTTATAATCCCATAAAACTGAGATCTTCAACAGCTAGGATTTATCCCAATAAATGAGGAATAGATTTCTACCAAGTTTCAAAGTCCTGATAACTATATCACTGTAGTGACAAGACAGTACTGGAATCAAATATAATACAAACTGTCATGCCTGACTAAGCTACTTGATTGTCTAAGGCAAAAGCTCAAGAAATTATTATTTATAAAACTTTTCATCATAGTTATTTTTTAACCTTTAAAATTAAATCACATTATTACTATAGTTTTGAAGGCACATATATGTTGCCACTAGTGTCTATTATAGTCATCATTTCACTAGACAGTGACACAGTCAACAGTTGGTTCTAAGTATTTAAATGCCTGATCTATTTAATTGCCCCATTAGAGACTTTTAGTCTATTACTAACAGTATTTACACTTTCATTAGCTTAAGCTCAAGGAGGAACAAAATAAGACACACAATTGTTTTGATAGACTCAACAAAGAGTTTTGATGTTCTAACAGATTCAAATTAAGACAGTAGCCAACAGCTTCATAAATAAGCCATTAGGATATAAACAGAAGAATATAAATAGTTATCTCTACCTCCTATTCTCTCAGCTCTTGCCCTTCCTCTTCTCTGGATACCTCCTCCTTATCCATACAGACTCCGGTTAAAGGGCCTTTTCTCCTGAATTAGGCACCCTTATGTGCTCTGTCTACTTTCCCTAACATTCATCATGCTTTGTTGTCTGATTTTGCTGCTAGAGTATAAAATCCTTGAGGACAGGGCTCATACCTGTCTTGTTTTCCACTCTGTGCCTAACACCCAGGAGAGTGCCTGACCCACCTGAAGTATGCAATACATGTTTGCCAAATTGCAATGAAATTGAAGTTAATTCCACCACCATCAATGATTTTTAGCTTGGACCTTAGTGAAGCCTGTTAGTTTCACTCCATGTTACCTGTAAGAACATGTCTATGGGCAAAAAATCACATACATAGATTTTCAGAATAGCATTATAACAGAGAAAAATTAAAAAATGGATAAATAAATTATTAGAGTCCTATAAGAGGATATTTCAAAGTCTAGATAAGGTTATATTTCTGAAGTGGTTTTGAATGACATGGGGAAGTTCTCATTATATTATGAGAATAAATACATAATATTTATATAAATACAATATATTATGTTAAATAATAATAAAATTAATATTTATAGAGTGTTATGAGCCAGCCATTCTTCTAACAGCTTTATATGTATTAACTAATTTAATCCTCACAGGATATCTAGAAGATCCCCAAGTGATTCATATATATGTGAAAATTTGAGAAGCACTAACAATTCCCATCCACTTTACAGAGGAGAAAAACTAAGGCCCAAAGAGTTAACACCATTTTCCCCAAATCACACAGCTCAAAAGTGAGACAGGGCAAGAAGAGAAGAGTTGGATTCAAACCCAAGATGCTCGAAACTCAGATTAGTGTTCCTTCTGTCACACCGTGTCATAAAGCTTTGAATTTGATGGATGTTTCTTTGTCTCCCCTTTCTCCCACCTCCAAATGTTTTTCACCCTGTATAGGACCTAAAGCTTGGTAATGCACAAACACTGTGTCATTCCCTGAGGAAATTTAGTGTTGGCAGAGGGAGGCTTAGAAATTAAGTGCCTGAAAGCCAGTAACTGGCCCCAGAGATCTCCAAGGACTGCTGTCCAGCCCAAGATTCCATGACATCTGCACCACAGCCTTGAATAGAAACCAGAGTGCCGGTATCCGATGCAGTGAGAATTTATTCTGTAGTTATCAAAGCAAACCAAAGGTTATCAGCGTGTTGGACATTTAAAGATTAAGTACAGCTGATCGCACTCAACTCTTATGCAGGTAGCTTAACTTCAGTGGGTCTGGTCTCTCTCTGAAGGGAAAATGGAGGTGTTTATGATCCTGTATCATAATGGGTTCCAGGTGACCCAGGCCAAGCGGCTGAGTCAGGCCCTCTCTTCTTTGATTTACATGGCAGGATCCAGGCCATCCCTCAATTGAAAAGATATAGTAATGAGCAAATGCAGAAAAAGAAAAGAGAGGGGGGGGAAAAAAGAGCTGAGGGAAAACCTGGAGTGCTTTTCCAAGTCCAAAGTGAGCTATGGCTGCCCTCTCTGCCTCAGAAGGTACGATCATAAATTTCTAACTAATGTTTAGCACTGGGGCTCTGGCTCATGATATATTACACAAGACAAGATGCCTCCAAGCAGAAAACACTGTAATTGGGGAGCAATAACATCTGTGTCAGTCATGGGACTGCAGTTAAAGCGAACTAAGAAGTTACAGTCTGGGCTGCACATGCAAAATAATAATATGCACATTTTTTAGCTAAAAAGATATGTCATCAAGATATGGGCCTCTTTAAATTCTTTGGTGTCATGATAGCCTGAAGAGTATCAGTAGGACCCCCAGATTTCTGTTTTAACATTAGCGCTATGTTAGCCAAAACCTAAGGAATTACAGTTTGGAAGGCAAGGAACTCTGACGAAATCAGAGTTTGGGCTTGCTTTGGGGGGGTGGGGCATGGATTTTAGGTCATTGGTTGCAATGCCTTGCATTGCAATGCAATGCTTTGCCAGATTGACCAGGTCACTTAACCTGAGCCTCCTAATGTGGCATGGTCAAAGAATTCATGCATGACAGAGGTGAGTCTCAAACCCAGATCGTCTGGCTTTAAATCCTGTCATCCTTCTCATGCATCTCTGCTCTAATGTTGATATTTAAGTAGTTATAACACAGTGAGTAGAAGCTTAGTTATTCTGGGACTGAAATGTATATGAAGTTCTTTTGTTCCTTGATAGATCAAAATAAAAGAGAACAAAAAACTGTAACCTTTCATTTTAAAAAATTCTCCAGTAGCATGACAATACCTAGGAAGTGAAACCACCCAGAAGTATTCACGAAGAGACTGCCAGTTAGGGAGAGCCTAAAGAGATCTAAATTGAGTTAAAATGTCTGCCTATATGGCCAGCCTCTGAGGATACTATCAACTCTGATAACTGATGATTCTTCACTGTACAGGCCCACCGGGCCCAAAGTCCACCTGTAACTTCACAAACACGCTCTTTCTTCATAGGGTGGCCAGGACTGTACCAATTTTGCACTCAAAGTCCTGGGACTGAGTCCCCAGAAAATAGGAATCACCCAACTTCTTACTACCATGCTGTGTCTCCTTGGCCCTCATCCAAACCAGCACAGTGCTCTTAACTGCATCTTTCTACACATAGGAAAGGCTGAATGAGCGATATAAAAAGACCTTGTCGGGGCGCCTGGGTGGCGCAGTCGGTTAAGCGTCCGACTTCAGCCAGGCCATGATCTCGCGGTCCATGAGTTCGAGCCCCGCGTCAGGCTCTGGGCTGATGGCTCAGAGCCTGGAGCCTGTTTCCGATTCTGTGTCTCCCTCTCTCTCTGCCCCTCCCCGGTTCATGCTCTGTCTCTCTCTGTCCCAAAAGTAAAAATAAAACGTTGAAAAAAAAAATTAAAAAAAAAGACCTTGTCACTCTACTATGGATCTTGAACCTCTAAGAGGCTTCTCTCTCTTTTATTCCAACTTGCATGCTCAAATACCTGGGCAAGTACCTGGGTTTGTTTTTCTAGCTAGTCTTAGAGCATTGCTTCAGGCGGACTGTGTGTTTAGCTTTACCACCAGACAGTGTCTTTCACATCTACCAGCCCCACACTCCTCCTGCCAGACCCAATTTGTTTTTTTTGTTTTTTTGTTTTTGTTTTTGTTTTTTTTTTTTGCTGGACCATCGCTTTTTTTTTTGTTGCTGGACCATCGCTTATCAAGGAGTGCAACTAGGCTGCCCTTATGCCATTACTGCTGCCCAGTTCTAGCCAATGTATGATATAATCCAACATCAAACCTGTCATGTGGATTTCTCACTGCCAAACTACTACATCAGCTCTGGATCTGAAGAGAATTGCCAGAATTATTTAAGAAGATGATTATTTAGGGGTGCCTGCGTGGCTCAATTGGTTAAGCTTCTGGCTCTTGGTTTTGGCTCAGGTCATGATCTCACAGTTTTGTGAGTTTGAGCCCCACATTGGGCTCTGTGCTGACAGCATGGAGCCTGCTTGGGATTCTCTTTCCTTCTCTCTGCCCCTTCCCCACCTGTACTGTCTCTGCCTCTCAAAATAAATAAATAAAAACAAAAGTTTTTTTTAAAGATGATTGTTTGAAGACATTAGCTTTCTAAGGATTAAAATACACCATTTTTATAACCTTATTTGTTTACTTGCTTGCTAACTAGTGTTACCTTTCACCGTATTGAATATTCTCTTCTGGTGGTTCAAAAAAGTTCCTTTGATTTTTAACAATAAATTAATTCTTATTATGACCAAAATGAGAGAATACGAAGTATGGTAGATTGAAAAGTCCAATTCTTATATTTTGTTGGATTGAAGCCTGTTGGCCTATTTTAAACTATTTTAAGGGTGTTTTTTATGTTTTAAATTTATGTCTCAGGAGATACTGTGAAGGTGAAACTACATAGAATGGATCAATACTCAGCACAGAGCCCCAAACCATACGTCTTCTTTACTGAAAAGTTAGAGACATTCCTAAAAATCTTTAATGTGTGTGTTGTTATTGTTGTTGTTGTTGTTTTAAATAGAATCCTATCTTACAAAAAGGATCTATACAAAAAGAATCTGAAGCAGTCTTCTGGAAAGATGAACAATATCCTCAGGCTCTTATTTTGGAACTTCTAACACTGCTAGGCTGGTCAAAAGAAGCAGAGAAGTTGAAGGGAAGATGCTAAAATGTCCCCCGGTTAAGAAAGTGTTTAACATGCTGCAAGATTCTGATGCCTACCTGAAAAACACTGGAATAAATTTCCACCAGTGGCAAAATCTTCTGGTAGTCTATTCAATATGCATTCTCTCCTTCCTTAGTAACATTCATTCTCCCTTACAGCTAAGGGTGACCAAGAGATGTAAGTGGAAATTTATAAAAGAAGCTCACTCAACTGGGAAGAACAACCTTGGGATCTTTGGCCTCCCTCTTTCTTGCCTCTTTCTACCTAAAATGTGATAGGTTGACAGATTTAGCAAATAAAAATACAGGATATCTAGTTAAATTTAAATTTCAGATAAACAACAAATAAGTTTTGGGTATTAGTATATCTTATGCAGTTTGGGACATACTTACAAAATGACATTTACCTATAATTCAAATTAACCGGGCATCCTTTATTTTATCTATTTTATCATGTCTCCAAGAATATGTACATGAAGACTAAAGTAGCCATCATGGACCATAAAGGGAGCTTATGGCCAAAAGTCACACACCAAGGATGATAGAGAGGAAATACAGAAGAGTCCAGTCACAGAAGACCAGGAAGTGCCATACTGACTTCAGGCCACTTTCCTCAGAACTTTTTTTCTTAATGTTTATTTATTTTTGAGAAAGAGAGAGCACAAGTAGGGGAAGTGTGGGGGCAGGGCGGGGGCAGCAGATCTGAAGCAGGCTCTGTCCTGACAGCAGAGAGCCCGATGTAGGGCTTGAACACATGAAGCGTGAGATCATTACCTGAGCCGAAATCAGATGCTCAACCAACTGAGTCACGCAGGCGCCCCCTCAGAACTTTTCCACAGGAGATAAATAAAGCTTTATCTTCTTTGAGCTGCCATTATTTGAAATTTGTTACCTGTAGCCAAACTCAGTTCCAACTGGTAAAACACCATTTCCACGTTCCTTTTCCTCTTCACCCACTTCCATGCTTCTTTTTCTCTCCCTAGTGTCCATAATGTGCATTTTAGGTTGATTTTATTCATTTACAAGGATGAATGGAGACAGAAAATTCCACATAATAACTTAACGCCCTTTCTACATCCTCAGAAACAGCTTGAACTGAGAGGAAAAACATGGAAGTATGATCTGAGGTCCTTTAGAAAAATAACGCCTGTGGGACCCCCAAAAGACCACCAAGCAACAATGAGATTTCCTTCAAAGGGCTACCATGAACATATTGTATCTGGGAGAAGTTTGTTTGGGGGAATGTGTGCAGTTAGGCAGAGAGAGGAAGCACCAATGAAATTCTGAATAGAAGGAGATATATTAGAAAATATCCAATTCTATTTTATCTCTGATTCTATGGTACTGTGCATTGTGTGAATAATTACAGCTAATGGTTACTGAACACTTACCATATATCAGAACTATACTAAGCATTTTACATATTTCTATATACCTACACATTGTTCAACCCTCATGCTCACCCTATCAACCTATGAGGTTGATATTATTAATAACTTTTATTTTGCATGTAAGGAAACCAAGGGTCTGAAAGGAAAAGGAACTTCATCCAAATCAAAAGTATGCAAATGTGCAGCAAGGGTTTGAATCCAGGTCGTTCTGGCTCCAACGCCCCAGATTCGATGCCCTTAATCATAATATTGTGCTATTTCCACTTTATCTGATGATTTGACACAGACATTTCAGAACTCAGTTCAGTTGTTTCATATGCACACATACACACACACTCACACACACACAGCACATATATACATACACATATAACTAACTCCTAAACTAAGGGGGGAAAAGTATACAACTCCTCAGGAAAATGCGTCAAGCACATGTTAAATAAATTAGAGTCCCACTTTCCAACATCCTTCAATTAACCCCTGCAGATGAAAGGATGCTCTGCGTGGATTCAGTTTCCTTCTAAAAATAGCTAAAAGCACAATACAGACAGTCCCAAACTTACAATGGTTCAACCTAAAATTTTTCAACCTTACTATGGTGTGAAAGCAATACACATTCAGTAACAACCATACTTCAAATTTTGAATTTTGATCTTTTCCTAAGCTAGTGATATGCTCTATGATAATCTCTCATGATGCTGGGCAGTGGCAATGGGCCGGAGCCCCACGGCAGCCACACAATCAAGAGGGTAAACAACCAATACACTTACAACCATTCTGTACTCATACAGCCATTCTGTTTTTCACTTTCAGTTCAGTATTTAACTACACGAGCTATTCAACACTTCAGCATAGGACTATGTAGGCTTTGTGTTAGTTTGCCCAATTATAAACTAATATAAGTGTTCTGTACATGTTTAAGGTAGGCTAGGCTAAGCTATTATGTTTGGTAGGTTAAGTGTATTAATTGCATTTTTGACTTATATTTTCAACTTACAATGGGTTTATCAGGATATAACCCCATCATATGTTGAGGAAAATCTATACAAAACAACATATTTTTATCAGGTTGGTTGTTATTCTGAGCCCTGCTTATTGAGTAGAGAAACTGATACCCAGAAATCAGAGTATCCTAGGAAAGTTAGAATTGGGGGAGGGAGGATTGGGGGATACACCTGGAGTAGAATTAAAATTTAACCTAAAGTGACCTGAGAAACAAATGTTTAACCTCTACCAGCTTGCTGTTACCATGAGAACAGTTCGATTTTTAGGTCTCTTAAAACCACAGATTGACCAGGCAAACCCACCACACAGACTCACTTTGCTGTAACTTAGCTTTCATATTCCCTAAGAACGTCCACAAAATTTGGACTGGGCTTAGCCTCCTTGGACCCGCAGACACAGGCCATAGTAGTGTAATATGATGAAGAGCTCCCTCTGAAGATGGCTGAATCACAGGAAAAGCACAAACCAAGCAGGAAAAATGTGCCTTGCACTTTTCCACGGAATTCACCTACTGCAACTGGGGGTGGTTAGGTTTTCATGAATAGGGCACCCAAGGAGAATAGTTAATAACAGACTGATCCAGAATTGAGAAAGAATAGCATGGCATCTTGCCCCAGTCATGAATAGATGACATAACAAAGAGAGAGGAAAAAGAAACAAGGAACCCAGGAGTAATGGGAGACCAGTGCTCACCAGCCAGGCGTCTGGTGAGCACTGAGTGTGGGAACTTTTCCTTGCCTCTGAGACACATATTGTTGTCCAACAATGGCACGGTGGCTGACGTTGCAAAGTCTCCATTTCAGAGGAGAAACCAGCAGAGGTGTTCTGCTCCTCCTCTCCCCTTTGGGAAATCCTGGGAAGTGCCAGCCAGCTTACATTATTGTTAGAGATGTGAAATAACAACATGCAGCAAGCTGTGTATTTATAACAGACAGGGAATGGGATTAATAGAATTCTCAGGGCCTCCTGGCAATGCCATGCAGAAAAACTTGCTCAGGACGGGGACACTACAGGATAGCAGTGGAATCCTGGCTCAGCCATCAACTTGACAACAGACTTTGGCAAGTAACCCCACCTCTCTGGTCCTCAATGTGCTCACCTGTAAAGTAAGAAGGTTATATTACTGGACTAAGGCATCTCTTCATTCAACAGTATTTATTAAATTAGACTTACATAAATGGATACCTCATGGATCTTATGTTCTAATGAATATAATAGACAATGAAGACGCAAATTAATAAATGTCTTTTGGCAATAAGGGCTATGAAGGGAAAAAAATCATGGTAAAGGAAAGACAGTAATGAGTTAAGATGGCACTCTAAAGTAAGGTTGTCAGGGAAGGCTGCTCCAAAGACTAGACATTTGAGCAGAAACCATAATGATGAGAAGGAGCCAGGTAGATGAAGATATGGGAAAAGAATGTCCCAGGCAGAAGGAACAACCATACGCATCCATAAAATGGGGACATTTTTGGCATATTCGAGGTATATCAATGGGACCAATGTGGCTGGAGTAGAGGAAGCAAGGGGAAAGGTGGTTGGGGATGAGCTGGGGAGGTAAGCAGTGGTCAGATCTTCTAAATTCAGAATCAGATTTTAAGTTTAATGTGTGACTCAAAACCACTAGAAAATACTAATTGAGCCTTAAGCCTTATTAAAAGATCACCCTGCTGGCACAAAAACAGACACATAGACCAATGGAATAGAATAGAAACCCCAGAACTAGACCCACAAACGTATGGCCAACTCATCTTTGACAAAGCAGGAAAGAACATCCAATGGAAAAAAGACAGCCTCTTTAACAAATGGTGCTGGGAGAACTGGACAGCAACATGCAGAAGGTTGAAACTAGACCACTTTCTCACACCATTCACAAAAATAAACTCAAAATGGATAAAGGACCTAAATGTGAGACAGGAAACCATCAAAACCTTAGAGGAGAAAGCAGGAAAAGACCTCTCTGACCTCAGCCGTAGCAACCTCTTACTCGACACATCCCCAAAGGCAAGGGAATTAAAAGCAAAAGTGAATTACTGGGACCTTATGAAGATAAAAAGCTTCTGCACAGCAAAGGAAACAACCAACAAAACTAAAAGGCAACCAACGGAATGGGAAAAGATATTCGCAAATGACATATCGGACAAAGGGCTAGTATCCAAAATCTATAAAGAGCTCACCAAACTCCACACCCGAAAAACAAATAACCCAGTGAAGAAATGGGCAGAAAACATGAATAGACACTTCTCTAAAGAAGACATCCAGATGGCCAACAGGCACATGAAAAGATGTTCAGCGTCGCTCCTTATCAGGGAAATACAAATCAAAACCACACTCAGGTATCACCTCACGCCAGTCAGAGTGGCCAAAATGAACAAATCAGGAGACTATAGATGCTGGAGAGGATGTGGAGAAACGGGAACCCTCTTGCACTGTTGGTGGGAATGCAAATTGGTGCAGCCGCTCTGGAAAGCAGTGTGGAGGTTCCTCAGAAAATTAAAAATAGACCTACCCTATGACCCAGCAATAGCACTGCTAGGAATTTATCCAAGGGATACAGGAGGACTGATGCATAGGGCCACTTGTACCCCAATGTTCATAGCAGCACTCTCAACAATAGCCAAATTATGGAAAGAGCCTAAATGTCCATCAACTGATGAATGGATAAAGAAATTGTGGTTTATATACACAATGGAGTACTATGTGGCAATGAGAAAGAATGAAATATGGCCTTTTGTAGCAACGTGGATGGAACTGGAGAGTGTGATGCTAAGTGAAATAAGCCATACAGAGAAAGACAGATACCATATGGTCTCACTCTTATGTGGATCCTGAGAAACTTAACAGGAACCCATGGGGGAGGGGAAGGAAAAAAAAAAAAGAGGTTAGAGTGGGAGAGAGCCAAAGCATAAGAGACTGTTAAAAACTGAGAACAAACTGAGGGTTGATGGGGGGTGGGAGGGAGGAGAGGGTAGGTGATGGGTATTGAGGAGGGCACCTTTTGGGATGAGCACTGGGTGTTGTATGGAAACCAATTTGTCAATAAATTTCATATAAAAAAAAAAGATCACCCTGCTTAATGAAAGTAAAGAGATCATTTATTTATTCAGTAATAATTTAATGAACACCAATGTCCATCAGGTTTTTTTGCAAGTGCAAAGAGGGTATATCAGTACATTGAAAAGGTCACTGTTCTGATAAAGATCACCTTCCAGTGGAAGACCACCTGGAAAATAATTGCAGTGGTCTATTGAAAAATGATAATGATTTGGGGAAAGGTGGTAAAAAGGAAATAATGTGGGATTGCCAGATTCCAGATTTGTCGGAAGATGGAGCCTAAAGGATTTGTTGGGAGACAGATGTGGGGGTAAAAAAATAAATAGTAAAGAATGACTCCTGGATATCTCTCTCTCTCTCTCTCTCTCTCTCTCTCTCTCTCTCTCTCTTTCTCTCAACATCCCTCTCTCCTCTTTTCCTTTCTCCCTGCCTTTCCCTGTCTCTCTTTCTCTTGTTTTCTAACGTGAGCTGCCTTCTGAATGCATCCGTCCCATCATTCTAATTTCTGCTCAAATATCACCTCTTCAGAAGGGTCTTCCCTGATAACTTTAGAGTGCCGAGTTAACTCACTACTCTCTTTCCTTTTACAATTATTGTGCCATTTGTTGAAATGAGAAAAATTTAGGGAGGCGCACAGCCTTATCTGGAAACCTGAGTCGGAGATGTTAAGTTTAAGATGCTCATTTGCTATCAAAGAGAAGACACTGAACATACTAGTTTGACATGTAGCTTGGAGACCAGGGAAAGTTTGGGGATGGGCATATAAATTTGGGGTATTATCTAAGATATACTGAAGAGAAGAAGATTAAGTACTTCCTAGAGTATTCCAAAAATTAGAGCTCAAGAAGGGGAGGAATAAGTAGCTAGTGATGTAAGAAAATGAGGTGAGCATGATGTCTCAGAAACCAAGGGGAAAAAAGTGTTCCAGAAGAAAATTAAATAGTGTTCTCAATTCCTTGAGAGTTGAGTAAATATTGAAAAACAACCACTGAATTTGACAACATGGAGGCCATTCGTATTCTTGAGTGTTTCCAGTGAATCTATAGAAATAAAATCCTGATCCAAGTGGGTTGAAAAAAATGGGAGATGAGAAATTAGACAGTAAGTTTAGACAGCTCCTTTACAGAATTTGATCATAAAGGAGACTAGAAAAATAGGCAACAGCTACCAAGAGGGGAGTGTTTGTTTTTAAGATGGAAGCTGTAATATGAAAAACCAACTGAAAAAAGTTTTTTTAAAAACAATCATGAAAATTTGAATGAAGACTAACATAAAATGATATGAAGGAATTGTTATTAATTTTGCTAAGAGTGATAATGGAATTGAGATTATGCTTTTTTAAATTCCAGATGAGATATGTATTGCTAAATAAAATAATATCTGGGACTTGCTGTAAAATATATGAGCAATAAAAAGAAAGTTTGGGAGAGACAGATGAAACTAGACTGGCAAAATGTAATTGTTGAATTTATATGATACATATATGGAGTTCATTATGCTCTTCTCTATTTTTGTATATATGACAAAAGTTTTCTAAAGAGAAAGAAACAGAAAAAAAGAGATGAGAGTTAGTTACATTACGAGAGTCTGCTGCTGCCATAGTGGTCCAGCCACCTGCTAGGGTGGTGTCAGAGGAGGCAGACTGGGAAGCCAGGGCTGTGACCACCCCCTGGAGTTAGGGAACTCTCTCTCCTGTTTAGATAGCAGTAACAGACATCCTCTCTCCTCCAGCCAGAATGTTGTCAGCAGAGGCTGATCCCACCCACCCCCCAGCAATAATAAAACACCTCCTCACCCCTTTGCTCCTCACCCCCACAGAATGTCAGAGAAGACTGAAGGGGGGAACATGACTTCCACCCCCACTCAGCAGTAATAAGGAAGGACCTCCTTCCCCCACCAGTATGGAATCAGAGGAAGTCTGCTAAAACAGAAGATTTAAATAAGATCCAGAGTCTCATCACACTATACCCAAAATGTTCAAGATACAAATGAAAATCACTTTCATACCAAGAACCAGGAAAATCTCAACTTGAATGAGAAAAGATAATCAACAGAGGCCAATGCCAAAATGACAGAGATGTTCAAATTATCTGATAAGAATTTTAAAGTACCCATCATAAAAATGCTTCAAAAAGCAATTACAAGCACACCTGAAACAAATGAAAAAAATAAAAATCTCAAATAGTATGCACAAACACATCCGGTTAGGAAAACGAGCTTGAAGAAAATCACTATCTTCCACATTGCTCACAATGAGAAACTGGGTGTCCCAGAGTCAGGAGACTTTGAATAATCATAGTCCACAGCTGGTCGGGTGCATCACCACCCCTGGAGTCCCAGCAATTTAACACATCACTCATTTCCCAAAACTCAGGCTATATTTCAGCAACTCCATAGCCTGTTGCATCACTGAATGTTTTCCCAGCTTGCTCCCTGGAAAAAAAGGTTCAGGATTTCAGTGTCCCTTCAGTAAGAATGTTATATACAAATTAATGCTGACTCCCCAAGACTAAAATTTCACGGATTTCTGAAGTTTCATCCTGTTTCTCCTTTTCCCAGGAGTTGTAAACTTGAAAACATTTATTAATACTTTCCAGAAAGGTCAGTTAGAACACACCCCCGGGGAGGTAATCAGAAATGAGTTGTGGTGCTCATGCTCTCACCATTCCAGAAAATGTCTGCATGCTTCCTATTGGTGCAACATCCATGGAACAAAAGTGGTAGAGAAACAAAGAATGGAAGGAGCACAGCATATCCTCAAAGTCTGATGTTTGTGTTACTTTGTCTACTTTTTGGCCTTGGTTCACAGGTCACGGCACCAGTGGATGTGTCTTTTTAAACTCAAGATACACATAAGCTTATTTCTGAAAGAAAGGGAAAAGGAACTAACATTTATTGAATACCTAAATACCTATTATTTGCCAGGTTCTATACCAGATACCTTACATGTTATCCTTTTATTCCTCAAAACAGTTCCACGAAGTAATATGACTATCACCATATTACAAATGAGGAAGCTGACATTCAAATAATCAAATAATTTACCTAATGTTCAACATGATTTTGAATGCAGGACTGACAGATCCCTAGGCCATCATGCATCTACCGTACTATGAAGTTTACCAATAGGTATCAGGTTCTCAGAACAACCTGCCAGCTGAGGGGAACTCTGGCCTCTTCCCTTCTTCCACATAGGAAAGTGTTTTGTTTTTTTAAGTGTCCATTTATACGCTAATTTTAATGATCCTACCTGTGGAGGAAATAGATTTGATTGCACGTTCAGTAGATAGACTATTTACGTGGGTACTTGATCCTCTTTTTCAGATACCTCCAGTGCTACAGTCTAAAGTTTTTGTTTTTTGTTTTTGTTTTCATTTTTTAAGTATCTGAAGAAAATAAAGTATATACAGAGAGAATGGCTATGCAATAGCAGGAGGCATATTTTGGAAAAACTAGGTCTATTATGCCCAAGGTTCCGTGCTAAACACGGTGTAAGAACTAAATACAAGGTACGGTCTTGCCCTTCATGAAGGCTTAGGAAGGCATACCACATAGAAAGCTGCTAACATGTATGTGGTCCAGGCAGTCTCTGACATAGAAACCCCAACCCTCAAACAATCCAGCATCCAAGCAGCCCCAGACTAGGTACAGGTGCTAGTGCCACCAGGGCTTTCAAATCTCTCTCCCCAAACAGATCCCCCACTGCTGAAACCACCAGAACCAAGGATGCACTATTCACACGGGCCAGCCACTGTAATGAGATGGGACCCGGTGAACTCTTCCAAAATATAATGATACGTATTATAGTTAGGTTCCAGTCCTAAATCATTACAATTCACTTCCACTGTGAGTCAAAAGGGCTTATATGGAGCAGCCTGAAAAACTATGTACCATTTTTAGCGTTGCTAAAACCACCACGAGTAACATCATCTTCCCTATGACAGAATGCACTGGGACGTCTAAACAACTGACTTACAAACAAACCAATGGGACACAGCATATTTGTAATACCTAATAAGTATTAGGTGAACATAGGGGAGGCTATCTGTATGGGACTAAGTATCAAGTGAGTCATCTGGGTAAGGGAGAGAGAACTGTGTGGACTGGCATGATCAATGACAGCTTTAGAAAGGACTAAGGAATGTTACCTGGATTCTGAAAGACAGGATTCAGATCGGCAGATGTTGCAAAGCTTTTGCAGATAAGGGGTGATATAAGCAAGCTTTTGGGAAAGGGAAACACCCTCCCAGGGGTCCACGGAAGTACAAACTTTTCTCACTGGAGCAGAGGGTCCAGTTGGAGCATAAAATCTAAACAGTTGTGGCCGTGGTTTGGTGCTTACATCAGTGAGGATTCCAGCAGGAGACAGAAACCACACCAATTATTTTAACTGAGAGAGTTTAATATAAAGAATTGTTCATAAGGCATAAAGTTGTTAACTGAGCACTGGAAAGGGTGAAAGAGAACTCTAAGATATCACAGATGTAGCAACTTCAGGAAGCCACTATTACCTACCCCTAGGGCTGGGACAAAGGGAGAAAAATAATTAAAACTTATAGGAACAAAGGGAAGAAGAATAATTAAAACTTTGAAAAGTTACAGGAACCCTCTGAGTAGGGGCTAGAGCTGAGTCTGTGAGTGGACTCAAGGAGGCTGGTTCTCCAAGTGTGGGGAAATGGCAAACTGGATTCAGCTACTGCTACTACAGGAAAGCACTGTGGCACCCAGAATGAAGAAATGGGGCTGGAACTACAATCACAGGAGCCACAAGCAGACAGGAAGCAAAAGAAGCAGCAAGTCCCTTCTCTCCCTCCAGCTCCCAGAATCCTTCTAGCACCTCCTGTTGGCGGAACCAACAAGGATCCAGCAGGCAAAGCAGGAACGCAGCTGCAGTCTCCCAGCCTCACAGGGCAAAATACAACAGAATAGGGGTTGAGCTGAGACACAACAGCTCAAAAACCACCACGGGGCCAACCTGGAGTGCCCCGAATGCTGGGCTCAAAAACAGTAACTGTCTCCTGTAATAAAAAGGGAGACATTTAAACTTTTTTTTTTTTTTGGAGGAAAGTTATAGGATAAAAGTGGAGCTTTAAAAAGTTTAAACTGGTTACAATGTGTAGGATGCTTGGAATGAGGCTAAAAGCAGAAAGACCTGTTAGGACACTATAATACATTAGGCTAGAGTCTGCATAAAGCAGGCAACATGGAAATGGAAAGGAAAGAAAAAAAGCAAGAGATACTGCATAAGGAAAACTAACAGCATGGTATGACTAGTATTATGAGAAAAAAGAAGAGTGAAATTTCAAAGATGATCAAATATTCTGCATACATTTATGTAATATGAACTTCTCTGAAGGTCATAAGACACTGTTCTACTTAGCTTATAATGAAGGTAGCAGTCCAAAACTGTGAATTCAAAAGATTATTCATTGGGGCACCTAAGTGGCTCAGTAAGTTAAGTGTCTGACTTCAGCTCAGGTCATGATCTCACAGTCTGTGAGTTCAAACCCCACATCAGGCTCTGTGCTGACAGCCTGGAGCCTGCTTCAGATTCTGTCTCCCTCTCTCTCTGCCCCTCCCCCACTCACACTCTGTCTCTCTCTCTCTCTCTCTCTCTCTCTCTCTCTCAAAAATAAATAAACATTTTAAAAAAATTTTTAATGAATTATTAGGGGCACCTGGGTGGCTCAGTTGGTTACGTGGGAGCTCGGATCATGATCTCCCAGTTCACGGGTTCGAGCCTGTCAGGCTCTGTGCTGACAGCTCATAGCCTGGAGGCTGCTTCAGATTCTGTGTCTCCTTCTCTTTCTGCCCCTCCCCAACTCTCTCTCTCTCTCTCTCTCTCTCTCTCTCTCTCTCTCAAAAAATGACTAAACATTAAAAAATTATTTTTAATGAATTATTAATGATATTGAGACAACTGGGTATCCATTAAAAATAAAACATAAAAATGTTTCAAAGAGTTAAACAGAAAGAGAAAGAGAGAGATTATAAAAGTAATAGAAAAGTACATGAGAGGGTTACATATAGACTCAAGGTGAAGAAAGCATTAGGCACAAAACCTAAAACTTCAAAAGGAAACAAAAATTCTACTATACCCCCCCATATTAAATTCAATGTAAAAAAACAATAAAGTAAAATGACAATGGAAAGTTTGGGGAAATATTTGCAATATAAATGACACAAGGAATTAATTTCTTTAAAATGTCAAGAACTCTTTATAAATAAAATTTCATGAAAAAAGAAGATCAACAAAGTAACTGAAAAATGAACACAAGTTATGGACTGTTTACAAATAAAGGAAATATGAATAGTTCTTAACCATCTTAAAAGAAGTCAGCTTTGTTCAGAATAAAAATTTTTTAAGTATAACCAAATATTGTTCAGCTTTCATATTGACAAAATCAAAAAGTCTGAAAATGGAGGCTGGATGTGGAAAAACAAGCACTACTCTCAGACATTGTTGACGGCAATATAAACTGGTACAACTGTTTTAGGAGGACAATTTGTCAGTATCTTACAAGTTTAAAATGTACACACACTTTGACCCCAGCCTTTTTACCAGGAGTTTATCCTACTTAGATAATCCTCCATGTGTGCAAAGAAATATATATATATATATATATATATATATATATATATGTATATATATATATATATGTATATATATGTGTATGTATATATGTATATATGTGTATATGTGTATATATGTATATATATGTGTGTGTGTGTGTATATATATATATATATATATATATATATATATATATAATATTATGGACAGAGATAGCAGTTTGTGCATTGGATAACCACGGTGGTTTTCCTTCAGGTAGCCTAACGACAAAAAGGCTCAACAAGAGGAACTTCAAAATCTCTGGCGGAAACCCACACCAGAGGTTTCCAAGCAACTGACATCTGAGAACAAGATATATCTCCTGACAATAAGACTATGATTTTGAACGCAAAGCTGAGGGTCTTACAACTTACTTGGGTACTCAATTTCTGACTCCTCCTAACACCTTTACAAATATTTGAGGCAGCTCGTTCTGGCAGCATTTCATTCCTTGTGGCTATAGGACTCATGGCAGCTCGCTTCTTCACAATGGCAAGGGAGAATGAATCTGCTAGCAAGACAGAGTTTATATGATATAATATAACCATGGGAATGACATCCTATCATCTTTGCCATATTCTATTGATTAGAAGCAAGTCACAGTTTTCACCGACACTCAGGGGTAGGGGATCACACTAGAACATGATTACTAGGAGATGGGGACCCTGAGGGCCACACTAACACCTATCCAACACACCATGTGTTGGAAAGAATGTAGGGTGACCATGTATATCCTGCTACACATGCAGCAGGGGCTTTCTGCTTTCAGCCTGCTTCAGTGTTGTTTGTGCTATTCTGTGACAATATTTGCTGCAGCATTGCTTGTTATAGAAGGTTGGAAACAACCTAACTATGTATCAATGGAAGATTGGCTAAATATATTACATTACACTCATAGCATGGACTATTTTGCAGCTGTTTTAAAAAATGAAGCAGAATCATATACACAAATCAAAACAATCTCCAAGACATATAGCTAAGTAAAACTAAGGCAAAGGACATAATAGTCCATCTAATATGCTGCCGTTTGTATTAAAATAAATAATGGGGGAAAGGGAGAGAAATATCACTTAATGGTATAAATAACTGGAAAAGTTGCCTGAAGGAAAATGGAAGACTAAGGAATAGGAATGGGAGAGAAACTTTATACACTAGATATGGTTTTTTTTTTAATTTTTTTTTCAAACGTTTATTTATTTTTGGGACAGAGAGAGACAGAGCATGAACAGGGGAGGGGCAGAGAGAGAGGGAGACACAGAATCGGAAACAGGCTCCAGGCTCTGAGCCATCAGCCCAGAGCCTGACGTGGGGCTCGAACTCACGGACCACAAGATCGTGACCTGGCTGAAGTCGGACGCTTAACCGACTGTGCCACCCAGGCGCCCCACTAGATATGTTTTTTACTTATTTTTTAACTATGTGTATCCTGCCTATTCAAAAATAAATTAATACAAATTTTCTTAAGGAATTAGACTATTTCATCAAGAAAATGTTGCCATTTTATTTTTAGAGCGCCCCGATTCAATCACTTATTTTATTTCGCTCCATTATACTCCAGCCCTGCAGACGTGTTCCTCAGGAAGGCGTTGGTTGGTTGGGACCATAAAAAGAAAAATATTGCCATATATTTCTATAAGCTATATTGGACACCTCACATCACACATTTGACTTTTACTTGTATGTGAGCCCTGAGCTATCTGTTCTGTCCCATCTGCTGCTATAAAGACCAACTCTAAGTGAACTCAGGTCAACTTCATTGGTACAATCTGAAAATGCCTGCCATATATCCACCCTGTCACTGTTAGGAGAAGCAGTCCATTATGGGCTTTCACACACGCTTGCTGAGTATGCCAGACTGCAAGGTTTATCTGTTTCCTACTACTGAGATGTTTCTGTAGCTAGTCATGTAGGCAATTAAGAAGGTCAAGGTGACCACAGCCTGACTGTCATGTAACTGCTCACCCCTGGGGAAGGGGGGCTGATTTGATTTCTGCTTTTTAGGAAAATGTTAGGTCATTGGCCCTGGGTTCCCCAGGAACACATACCCACTGTGTGCACAGACTCCATCTGAACCATCAAGTTACCTCCATGGGCCTTGGGAGAAAGGGGAAACCAGCACTAACATGCTGATGCTTGTGCTGCTTGCTGAGTCATGAGTCATAACTCTTCTGTCTCTGACCCAGTCGTAGGCCTTCTGGCAGCGTCCATGAGACCATAATAGGGTAACTTGTAAGTAGACTAAGTAAATTCCAAGCTTGTAAATAGGGTAAAATCAAATCCCAGACCCAATAGCTTTAGAGACTGAGACATAACTTTCAGGAAGGGAAAGAACAAAGTCCCTGTGGACCAGATTTGGAGATATAAGAAGACTCCCTGGGATCCAGCAGCAAATGCTCTTGCCAAGTGATGGCAACAGGAATAGAGTAAGAAACCTGCCACTATCCTACCTGAGAGTGAATAGGAGTTAACATTTAATGCTTATTTTATTTTTGAGAGACAGAGACAGAACATGAGCAGGAGAGAGGCAGACAGAGAGGGGCAGAGATAGAAGAGGACACAAAATCCGAAGTAGGCTCCAGGTTCTGTCAGCACAGAGACCAACACGGAGCTCGAAGTCACAAACTCCGAGATCATGACCTGAGCCCAAGTCAGGCACTTAACCCATTGAGCCACTCAGGCATCCCAGGAGTTAGCATTTAAAGGCTGGACAGTGAGGGGCACCTGGGTGGCTCAGTTGGTTAAGCATTTGACTCTGGCTCAGCTCATGTTCTCACGGTTTGTGAGTTCAAGACTCACATCAGGCTCTCTGCTGTCAGCACAGAACTGGCTTCAGATCCTCTGTCCCTGTCTCTCTGCACCTTCCCTGTTCACTCTCTCTCAAAAAATAAAATAAACATTTAAAGAAAATAAATAAATAAAGGCTGGACAGTGAAAGGTAGAATTAAAACAAGTCACTTAAATGATGACTTAGTTATTGTTTATACTTTTATGTAATACTGTTCATAGCTGCTTTACTAAGAGGTCCCCAAAGCTGAAATAAATGGTGTCAGTAATGATGACCTTGCCTCTCAATATAGGACTTTGGATGAACAGGAAATAGAAATTTATTTGGTTAGTAGTAACCAGCTGCCATGCCCTTGGAAAATGAAAGTAAATACAAAGACTTGCTTACTGGTTGCAGAACTGTTCTCTGGATAAACACATGCTGATCCGTTCCCCCACCTTCCCTGAACTTACCTGCTTAAAGGTAAAAGATGATTAAGATTGGGACTGAAGTCTGTCTAATCCCAAGGGCTCTGAAGACCATACGCATCCATCTGAGTATGCTTGGGAACTTTGGGGAGGAAAGGATTCAACCTTTTATGACTATGTTGAAGACAAGGCCTAAGTCACAATTCTACCTGATCAAGTGCAGGAGGGGGAACCTAAATTCAACTGCTAGTGTTTGTGCAAGACTCACAATGGGGAAGGGAAGCTAAAGTGATCTTGTGGGTGGGACTCTTTAAGTGGGTTCAATGTACTGTTTTTGTGGCTTCACTATTGAATATGTAAGTGTTGCTAATGTTTTACATGTTTTACTATGAATGTTTATGGGGATTTTCCTGATAGAGCCACATATGTAGATGAGGTATATAAATCAATTCCCAGACCATCTCCCTGTCCCTTCCCAAGTGATCCAACAGAAATAACACAGAAACCTGGGGAGGTAGAGTGGGGAGGAAAATCACAGACCCAATTCAAGACTTTAAGGCAGCAGTGGTAGTACAAGCAGCAACACAATACTCCTGCATGACCTTTGAAAAAGGCTAACAGGAACTAAAGTCTTACAGTGGAATATCACAACTGAATTCAGTCATTGCTTCTAAAGCTGTGGTAGTTCCAGGCATTGTGACTATAGTTTAACCCATTTTACATAGACTGATAGCATTTGGCCTCCTGTCCTGAAAAGTGCTAATGCCTTCTTTTCTATACCAAAGGCACCCAAGTACCAAGATAAATTTACATTCATGTAGCAAGTCCTCTCCCAGGAGTACCTAATCCTCTGCAATTGTCACCAAATTGCTTTGTCATCCAAAGCTTTCACTCTATAGAGGATGTTCTATTGGTCAACAGATCAGAAGCCTCATTGTCAACAGCCTTGAATATGGTGTTACCACACCAGCACGGGTGGCTGATAAACCCTAACAAAAGTCAGGGAACTGCTCACCAAGTAAAGTTTCTTGGGACTGGGTGGACGGACTCACAATCTTTACTCCCCCTCCCCAGAAATCAGTATGCTGTGTGTTGGTTCTTTCAATACCAAAAAAACAAAGCCCTGAACCTTATTTGGCTATTGGAAACAGTATGTGCCCTGCTGTGCATCTACTAACCTGCAAATCTGCATGGGGCTTTGAATAGGCCTCAAACTCCATTGCACTGGAAGCTGTCCAGCAAGCTGTAGCACACTCTGTACATTGGGACCCCACAACCCTAATGACCTCCCAGAACTACAAGTCTCTGTGGCTAATGCTTTTGCCAAATAAGGTCTTTAGAGGAATGAGGTAGACTCTACCCAGAGGCACTCCTTGGAGTTTTGGACTCATCATTTCTCCAATATGAGCATCCTTTAGAAAAGCAACTGTTAACCTGCTAGTAGGCTCTTATCAAAACTGAACACCTAAACAATGGAACCTTGTGACTCCCCAGCCCGGCACCCACATTTTAGGATGGTTCAATTAGGACACAGGCCTTTGCCAGCCAAGTGGAAATGGTATATTCAAAACTGCAGACAGCCTGACCCTAGCAGTATTTCAGTTTAATGCAAAAAAAGCATCTGTTAACCTCTTTGGGGGAAATTTTATCCCCACTCTGCCACCTAAAGCAAAGTTGGTGGCTCACAGAATTTCCTCTAAGTGCCTGGGACTAATTCACTGATGATTCAACTAAGTTGAAAGCTGATGTATTCACTGGACAGCTGGAGGTTTCCAGTCCCAGTAAAATTTTGGAAGAAGGACTGCATCAAGAACAAATCAGCACAACAGGCTGAATCAAAAGTCATAATCCTTGCCTTAGACATGACTCCTAAGGACTAAGTACATTATATTTTTACTGATTCTTAGATTGTTGCCAAAAGTCTAGGCACCTGATTTGCCACTTGGAAAGAAGACCACAGACTGGAGATTAAAGACATTATTCTTTGGGGCTATAAACCATGAAAATAAATTGACTGACAATCTGACAGTCTGGGTTATTCATGTAGATCCCTATGATAAGGGTCTATTCTCTGGTAAGACTGACTAAAATCAAGGCTGCACCACCCAGATGAATACCATTACCATTTGGATCCACCACTGCATGGGACATGGTATTCCCTCCACCATTATTAATAGGGTACAAAGTAAAGCTTCAGATACAAAAGCTACCATTGCAACTCATGCCAAAATCTGGTCCATTTGTCCTGTGCTAAAGAAGCCCAACCTTTCTTAGGCTACCAGTGGTTGTTGACCTTTACTCAGGGTATGGTAGTATTATTGTTTCAGTCCAATCAGAAGAACCCAGCTAGTTTATAAGTAAACTGTCATGTTTTTGGCTTTCCAGATCATTTACAGTCTAACAATAGTGTGTAGTTTGTTATAAAACCCACAAATAGAGGTGCCTGGGTGGTTCAGAGTTAGGCATCCTTCTCTTTATTTCAGCTCAGATCATGAAATCACAGTTTGTGAGATTGAGCCCCTCATCAGGGCTCCGTGCTGACAGTGTGGAGCCTGCTTGGGATTCTCTCTCTCCCTGCCCTTCTCCCACTTGTACTCACTCACTCTCTCTCTCTCTCAAAAATAAATGAATAAATGTTTAAAAAAATTTTTTTGAACTAAAATAAAATAAAGCCCACAAACAATGGGACAATAATCAAGATATTAAATGGGCATTTTATACCACTTTCCATCATTGAGAGGTGGAATAGACTTCTAAACTAACCAACTCAAAATAATTTCTAACTCCACCTCCCTTATCTCCTCTTTTGGTCACTGCTAATGACCATCCCTCAAGCAGAATAGCATAGTGAAAAGAAAACGGGCTTTGGATAGAACTGGGTTGAAATTCTAGCTCTTCCACTTACTGTGTGACTTCAGACAAGATGTTTAACCTGAGTTTCACTTTCCTCCATAAAAAAAGGGGGGGGGATAATATTGCCTACCTCAGACAGTTGTTTTGAGGGGTAAATAAGATAATAATGTGAAACACTTAATACAGTGCCTGACTTCACATGGGTCTTCAATAATGATGGCTGTGAGTAAAGAAAACAGAAACAGCAGAGCTATAATAGAAAATGGACATGAGTAGTATTAGATGCAAATGAAAAATGACTCTAGTGTTTGTTGCTTGGGCCCTCATGGAGAAGGCACACATAGAATAAGGACATAGAGGGGATAAAATGTGGACTCTTATAAGTTGCCATGTTTTCTTTGGAAATTTTTGCTCTGTTTTCAGTTTTCCCCATTGAGAATCCCCCATGCTGGCCACCTATGTTTGTCTGCTTCCCACACAAAATCATCAGGGACAAGAGGGCATCTCCTTCAGCTGACAGGAGAGACTCACCAAGTGACAAAGGCCTCCCTGTGGAAGAAGTAATCTCACTGTCTCATGGATTGTCCAAGAAAGGTAGCAAAAGATAACTAAAGATGTCCTGTCACAGGTGGGGCAAATGTGTTATAATGCCACTTTGCTTATTCTAGGTCAGTTTTACTCCAGTGCAGGCGGTGGGAAAAAAGACTGTCCAAGGAAGGACTACACAGACATTCATGGGACTAATTTCAAGTATCTAGGAAAGTTTTTTTTTTTTTAAATATCTTTCTCAGAGTACTAATGAGCTCCCAGGCCCTCAGTCATGAGGCCTTCAAAGATTCCTGATGAAATGATATTTCATTTATGGGTGCATTCCAAAGGATGGACTGAGAACTATCTTGTTTCTTCTTTTTGAAACAAGTTTTTTTTATATGAAATTTATTGTCAAATTGGTTTCCATACAACACCCAGTGCTCATCCCAACAGGTGCCCTCCTCAATACCCATCACCCACACTCTCCCACCCTCCATCAACCCTCAGTTTGTTCTCAGTTTTTAAGAGTCTCTTATGTTTTGGCTCCCTCCCTCTCTAACCTTTTTTTTCCTTCCCTTTCCCCATGGTCTTCTGTTAACTTTCTCAGGATCCACATAAGAGTGAAAACATATGGTACCTGTCTTTCTCTGTATGACTTATTTCACTTAGCATAACACTCTCCAGTTCCATCCACGTTGCTTACAAAAGGCCATATTTCATTCTTCCTCATTGCCACATAGTATTCCATTGTGAATATAAACCACAATTTCTTTATCCATTCGTCAGTTGATGGACATTAGGCTCTTTCCACAATTTGGCTATTGTTCAAAGTGCTGCTATAAACATTGGCGTACAAGTGCCCCTGTGCATCAGCACTCCTGTATCACTTGGGCAAATTCCTAGCAGTGTTATTGCTGGGTCATAGGGTAGATCTATTTTTAATTTTTTTGAGGAACCTCCACACTGTTTTCCAGAGCGGCTGCACCAGTTTGCATTCCTACCAACAGTGCAAGAGGGTTCCCGTTTCTCCACATCCTCGCCAGAAACAAGATTTTTTAATGAATAAACATATCAAAGGCCTATACACAATGAATTGGTGTCTGGATCTTTCTTGGACAAGCTTTGGGTTGAAAATCCAAAGCATCTGTGCAATGAGGGCAAAGATCTCAGAACATTTGTACACGTGCTTTTAGCCATATTTTGCAGGGAGCAATGACCACAAGAAGGGAAACAAGAGTCCATGTTCCAGGCTTCCTGAAACACCATCTCAAAGCAGTCCCACAGTGTGCTCTCAATTCTGGATAAAGAGCCTGAGAGATCTCCTCGGGGTCCAAGAAAGGAGCCCTCTCTGAATCACAGAATGACAGAAGTGGAATTGTAGAAATGGTCTTTAGTGACAACAAGCCCAATAGAGAATTCTCATGCTCAACAGCTCTGAGAGGTGGCATCCAGCATCTGATTACATCCAGGAATTGGATACTCATTGTCACCTGGGATGGAGCATTTCCATACTTGAATTGTGACAATTTTCTGGAAGCACTTTTGAAACGTGAGCCAAAGCCAGGCACTGTGCTATAATCCTAGCCTTCCAGGAAACAAAGTTCTCTTCCATCTCAGGAATGCAGGAAAATACACTATGAGATTAGAATGACTAACAGGTCTGGTTTGCCTTGGACTGTCCTGGTTTTAGCACTGAAAGTCCTATTTCCTGGGAAGCTCTAACGAAGTATGCCCTACAGCTAAAAACCACAGGCTTTCTAGTCAAAAGGACCTGAGTTAGAGCCCAAGATTCACCATTTAACCAGTTGCATAGCTTTAAGCAAATCAATTCTTCATTCTAAGACTCAGTTTCCCCCCCCCCATACAATGGGGTAATAATTACACACCCTATGGAATTGATGTAAGAATAAAATAAGTAATATGTGAGAAGAGTAATATATAAGAGAGCTTAGGAGAGTGCCTTGCATATAGTGAGAGTTTATAAATGCTAGCACATACAACTACTAGAAGCATACTAT
This sequence comes from Felis catus, assembly GCF_018350175.1. Classification (NCBI taxonomy): domain Eukaryota; kingdom Metazoa; phylum Chordata; class Mammalia; order Carnivora; family Felidae; genus Felis; species Felis catus. The sequence goes on from NC_058379.1 coordinate 45,376,740, forward strand.
GACGTGTATTGACCAAAATTTTCCTTCTTTCCAATTTCCAATCATAATCTTTCTTCTATCCTTTGAAACACTGCAGAGCAAGTCTATTCCTCATCCAAATGAAAACTCTTCCAGTATTGAAGGCTGGAGTATGCCCCACTCTCCACCCCAACCCTAAACCACTCTAGTCTCCTCTTTTTCAGACTAAACATCCCTGGCTCCTTTGACCATTGATCATATGACATGGTTTCCATGACTTTGACCCACTTGTTAACCTTCTTTTAGATCTATTTCTCTTAAAGCACAGGCCAAGAACTGTGCACAATCCCTTGATGTTGTCCACCCAGCACAATGACACTTGGACCATTACCTCGTTTCTTCTGGATGCTCTATTTCCATCACATGGCCCCAGATCACATTAGCTTTTTGGCAGTCTTCACCCAGTTGGCTTATGTTAAGCTGACACTCAGCTAACACCCTTGGGCCTTTCTCTTAGAAACTATTAAGTGAGATCTCCCTTGTTCTGGTTTCAGATGATTCTTTAAACAAGAGTCTAAATTTGTCCCTGTTAATTTTATCATGTTGGTTTCAGCCTATCCTTCTTGGTGTTGAGATGTTTATGGCTCTTCAGCCTGTTAGCCAACATATTAGCTGTTTTTCTCAGTTTTGTTTCATCTTTAAATTTGATAAGAATGCTTCAACCCGTTGATTAAAAATACTGAACAATTTGAGGCCAAAAATAAAATCATTCAAAAGTTCTGTAAAGGTTAAGTCTGGTTAATATTAACAACTTCTACCATTTGTTCAGTAATGGCTCTGAGCCAGGCACTGAATTAGATACACTACGAATATTATCTCATTTCACTGCACACATCTCTTCAAAGTGAATATGATTGTCCTCTTCTTACAAATGAGAAAACAGAGGCTTGAAAATGTCAAATGTCTAACTCAAAGTCAGACAGCTATAAGTGTTGTAGCTGCATTTTGCAACCAGGTTTGTCTGATAGCAAAGACAAAACTGTTTCTATGGTGTAAAAGGAGTTGCTGATATTGTGGGGAAAAAAAACCCTTTAAGCCAAAGTTCTATTTGGAACCCCAGAATGGGGTAAATGCAGTCACCCCACTTCCCTGTGGCTTTCATCACAGTGACCCAGTCACAACTCAGGATATAAACACTTTGCCTCATACTACTGTCCTTACATAAGGGCACTGTCCTTCCTTGCTTCATCCTCACCCCTACCTTCTTCCCACTCTATCCTTTAGTATTCCAGTTAGTTTTCAAGAAACCATCTTATATTCTTACTCTCCCTTTGCAACCCCTGACATTAAACTAAAACCTAACGGCACTGCTTCCCTGATCAATTTTGCTCACAGAGATCCATTCATTCAACTAGTCCTTCACTTAACAAGTACTTACTGAGCAAATTCCCTTTGCTGGCACCGTGCCAGTAACAAGAGTAGGACAATGGAAAAAAGATATGGTCCTTTCCCACAGAGGGTTTATAATCTAGGGGAGGAGCACACCTCAAACAATTACACAAGTAAGTACCTAGCTGCAAATATGATAATCTCTGCAAAGAAGTTCAGTGCTCTACGAGAATATACGGTATAAGCACCTACTCTATCTGGACAACAAGAAAGATCTCCTTAACAAGTGTTGACGAGGATGTGGAGAAAAAGGAACACTCGTGGACTATTGGTAGAAATACAGATTGGCACAAACACTGTGGGAAACACTATGAAGGTTCCTCAAAAAATTAAAAATAGAATTACCATATGATTTAATAATTCTACTATTGGGTACTTATCCAAGGAAAGCACTAACTTGAAAAAACATATGCACCCTATGTTTACTGCAGCATTATTTACAATAGCCAAGATATGGAAGCAGCCTAAATGTCCATCAATAGATGAATGGATAAGGGAAATGAGGTATATAGAGAGAAAATGTTACACAGCCATAAAAAAGGATGAGATTGCGCCATTTAGGACAACATGGACAGACCCAGAGGATATTATGCTAAGTGAAATAAGTCAGACTGAGAAAGACAAATACCATATGATTCCACTCATAAATGAAATCTTAAAAAAAAAATCAATAAACAAACAAGAAAGCAGAATCAGAACTGTAAATAATGAGAACAAACCGATGGTTGCCGAAGGATGGGGGGTGGGCAAAATGGGTGAAAGGGAGAGGGAGATACAGCTCTCCAGTTATGGAATCTAGTAAGTCATAGGAATAAAAAGCAGAGCATAAGGAATACAATCAATGATATTGTAATAGCGATGAAATGGAATAGATGTTAATATGTTGTGGTGAGCATAGCATAATGTATAAACTTGTCAAATCACAAAGTTGTGCACCTGAAACTAATGTAACATTGTGTGTCAATTATACTGGAGGTAAAGAAAGAAAGATCTCCTACTTTAAAAAAGAATCTTTATTATACCTATTGTCTATTATGTCTCAGATAGCAGTAGCACCTTTTATATATGACATAGTCCCTAGGTACACAATGTTAATAAAAGACGTAGAAGGAAATCAACATTTATAGTACAGCACAGTACCTGATATGTAAAAGATAAGCACAAAAGCATTTGAATAAGTACTAGGAATCAGGGGGCACTTCCTGGAAAGCACTAAAGTCCTCATTTTGATAGGTAAGAATTACTGAGCCATGGAAAGGGGGCATTCCAGTCAAAGGGGAGAACGTATGCAAAGCTTTGGAGGAGGTTTTATCATAACACATTTGGAGATCTGCAAGTTCACTATGGTTAAAACAGAGCATATATTTAGAGGTAGGGATGATTTTGACCCATCTATAGGTCACACTGACAATCCAAACCTTAAAAATAAAAATCTTCAATGATAGATGGTGATTCACAAATACAGTGTTGACTATAAATAAATTATAATTACAATACTTTGCTAGAAAAAATATTTGTGGATAGAAAGTATGTGTGTGGATGTGTGTATGTGTGTACATGTAGCAGAGGAAGATTGGAAGTTAAAACAAGTTAGACTCCAAAATTCTTTTTATAAACAACCTGCAATAGTTTGACTAGGAATTTGTTTGCAGTCCAGGTCATAACATCATAAAACATAGCCAAAAATGTAGCTATGACACTGCATAAACAAAAGGAAAATAAAGTACATTCATACTAGCATGCATCTCGCTAATGAGACTAAGTTTAAAGGTAGGTCGAAGTATCCAGCTAATGAAAGGATTTTTTTTTTTTTTAAGTCGGAAGGTAGTAGGGGTGCCTGGGTGCCTCAGTCAGTTAAGCGTCCAGCTCTTGATTTCAACTCAGGTCATGATCTCATGGTTCCTGGGTTCAAGCCCTACACTGGGCTCTGTGCTGACAGTGTGGAGCCTGCTTGGAATCCTCTCTCTTCTTCATTCTCTGCTTCTCCCCAGCTTGTGCTCACTCTCGCTCTCGCTCTCTCAAAATAAATATTTTTTTTTAATTTTTTTTTCAACGTTTATTTATTTTTGGGGGGACAGAGAGAGACAGAGCATGAACGGGGGAGGGGCAGAGAGAGAGGGAGACACAGAATCCGAAACAGGCTCCAGGCTCTGAGCCATCAGCCCAGAGCCCCATGCGGGGCTCGAACTCACGGACCGCGAGATCGTGACCTGGCTGAAGTCGGACGCTTAACCGACTGCGCCACCCAGGCGCCCCACAAAATAAATAAATTTTTTTTAATTTGGAATATAATGCCACAATTTGTCTGTCCTGGCAATGGTGCCTACAGACAGTCATTAATCAGAAAGGGAATTATTTCTTTATGGAATTCAGCTTCAGTTATTTTCCTCTTGACCTTACCTGCAAATATTTAACATGGAGAGTCATGCTACATCCATTCCCCACTGGAAAATTCAACACACCCTGCCAGGATATCTCCTGAAGCCCACTCTTCCTCTTTATTCAGTCCAGAAAGTACCAACTGAAATTGAGTTCCTTCCCATTTCTCACAGATATGTTTCTGTCACTGTTAAGAATTATGGAAATCAGGGACACCTGGGTGGCTCAGTGGGTTAGGCATCTGACTCTTGATTTTAACTCGGGTCTTGATCTCAGGGCTCGTGAGATTGAGTCCCACATCCGGCTCTATGCTGACAGTGTGAAGCCTGCGTGGGATTCTCTCTCTCCCTCTTGCTCTGCCCCTCTCCCCAACCCTCAAAATAAATAAAAAAGTATTTAAAAAAAGAATTATGGAAGTCAATTTTAAAGGAAGGAGTTGAAAGCCTACATATGGGGTTGTTTAAACAAAACCACATTTTTAGTCACAGATTAACCAAACTCAGTGATCTAGACACTCAACTTTGAAAAGTTTATTCTGCATGTTTAGGTTTGTTTGGTTTTTTCCTCATAAAATAATTATTGAGGTTTTGGGATATGACCAAAGCCTGAAATGAAATTTGGGGCTATCTTTTTTAAAATTCCATATACCAGCAGATGTCTTTTACGTTTGCTTTAAAGACTGAGAACAATCTGAGGGTTGATGGGGGGTGGGAGGGCGGGGAGGGTGGGTGGTGGGTATTGAGGAGGGCACCTGTTGGGATGAGCACTGGGTATTGTATGGAAACCAATTTGACAATAAATTTCATATTAAAAAAATAAATAAAGTTGGCAGTAAATCTCAGATTTACAAAATAAATAAATAAAGACTGTCTTTAATTTCTTGCTTCTTTTTTAAATTAAAAAGCCATATCAGAAGGAGTATAGGTTATTGAAACATTATCGATCTCTCCTACTGCACAAGATTCACTACATAAGAACTTATTCTACTGGTTAGACCTAGAACTCATTATTATTAGAATAAATAGTAAGGTTACTTCATTATTGGACTGTAATTTCCATTTTCACTTGCTCTTTGTCCTTAATGTTGCCCTTCTAGTATTAATGAGTAATAAGATGCAAATATGGAAAGCATGCTCAGCAAATTTCTAGATGATAAAAATGCAGGAAGGACAGCACATTTTTGATAAAAGAATCAAGATTCAGAAAGAGCATGAGAGGCTGGAACAATGGGGTAAATACAGCAAACAAAATTTAGAATGAAAAAGTACAAGATCCTATACATAGTTTCAAAAATTAACTGCAAGTTTGGTGACAGTAAGTACGTAAGAGACTTAGGAATTTTAATTAAAAATAAGTGGAGTATGTGTCAAAAGTGTGATATGATTCCAAAAGAAATCTAATGGTCTTTATGGTACTCTCATAAATATATAATACTGAGAATGAGAAAAATTGGATAACTCAGTGCTAAATTCAACCCTGGGTACACATATTAGAGTATGGGTGGGATATGCTTGGTAAAACAACCTGAATCCAATTCCAAGAGTGTTCAAGAAACTAGCTTATTTAACCTAAAGACAAGACTTGAGGTACAGACAGTAGCTATCTTCAAATATTTAACAGAGGAAGAATTGGGATTAATGAGCATAAGTTTTAGGGAGAAAGACGTCGGTTGAACAGAAGAAAGAACTTTTCATAGTCAGCCAAAGAGTAAGACAAAGGTGGAATGTGCTGGCTCTAAGTCCCCTGCCCTTCACTGGTATATTCAAGCCCAAGCAGGACAATCCCAGCCAGAAGAAAAGCAGCAAAGAAAAGCAGTGAGGACTCAAGCATTACGTGGCTTATTGGACTGGATAATCTATGATCCAGCCCTTTTGGACAAACTCAGCTATCACAAAGGGGCTTATCTGGGCCCCCACAAAGCACAAGATCTCTTACAGCTGTCAGAAAGTATAGCCTCGAGTGTGGTAAAGCTGACAGGAAGCTAATGTTTTAGTTGTTCTACATGCAATCTTAGCCAAAAGATCAAGAAGCAATATACTTCAGCAGTGTGTAGTGGCTTGAGAAAAGGACCATTATTTTATGTTGTGACCCTTCTTCCAACTAGGTGAGATCATCCTCGTATTTCCAAGAACACTGCCCAGGCCCTCTAGGGACTTTAGAGTGAAGTAATGCCATACTTGAGCCTTTCAGAAAAATGATGCACTGAGAACAAACCCAACTCAGGACCCCTAAACACAAATCTAAGGATGCTTTAGTCAAAGCAAAGAATTTAAAGACCTATAAAGATAGAAGCTTCACAGACTAAACTAAATAGGTAATTTATTTACCTAAAAAATTTTCAGACCATGTATTTTTAATGCTTGGATTTCCATCTTGATGCAGTCAATAAAAGAAACAAATCTGCATGATGCCCCGCTTCACTTTATGTCGTATCCACTGATATGAGGTAGCATGTGGGAAGTGAAGTAAAACTTAGTATCCTCATTTCCTCAGATTTTGTTTGAGGGTATTTTTCTAATTCTGTGAAAATATTTTTTTCTATTCTCTCTGAGAAAATTGCTGATATTTGACACCATAACCACACTCAGAACTGCAGAACTATAGTCAGAAGTATAAAAAGATCATCTTTCTCAAACCATAAGGGAACAAGTACAAGAAAAAAGAAAAGCAACAATCCTCTGAACTTTAAAAACCAACATCTCTTCTATCAGAATATTAGAGAATAGAGATTATTATTTAACTCAATTAAGTAAAAACTTTTTAATTTTTTTAATGTTTATTTATTTTTGAGAGAGAGAGATAGAGACAGAGTGCAAGTGAGGGAGGGGCAGAGAGAGAGGAAGACACAGAATCCAAAGCAGGCTCCAGGCTCTGAGCTGTCAGGACAGAGCCTGATGCAGGGCTTAAACCCACAAATGATGAGATCATGACCTGAGCTGAAGTTGGATGGCTTACCCGACTGAGCCCCCCAGGTGCCCCTAAGTAAAAACTTTCTTATAGTCAGCTGTACCCAAAGATGAAATGCAGGGGCCCAGAGCTCTCCACCATGTGTTAATCTAAAAGAAGCATTAAGGGGCGCCTGGGTGGCGCAGTCGGTTAAGCGTCCGACTTCAGCCAGGTCACGATCTCTCAGTCCGTGAGTTCGAGCCCCGCGTCAGGCTCTGGGCTGATGGCTCAGAGCCTGGAGCCTGTTTCGGATTCTGTGTCTCCCTCTCTCTCTGCCCCTCCCCCGTTCATGCTCTGTCTCTCTCTGTCCCAAAAATAAATAAAAGTAGAAAAATAAATAAATAAATAAATAGATAAATAAATAAATAAAAGAAGCATTAAAAGAAGAGGACTGAAATCAAGAGCAAAAACCTAGTGGATATCTCGGTCCCAAGGTCCCTAAAGACATGTTTAAGAAGCCCCAGAGGCCACTATGACATCCAGCTAAATAGGTTTGCAAAGGAAGCAGGGGGCTTGTGTCCATTTCCAGTGGTATCTTTGTTGCCCTCAATAATTTTGCTCTTTGTAATGCATATTTGAAAGCTGATAAGAGAACAGATCTTAAAAGTTCTCATCACAAGAAAAAAACTTTATGTATGGTCACAAATATTAACTAGATTTATTGTGGTGATCATTTCATAATGTATACAAATAACAAATCGTTACATTGTACACCTGAAACTAATATAATGTTATATATCAATTATATCTGAATAAAAAAGTGACAGGATATCCTCTACTGGATAATGGTTGATAAATTATGTGGTACCATTTTAAATAATAATAATAATAATAATAATAATAATTTTGCTTCTTAATGCTAAAGACATAAAACATATACAGGCAGAACTGCTTTAGTTGAATTGGGTGGGAGTGAGTTTAGATAGATGAAGAGAAGGCCTGCTTTTATTTGCCTTGATTGGGAAGTCCTGGGTATCCACCTGCTTCTTTCCAGAGCATCGCACGAGACTGCTCTCAAGAACTGTCACAGTGCTGGGAAAAGTCTTAAACTAATCCCTAGAGACAGGGCACCCTGACACTTGAAATGAACAAAAGGGCAATTTCCTTCACTTCCAAACCAACATTACAAGCTTTATTTTTTTTAACAACATTACAATCTTTAAACCCTCTTTTAGAAAACCTTGTATAAAATGTTTCTTCAATAAGCAGTGTTCTGACAAAAGACCCCCACCACCACCACCACCAAGTCTTTGCTACTACTTAGTTAGTTGACTATCTGCTATCACCACAGAGCAAAACCAGGGGAGATTTCTGCTCTAGGGGTCACAACTTGTGGAGTTCACACTTTTCCCACCCTCTTGTCTCTAAGTATTCCTTAATACATTTGAATTAAATTATAGAGCCAGCTCGAATTAAATTATAGGCCAGAGACACATTTTCTATTAGTTAAAGGGCAGTAATCTTTTGGCAAGTCTTATGTATTTCTACCCCAAGGTGGAAATTCAACCTCATACATTCCTAAAAGAGACATGATCTTATTGGAAATGATTATCTTTCTCTGGAAAGAACCAACTGGCTTACATTAAAGCATTTCAAAATATTTGTGTCATTCCTATAGGGTACTTGCTAATTTCAAAGAGAAGATGCACCTTTACAATAGCAAGATTTACCATGTTAACCAAGTAATGAAACTAAGCCTCACTAATAGTGAGACAACCTGACTGTTATGGTATTCTGATGTGATGCACAAAGCGTCACTTACGACATACACTTGTCAAAAATGTTCAACTGAATCTAACTGAGCCTTTAGACATCACTTCCAGTTTACAGGAAGTAAAGAAGATAAAAGAACAAAGCTAAAAACAAAAAACAAACATAAGAAAACAATAAGACAAATCCAGAATGTAAAATGTCTTATAAGTGGGGCGTCTGGGTGGCTCAGTTGGTTAAGCGTCCGACTTCGGCTCAGGTCATGATCTCATGGTTCGGGTTCGAGCCCTGTGTCAGGTTCTGTGCTGACAGCTCAGAGCCTGGAGCCTGCTTCTTATTCTGTGTCTCCCTCTCTCTCTGCCCCTCCCTTGCTCACGCTCTGTCTCTCTCTGTCTCTCAAAAATAAATAAATGTAAAAAAAAAAGAAATGTCTTATAATAACTAGCTTAGTTTCTTTAAAAAGTCACTGTCGCAGAGAAAAAATGTTAGTGAGTTATTCTACCATAAGATACTGAAGAGACATAATAATCAAATGCAATACATGAAACTTCATGGAGTCTGAAGTTGAAAGAAATACAAATAAAAGATATCATCAAGAAAAACTAAGGAAATTTCAGCATGGGTTATATATTAGCTGATTAGGGAACTGTTAATTTCTGAGATGTGATGGTAGAATTAGTTATGTAGTAGAATATACCTACAGTCAATATATATGTGATGAAGTATTTGTAGGTAAAATGCCACAATATCCAACTAATATATGTGTGTGTGTGTGTGTGCATATGTGTGTACACATATATACAAAATCCCAAGGCATCTACACACACATACACACACAAAAACTGAAACTAAAAGTAATTAAAACAAAAACAAAAACCCCTGGCAAAGATGTCGAAAATTGAAATCATTGTCTACTGTTGGGAATGTGAAATGGTGCAGCTGCTATGGAAAACAGTATGGAGATTCCACAAAAAGTTAAAAATAGAACTGCCATATGATCTAACAATCCAATTTTGGGATATTTACCCAAAATAATTGGAATCAGAACCTCAAGTATTTGCATTCCCATGTTTGTTGCACCGTTATTCACAATAGCCAAGAGGTGGAAACAACCTAAATGTCCATCAGATTAATAAAGAAAATGTGGCATATACATACAATGGAATATTATTCTGCTATAAAAATGAAGGAAATCCTGTCATATACTACAACTTAGATGAACCCTGAGAACATTATGCTAAGCGAAATAAGATAGTTACAGAAGGGCACATGCTGCATGATTCCATTTATATGAAATTTCTAAAGTAGTCAAACTCATCAAAGCATAATGTAGAATCATAGTTGCCAGGGCTGGGGGAAGGAGAAATGAGGATTTTCTGTTCAATGGGTATATAGTTCCATTCATGCAAGATGTAAAAGTTCTAGAGATCTGCTGTACAACATTATGCTTATAGTAAATAATACTGTACTACACACTTAAAAACTTGTTAAGAGGATAGATCTCATGTTATGTGATTTTTTACCACAATTAAGATGTTTTTTAAAACTTCCTAAAACTAATAAGTTCAGCCAGGTTACAAGATCAATGCCCAAAATCAACTGCATTTCTTTATAAGCAATGGACATATGGAAACCAAAATTAAAAACATAATGCCATTTAAAATTGGTCCAAAGAAAATGAAATACTTAGGTATAAATGTATCAAAATGTGTATAAGATCTCTATCCTTTAATTACAAAATATAATGAAAGAAATCAAAGAAGACTAGGATAATTGGAGATTTCATTGATTGTAAGATTGTGTTTATATTGGAAGACTAGACATAATGAAGATAGTTGATTCCCCCCAGATTGAAGTATAGTCTTAACACAATTCCTATCAAAGCCCTAGGCAAGTTAGGGGCACCTGGGTGGTTCAGTCAGTTAAGCATCTGACTCTTGGTTCAGGTCAAGTAATGATCTCACAGTTCATGGGTTCAAACCCCATGTCAAGTTCTGCACTAACAGTGCAGAGCCTGCTTGGGATTCTCTCCCTCTCTCTCTAGCTCTCTCTCTGCCCCTTCCATACTTGTGCGCACGCACGCTCTCTCTCTCTCTCTCTCTTTTTCCTCTCTCTCAAAATAAACAAATAAACTTAAAAAAAACAGGCAAGTTAATTCCAAAATTTGTATGGAAAGGCAAAGGACCTATATTAGCCAATACAATACATCTTTCTGATGTTAAGACTTATTATATAATCACAGTAATCAAGACAGTGTGATACTGGCAAAGGGATAAACATATAAATCAATAAAATTGAATTAAGAATCCAGAAATAGACTTATACATATTGCTTAACTAATTTTTTACAAAGGTGCAAAAGCAATTCAATGAAGACAGAATAGCCATTTCAACAAATGGTGCTGGGGCAATAGGACACCCATAGGCAAAACAAAACAAAAAACAAAAACAAAAACAAAAACAAAAAACAAACCTTGACCTCAAAAATACAGAATTTTAACTCAAGGTGGATCAAAGATTTCCATCTTTGTGCCCCCATTCATGATTGCCACTAATTCATAACCAGCCTTGACTCAATGATATGAACCTAGACATCTATAGAAGTTAACCATATGTATACTAAAGTGACCATTTAAAATGGCACCAGATTCAGAAGATTTGCAGGTGAATTGTCTCTAAATTCATTGAAAATGAATCCTGTGTTATCCTGTTTCAGGATATGTGGAGGTAGGGGGAACGAAGGCTCCTTAATCCATTCTACCATAATACTAATGCCAAAATCTAATAAAGATATTCCAATAAAGAAAACTAGAACAATTGTAACTAATAAAAATTAAAATCTGAGATTAGATATTAACAAACCAAATCTAGCAATGCGTTGAAATAGTTAATCTGTAACTAAGTAAAGTTTATTCCAGAAAAGAAGCCAAATTTTCCCAATTTTAAGAAATCTATTAATATTATTTATTACCTTAAAGAATTAAAGGAGAGGGGCACCTGGGTGGTTCAGTTGGATAAACGTCTGACTTTGAAGTGGGCAGAAGACATGAATAGATACTTTTCCAAAGAAGACATCCAGAGAGCTGACACATGAAAAGATGCTCAACATCACTCATCATCAGGGAAATACAAATCAAAACCACATTGAGATATCAACTCACACCAGTTAGAATGGCTAAAATTAACAACTCAGGAAGCAACAGATGTTGGCAAGGATGTAGAGAAATGGGAACCCTCTTGCACCGTTAGTGGTAATGCAAACTGGAAAACAGTGTGGAGGTTCCTCAGAATATTAAAAATAGATCTACCCTATGACCCAGCAATAGCAATAGTAGGAATTTATCCAAAGAATACAAGAGTGCTGATTCATAGGGGCACATGTATCCCAATGTTTATAGCAGCACTTTCAACAATAGCCAAATTATGGAAAGAGCCTAAATGTCCATCAACTGATGAATGGATAAAGAAGATGTGGTTTATGTATACAATGGAGTATTACTCGGCAATCAAAAAGAATGCAATCTTGCCATTTGCAACTATGTGGATGGAACTGGAGGGTATTATGCTAAGTGAAACAAGTCAGTCAGAGAAAGATAGATATGTTTTTCACTCATATGTGGATCTTGAGAAACTTAGCAGAAGACCATGGGGGAAAGGAAGGGGGAAAAATAGATACAAACCGAGAAGGAGGCAGGCAAACCATAAGAGACTCTTAAATACAGAGAACAGAGGTTTGATGGGGGGGGGGGGGGAGGGCAGGGGAAAGGGGAAAATGGGTGATAGGCATTGAGGAGGGCACTTGTTGGGATGAGCACTGGTGTTGTATGTAAGTGATAAATCATGGGAATCTACCCCCAAAACCAAGAGCACACTGTATACACAGTATGTTAGCCAACTTGACAATAAATTATATAAAAAAAGAGAAAGTCCAACTTCAGCTCAGGTCATGATCTCACAGTCCATGAATTTGAGCCCTTCATCAAGCTCTGTGCTAACAGCTCAGAGCCTGCAGCCTGCTTTGTATTCTGTGTCTCCCTCTCTCTTTGCTTCTCCCCTGCTCGTACTCTATTTCTCTCTCAAAAATAATTAAATATTAAAAAAAAAATTTTAAGACTTTAAAAAAACTTAAAAGAGAAAAATAAAAATAAGTGATTACATAGATACACACATACCCTTCAAAATTAAGATATTAAATCAGATATTCCTAAGCTTAAAAATTTTTTTAAATGAGAATACTTTCTAAACATGACAAAGCATTAAATAAATCAATAAATATTGGGAGAAAGGACAAAACTAATTTTTTGCAGAGAACTTGGCACATGCCTATAAGATGCAAAAGACTCAACCAAAAAGTTATTGGTCCTAAGTAGAGAATTTAGTAATGTAGCTAGATATAAGATAAATATATAAAAATTTTTAACTTATTTTTATATTGGCACTGATCAGTTCAAAAAGAAGATGGTGGTGGGGAGGGAGGTTAGAGCCTATTCAAAATAGTGACATTACCAGGGGTGCTTGGGTGGCTGAGTCAGTTAAGCATCTGACTCTTGATTTCAGCTCAGGCTCAGGTCATGATCTCACAGTTGTGAGATCAAGCCCCACCTCAAGTCCTGAGACAAGCCCCGCACCAACTGAAGTTGGGACAAGTGGCTATCCATGTAGAAGGAAATAATGTTAAATGCCAAAATAAATTTCAGAGATGCCTGGGTGGCTCAGTCGGTTAAGCATCTGACTCTTGATATCAGCTCAGTTTGTGATCTCCTGGTCATAGGATCGGAGACCAGCATCAGCCTCCATGCTGAGCATGGAGCCTGCTTAGGATTCTCTCTCTCCCTCTCCCTCTGCTCTTCCTTCTCTCTCTCTCTCTCTCCCCCACCCCCAAAATAAATAAATAAACTTAGGAAAGAAAAAGGAAATGAAAAGAAAGGGGAAAGGCAAGGCAAGGCAAGGCAAGGCGAGGCAAGGCAAGGAGAAAGGAAAGAAAATAGAAAAGAAAGAAATGAAATGAAATTTCAGGCCTAAAAAAGTAAGTGAAAAAAAATTACATGAACATATTTTAAATAGTAAAACATTTTTATAACCTTGAAATATAGATCATCCTAAACCAGATTAAAAAAACCCTCCAAGGGGCGCCTGGGTGGCGCAGTCGGTTGAGCGTCCGACTTCAGCCAGGTCACGATCTCGCGGTCCGCGAGTTCGAGCCCCGCGTCAGGCTCTGGGCTGATGGCTCAGAGCCTGGAGCCTGTTTCCGATTCTGTGTCTCCCTCTCTCTCTGCCCCTCCCCCGTTCATGCTCTGTCTCTCTCTGTCCCAAAAATAAATGAACGTTGAAAAAAAAATTTTAAAAAAACCTCCAAGTCCATAAAGGGGAAAAACATAGTATTGATCACATAAAAATCAGAAGTTTCTCTACAGAAAATGAGATCATAAGCAATGTAAAAACACAATAAAAGAGAGAGAGAAGGGGCCAATATTCTAATATAGTCCATCCATTCCTGGGGCATTAGATGAATAGAAAGAGAAACAATTGTCTCTTATTTTATACTTTTTTAAGTGTTGAAATTACAAGACTTTCATTTTTGAGGTCGTTTGTTAGTTTTCAGAAAAAAGAATAATTGCATTGGAAGGTAGATGCCAGATTATGACTGATTAAGAGATCAAAGGGAATTCAGAAAATAGAAGAAAGTGGAGACAGGCAAGAATGAGATAGTGAAAGTGAGGGAAGTTATTTCTTAAGTTGTGGACACTTTCATATTTAGAGGAGAAAAAGCTAGTAGAAGAGAGAAATGAAAGATACAAAAGAGTGAGGGAATGAGACTCAGATGGAGAGGAAAGAATTACTTTAAAATTAGGGAGTTACTTCTTCCTACAAGACAGGATGGGATTTGTCCCAGGCAAGTAAGTTTTAAGGGAGATAGGAAGAGAACAGAGAGAATGCCTTTCTAATGATGGTCTCTTATTTCCTTTTGGCTATTTCCTTGCTGGCTGAGAATGAAAAGAAATAAAACAGGATAGAATTCCTAAAGAAAATAATACATTTTACTTATTTATTTTCTTAAGTAGTACATTTTAAATAGTTGCTGTGGGGAAAAAGAAAGCAAGCTGACCAAGGACAAGTCAGAAGGTTTTCTGAGCATTATGGAATGCTCGGTTGGAATTTGTATTAATGCCAGTCTGGTTGGCCACACAGTCTTCTCTAGCTGCATTCCTAAGACAGAGAGCAGAATACAGACCCTGGAAAACGGATTCACCTAGAGTGAGAGATTGATTGGGTAGACGGGATAAATATGCAAGGAGTAAAAGGAATTGAGGACATTATTATGATCACCAGTGAAACCCAGACTTGGTGGGAAATGAAATAAAGACAGGAGGACCAGATAAGCCAAAAGAGTGGCTCCTAAACTTTATTATGAATAGAACGCATCCTCAGAGGAATCCAAGGAACATACTCTGAAAAATGCTAGTCTAGAAGAATAGAGGAGTATACAAGAAATGAAGTTTCAAAGAGTCAAAAACATGATAGGAGTAAGATAGATCCAAAGGGAAGTTGGGTATAGATGTAGTTCAGACTTTGGTGCATTGTCAGCAAAGGAAGAGAGTTAGGAGTTTAAGGGTTTTTGGTTTTTTGTTTTTTAATGCTGCTACCACACACTATATATCCTTCTCTGCCTTAATTTCTCCACTAAAAATATTAAGATGCTATTTTTCCTTCCTTGTCTTTTAGTCAAGGGTAAGTGTCACTACTGAGAAGTGTGAGATTTTTTTTTTAACCTGTAAACCAAAGTTAAGCCAGTTAAGTTTGAGATATGGTCAGATAATATACCTAGGAGGCTTTCCAACCTATTAGGTTTTATCATTAGGGAGGTGATGGGATTTTGTTTGTTGTAGTTTTGCTTTTTTGAAATAAGGTCAACAACTTGGGGCCTGTGATGGTTAATTTTATGTCACCTGACTTGGCTAAAGAATGCCCAGATCTTAATGGATTATTTCTGGAAGGGTCTAAGGGTGTTTCCAAAAGAGATTAGCATTTGAATGGGTAGACTGAGTAAAGAAGAAGACTTCACCAATCTGAGTGTGCATCTCCCAACCCCCTGTGGGTCGGAATAGAACAAAAGGTACAGGAAGGATGAATTTGCTGCCAGTGAGCTGAGACATCCATCTTTTCCTGCCCTCAGACATGGGTGCTTCTGGTTCTTGGGTGTTTGGACTCAGACCAAATCATACCTCCAGCTTTCCTGTTCTCCAGGCTTCAGATAGCTTCTCAGCCTGCATAGTTGTGTGAGCCTATTCCTAAAATAAATCTCCTTTTATACATGCATATATCCTATTGGTTTTTGTCTCTGGAGAACCCTAATACATTAAGTAATAACTCTAATACTGAACTAAATGTGATAAGAAATATAAAGAAATAAATGCCATGATATCATCCTCAAGGAATTTAGAGTCAAGTTGGTATGGCCAAAGGAACAAGAAATAATGATTAGTAAGTGGTTAGATTGCCTAGAGAAAGCTCCTGAAAAGCAATTAAGGAATATTATTCATTGGATTTCAAATGGCAGTTGATGATTATGCTAGTAAGGAATGTCCATTCTTATGAGAACCTCACTAATTAAAAAAAAATTTTTTTAATGTTTATTCATTTTTGAGAGAGACAGATCATGAGCAGAGGAGGGGCAGAGAGAGAGGAAGACACAGAATCCGAAGCAGGCTCCAGGCTCTGAACTGTCAGCACAGAGCTTGACATGGGGCTCCAACTCATGGACCTCGAGATCATGACCTGAGCTGAAGTCAGCCGCTTAACAGACTAAGCCACCCAGGCACCCCAGAACCTCACTAATTTTAACAGAGCTTCACTAATTGTGGGAAAGCTACCTAATCCACCCTTTGCATTTGGATTGGCAGTTTTTATTTTTCTCTATTTTGAAGAATTTCCACTCCCACAGACTTAAAGACAGTTGTGGAATGTGGCTTTCCTTTGCAAAAATCTAGTACCAACACTGTTCCCTCAGGCCAACAATTCCCAGGCTTTGATATTTTAGTAGTGATAACCATTATATTTGTTTTCATCATGAGAAAATCTAAGTCATTTTGGGCACAGGTTCAAGGTTACATGATAAAGGCATGGACCCCACCCCTGAACTCACTAACAAACTTAAACCATAATTAATAAGCAGTGGTTAAGCATGGAGAAAAGATAGGGCCAAAGTCACACCTTTACTATACAGATAATTTACCAAAAAGACTTCAACCTTTGGACAATGACCCCATTTTCTCATTTCTCAACCTGGAATTACATGCAGCTTATTTTTCTTTTCTTGCTTGAAGTGTTACCCTACATGATCATGGAGACCAGTATTGCCAGGGTTGCCCATTTTCTCCATGGCTAAATCCACAGGCATATTCTCTGTCCTCATTTCACTTGAATTATCCAAATAGTTGGCACAGTTGATCAATCCCTCCTCCTTGAAACACTTTCTTTTCTTGAACTTTTTGAGGCTCTCCATCCTCTCCATTTTCCTGCTACCTTCCTGGCTGTTCCTTTCCATTATCCTCTGCTGGTTCTTCATCTTCCCAACACCCTAACATTTGAGAGCTGAACCAAGCTTATGATCATTTCTCCACACCTGTTGTGATTCTGTTTCCCCACCTCAAGAAATGCACGTCTTTTCTCCCATTTAGTTGCCCAATCCAAAAATATCATTGACTCCTCTTTCCTCTCACACTCCACTTCTTATCTGTCAGGAAATTCTGTCAGCTCTGTCTGAAATATATCCAGAATGTGAACCTTCTCACCACCTCCACTACTTCCCTCCTAGCCAAGTCAGCATGACTCCTTCCTGGAAGTTACCAGTAGCTCCTTCCCTTGTGCTTCTAAAGTGTGCCCATAACACAGCAGAGTGAGCCTTTACAATAATGTCATTTCATATCACCTCTTTGCTCAAAATTCTCCAATAGCCCGCATGTCACTCAGAGTAAGAGAGTCCTTACAAGACTTAAGGTTTTCTATGAGCTGGCACCTAAAACTTTTCTGATTTCATCTTCTTCTACTCTTTCTATTCTAATGCCTCTCCAGCCACACACCTACTTTCTGTTTCCCCACCATTCCAGGAATGCTCCTGACGTGGGAATTTTATACTAACTATTCCCTCTGTTTGCAACTAACTCTCCCTCTATGGAGCCACATGACTCACTCCCACACCACCTTCAGGTCTTTGCTCAAATATCACCTAATGAGAGAAAGCTTCCCCAACCAACTTAAAAAAAAAAACAACAACAACAACTCATCCTAGCACTCTCTTCCTTTTTTCTGTATAATTTTTTCCCATAGCACATACCATCATTCAACATAGTATTTATTTTACTTGTTTACTGTTTACTGTTGCTTTCCCTCCCATCCACAAAATGTAGAGTCCTATAAATGGAATTTTTTGGTGTGCTTTCTTCATTGCTATTTGCCTAATGCCTAGAAAGTGTCTGACACATAGTAGGCACTTAATATTTTGAATGGCCACATTCATGTGATAGCCAAGTGATAAAACAAATCTCAAGTAAAGCCCAAACACAATGCTCTAAAGAAGTTGTCTCCATGACCACTTATCTTTTTACACTACCCCAAAGAACAAGAAAGTTTGCTGTTTTGCTTTATTTTGTTTCAATTCCCTTATACAGCATGTCCTTGGACAATGTATACAGCCCGTGCTTGAATCCCAGGACAGCTGCCCCTTTACATTTACTTTGCTCTGTTCTCCCTCCATCATGTGGTTTCTTCACCACAGTATATTCCTTTGTAAAGAGCAAAATTACATTACTAAAATGTGAATAAATTTTAGAGTTGTCCTGTACATCAGAGATAACTATAAAGCAATAAGACTGAAGCAGGATTTTTCCATTATAAAAAACAAACTCTTTAAAAAACCGTGGAGCCATTTTTTTTTCTTGCTCTTGACCTTGAGCAAACTGGGATGGTTAGTAATAATAATATCACCAGATTTGGGTCACTCAAAAGGGAAGAATGAAGTATAGTTAGTTATGGTAGGAATGGAATGGGGCTTAAGAGTTGAACTGAAGGTGTCTGTTGGGCATAGTTGCTAATTTAGGATCATGAAATGCTTCAAAACACATTTAAATATCTGGTATGCTCTGCTGTTGGGAAAAGTTCTCAGTCATATCCTTCTCACTCTGCATGTCAAATGTCAAAGCTAACAAAATAGCCAGGATGGATCTGTAATGTCTAAACTTGATGCATTCTAACAGGCTGGTTTCTACTGGCCACATACACATGTCAGTTTCTGTTATAGTTGATGCACATGGTCACTCACAGAACCCTGAGGTAGCTTAGTTCACTGACCATGATTTATATGACTCGTGGTTCCTGTCTAGTTGACTCATCCATTCTATCTCAACCTTTGAATCATTGGGGCCTTCCTCTAGTTTTGTCGGCATTTCATCTCTCAATCCAACACTTTCCTGTTCATTCCTTTAACCCACTGAGGAAACATGAGCCAATAAACATCACCACTTATCACCCCAGCCACCACACTCTTGCTCCACTCTGTCTGGGGCAATCTTGCCATCTCCAGCCTTTTTTCAGAGTTAAGTCTACTCAAAATCTTGTTCTTCTCACTCTTTTCAATACCTATGGTTCCATCACTGCTTATAAGAGCAGACAATATAAAATGAGGCTCAAAACAGTTTTCCTTACACTTGATTTTCATAGACACTTCCTCTAGCCTTCTTGTCTCACCTAGGGGAGAGAGAGGGGATAGCTAAGAAACACCTGCAAATGTCACAGCCCAGGGACAAAAGCCCAAGAAAGACTGAGGTTTAGTAATAAGATTATAGAATGCCTCCCCCATATTTTACCCCTATTACTGCCATCAAAGGACTCAGTATAATAACAGTGGCCTACAGCTAAGGAGCTACCAGACGCAGAATCTTTCTAAGGAGGAGTATGTAGGGAAGCCTGAAATTAATAGCATACAGAGAAGGCAAGGATGAAAGAGGAATTTGAAGTCTCTGGCACCAAGAACTATAGCAAACATTAAGCACAATTCAACCTACATCATTTGCTTCCCTGGTTCTCAGACCTTTGGGTTTGGACTAAACTATACCATCAGCTTTCCTGGGCCTCCAGCTTGCAGATAGCCTCCATTGACCTGTCAGACTTCATAATCACATGAGCTGATCCCTCATAATAAATCTCTTTCTATATATCTAGATAGATAGATAGATAGATAGATAGATAGATAGATAGATAGACAGAGTAGATCCTATTGGTTCTATTTTACTGGAGAGCCCTGACTATACAGAGCATCTTATACTTTTGAATGATAATCATATTAAGGACAATCTATAGTCCATTATAGACCAGGATATACCATAGACTCTCTAAATTAGTAGGAGGAAATTGAAATTTATTCTTAATCCAAACAAATTGCAAGGGCCCTTGTAAGTTCTCCTAGTCTAGTTCTTGATTTCTCTACCTCTTGATATGTCTAAATATCCATCATAGTTAAGCAAAATGCAATTAGAATTCAACTTGCTAAGTATAGGGGCACCTGGGTGGCTCAGTCGGTTAAGTCTCTGACTTCGGGTCAGGTCATGATCTCACAATTCGTGAGTTCAAGCCTCACATCGGGTCCTGTGCTGAGAGCTCAGAGCCTGGAGCCTGCTTCAGATTCTGTGTCTCCCTCTCTCTCTGCCCCTCCCATGCTCACGCTCTGTCTCTCTCTCTCAATAATAAATAAACATTTAAAAATTAAAACAAAAAACAAAAAACAAAAACTTGCTAAGCATTAATTGAATTTATACCATTCTAAGAAATTACAGTTAGAGAAATGAGTCCAGCTGCCTAAGATGAAGCACTGCCATATTTTTGGAAATTTAAAGATAAGGCTATCCTCTGCTTTCTTGAGGTGTCTTCTCCCTCTAACATGCTTGGAGGTGACAGCCTCCAAAGGCTAAGGCTTAGGAAGGTAAAACAAAGAGAACTATCAAAATAAAGTCTTCTCCTCCGAAGAAGAGTTGACCTAGTAAAATTATTCTCTGTAATGCCTTGGAAATGAAAAAAGTTCTGACTTTCCTTAACTGGTTCTCCCCCATGCTCAATTCATTCATAGAGAGAATTTCCTTTCTTGGACCGTCAAACATAACACATAGATATGTAGAAAATTTTCAGTAAACATATATTGAGTACTTCCTATGTGTCTGGCACTACAAAGAAATAAAAAAAGACATAAGGCATTGCCCTGAATGTTGCATAATCAAGTAGAGATGTAACATGTAAATATTCAGCATTTCACTCAAAGACCAGTGAGGAAAATGGAAATATTCTAGGTATTTCAGCAAAGAAATTTTTAAATTTTTTTTCAACGTTTATTTATTTTTAGGACAGAGAGAGACAGAGCATGAACGGGGGAGGGGCAGAGAGAGAGGGGGGCACAGAATCGGAAACAGGCTCCAGGCTCCGAGCCATCAGCCCAGAGCCTGACGTGGGGCTCGAACTCATGGACCACGAGATCGTGACCTGGCTGAAGTCGGACGCTTAACCGACTGCGCCAACCAGGCGCCCCAAAGAAATTTTTAAATGGGGAATTGGTTACACATTTGATAGAAGCATTGATAAAACGAAGAGGGGTGATGAAGCAACCCAGAGATTAACCAAAACAGGAAACCACTACCACATCTAGAGGTAGAAGGCCAGAGGAGGAGGTGCTAACAGAACCCAGAAACCTCAAAAGATGTAGCCCCTGCTGGAAACTGGAAAACATTCTTAGAAACAGAGAAAGAGAGAGAGACAGAGAGGGAGAGACTCAGTTATCCCTTCCTCTGCCCTCCATTCTCCTTCCAGAGCCTCCAATAAGATAAATTCATTTAAAAGGGGTTAGTAAGGGAGCCAGAGAAATGGAGTTTAGAGAAGGAAGAGGAATGGACCTGAGAAATAGGAAATGATTGGTATATGAAGCAGTGGTCCTTTAGGTGAGTCTAATATGTATTCTCACTTTGGCATACCACAGCAAGCTTCCAGGAGAACTCATGTTTATAGGAGAACTCCATGGTCACATGTACCTCCTGAAGACCAGATTGCCCTCATCCAAATTTTATTATGCCTCTACTATGTATCCTATCAGCTTATATATACTCAGTTTGCACAGTTGATAAAGACTGACACATTTCCATTAATGATTTTTGAATGTGAATATTTTACCTCTCATGTATATTTTAAGCTTTTCTCATACCATATAGTGTTTCCTTCTGCAACCTGTATCCATCCTCTATACCCACACTCTGCCCTAGATTTCTAGGTAGTGTAGACAACCTCTGTATTTAGAAATAGCTTGACCATGCATTAGTAATGCTTCATGAAAAAAATGTCTGTGGCCAAGTTAGGGTAAACCGCATATTGTTTTCCTCTTAGAGATTGGCAATGAAGTTGGTTAATGTAAAGACTCAGAAAAGTCCTCCAAGGTTTCTCAAATTAATTGAACACATAAAACTTTTGTTCTTATAATGCCTATTAATACTCCATGAATACACTTTGATAAACACTGATTCAGATCATGTCACCACAATGTCAGTCTTAGCATCAGTGGCATTTATTGTTCAAAGCATTGTGTGAGGTACTGCTGGAGATATTGAATTGTAAGATACAATCTATTCCCACAGATGATTATAATAAAGTTGAGCCTGAACATATAAATAGAGAGATAAATAATACTTTAAGGCAGCATGGCATAAGTACCAAATGGGTGGTCCAAACAAAGAGTGCAGCAAGGGTAAATAGGAGGCAGTACTGTTGTAATCTAAGTGGTTGGGGAAGGTTCTAGAAGAATATAAGACTTTAGTTAATTCTTGGGAGAAAACGCACATGCACACACACACACAGAGGCAAAAATCTGGATGGCATATTTGGGGAAATTAAGAAGACCAATTTAGACTTGTTCAAGTAGGTAGTGTCAAAGTGTAAAATATCTTGCTTTGATTTCTATAAGGATCTGGATCTTGATTATGCAGGCCAAGAGAACTATCAGGGGTCTTTGAGAGAAGAGGGAGCATCTCAGAGGTGTGTTTATAGAAAGTGTGTTCCCCTCACCAATTATAACGAAACTGTTCAAAAAAGCCTTTATCTTTGATCTCTGTCTTAGCCTGGGCTCCACCCAAAAGCAGAGCCTAAGACAGAATCTGTGTGCAGACACTTTATTTTGAACTGTGATCCCAATGAGCCAGAAAGGGGGACTAGGAAGAGTACAAGAGGGAAGAGGGGAAGCTAATCAATCAAGTTCCTCACCACTGTGAGCAACTGAGGCTTGGTCCCCCTGGAACCCTCTAAGAAAACCATGAAGAATACATCTCAGAATTATTCACTCAAGAAATGAAAGACAGGAAAATTTATCTACTAATGCCCATCCCCCATTAATCAAGGGGGATCTGCATATATGCTCCACAATGCCCAAGTGAGTTTCTGCAGACAATCCATTTAATGTAGGCAGAGAAGCACTGGGTCTGAGAGGAAGAAATAACCGTGAGGCTAAGGTATGGTGTTGTTGAGTTACACCTGCATGCAGCTGGTGACCCTTGCAATGGCTGGAGTAAAAAAGGGGTCTAAGAAGATGTCTATGTGAGAGGTGTCTTATATAATCTCCAAAGGAAGATCAATCCAATCCAACACCATATTTCCAGGTTCCTACCTGATTCCTTTCCCTTCAGTCCCATTCTTCAGAACTGCCACAAACCAGAAATATTCATCATCCATTCATTCAACAAATATTTGTTGAGGACCTACCATGATCTAGGCACTGTTCTAAGCTCTGGGGTTACAGTCCTAAACAAATAGACCAAATCTCTGCCCTTGTGAAACTTATAATTTAGTTGTAGGAGAAATGTACAAATAAATATGTAACATGTTGGATAGTGACAGAAGCTTTGGAAAAACAACACAAAACAATATAAGGGAATAAAGGATGCCAAATGAGGAGGAGAAGAATTTATTATTTTCTATAGCATGGGTTATAAAATGTGATATTTGCACAGAGGCATGTGGAAGAAACATACCAGATGGAAGTGAAACAATTACCAATACCTGTAGGCAAAGCATGCTTGGCCTGCCTGGGAAAGGGCAAAGAGGCCAGTGCAGCTAGAGCAGAGCAAGCAGGGGGAACGTGAAAGGAGAGGGGTCAAAGAAACAGCCTTAGGGGCGCCTGGGTGGCGCAGTCGGTTAAGCGTCCGACTTCAGCCAGGTCACGATCTCACGGTCCGTGAGTTCGAGCCCCGCGTCGGGCTCTGGGCTGATGGCTCAGAGCCTGGAGCCTGTTTCCGATTCTGTGTCTCCCTCTCTCTCTGCCCCTCCCCCGTTCATGCTCTGTCTCTCTCTGTCCCAAAAATAAATAAAAAACGTTGAAAAAAAAATTAAAAAAAAAAAAAAGAAACAGCCTTAGAAGAGGGTGACATACAGGCTCCGTGCTAGATATGGAGCCTGCTTGACATTCTCTCTCTCACTCTTCCTCTGCTCCTCCCCTGCTTGCACCCACACACGCACACGCTCTCTCTCTTAATAAATAAATAAATAAATAAATAAATAAATAAATAAATAAATAATGATTTAGAAGGAAGGAGGTGACATAGGGCCTTGGACATCATTATAGAACTTCAGCTTTTATTCTGATTGAAATAGGATGCTATTGCAGGATTTTAAGCAGAAGAGTCACATGATGAACTTACCTTTTTGAAGGCTCATTCTGATTGCAATGGACAATAAATGTAGTGGCACAGGGGTAGAAGTGAAGAGGCCAGTTAGGAAGGTAGGCAAGAGGTGACGCTGGACCACATGAGGATGACTGCAGTGGCTCCTAAGAAATGGTATGATTCTAATTACATTTTGAACTTAGAGTTCACAAGATTAGCTGCTGCATTGGATGTGCAGTATAAAAGAGAGTGAAGAGTCAAAAAGGACTCCAAGTTTTTTGACCTAAACAACTAGAAGAATAGAGCTGTCATTTAACAAGAAAGGAGGACTGCAGGCTTGTGGTTGGAGAAAATGAAAAGTTCAATTTAGGGCATGTTCAATTTAGGGCATGTTAGACCCAACAATATGGTCCAAATTCTAGTGACCTCAGTATATTAACTATGACTAATTGCAGAATGTACAATGTCACTGCTCCCTCAGCCCACAAATCACCAGGTATGTAACAGATGAACATCATGATCAGTGACCAATCCCGTCACTTCTTCCAGAGTCTGTCTGTGATTGATCACTGTGATCTCTTATTCGGTTCCCAGACAAACAGCAAAACGTGTCCTTGTGTTGCCTCTTTGTCTCTCAGTGATAAACCCACAAGACATCCCACCAAAATGAGTACTCAAAAGAGGAAATTAGCCAACAAATATGAAAGTGTAGCAAAGAAAAAAGTGGTAATGCTGGAGGTGAAATGTGAATCAAACATAAATGCAGTTATAGAAGGAATAGCTGACCGGAGAATGTTGACCCTGTCTCCAATCCAGATTCTACACCTGCAGCCACAGATGCCTGGTAAAGGCAAGCTAATTGACACAAAGACAGAAAATGGTTGTTAACAAAAAAGTTGAAGATGTCCCAGAGGAGGTGACACTAGAAAAAGACTTCACATTAGAGAACCTCTTGGAGATATATCACATCACTGAAAACATAAAGGCTAAAATACTGGAAGCTAATCCAAACTTAGAAAGGACTATGATAATTCACCAAGGCACAGAAAAGATGCTTGCTCCATACTATGTTATACAACAAAAAGAAAGCAAGCAGTTTTAACTACTCTTGTTAAGCATCTTAGAAAGAATTAAAACACTATTTCTCAATATTTCTAATGTTTAAATTCGTGTATTATTCATTTCTAAACATAAATCCTTATTTTTTTCATTTCCCTATACATTTATAACTGATATTAAGAGTTTTTAACTTTTGATAAGCTTTTGAAGGCTCCCCAAAAAACATAATTTTTCCCACTGATTGTTAAGAACACTTTGCACAGTTTCAACTTGCATGGTCATTATTATGGACTAATGCTGTGCAAAGTGAAGACTGCCTTTTAGGCTTAGGAAAAGAGGCCTAGGCTGAAGACATAAATTTGTGAATTATCACCGAAAAGATAATATCCCAGGATGAGATCACCTTAAGAATGAGTGTATGTAAAGAAAAGTCTAAGGACTGAGCCTGGGGTACTCTAATGATTAGAGGTAAAGGAAAGGAGTAAGAATTGACAAAAAAGGCTGACAGGGAGTGGCTAATGAGCTAGAAGGAGAACAGAGAGAGTTTCCCAAAGCCAATGAAGAAGTTTCAAGGACTGAGTAATCAGCACTATTGCTGACACAAGTTAGACAAGACCCAAGAACTGGCCATTGTAGTTAGCAATATAAAGGTTGCTGGTGGCTTGCTGTTTCAGTAAGGTAAGCTGATGAGAACCAGCTTACATGGAGTTCAAGAGAAAATAGAAAGAGAGAAAAGGGAACAATGACTATAGATAGCCCCTCTGAGGAGATTTTCTGTAGAGCATAGCTGGAATAGGGTGTTTTTAAGGGAACAGTGTTTTTAAGATGAACACTATTACAGAATGTTTATATGCAGACTAACCTAATTAACTAGAAAGTTACTGTCAAGAGATGTTGATGCTAAGGGAAGAGACAATTATTAAAACAATGTCCTTGAGAGAAGGTAACGTCTTGTGCTCAAGTGGAGGAGTGTACCCTGGACAGGGATAGGGCCTAACAAGAGAGCCAAACATTTGACTTCTTCAAGACTCAGTCAGCTCAACTATGAAATGAGACTGGACTAGACCACAGGTGATCAAAGTGTGGTCCCCAGACCAACAGCATCAACATCATCTGAGAGTTTGTTAAAAATCCAAACTCTCAGGCCCTAGCAAAGACCTACCAAATCAGAAACCCTGAAGTGGGTCCTGCAATCTGTGTTTTAACAAGCCCTACCACATATTCTGATACACCCTATGGCTCAGAGCCACTGGCCTAGATGATCTTTAAAGTATCTTCTGGCTGTAATATCTGTGAATCTATGCTTCCATAATCTATTCCTTCCAACAACTATTCATTGTTTTCGTAATACCAAAATACTACTTTCAAGTAAAAGTTTGTGAAACCCAAACTTTTTTCTAATTTTTGTCAGCGCCCAAGAGCCAAATGTCTGTGTGCAGCACCCACAAACAATAATGACACTTATGCATCTTAAAATCTTGTTCATGACCATGGTGCCTATGTGGCTCAGTCAGTTAAGCAACCGACTCTTGATCTTAGCTCAGGTCATGATCTCATGGTTTGTGGGTTCGAGCCCCATGTCAGGCTCTGTGTTGGCAGCGTTGAGCCTGTTTCAGATTCTCTCTCTGCCCCTCCCCTGCTCATGTGCTCTTGCTCTCTCTTAAAAGTAAATAAACATTTTTTTTAATCTTGTTCATGACCATTTCTTTTTTTTTTTAATTTTTTTTCAACGTTTTTTATTTATTTTTGGGACAGAGAGAGACAGAGCATGAACAGGGGAGGGGCAGAGAGAGAGGGAGACACAGAATCGGAAACAGGCTCCAGGCTCTGAGCCATCAGCCCAGAGCCTGACGCGGGGCTCGAACTCACGGACCGCGAGATCATGACCTGGCTGAAGTCGGACGCTTAACCGACTGCGCCACCCAGGCGCCCCGTTCATGACCATTTCTAACACAACTTTTTCATGGTGGAGTATTTGCCCTGGCTTGAAGGACATCAATAAGGCTTGCATTGTTTACTGTCGCTTTTTTATAATATATAAGTATACCTTTTCATGAAAAGTCTTTGAGAATTAATAGCCATTGCTCTCAAGTTGTGTGGCATTGTTTCATATTGCTTGAAGTGAGCTATTGCCCAAGAACAGAGCAGACAAGGAAAGACAGGTGACATTAACGCCATCCCACACTGTTGTTCTTTGTGAACTTGGGTCTCTCCAGCTACACACTTGGAGGAAATTCCATACAAACAGAGGAAGCCAGACTCTTTCTGGGAGAAGTTAGTAGCTGACTTACTACATTCGACATTGATGCCTGCTAAAGATAAAACCTGGGAAAAGGCCTCAGGTCCTATTCTCCATTGTTGCTGCCTGGGCCCAGTGTGTATGTCTGAACTGTGCGCACATTTCCCTGGGTGGGGAGCACCATCAGCATGCAGCTGTCTGTTCAGGATTGCTGATGTTTACAGTAGCAAGTTAACACTGCTGTATGCCAAAGCATGTTGTTTCTTATTTTAAAGATGAGAACAATTCCTTCTCTCCCCCAGTCCATTGTTGTTTGGTTTACTAGACTTGCAGGAGAAGGAAGCAGTAAATTACTAAAGAAAAAAAGTGCAAATCTCACCAGGGTGTGCTCCTTGAATTTGGATGAAGTTTAGCATACCGATCAGATGTGATGATACAGAAAACAGGTCCTCTTGTTTTGTAGTAAGTTGGTTCAGTGGAGTGAAATAAAAGTCATTACACACTTGACTGTGTTGGTATCTACACCCTTCTAGAAGTTCCAGGCACTGCCTAGCTTGATGGCTCCAGAAAGCCACCTGGTTAGCAAGCAGTAAGGACTCAGCAGGCCAAGGAGAATACTCACTGCCAGTAAGATCTCTCCATGGTTTCCCAAAGTCTTTTCCTTATTTAACTCCAGTAGTTACTATTACATTGTCCCATCAGTGCCTGTTAATAATTACGTGCTACAGTGTACATTGGGTGGCGGGGGGCGGGGGGGAAGGGGAGGCATAACTCTCTCCTCAATCACAAAAGGAAAAGGAAAAGAAAGGAAGATTTATCTTAAATTATTTTTTAGTAAGACAAATTATTTTCAAACCACATCTATGGAAAGCCAATATTAAAGAAAGGCCAGTAGATATATAAAGAAGTTACCTATAATCTTTTTTTTTAATTTACATCCAAGTTAGTTAGCATATAGTGCAACAATGATTTCAGGAGTAGATTCCTTAATGCCCCTTACCCATTTAGCCCATCTTCACTCCCATAACCCCTCTAGCAACCGTTTGTATGTTCTCCATATTTAAGAGTCTCTTATGTTTTGTCCCCCTCCCTCCCTGCTTTTATATTATTTTTGCTTCCCTTCCCTTATGTTCATCTGTTTTGTCTCTTAAAGTCCTCATATGAGTGAAGTCATATGATATTTGCCTTTGTCTCACTGACTATTTAGCATAATATCCTCCAGTTCCATCCACTTAGTTGCAATTGGCAATATTTCATTCTTTTTGGTTGCCAGGTAATATTCCATCGTGTGTGTGTATACATATATATACATGTATGTACATACATATACATACACATGTATACATGCATACACACACACACACACACACACACACACACACACCACATCTTCTTTATCCATTCATCCATCAATGGACATTTGGGCTCTTTCCATACTTTGGCTATTGTTGATAGTGAGAAGGTACCTATAATCTTAATAAATCATCTACTTCCTCATTCTATTCAACAAACCTTTCCTGAAAGCTGTCAGTTGCTGCCTGACTTAGCCATCTCTCTCTACTGCAATAGTCTCAACCCTAGCTGTGTGTACACTGGGTCACCTAGCAGAGCTTCAGAAGTTACTGAACCTGAGTCCTGACCCCAAGATTCTGAGGATTTGTGAAAATTCTCCTCAGGTGGTTCTAAAGTGCAGCCAAAGTGGAGACACTGCTCTGCTGGCTCCCTCTCTTTTCCCCTCAGCTCCCATCCACCCTTCAAAACCAGCACCTCTGGTTCCCTCCTCCTTAGCAGAGGCTGAGGTAATAAAGGCAGACCTGGTAGTTCTTAAGGCACAGATTCTCAAATTGCCTAATGTAAGAATCACTGGGGCACTTACCAAAAATAGGCATTTCCAGGCCCCTCCCCTGGAGATTCTGATTTAGTAGTTCTGGGACAAGGCCCTAGCATCTACATTTGCTCCCCATGAAGTTCATATGACTAGCAAAGTGGGGAAACACTATTTTAGGACTTTTCTACTCAAAGTGAGGTCAGTAGACTAGCAGCACTGACATTATCTGGGAGCTTATTAGAAATGCAGAATCTTAGGCCCCATTCCAGACCCACTGAAACAGAATCTGCATTTTAACAAGATCTCAGGTGATTCATATCACATTACAATTTCCCTAGCTAGTTTCCCTAACTTTGATCTCTAAAGCTTTTATTCTTCCTTTTTCCTGTCAGATTAATTCAGCCTCACCTCTGCATTGCAATAACAATTGCTCATGAGAAATAATTACACTGCAACTGATAAAATACATTATCTGAGTTATCATAAATGAGCTAATTATTTTAAAACATTTCCTTGAATGGTGTTTCCGGCTTCTTATACTCTTTTTTGGTAATAAGTAGGATGAGCCTTAGAGAGCATCAGAGAGCCTCAACATCAGTTTAAGAATGGAATGTTGTACTTGGTTCAATAAATAATAGATAATGATCTGCTTAAAAGCATAATAAACACTAACTAGAAGCTAAGGATAGAAAAGAATTTTTTAAGTTTATTTATTTATTTATTTATTTATTTATTTATTTATTTATTTTGAGAAAGAGAGAGACAGGCAGAGAACAAGGGGGAGAGAGAGAATCCTGAGGCTTGATCCCACGAACTCGTGAAATCATGACCTGAGCTGAAATCAAGAGTCAGTGGCTTAACCGACTAAACCACTTACACACCCTGAAAAGAATTTTAAAAGTAACTTAGTCCTTAAAATTTTTTTTTAATTTTTTCAAGAGGGGGGCACCTGGGTGGCTCAGTCAGTTGAGCATCTGACTCTTAATTTCAGCTCAGGTCATGATCCCAGAGTCATGGGATCAAGCCCAACATGAGGCTCATATTGAGCCTTCTTGAGATTCTCTCTCTCCTCTCCTGCCCCTCCCCTGCTCACTCTCCCTCTCACTCACTCTCTCTCTTTCTCTTTAAAATAAAAATAGGAATAAAAGTAACCTAGTCCTACCATTAATCTGAATCACAACAAATCCCCAAATCGAGCAGCCGTTCACTTTAGACATGGACACCCCCCCCTAGTGACAGAGAACTCATTACCTCTCTAGGCAGTCCATTTCATCTTTCCTCAGCTCTGATAAAAAGATTTTCATACACTGAAAAAAATGTTTTTCCATCTTTCTTTTAATTATAAAGTTTTTTTGTTTTGGAAAAAATTATAGAATTTTGCAGATTATGAAACAATTTATAGCAAGGACAAAGTTTCTCTGCATGGTTAACTTAATGTACATATTAAAAATGTCTAAATCAGGGCGCCTGGGTGGCGCAGTCGGTTAAGCGTCGGACTTCAGCCAGGTCACGATCTCGTGGTCCGTGAGTTCGAGCCCCACGTCAGGCTCTGGGCTGATGGCTCAGAGCCTGGAGCCTGTTTCCGATTCTGTGTCTCCCTCTCTCTCTGCCCCTCCCCGGTTCATGCTCTGTCTCTCTCTGTCCCAAAAATAAATAAACGTTGAAAAAAAAAATTAAAAATGTCTAAATCAGTGACAGCCAGCACGCTGGCACTGTGTATACACTGGTAAACAAAGGACATTCCCTGACCTCAACAAACTTGCAGCCTAATGATACACAGAATAAATCAGGAGTTAATATTACTCCGCCATAAAAAAAGAATGAGATCTTGCCATTTGCAACATGAATGGATCTCAAGGGTATTATGCCAAGTGAAATAAGTCAAACAGAGAAAGACAAATATCATATGATTTCATTTATATGGCAATCTAAAATAACAAAACAAATGAACAAAACTAAACAGCAGAAAGAGACCCATAAATATGAAGAACAAATGAGTGGTTGCCAGAGGGCATGAGGGCTGGGGGCTGGGCAAAATGGGTGAAGGGGAGTGGAGGGTACAAGGTTCCAGTGATGGGATGAATAAGTCGCAGGGATAAAAGGACAGCATGGAAGGTATAGTTCATGGTCATGATATTGTAATAGCACTGTATAGTGACAGATGGTAGCTACACCTGTGGTGAACATAGCATAACATATAGAGTCGTCAAATCACAATGTTGCACAGCTGAAACTAATGTAACATTGTGTGTCAACTAGGATTCAATTTAAAAAATAAATTAAAAAAATCAGGAGTTAAGTACTTTGTGATATGTGATAAAACAGAGGTAAATGCAGGATTATAGAAGTTTATCAGAGTGACACCTAATCCAGTCTGAAGGTTGACCATCCCTGAGAAGCGACATTGAAGCTGAAGCTGAAGCATGAGTGACTCTAAGTCAGTGTTGCCAGTTTTTGCATTGTATGAAATGGTTTTCTCTTTTCTTCAATGTTATATTGAATTTCTCTTAAATGATGATAACTTTCTACTTGCTTTTGGCTTTCAAACCTTAGAACAAGTCAATGCAAACATGCAATCTCATATCTGATTTAAAGCCTCTAGCACATTTAATGTGTTAGGACTGGGGGGAGGATAAAGGAAAAAGACAAGTGTCTTTTCTAACTGGACCCGGTAATGGTTTTCTCAGTACACCTCTGGTTAACATGGGATTCTCCTGAGGCAGGATCTCTTGCAGGCACACGTGTGAGTTCCTCAAAGGGCCCCGCAAGTCCTTCCCACCACACAGTTCCCAGACCCTTCTCCTCCTCTACCCCCACCGGCTGGTCCATCCCACAGCCCTCCAGGAACCGATGCCCCTTGCCAACAGGTAGTGTTCCTGGCTCAGGTATTGGCAAGAGGGCTTAATTTAGCTGCTTTTCATGGTGTCCATTATCCAGTTTGCAAAATACATGGTCAGCACACACACCAAAAAATATCATATTTCTAAATACTAGGAATGAACAATTAAACACCAAAATTTTAAAGACAATA
Source organism: Felis catus (assembly GCF_018350175.1). Lineage (NCBI taxonomy): Eukaryota > Metazoa > Chordata > Mammalia > Carnivora > Felidae > Felis > Felis catus. Next base: position 45,409,018 of record NC_058379.1, read on the forward strand.
TCATTTAGAATACCCTCCCCAAATTAAGTACTCAGGTGTAAATCTAACAAGAAGGTGGAGGCTCTGTGCTGAAAATTATAAAAGGCTAATGAAATAAGACCTAAATAAATGGAGACACATACCATGTTTGCAAATTAAAAGACTCAGTATGCTTAAAATATCAATTCTCCCCACATTGATCTAAAGGTTTTTAACACAATTCCAATCAAACTCTCAGCAGAACTTGTTGTAGATGTATACAAACTAGTTCCATAATTTATATGGAGAGGCAAAGGAACCACGATAGCCAAAATGTATGCTACTGATTATAAAATTACTAATAAATATGGTAATCGAGACAGTGTTATCAAAGAAGGGATTCAGCCGTAAGTTGATGGAACAAAATTAAGATTCACACAAACAATGTCAATTGATAGTTGAAAAAAGATACAGAAACTCAAAAGAGAAAGAATAGTCTTTTCAACAAATAGTGTGGAACACGTGGACATCCACATGCAAACAACAAACTTCAGCCTAAACTTACACTTTATACAAAAACTAAATTAAAATGGACCTCTGATCTAAATGTAAAACAGAAAACTTTATAAAACATGGAAAAATATCTTCAAGACCTCAGGTTAGGCAAGTTCTTAAACATGACACTGAACACACAACTCACTTTAAAAATTAATAAATTAAACTTCATCGGAATTAAAAACCTTTCCTCTGAGGTTCCTCAAAAAGCTAAACATAGACTTACCATATGACTCAGCAATTCCACTCCTAAGATGCCAAAAGAACTAAAAGCAGGAACTCAAACAAATACTTGTACACCCATGTTCACTGCAGCATTATTCACAATTGCCAAACTTTGAAAACGGCCCAAGTGGGCATCAAATGAATGGATAAACAAAATATTCTATACACAAGCAATGGAATATTATTCAGCCTCAAAAAGAAGTGAAATTCTGATATGTGTTATCACATGAATAAACCTTGAAAATGTTATACTTTGGGGCCCCTGGGTGTCTCAGTCGGTTGAGCCTCCGACTTCAGCTCAGGTCACGATTTCACAGCTTGTGAATTCTAGCCCCAGGTCGAGCTCTGTGCTGACAGCTCAGAGCCTGGAGCCTGCTTTGCATTCTGTGTCTCCCTCTCTCTCTCCCCCTCCCCTGCTCACACTCTGTCTCTTTCTCTCTCAAAAATAAATAAACATTTTAAAAAATTAAATAAAAAGAAAGAAAATGTTATACTTTGTGAAGTAGGCCAGTCACAAATATTGTGACTCCACTTACATGAGGTACCTAGAATAGGCAAATTCAGAGAGACAGGAAGTAGAATAAAAGTTACTAGGAGTCAGGAGCAAGAGGGAATGGGGGAATAGTTTAATGGGTACAAAATTTCAATTTAAGGTGGAAAAAGAAGATTTGGAAATACGTAGTAGAGATGTGGTAATATTTCCACAACACTGTGAATGCAATAAATTAGGTACTTTAAAATGGTTTAAATTGTGTGTATATTTACATACCCAAGAAAACATTATATTAATTATATTATATATTATTTATATAAACAAGAAAATAATAGGGGAAAAAACCTTTCCTCTCTGAAAAACTCTGTTACAGAAATGAAAGGACAAGCTATAGACTGAGAGAAAATATCTATACATCACATGCCCATTAAAATAGACTTGTATCCATAATATATAGAGAACTCTCAAAATTTAACAGTAAGGACAGACTATGAGTGAGCCCAAAATTTAAAACAAACAATTAAAATTTGAAATAATAGGGGCGCCTGGGTGGCGCAGTCGGTTAAGCGTCCGACTTCAGCCAGGTCACGATCTCGCGGTCTGGGAGTTCGAGCCCCGCGTCGGGCTCTGGGCTGATGGCCCAGAGCCTGGAGCCTGCTTCCGATTCTGTGTCTCCCTCTCTCTCTGCCCCTCCCCCGTTCATGCTCTGTCTCTCTCTGTCTCAAAAATAAATAAATGTTAAAAAAAAATTATAAAAAAAAAAATTTGAAATAATAAATTAAAAAGCTTAACAGTAAGAAAAAAGCAATTTTAAAAAATAGGCAAATGATACTTCATTCAAGAGGACATACAATAGCAAATAAACTCATAAAAAGATGCTCAACATCATTAGTCATTATGGAAATGCAAATTAAAACTGCAGTAAGACATAATTACACACATATTAGGATTGCTAAAATAAAAAATCATGACAATACCAAGTACTGGACGGAGCAACTGGAACTGTCATATATTACTGGTGGGAATTCAAAATGGTACCAGCCACTCTGGGAAGCAGGCAGTTTTAATTTTAATTTTATCAAACTAAACATGTACTCATCATACCGTATGACTCACCAGTGACACTCTTATTTATCTTAAAAAAATAAAAATTATGTTCACCCCAAAACACGTACACAAATGTTTAGAGCAGCTCTATTTATAATCTCCAAATCTGGAAACGACTCAAGTGTACATCAATGGTCAATGGGTAAATGAATTTTTTTTAATGTGGTACATCCATCCAATAGAACACAACTCAGTAACAGAAAGGAACCAGCTGCTGATGGTATCTTAGTCAGTTTAGGCTGCTATAACAAAACACCATAGATTGGGTAGTTTAAACAACAGACGTTTATTTCTCACAGTTCTGGACACCAGGAAATCCAAGTTCAAGGTGCTAGCAGATTCAGTTCTTGGTAAGGGACTGACTCACAAGGCCGAGAGAGAGCTCTGATTTCTCTTCCTCTTCTTATAAGGACTCTAATCCCATCATGGGGACTCCACTCTCCTGACCTCATTTAAACTTAATTACCTCACAAACATACAACATAAATGAACATCAAAGACATTATACTCAGTCAAAGAAGCCAGTCTCAAGAAGCTATATACCATATGCTTCCATTTATATGATATTATGGAAAAGCAAAACTGTAGGCACCAAGAACAGATCAGTAGTTGCTGGGGGTGAGTGGTGGTGAAGGATATGACAACAAAAGGGTAGCATAAAAGAGTATGTTGGGTGACAGAACTCTTCTGTATCTTGATTGTGATGGTTGTTGCATGAATTTATGTGTTAAAACTCCTAGAGCTATACACTCCTCCAAAAGAGTCAATTTTGCTGCATGTTCATTTTAAAATTAAATTAAATTAAAAGATGGCATCAGATGCTAGTTGGGGAGCTAAGTATCAGAAAAGAACATTTTCTAACCTAAGTGTACTACAGGTGAGATCATTACTAGTTATAAGTAGACAGTAGAGACAGTCTATTTAAGAGAAAGAAGACTAGAAGAAAAAAAAAAGTAATGGAACTACAGTTAACCTTACAAATGTCAAAAGAGCAAAATATGTGGAGACAAATTAATACCAGCTTGTGAATCCAGTAGTGGAAAGAAGGCTCACTGGGAGGAAAGTAAGGCGTGCTGCTCAAGCACTGACATTCAGAGCACACTAAGAGGGATGTGAGCCTGAAGAAGAGAAGATTAACCTAATGCGAAGGAACATGAGCAACAGTCAGACCTGAAGAAGGCAGAGATGGTTCCTTCATGTCCATTTTGTCCATTTTGTTCTTTTGTTGTTGGTTTGTGTTTTTGTTTTTTAATGTTCACTTATTTATTTTGAGAGAGCACATGTAGAGGAGGGGCAAGGAGAGAGGGAGAGACAGAATCCCAAGCAGACTCCATGCTGTCATGGAGCCTGACTCCAGGCTCAATCCCACAACCATGAGATCATAACCTGAGCAGAAATCAAGAGTCAGACGCTAAGCCACCCAGGCACTCTCCCTCAAGTGTCCACTTTTGAAGGGAGCAATAAAGAGAGCCACTGATAGGGTGTCTGAACCCAGGAAAAGTCTCCCAAGAGCTTGGAGCTGCCCAGGGAACAGGGCCCCAGAGGAAGCCATTGGCATTCCCTTGAAGTGCCCTGAGGACAGCTACCAGGATATATACTAAAGCCCAAGTTAAGTAAGCATTGTGTACATTAAGGGTAAGGTGGGGCAGGGCAGTGAAGAGTCCAGTCCCAGCAGTTCATCACAAATGACAAAATCTAAATCTTCCATGCTTGGGTCATCTCTGTTCAAATGGAAATAGAGATAGATAATGGATGAACTGTTTGCTTCTTTCATCTATAGTTTGGGCTAGGGTGGAAGACTCTAGGTTTTCAGTTACAAGGAGCTATTAACTTGGACTTTCAAAATGAGAGTAAATTCTTTGAAATAAAACAGCATTATAGAGGTGAGCAGGTAATTTAAGAATTTTAATTATTGTATAGAAAATAGGAATGCATGGTGATGATATCTTAAAATATTTTTACTATATATACCATATAGTCTTTTTACATTTATTTCTGAAATGAATTCCTTAATGTAGCAGAGCAGTATGTAGATTACTATAATTTTCCACCAGAGGGAGCCTCAAGACTGTGTTTTCCCCTTGGGACTCTTCGTTTAACCAGTACTTTGGCCAAAATGTCTATCACATGTTGGTACTGAGACAATCCAAGATGGAGAAAAGATGTATGATTTGGAATGAGATAAAAAGATAAAGAAGAGAGGAGTGGTTCTGGCCTCCTTAAATGTCCTGCTTTTCCTCTGGGTTTTGGGAGGACTTTCTCCTGATCCTCTGGGGTGGGCAAAGTGAGGCTATTTGTCTGCCTTGGAAAGCAGAACTCTAGCCCTGTCTGAGCTGAACAAACTGTATAGGAGTACTCCCACTCCACCCACTGGCTGCCAAAGGAATGTGTTGTTCAGCTCAAGGAGGCCTTTACTAAATTTCAGGAGATCCCTCCAAGGATTATAAATGCCCTGACAGAGACAAAGGCAACCCAGCCCTTAGCCATACCATAGAATTTGGTGGAAGATGGTTTTAGTCTCGGGAAGGCTTCCTTTGTTAATTCACTCAACATAGAGGAAGCATTTACTGGGCAGCAGGTATTGTTTCACGTTTTAAAGGGGGTGCCTAATAATAAGAAAGATCTAACAATGAAATGAGCCCATGATTAGAAGAATACAAAGCCTGCTTTAAAACACATTTCTGAACAGAACATGTTGTTAGTGTAGTCTACATTTGAGGTCCTAGAAAACACCTATATGTCACCTATTCTGTGCAAAGGGAGGTTCAAAACTAGAAAAGACTTCTTGACAGACAGATATTAAGAAATGTACAATGTACAAATGTACTGAGAGTTTTCTCTTCATCATTCTTTTAAAACAAATCAGATATATGTGGTTGCGCAATACTTTCCATTCATAATCACCTAACTTCCCACATTAAGCCTCCCAAACAGACCTTGAAAACAAAAATAAAATTAAACTCTCAGCTTACCACCCACTCAGAAACAAACACACACCTCTGCATGGCTTGGCTTTTGTTTTTTTAATGACTTTAATTTACTGAAATAATTTTAAATTATTGCTTATCATTAAAGAGTGTTTCCTCTATTTCTGACCAGTTTTTTTTAATGACTTTAAATACCACTTTATTTTAACAAGTAAGACTTTGGGGTCTGGAGGATGGGGTAAAAGTGGGGTCCTGACAGAGGAGTGCTTTTCCCTTACTACTAGTTCAGCAGATTGATATGAGGAAGCATGACTGGTGTTGAGAGTACAAGCCCACAGGTCTGTAATGGGGGGGGGGGGGAAAGTCTTAGCATTCTTTTCCTTGGGCTCTAATCAGCTGAGGGAACTAGTGAAAGATGACGTACAAGATGGAATTTTTTCAGTGAGATCCTCTCCAGGCATGGTTTCTGATGCAAAAATGCTCTCACCAGGTTCGAGGGGTGCAGGTGTTCCTGCAGCTGCAAACACCGAGACAGCCAGGGGATGGCCCTGGGCCTCGGTGCTGGGTAGCCAGCTACAGAATTCCAGGGACAGGGGGCCCCTGATGTCTGCCAGCAGTCATGCAAGCGAGTGGGAATTCAGCTTTGGTTCCAGGGGACATAAAATGACCTGTTTCAGTAAAACAGAAACTTAAGAGGGAAAAACAAACCAGCATAAAATGTAAACTTAGCTATGTCTGTTTTGGTCCTTGAGGAGCAGAGGTGATCAGAATGACTGCAGAGACTCTGACACCTCACCCCTTCCTTTGGTTCGTGAACAGACACAGAATTGCAAGAACTTTAAGAGCCAAAGGTTAATCACAGAAAGGGATCAGTTTCCAGCTCCCAGGAACAAATCTGTGTAAGAAATTTGATGACATGTTCCTGGATTGACCGTTAAAAAACATTTTCCCAAATAACACCAGCTAACTTTCTGGATTCTATCTTTGGGACTATCCCCAAATTCAGTGGGGAAATCACTGTATTAAATCAGTTCAATTTTACTGGGGTATGATACAATTTGCAAAGCTGTATCATACAACCACATAGTTAGTGTGGATGAAAATACTATTAATTAGAGATAAGCATTTGTCCAAGAACTTGCTGTAATCGGATCTTGTGGGGAATTTAGTTCAGTACTTTGCCAATCAGAAATACAAAAGAGATTTAAATATGAAAAATTGAGTCCTCTAACTTACAGGAATAGGTTCTTGTAACTTTTTCTTTTTAAGAAAAAAAAATGTGTTCACTTCATCACACTCCTCTTCCTTTCTTAAGAAACATGACTTTGTTGAAAATAATAAGCAACGAGTCTTAATTTTTGGTATTATCTTTTTAAAAGACTTTCTAAAAATTGCCTTTTAAAAGTAGTTTAGGCTTGATCCCCCAAAAAAGTTATACTTAGATCATAAAAATAAAATTTCTAGGAGCACCTGGGTGGCTCAGTCGGTTGAGCTTCCAACTTCAGCTCAGGTCATGATCTCACAGTTCGTGAATTCGAGCCCCACATTGGGCCCTGTACTGACAATTCAGAGCCTGGAGCCTGCTTCAGATTCTGTGTCTCCCCCTCTCTCTCTCTCCCCTTCCCCACTCGCACTGTCTCTCTTTCTCAAAAATAAATAAACATTAAAAAAATTTTTTTAAATAAAATTTCTAAATAAAATTCTTTTAGAAAGGTTTTTACAAGATAATTTTAAAAATGTAAAGCTCACTGCACATTTCTTTATGAAGACTGGAAATTAGACATGAAAAAGTGATGAAATTTCTAAACAATCAACTTTTTAATGACAAAACATTTATATCTCAGAGCCTAATATATTTTTGTTTCCTAATGGCAACGGTATAAGACAAAGGGGCGCCTGTGTGGTTCAGTGGGTTAAGCATCCAACTTCAGCTCAGGTCATGATCTCGTGGTTCACGAGTTCCAGCCCCACATCGGGGTCTGTGCTGACAGTTCAGAGCCTAGAGCCAGCTTCGGATTTTGTGTCTCCCTCTCTCTTTGCCCTTCCTCTGCTTCTGCTCTCTCGCTCTCTCTCTCTCGCTCTCTCTCTCTCTCTCTCAAAAATAAATAAACATTTTTTTAATTAAAAAAAAAAAGACAAAGTCCTACAAGAATGAATTCAGAAAAACATGTGACCTAGCGAAAGGAACACAGTCGTTCAAGGTAGATCCAGGCCTAGAACACAAGTCTTCTTATCCAGTGCTCTTTCACTGTCATCATGATGTTCCTCTCTCCCCTGACTTGTCCTTCAATGATTTAGCAGGTGTCCCAAGCTCTCCTCTTGGTGCTGAGTCCCTGGACCTCCCTGGCCTGACCTTCTTGATGCAGCCCCTCATAGCCCACCTGGCCTCCCTCAGTTCATCCTTCCCTGATCATTCTTTCTTGCCTTGTACTAATAAGGCCATGCTAACATATGTCTGGCCTTTTTCTCCATCAAAAAGCCATATCCCCTTCCCTCAACCCCAGAACTAGGTTAGTTAATTTGCCTCATAGACATATCTGTCCATACACTAAGGAAAAAAAGCTATAGATGCTCTCCCCACTTGTAGGTAATATATGTAGTGTTTGAGACAGAGAAGACATTACAAAGGCATTGAGGCACCCCATGGAGGTGCCACCCTGCAAGTCTATGCCCAAGGCCAGTTATGACTACTAACCACATAGACCATGGAAATCCAACTGTTACCTTTAAGAATAAGTATTTCAACACAAGAAGATTCTGGCCTTTGGTAAACCAAGATCAATGTAACAATACAGTTGGCAGTTTACAAAGTAGCAAATAATAACTTCTATATAGTGAGCACCTGCCCCAGGCCAGACACTATCACTAATTAGTTAATTATTTAATTAATTAATTCAATATCTATTCATGAATAACCAGCTACTTGCTAGGCACATTTTAAGGTCTGGGGAGAAGAGAAAGCATGATGTTTTCAAGATAATTCAATAAGATCAGAATATGAAGTTGTTTTCAGAAGTGAGTGGAAAGAGATGAGGCCTAAGAGGCAAACCAAAGGGCAAACAATGAAGGAGTCTTGGTGCCACACGGATTTTTGATATTGATCTTTTTTAGAAAGAAAGAAAGAAAGAAAGAAAGAAAGAAAGAAAGAAAGAAAGAAAGAAAGAAAGAAAGAGAAAGGGCGGGAAGCCTTGTCGGACTCAGTCGGAAGGACGTGTGACTCTTGTTTCTCAGGGTTGTAAACTCAAGCCCCACACTGGGTGTAGAGATTGTTTAAAAATAAAATCTGTAAAAGAAAGAAAAAGAAAAGGAGGGCGGGAGCGAGGGAAGCCACAGAAGAGTTCTAACTGGGAAGAAATTTGCATTTGAGAAAAATTCTTCTGGCAGCAATACGGAGAATGGATGAGAGAGAAGCAAGATTAGAGAGAAGGTGATCAGTAAGTAATCCAGGAGTGAGATGAGAACAAGAACAGAGATGAGAAAAGAGAGAATCAGAAACATCTGAGAGAGTAGAAGTAGAATTAACAGTTCTTAGTAACTATTTGAATGAGGTGAGTTGGGAATGGAAATTGAAGGTGACTCCCATGTTTCCTGTTTGGATAGCTGGGTGAATGGAAGTACCATTGATGAAGATAAGAATAAACATCTTTGAGGAAGAAGTTAATGCTTTGATTTTGTCCATCGGATTTCAGATGTTGGTGGAATGTCTAACTGTCCAATAGGCAATTGGCTGTAGAGATCTGGAACTTTGAGGTATCAAGAACTGAAGATACAGATTTGGTAGTTTCAATGAATCAATCAGTAACCCTCACCAACAAATCTATAAAAGCCAGTATTATAAAAACCATATAAAAAGTGCATACTGTACATCTATGGATTTTATCTGCCTAGAAACCCCTTTCTTACTCATCTAGTAACAGCCTCTCCCTTCTTTTAGGAAACTGCTCTTCCCCCACCGCAGGCATGTCGTTCAGGTGGAGCCAATGTGGTGCCCTGTGCTCTCCAGGGCCAGTGACCCAAACTGGGCCATTACAATATCTTACACTTTTATCCACAGTGCTAGAGTGACCTGACCAGAGCCTCTTATCTAGGTTTTCCTGAATTGTAACTGGGATGAAGGGCCCCTTCCCTTGAAAGCAAAGTTGCACGCATGTCAGCACATAACCCCTGGCATACAGCACAGACAGGCAGACCTGCAGTAGAGGGCTTCAGACTGGGGCCCATGAGAAGTAGAGAAGGCAACCCCGACTGCAATAAGACCTCAGTTCCCATTGTGCTCTGTTACACCCCTGCTTTTCCAGTTATATCAATAATAAATTCTTCCCAGGATCCAAGCTAGTAGCTGAGTTTCTGCCACTAGTAACCAGAAGTTCTGACTAATACAGAAATTGAGACTTAGATTGGCTAAATCACTTAACCAAGCCAGGTAGAAGGCAGAACTGAAATCAGACCCAGGGTCAGGGAAATCTGACCACTGCACCATGCTGCAGAGTACTGAGTTCTAAGGTGATGCCCACTTTTTGGCTGGAGACTCTCAGGCTATGTTACATGAATAAAAAATTAAAAATGAGTCAAGAGCCAGGTTCAAATTCAGACAAGCTCAATCATTGCAGTATTAGGCAATCAATTAATCTCCTTGAGTTCCATTTGTAAAATGAAATAAATGTATGTCTTTCTCACTTCATAGGGATTTGGTTAATTAAGAGGCTAATATACATGGGGCACCTGGGTGGTTCAGTCAGTTAAGCATCCAACTCAGTTTCGGCTCAGGTCATGATCTTGCAGCTTAGTGGGTTTGAGCCCTGCATCAGGCTCTGTGTTGACAGTATGGAGCCTGCTTGGGATTCTCTCTCTCTTCCTCTCTCTCTGCCCCTGCTCCACTTGCACTGTCTCTGTCTCTTTCAAAAATAAATAAACTTAAAAAAAAAGACACTAATACATGTGACAGCATTTTGAAAATAATAAAGAACGTATCCCATGGTAAGCGTTGCCAATCTCGATCAGTAATAGAAATGTGTATTAAATCCATTCTTTCTTTTGTTGCTTAAACCTACAATCTTAGGGGTGGGAAACAGAAATCCAGAATGTTATCTCATCCATGTTAATTTCCATCTGAATAAACAGTCACTTCTGTGTTATTGTTGTTACCAAACGTTTACTGAACGCCAGACAGGGTCTGGGTGCCCTGCAAAATACAAAATCTAGAGAAATCTCTGGGAAAGGCAGGAAACCCAGAGCAATGGTTGGCATGGTACTTGGGAACAAGAAACCAAAGGTATAGTTCCCAAGCCCCCTCATAATTAACACGGTAGTGTGTCTACATTCTGAGCCTGTTCTGTGCTGTCTTTTCCATTCCCTCCTCTCATGGGGCATTTTTAAGCTGGTAAGACAATTCAATGTGCCTGTTTTAGGGGACAGAGCATGATGTTCTGTAATTAGGCTTGGTTCTGTTTATTGCATATACCACTTCATTTTGAAAACAGAACCCTGTCTTTTCCTTTGGGGTATTTTTTATGACATCATAAGGATGTCAATGTTTTTCTTTGCTGCACAGGTGTACCATGCTTAGACAATAGGAGATTCTTTGTTCTGAAAATGTACATGTAAATCACATTTCATCAAAATCAAATTACATCCAAACTGCAATGGAATCCCTGTAGAAACTCATATGGGAGGGTAATGTTGTGTATGGGGAAGATTGGCAGTTGGGAGTCAGGAAATCAAGATTCAAGCATTAGTTCAATCATTTCCTATTTGTGTGACTCTTGGCGAATCATTTAACCTTTTTGTCCAGTAGTTTTCACATCTGTAAAATGAAGGTGATAGCAGTTTTTGACCTAACTTATGGATTTTGGTGAGCATCCACTCAGATGTTTTTGAATTGGATAAAGACTAAATCCATATCAGGGTGCCTGGGTGGCTCAGTTGATTAAGCCCCCAACTTCGGCTCAGGTCATGATCTCATGGTTTGTGGGTTCGAGCCCCACATCAGACTCTGCTGACAGCTCAGAGCCTGGAGCCTGCTTCAGATTCTGTGTCTCCTTCTCTCTTTCTTCCCCTCCCCTGCTCGCATTCTGTCTCTCTCTCTCAAAAATAAATAAACATTAAAAAAAATTTTTAAAGATTAAATCCATATCTTCTGGGATTTCAAGCCCTATTCATAAAAATCCAATTACAAGAACTGGAAACAAGGAAAGGAAGGCAATGGATGTTAAAATGAAATCATCCTAGGCAACAGGCATATTGCTGTACATAGCCAGGGCTCAGTATTTCTTGAGTGAATATTTTAAAAAGTACAACTGCTTCAGCCATTTACTATCCTGTACACTGGAAACCACAAGTATCCCTACACCCAGGTGGCACTCAGTTATTCTTACAGCAAAGGTCACCAGCAACCTAATAAAAAATAATTTATTGTCCGAGGCCACAGACGTACAAACGATTTGCATATCTTAAGTCATTCATTTACCTGAGGAGTCTTTTATGTTTCAAGACAGTTCTTAGAATGAGGTTCTCAAGAAAGCAGCATCACAACCCACTCCAAAATTACATTTTTGAAAATGTAGAATCCTGGATCCCAGCCTAGATTTGGTGAACTAGAATATCTGGGGATGAAAGTAGATAATTTGCATTTTAACAAACACACATACACACATACACACATGCACGCGCACATACACATAACTAACCTACTCCTACACTGTAATTCTAAAATTTGAGAATGACTTTCAGGTTTCCAAGAATAAGAAAAACTGTATCTTTGGGAAAATCTGGCCCAGTAGAAATGCCTTCAATCTCCTGTGGCTTTTTCACACTAAATGTAATAAACACTTCCAGTGAGTCTTGGAAATTCATCATGCTATAAACAGTTAACTAAAATTGTATTAAACCTATAAAAAACCAGTTCCTGAAATTCCAATGTTATATAATTACACATATGCATTGTGAAATGTAATACAAATGTCACATGTTATGTAGCTAATCATCCACTGGTTTTAGTTTTTAATCTTTGGATTATTCTTAATATCTGGTTCTCTTAAAATGGGGCAAGAGCAAGGACATGGTAAACTGGAATACCCATCTTCTGAACAATGGGAAGGTCAGGAACTACATGACTGTAGGAACCAGGCGTCTAGGGATTGGGCAGTAAGTTGGGATAGTGATTGTCAAAACCTGCAAAGTATCTGAGATTTTGCCCTACTTGCATGCTAGCAAGTAAGCCTGCCACAGTTTTATTGTTACTGCTAGAAGATACACAATTACTGGATCAGAGAAAAGACTTTATTACTCAACCATAGCAAGCAGCATGAGCTTCATATCTGCAACCATTTCCCTTGCCTCTCGGGCCCCACAGAGGCAAAGTGGAAGTGGCCAAGTGGATGCTGAGCAAACTGTGGGTTTGTATCACAGCTGAGCAACCCCAGGCTTAGGAAGCCCAAATCTTATAATGGGTTGCAACCAACCTGCCAACCTTCGCTCCAGGAAGAGACCTTATCTTTGAAGGGAAACACTATTTTCCAAGACTGTTCACTATAAAACATTCTATTTTTTATTAAGTTTTTTTATTTTAATTCCAGTATAGTTAACATACAGAATTCTATTAGTTTCAGGTGTACAATACAGCGATTCAACAATTCTATATATTACCCAGTGCTCATCAAGGTAAGTGTACTCTTAATCCCCTTCACCTCTTTCACTCCTCCCCCTCCCCACCCACCTCCCCTCTGGCAACCATCAGTTTGTTCTCTGTAGTTAAGAGTCTGTTTCTTGATTTGTCTCTCTCCCTCTCTCTTGTTTCCTTTGTTTAGTTTCTTAAATTCCACACACAAGTGAAATCATACAGTATTTGTCTAACTTATTTCACTTAGCATTATACTCTAGTTCCATCCATGTCCTTGAAAATGGCAAGATTTCTTTCTTTTGTTATGGCTGAATAATATTCCAGTGTGTGTGTGTGTGTGTGTGTGTGTGTGTGTGTGTGTGTGTGTGTGAGAGAGAGAGAGAGAGAGAGAGAGAGAGAGAGAGAGAGAGAGAGAATATCACCTTTTCTTTTTTTTAATTTTTATTTAACTTATGTTTTTAGTTTACAACCAAGTTACTTAGCATATAGTGCAACAATGATTTCAGGGGTAGATTCCTTAATGTCCCTTACCCATTTAGCCCACCCCCCCTCCCACAATCCCTCCAATAACTCTCTGTTGGTTCTTCATATTTGAAAGTTTCTTAAGTTTTTGTTCCCCTCCCTGTTTTTTATTATTTTTGCTTCCCTTCCCTTATGTTCATCTGTTCTGTGTCTTAAAGTCCTCATATGAGTGAAGTCATATGATATTTGTCTTTCTCTGACTAATTTCGCTTAGCATAATACTCTCTAGTTCCATCCACATAGTTGCAAATGGAAAGATTTCATTCTTTTTGATTGCCGAGTAATACTCCATTTTGTGTGTGTGTGTGTGTGTGTGTGTGTGTGTGTATAAACGTATATATACGTATATATATATATACGTATATATACACACACACATATATGTGTGTATATATACGTATATATATTCACATTTTCTCTATCCATTCATCCATCGATGGACATTTGCGTTCTTTCCATACGTTGGCTATTGTTGATAGTACTGCTATAAACACTGGGGTGCATGTGCCCCTTCGAAAGAGCATACCTGTATCCCCTGGATAAATACCTAGTAGTGCAATTGCTGGGTTGGAGGGTAGTTCTATTTTTAATTTTTTGAGGAAACTCCATACTGTTTTCCAGAGCAGCTGCACCAGTCTGCATTCCCACCAGCAGTGAACATCACCTTTTCTTTATGCATTCATCTATTAATGGACCCTTGGATTGCTTCCATAAATTGGTTATTGTTAACTCACGCTGCAATAAACACAGGAGTGCATATATCCTTTAAAATTAGTATTTTCATATTCTTCAGGTAAATACCCAGTAGCACAATTACTGGATCATAGGGTAGTTCTGTAGGTTTTGAGGAACCTCCCTTCTGTTCTCCTCAGTGGTTGCACCAGTTTGCATTCCCACCAACAGTGCATGAAGGTTCTTTTTTCTCCACATCCTTACCAACACTTTTCTTATGTTTTTTTTTTTTTATTTTAGCCATTCTGACAGGTGTGAGGTGATATCATATTGTGGTTTTGATTTACATTTCCCTGAGGATGAGTGATGTTGAGCATCTTTTCATGTGTCTGTTGGCCATCTGTAGGTCTTCTTTGGAGAAATGTCTGTTCATGTCTTCTGCCTATTTTTTAATTGGATTATTTTTTTAATTTTTGGTGTTGAATTGTATAAGTTCTTTATATATTTTGTATACTAACCCTTTATCAGATATATCATTTGCAAATATCTTCTCCCATTCAGTAGGCTGTCTTTTTGTTTTGTTGATTGTTTCCATCACCATGCAGAAGCTTTTTATTTTGATGTAGTCCCAATAGTTTACTTTTGCTTTTGCTTTCCTTGACTCAGGAGACATACCTAGAAAAATGTTGCTATGGCTGATGTCAGAAACATTACCGCCTATGCTCTCTTCTAAGATATTTATTGTTTCAGGTCTCACATTTGAGTCTTTAATTCATTTTGAGTTTATTTTTGTGTGTGGTGTAAGAAAGTGGTCCAATTTCATTCTTTTGCAGTTTTCCCAACACAATTTGTTGAAGACACTGTCTTTTCCCCATTGCATATTCTTGCCTCTTTTGTTGAAGATTAATTAACTATTTAATCATGGTTTGTTTCTGAGCTTTCTATCCTCTTCTATTTTTTAAAAAATATTTATTCATTTTTTGAGAGAGAAAGAGAGTGCACAAGCAGAGGAGGAGCAGAGAAAGGGAGACAGGGGATCCGAAGCAGGCTCTGTGCTGTCAGCACATTACCCCAGTGCAGGGCTTGAACTCACAAACCGAAACTATAAGATCATAACCTCAACTGAAGTCAGAAGCTTAACCAGCTGAACCACCCAGGTGCCTGCTCTCCTCTTCTATTGATCCATGTGTCCATTTTTTTGTGCCAAGAACATAATATTTTGATTACTACAGCTTTGTAGTATAACTCAAAGTCTGGAATTGTGATACCTCCAGCTTTTTTTTTTTTTTCAATATTATTTTGGCTATTCAGGGTCTTTTGTGGTTCCATACAATTTTAGGATTGTTCTTCCAGTTCTATGACAAATTCTGTTGGTCTTTTTTTTTAAATTTTTTTTAATGTTTTATTTATTCTTGAGAGAGAGAGAGAGCATGAGCGAGGGAGGGGCAGAGAGAGAAAGGGACACAGAATCCAAAGCAGACTTCAGGTTCTGAGCTGTCAACACAGAACCTCCCATGTGGAGCTCAAACTCAAGAGCCGTGAGATCATGACCTGAGCTGAAGTCAGACACTCAACCGACTGAGCCACCCAGGAGCCCCCTGTTGGTCTCTTTTTTTATGTTTTATTTTTTATATTTGAGAGACAGAGAGACTGAGAGCGAGAAGGAGAGGGGCAGAAAGACAGAGATAGAATCCAAAGCAAGCTCCAGGCTCCAAGCTCTCAGCATAGAGCCCAACGTGAGGCTTGAACTCATGAACCATGAGATCACGACCTGAGCCTAAGTCGGACACTTAACTGACTGAGCCACCCAGGTGCCCCAATTCTGTTAGTCGTTTGATAGGGATTGCATTAAATATGTAGATTGCTTTGAGTAGTATGGACATTTTAACAATATGTGTTTTTCTAATCCATGAGTAGGAATATCTTTCCATTTGTTTGTGTCATCTTAGATTTCTTTCATCAATGTTTTATAGTTTTCATAACCTCCTTGGTTAAGTTTATTCCCAGGTATTTTATTATTTTTGCTGCAATTATAAATGAGATTGTCTCCTTAATTTCTCTTCCTGCTGCTTCATCAGCCCATTGTATCATTCATTTGCACAAAAGAGGATTTAGTGAGAGAAAAATCCCAACTCCACTCCCTCCTCCAAGAAAAGCATAAGCAGAGCATGCAGCCTGGTAAACAGTAGGTATTCAGTAAATGTCAATTCCTTTCCCCAGTCTCCCTATACATATCTTCCACATAATCTTGGTACTTATTTACTCTTTTCTTTGACATCTTCTCTTATGTTCCTCATTTTCAACTTTATAAAAAAATGTTGAAGCTAATAGTATGAGTCACAAAGGAATTGTCCTAGGTGGTCTTACCTACAACTTCCCCAAATGTCCAAAGGACTTTTTTGGACCTTTTGTCCTGAAGTTTGACTTTGTGTTTCTATGCCTGTGTGATGACACTAGGTGGTGCTGATGGCTTTATCCGAGCTGGGACACTTTTTCCAATGAAATAAAAGGCTAGCTTACTCATTTTGAATGGATGTTTTTATACATGTAAATCCAAAGGAGCAAATCTCAATTATTAATAATAAATAGTATTATTATTAATAACTATACTTATTGAAAGTATAATGGGAAAATATTGCTTTAAGTTAAGAATGATCATGGGCCTTTTTCTTCCCAAATTATTTATTACCTATTTTACCAAGGACAGAATTCAGCTATAATTGCAGAAGCAGTCATGTTACATTTATTTTCAAGAAAAACTGTAGACTGAAATCTTCTAAACTAGAAACTCACCAGTCTTGAGGAGTGACAATGTGGAGACGTGCTTTGTAGAGCAAGGCAGAATTTTTCTTCCAGATCCAGACATGTTCAGGCAAGAACATAAGACTACAGCCAGATGCAAAGGGGAAAAAATTCCTCTGCTGGTCCAGATCAACAAACAACTAAATCCCTAAACTAAAAGACTCCTTTACCAATGTTTAATATGTTTAATATGATCAGAAACTCAACTCAAGGGAAAAAGAAAGTCTGGTCTGAGATAACTGTTTATAGACTATAAACTCACAACCAGCATGTAATCCAGTGCCAATACAAAACACAAAAGAAGATTCATGTGACTCACGCTTCCTTTGAATTGGATTACAGGAGAAAAACAGTTCTAATTTGTAAATGCTAAAATCTCTTACTTTTAAATAACTCACTGATTTTACAACTAAACACACATGCCAGCTTTTACTGTCTTTATCCTCTATGGATACTGGTGCAGGGTCAGGCAGCATCCTTGAAAGTAAGGTCAAAATAAAAACTATTCCAAATCTTAGTGACACTTCCACCTGGTGGAAATTCCACACCAGGCTTTAGATCTTCATTATATATCTCATGAAACTGTCTTCGTGAATGGCTGCACCTGGAAGTCTGACACCTGGAGAATTTTTTTTTTTTGTAGACTAGATTATTTTTAAGTAAAGATAACTTTAGATTTTAAGTAAACATATCCACTCAGAGCTGCCAAAGGTCTCATTGTTATCAGTAAAATGGGAAATTTAAAAATAAATTAGGAAAAAATAAATATACAGGTAGATATTTATTAGTACATATTAGTTCTTGAGCAGGTAGTAGATTCTATGTCCATTATACTATTAAAAGCATAAATAAACAACTATAATAGTAGTGAGCACTGTACAATGTATAGAATTGTCAAATCACTATGTTATACACCTGAAACTAATATAACATTGTGTGTCAACTATATATCAATATTTTTTAATTGAAATCAATAAAAGATCCATTCAAGAAACAATGACAATAGTATTTTATGAGCCAAGGACAATGATTAATCCAATTCTGTTCACTTAAATAAATAAGTCAAAGGCAACATAACTTATTGTACATCAGTGTTGACTCCATGCCTTGCCCTTTGCATTGCCAGCTCTTCAGCTCAGTCCTAGATGATAACCTGAGCAAAGATATCTCAGAATCAAGATATCTAGTCTTCTACCTTGGTGTGAACATGAGTGAGTATCATGCTGATGATCTCATAGGGCTTCAAGCCAGAGCAAGGGGACAGGTGCTTCCTTTCTGAGGAATTAAGATGTGCATAGGTCAGAAGAAACACTGGAATTTTCCTTGAAGAACACTGAGTCTAAAGTCAAAAGCTTTGAAAGCAGCCCATTAAGCAAGGGAGCTAGACAAAGGTCAGGTGTACCAGCATGGAGTCAGGACAGAAAGGACAGACACAGGGCACCCTTCTCTGTCTGAGATCCTTTATAGCCAGACCCAACGTGTGCAATGACAAAAACTTGGAACCAAGCTACAGGGAGACACAGCTCAGAAGATGAAAAAAAAAGGCTCTGGTTTTGCTCAAGGTTCACAAACATTTTCTACATCAGTTCTTGATATTAAAGGTCTTCTTAAAACTAAGGAGCATGCCTTTCAGTAAGCCCAGAATGCTAAATACAAGTCAATGCCTTTGATTCCTTATTAGGAGCATACAACTATTTACTCACCAAATGTTTACCTACATTGTTCTTGGAACTCTTTTAGGCATCAGGGTCACTGTAAGGAAGAGTAGGAGACCCAGAAGTTAAACAGCAACAGACAGAATGGGCTCTGAATGTGACTTTCATATCCCTGGTAAGTGACTTTCCTATGGACATCTTCCTCACTCTCCTTAACTCATGTGTCTACTGAATTGGAAGTCCTGGTTAACTTAGGTTCTAATTCATTTATACTTCCTGGACTATACTTGTCCCAAATGTAAAAGCCTTAAAAACTCCTATTTTCATTACACTGTCCTCTCACCAGCAGGGTACCTGATCTCCTTCCCAAGACTCTAAAATGCTACAGATGCTAATGATGATACCAAA
The DNA here is from genome assembly GCF_018350175.1 of Felis catus. Taxonomy (NCBI): domain Eukaryota; kingdom Metazoa; phylum Chordata; class Mammalia; order Carnivora; family Felidae; genus Felis; species Felis catus. The sequence goes on from NC_058379.1 coordinate 45,427,960, forward strand.
TCCAAAACAAACACATTAGCAAGTCCCTGGAAGTGTGTAGAGCAGTGAACACAAGCAGGGACTTTCCACTTTGTCAAGTAAATGCATCATAGACCTTAGCCCAGGCAGTTACCAGGTTAGGCATAAATTCTTTGATGGGCTATTAAAGGGAAGCAAATAAACTGGAGGCAATTCAAAGGCAGGGACTATGTTCTCAACTTCTTTGTAATTCCCCACACTAACCTAGCACAATGCTTGGTTGACAGTTGTTCCTTGATCAACAATTAGTTTTTGTTGATTTATCCCTTTTACGTGCTTTTCAAACAAAAAATAGGACAGTGTCAAGAGGGTTACATGAGCAACAGAATATTCTTGACACACTTTCCTGGAACATAAAATTCACTCAAAGATATAGAGGCATAACACGTTACACTGTATTTTTTTTAATAGAGTGCAAAAATCTACATGAATTTTTAAGATAAAATATGAAAATCAAAGACAACTCACACGTGCAGCTGGGCATTTAAAGACATACTCTCAGACCTCAGGAGATGCACACTCACTATTTTTAGTGGAGAAGCCTGCAGCCTGGTTACACATACACACACACAAACACACACATACACACACACAATTTCCTTCCTCCCTCTTCCCCACAACTTACAGATTTTCTATAATTCCACTTTTAGGAATTTACGTTAATAAATTAAAATATCTATAATGAGTGCAAATATATATGTAAATATATGAGTGCAGCTCTTCCTCTGGGACTGTTTTTATTTTTTTTATTTTTTTAAATATGAAATTTATTGTCAAATTGGTTTCCATACAACACCCAGTGCTCATCTCAAAAGGTGTCCTCCTCAATACCCATCACCCACCCTCCCCTCCCTCCCACCCCCCATCAACCCTCAGATTGTTCTCAGTTTTTAAGAGTCTCTTATGCTTTGGCTCTCTCCCTCTCTAACCTCTTTTTTTTTTCTTCCCCTCCCCCATGGACTTCTGTTAGGTTTCTCAGGATCCACATAAGAGTGAAAACATATGGTATCTGTCTTTTTCTGCCTGACTTATTTCACTTAGCATAACACTCTCCAGTTCCATCCACGTTGCTACAAAAGGCCATATTTCATTCTTTCTCATCGCCACATAGTATTCCATTGTGTATATAAACCACAATTTCTTTATCCATTTGTCAGTTGATGGACATTTAGGCTCTTTCCATAATTTGGCTATTGTTCAAAGTGCTGCTATAAACATTTGGGTACAAGTGCCCCTATGCATCAGCACTCCTGTATCCCTTGGGTATATTTCTAGCAGTGCTATTGCTGGGTCATAGGGTAGGTCTATTTTTAATTTTTTTGAGGAACCTCCACACTGTTTTCCAGAGCGGCTGCACCAGTTTGCATTCCCACCAACAGTGCAAGAGGGTTCCCGTTTCTCCACACCCTCTCCAACATCTATAGTCTCTAGGACTGTTTTTAAAATAATGAAAATTATGAAATAGGTGGCTTAGTCGGTGAAGCAACCCATTTTGGCTCAGGTCATGATCTTGTGGCTTGTGAGTTCTAGATTTTACTGTAACTTAATTGCCTGTTTATTTCTCTAAAGCTCGACTATAAGTACCATGAGAGTAAATGTGGAGTATATCTTGTTCACAAAGGTATTCCCAGCTTCTTAAAAGAAAACACTTTTTGAAAGACTGAACTTATGTTGAATGACTGAATCAAGACCACAGGAGGAGAATTTGACTTTACACAGAGAAAAGCAAGCAGTCATATAAACTAAAAACACCTCTTCCTTAGAGAATGGAGGAAGAGATAATAAGAGTATGTGTCTTGTTTTTGTTAGTTCTTGATAAAAAATATTAGATTTAGGGGTGCCTGGGGGTGCCTAGGTGGCTTAGTCAGTTAAGTATCCGACTTCGGCTCAGGTCATGATCTTGAGGTTCATGAGTTCAAGCCCCGCGCCGTGCTTTATGCTGACAGCTCAGAGCCTGCAGCCTGCTTCAGATTCCGTGTCTCCTCTCTCTGCCCCTCCCCTGCTCATGTGCTCGCTCTCTCGCTCTCTCTGTCTCTCTCAAAAATAAAAAATAAATTAAAAAATGTGTTAATAAAAAAAGATTTAGGGGCACCTAGGGGGCTACAGGTTAAGCATCTGACTCTTGATTTCAACTCAGGTCATGATATCATGGTTTGTGAGCTCAAGCCCCATGTTGAGGATCTGCACTGACAGCGTGGATCCTGCTTGGGATTCTGTCTCTCCCTTTCTCTCTCTGCCCCTCCCCCCTCGTAGGTGCATTCTCTCTCTCTTTCTCAAATAAATAAATAAGCATTTTTCAAAAAGAAAATATTACATTTAATCATATGAGATAGCTATTATTTGATAATTTCTTTTACCTACAAAATGACAATTTCATATAGGTCAACTTAATACAATCTTGTGGTATCAAACCTGGAGAAACCAGTTTCCTGATACCAAAGATCAAAGGTTGGAGCCAGGTCCCTGAACTTTAATCTCTTTCAGTGGCCTTTAATCTGTTAATTTTGATAAATGAGTCAAGAATATATCTCCATGCATAAGATATGACTGAAGCAATTGAAGTTGAACCACTTTTACACAAGACATGTTCTATCCAGGTATATCCCTACCACCTCCTCTGGTCTCATACACCTGTCCTGCCCATATATTTATGCTACCAGTCTAGCACCTTCAAAAATTTGAGTTTGGGACCCTCACTTAGGAGCCATACCTGTTTTTTCTTGCCCCAGGTCAAACTCAAGACAAATGTTTCTGGTTTCCCTGTGCACAGCCAGAGAGTAAGCCTGGCAGTTTTCTCTAAAAGACCATCATTCATTCTTGTTAGTATCTGAGAAAGGAACATCTTTAGGATCAGGGACAATGACTGCTTAACATATAAAATGTTCACAGAATCTTCATATCCCACATGGTGTTTAATAGTTACTTTTAAAGATACAGTGACAGAAATATAACAGTTTAGTTGCCTTGGGTGAACAGACGAGTTCAGATTCTGTGTCTTCTTTAGTAAAGGTTGCTATTCCCCTACCATATATTCAAAAAATGTAGAGGGAATTTAGATAGGCTTTACTTCATATTTTGCCTGTAACAAAACCACTATACTGGATGAAAACTAGAATTGTCATTTATTTCCTAGCAAGCAAATAAATTTTATAAAGCTAGGCATTAGTCCTGAATTTTCCTTATATCATCTCTTATTGTTAATGTGGTTGATCTCTTTTTGTGCAAGTAGACTGTATGTATACATTACAACATAAACTAGAACACTCGTGGAAAAATGACTAACATCAGCTAATAACCAGGCTGGATCATTTATGTTCCAAATGTTCTTTTTCATCCACCCACGGTTTTTTCACCTGAAATCTCCAGATATAATCTTCCTTATAAGAGAATATTCATGCTAAATTGACATAATTCCAACACTATTGATTGGTTTGGACAATGTAGTGGAGTAAAACCCAGTCATTTGGGGTTGTTTAATGAAACAACTGATTGAGTAAACTGTTTACTTTTCACCTGTGGTGTTAGTTTAATGTGAATGCAACATTATTATAGCATCAGGTCAAGTGTAGAAAAAATCAATCCTACTGTAAGGAGTGGACAATTTTCACTCTTCAGGATAGATGACTATTATAAAAACTTCCCCTTACAGTCTAGGCAATTTGAGCCATTGTGATAAATTAACAGCTATAATATTCAGCCGAGAATAGTATTTTGTGAAGCAGGGCTCTTTCTGGTCTTGTTCACTCTTATTTGTTTAGTGTCTACATTGTAAGCATTCAGAAAATATTTGTGGGAGGAGTTAATGAAAAAAAAATCACTGGGGGCCTGGCTGGCTCAGTTGGTAGACCATGAGATTCAACCTGAGGGTCATGAGCTCAAACCCCACTTTGGGTGTGGAGCCTACTTAAAAAAAATCATCAATTGCCTATCCATCCATAGAAAACATTCTGTCAATAAAAAATCTATCGGTCACATTTGATGTCTCAAGACCTCCAAACATAAAGACTCCTAAATAATTGTAGAACTGAAAAAAGTACTGTGGGCCCCAGTACTGATTTGGGTTTGAGACAGTGGTTTCCAAACAAACATGTACTGAGATCATCTAGAGGACTGATTAAAATCAGACTGCTGGGCCCCAACCCTAGAGTTTCTGCTCAGTAAATCTACCCAGGGCCTGAGAATCTGCATTAATAACAAGTTTCTAGGTGAAGCTGATGCTGCTGGTCTAGAGACCACATTTTGAGAATCATGAATTAAGAGAAACAGACTACAGTTGACCCTTGAACAATACCGGGATTAGAAGCATCAACACCCCACCCCCATGAAGTCAAAAATCCATGTATAATGTTTGACTCTTCAAAAACTTAACTACTGGGGCGCCTGGGTGGCTTGGGCAGTTGAGCAGCTAACTCTTGATTTTGGTTCAGGTTGTGATCTCATGGTTCATGGGTTGGAGCCCTGCATCAGGCTCTGCGCTAACAGGGTGGAGCCTGCTTGGGATTCCCTCTCTCCCTTTCTCTCTGCCCCTCCCCTCTTGCGCATGCATGTGCACACACACACACACACACACACTCTCCTTCTCTCAAAATAAATAAACAAACTTAAAAAAAAAAAACATTTAACTACTAATAGCCTACTGTTGACAGAAAGCTTTACCAATAATATAAACAGTCAATTAACACATATTATATATGTATTACATACTTTATTCTTAAAATAATACCTAACTTTTCCTTAATTTTTATGGTATTTCTAGGCTATTTCATCTACAAGTTTTTTCAAATTGTTGAAAGTCTCCAAAAATTTTTCAAATATATTTGTTGGAAAAAATCCTCATATAAGTGGACCCGCATAGTTCAAACCTGTGTTGTTCAAGGGTCAACTGTATTTGGTAAGAACAGCCTTTTATTTTGTTGACTAATACATTTCCTGCAAAAGTCATGTTTACAAGCAGATTTCTTGCACATGCAACACAATCTTATCAGTTCTCTGGTATTCATATTGTCTCTATTTTCCTGTATGGTATCCAACAGTAAGTCTTTCTAGTTCAGTTAGAACCTGTCAATTCACTGGCAAGAAAAATTTCTGCAAGCACACCACCCTTCTTGATATTACAAAACTGTCAAACAAAATTTGCTTTGCTGGGTAGGCATTATTTCTTAGACTAAGTTTAACTGTTATCCACATTATAAGACACTCCTTAGATAACACATGTCATTAAAAGCATTAACAAACTATAGCTACTCTTCATCAGACTGAGGTACGACAGGTGCATTGATGGTAAGATACCTCCAAACGGTAACAAGACTTATGGACAAAATTTTGGCAGATTGGTAAAAACTGTATGCACAGTAATACTGATAATGTTTCTAGCTTCATCTCCAGGGCCTAGCCAGTATAACATACCTATCTTTGTTAAGAATTTTGCAGGTACTTCATAAAGGCTAAATAATCCTCATCTTTTAGGAAAAACATAATCTCTTGCAGGTTTTAGAGGTATGAATCTATTAATGTTTTTTTAACAAAAGAAGTATTAAAAAGAGAGTAGGCTCCTTAGCTGCTCTAGTGGGAAGTTTAGTAAATAATTAAAAAACAATAGCCCAGCACATTTACTGGCCCACACCTTTCTCTTCACAATATTATGTGGAAGGGCCACCACGCCAGCACGTGCTCAGGAGCATCCTCCCTCCCACCCAGGGGAAGTGCTAAGCAAGAAATGATTTACTTCAAATGCTGCCAAGGTTGAGTATCTAAAGACTGGTTTGAGTTGCACATCCAGCAAGGAAGCAGGTTTGGGGCAAGTGCAAGCATCTGAGGACAGGAAGGCTTTTTGACAGTCCCTGGTTGGAGTTTTCTCAAAAAGATTTGCAAGATGCCAAGTAAATCGTGAGGCTTCTTGCCTCACCTCCTTTTATGTCCCTCCTTGAACGTTCTTGTATAAACTTGTCCTCAGGATGTCTTTCCGCCTCTTATAAACTCCCACCTCTGGATAGCCTTGGCACCTCTACCTTACCCTGAGGCCCTTCGATTACTTGCCCATTTCACATTTCTGTGCTTAAAAACTTCCCTTCAAGGCAGGAACGCAATATACACTACACTCTCCTTTCTGGGTCAGGCAGACCGGGTGGTCATTTCTTAACCAAGTAGCCTTTCATGCAAGCTGTAATCCTTTGTCTCAGAAGATGCTCCTTCTCTCTAGAAATGAGAAAATAAACTACCTTGACAAATAATTACCCAGCAAGGGCTGTATGAGAGACCCAACCCTTTAAAGAACCAGTTCCCAGACCATTTTGATTGAGAGCAAAGTCGGAACTGAATCCAGAGGGGAAAAAGCAGCCAGCAACCATGATGCATGTTGCACCTCTCCAGGTGCTCCTGGCTACCAAAATCTGTCTTGGTGTACTTGGAGTGTTATAACAAAATACTGTAACTGGGTGGCTTAAACAAAACAAGTTTATTTTTCATGTTCTGCAAAATGGATAGGTTGAGATTTTCCAAACTTGCAAGTTCTGGTTCTGGAATTGTTTAAAAATTCATTCTTCAACTCATTTTTCTCTTCTCATATTTTACTATAAGCAGTTAGGAAGAACCAAGACACTCTTCCAATGCTTCGCTTAGAAATCTCCTCAGCTAAAAATCCAGTTCATTGCTTACAAGTTCTACCTTCCTTGCAACCGTAGAACATGAACACAATTCAGCCAAGTTCTTTGCTACTTTATAGCAAGGACTGCCTTTCCTCTAGTTCCTGATAACACGTTACTCATTTCCACCTGACACTCCATCAGAACCACCCTTAATGTCCTTATTTCTACCAACATTACACTCATGATTATTTATGGATTCTCTAAGAAGACGGAAGCTTTCTCTCTAGCTCGACTCCTTTCTTTATGAGCTCTCAGCAGAATTTTCCTTAATGTCCCTATTTCTCACATGCACCTCAAAACCCTTCCAGTCTCTACTTGTTACACCTCCCAAAGCCACTTCCACATGTTTAGGTATTTGTTACAGCAGTATCCCACTTCTCCCCCAAGCACCTCTTACCTCCAGCACCACTTCTCCCTCCAAGCAAAGTCCCATCAACTAGATTGGGATTTCACACTTTCCTTTGTTCCTCTTTCCACAGCTCCAAAATAACAAAAGTTTCTCATTTACCACATGGAATCACATTTGTCCTTCCCTTATCCAACCAAGATTCTCTTGACTGCGTTTATCTTAACTCTTTAGCTTAAAATTTAGCTTATATTGGCTCATAGTTTTTCAGAGCCTATTATGTGCCAGGCACTGTTCTAGTTGCTGAGGATACAATAGAGAACACAACAGACAAGAACCCTGTTCTCATGCGGAAGACAGACAATAAGTAAATACGTTTAAATACATATGTGATTTCAAATAGTGATAATTGCCATGAAGAAAAACAAAGCAGGGTAGGAGAGTCATAGAGAAGAAAGACCTCTCTGAGACACATATTTGACCAGATGTTATTTAAAGCCATGACTCTGGATGAGATCACCTCAGGAGAAGAGCAAATAAAGAAGAAAAAGCTGAAGACTCAGCTCTGGGGTATTTTACCCTTTCAATTTCAGTAAGAATAGAAAGACCCAGTAAAGGCGACTGAGAAGGAAGCAGCTGGTGAGATAAGAAGAAAACTAAGAAAATAACAGGTTCTGGAAGCCAACAACAACACAAAAGCGATTCAAGTAAGAGGGAGTAATCAACTGTGTCACATGCTGCTAAGAGATTGAGTAAGATGAAGATTAAGAATTGTTTATTGAACTTGGCAAGAAAGAGATCTTTACCAACATTAAGATTGGTTTTAGTAGAATCAGAGACAAGAGCCTGACCAGAGTGTATTCCAGAAATAATGGGAGGTGAGAGAGTGATTACAGACAATTCTTTCAAGAGAACTGTTATGAAGGAAAACAGAAATGGTGGGGGATATGAATGTGAGGTCACGAGAGACCTTTTCCAGATGGAGTCATATTACAGCATGAGGTTGGGATGATGAGTAAAGAGGAGAAAACAGATGATGCAAAAGAGATAGGGGATGATTGCAAAAGCAAAGTCTTTGAGTAGAAGAGGGGCCACGACCCAGTGCAACTAGAGTTAGAAGCTGGAACAGTTTCCATGTTGCAACAAGAATAAAAGCAGTATGTGTACAGATGCACAGTAACCAGTAGATTCGTTGGTCAGAAGGTGAAGTTGTTCTCTTGTAACTGTTCCTGTTTTCTCAATTAGATGCAAAATCATCAGTTGAATGTGAAGATAAAGGAAGGGTAGTTACAGGGTTGAGAAATAAGGTTGCTGCACTGCCATGAAAGGATCACTTAGAACATGTGGTCAGGGGCACCTAGATGGCTCAGTCGGGTAAGCAGCCGACTCTTGATTTCAGCTCAGGTCGTGCTCTCACGGTTTGCGAGTTAGAGCCCCACATCGGGCTCTGTGCTGGCAGTACAGAGCCTGCTTGGGATTCTCTGTCTCCCTCTCTCTCTGCCTCTCTCTCTCTCTCTCTCTCTCTCTCCCTCTCTCTCAATCTCTCTTTCAAAAATAAATAAATACACACTAAAAAAATAAAAACATGTGGTCATACGTTTAAAGTGGGACCACTCAGCACAGCTGGATGTTTTCCTCCAGCTACATTAAGCAAATTTCAGATTAAGAGCTTTTGCTCTGCACCGTCTCTCTGAGTGACTTCATCCAAATCCATGACTTAGCCAAAATTTATGTCTCACGATTCCCAGATCTATGTGTGCAGCCCAAACTTCTTCTTGGAACTCCAAATTCATAATGTCTACTACATTTGTCACCTTAAAATCTCCTATCTCTTAAACTCAACATATCCAATACTAACATAGTATTTTAAAAACGAATCCTCTAGTCCTTAGCTCTGCTAATGACCTAACATCCTGAAAGTCCTGTTACATTTCTTCCCTGCACACTGCACTCCTTGACCTCCAAATAACCAGACTCTTATGGATCCTAACTTCTTCATATCTTGCATAGCTGTTCCTCTCTAATTTCACTGCCATTTGCCTAAAATCAGTCTTTCATCACTTTTACCTGAGTTCCTACAACAATCTCCTGTCTTTTTGATGTCAGTCTATCCCTACTTCAATCTATCTGCTGCACTGCTTCTAGGCTTCTCTTTGGAAGATGCAAATCTCATCACTTCACTTCCCTACTTAAACTATTTCACAAGTTCTCTATGTCACTTAAAGAGTAAAATTCACTTCAAGGTGTGATATTGACTATCCTGTGCCTCATGGCCTTTTCTTTCAGTTCCAATTCCTTGCAGTTTGCCAAACCTCATGTTGTGTCACATTTATGTACCTTTAAACATACCCCTCATTTGAAAAAATCTTCTCTTCCTCTTCTATTACAACTAAGTGCTGGACCTTCCTGTAAACGTTATCCTAACATCTCCTGCAGCAAATCTCTTATGTACTTGCGAAGCACCCTAACTACACTACCCTTATACTCACTTATCACACAGCCCTCACTTGACCCCACACCACTTCCAACTACCCACCCCCATCTCTCTGCTCTCCTCTATAGCAAGTCCCCCACAAAAAAACTGTCCATACCCACTGTCATCCCATCCTCTCCTCCCTTTTCTCTGGAACACATTAAGTTGTTTTTTCATCTTGACATTTCTAGCAAAATAACTCTTGACAAAGTCACAAATGTCTTCAACATGGCCATGAATAATGGTCAACCCTTAGTCTTCATCTTACTGATCTAGCACAGTTGCAGCATTTGATACAATTGATTACTCCTTCTCTCTTGGAAGACTTTCCTCTCTTGGCTTCTAGTCAGCGCCTTGTTCTCCTCCTATCTCACTGGCAGCTACTACTTCATCCCCTTTGCTGCTTCTCCTCTTCAGTCTGATCTCTAAAACCTGGAGTGCTCTTTTCTATGCTCCACTGACTCACTCTCTAGGTGATGTTATCAATTTCATAGCTTTAAATAACATCTGTAAGGAGAGCAGTGCCCAAATATGAATCCCAAACCAAACATCTACACTGAACTAGACTAGAATACCCAACTAACGACTTAACACATGCACTTGAATGTCTAGTAGGCAGCCTACCAAACTCCTTCAGCAATCTTCCCTTTTCAGTAAATAACAATTTCATTCTTCCAGTTGCCCAAGCCAAAAACCTTGGAGTCATCCATGACTCCTCTTTCTCTCACAACTCACCTTCAATCCACTAGCCAATCTTGTAAGATCTGCCTTCAAAATATATCCACAATCCAATCACTTCCTACTCATCATCCTGGTCAGTCCCATTCTGTCTCACTCAAATTGTGTAACAGCCTCAACTGGTCTCCCACCTTCCATCTTGTCTCCTTTCAAACAACAGCCAGAGTGTTTGAAACAAGTGTACCATGTCTCTTCTCTGTTCAGAATCTCCAAGTTTTTCCCATATCAGAGGCATTACAATGTTTTATAAGACCCTACATAATCTAGCCCCTCAACTCCCTCCCTAAACTCACCTTCAACAACTCACCCCAGGATTCTACTCCAACTACACTGGCCAACCATGGTCCTGGTCCTGCCTCAGGCCCTTAACACCTGATGTTTCCTCTGTCGGGTGTGTTCTTCCTGGGGATATCCACATGCTCACTCCCTCATTTCCTTCACATCTCTGCCACCTTCTCAGAGAGGCCCTGTCTGACTATTTTCGATTAAACTTGTCACTGTCTCTTATATTGTGTTTATTGCTTTATCTTCTGTCTTATTCCATTATAATATAAGCTCTGTTAGGACAAGTACTTTATTTTATTCACTGCTATATACGTAGCATTAGAAGAGTGCCAAGCATTTGATATTCAATAATAAATCAAATGGATTTTTTTTTTTAAGTAGGCTTCATGCCCAGTCTGGAGCCCAACAAAGGGCTTGAACTCACAACCCTGAGATCAAGACCTGAGCTGAGATCAAGAGTCAGAAGCTTAACTGACTGATCCACCCAAATGCCCCTCAAATAGATTTAAATACTGTTTTATTTATGTGTCTCCTCCACTAGAATCTATGCTCTTTTAAAAGAAGGACCATATCATATTCAACTTTAAATCCCCTTTGCCTAACACAATGCCTTGTAAGTTCAATCTATTTGTGAATAAATGACTGAATGAATATACAACTCAACTGCAAGCATGAGGATATCTATTGGTTAACCAAAAAATTGATACCATCAGTCAAGGGAAAAGAGAAAATGTGCTCCTGAAAGAACCTGGGCTCCAGAGGTGGTAGGAGACTCAGGTCAACTAATTGGAGCCTCACATTTTAGACATGGATCTCCATCAGAACCATGGCTTCCAGGACAAGGACAAGTGTTCTGTTTACTAGAACACAAGCTGAGAGGATGTCTCTACCACCATCTTGCAACAGCATGGGATGTTAGACTGAAGAAAACACTACAGAAAACAGAACCAGGAAATGTAGAACCCAAATCCCAAAGGCATTGCTTGAGCTCTGAATTCAGTACTGCCCAAATATCTACTCCCTAGACTTTTAAATTATGTGAATACATTCCCTTTTTTGTGTAAACTGGTTTGAATTCAGTTCTCTGTCACTTTCTACAGAAAAAGAAAATATTGATTGATTCAGGATCTTTAAAAAATTAGATTCTTCTCTCTCAAAAATAAATAAACATGAAAAAAAATTTTTTTAAGTGGGGGCACCTGGGTGGCTCAGTCGGTTAAGCGACTGACTTCCCCTCAGGTCATGATCTTGCAGTTCCTGAGTTTGAGCTCGCATTGGGCTCTGTACTGATGGCTGGGAGCCTAGAGCCTGCTTCAGATTCTGTGTCTCCTTCTCTCTCTGCCCTTCCCCACTTGCACTCTGTCTCTTTCTCTCTCTTAAAAAAAAAATAAACATTAAAAAAAATTTTTTAATTAGATTCTTGTGCCCCAATGTCAGATATTCTGATTGATTTTTTCTAGGCCCTGGAATCTATATTTTAACAAGGTCCCAGAGGCATCCAGGTTCTGAGTTGCAAGCAGCAAACCAAAGTCTAGCAGAACTAAAGTGAAAATAATCTATTAAAAGGACATTAGGCAGGTTACAAAATAAATAGGAGGTCTGGAAAACCAGGCTTGGAGCTACATACCAAGAAATTAATGCCAAAATCATGCTGCCAAACTCATCCAGTAAAGCAGTCACAGATAATGCCAAAGAATGGTAAACACTATGACTTGCACAACTGCTCCCAGGAATTCAATTGTGAGGCAACCACCATCACCCCTAACATTGCTCCCACTGCTACCCTGTAAATTCAGTCTTGTTGCAACTACTACTGAAAACCAGTCCACTGCTACTGCTAAGCCAGAAGCTTGATTTTGCTACTTCTGCTAATGCTACTAGAAAGCCAGAAAGATTTTTCTATGATCCTCTCTCCTTTACATCACTAGCTCCTCTGCATCCCACTGGAATTTTCTTTTTTCTTTCCTTTTCTTTTCTTTTCTTTTCTTCTCGAGAGAGACTACAAGGGGGAGGGGGAGGCAGAAGGAGGGGGAGAGACAGAATCTCAAGCAGGCTCCACCCTCAGCACAAAGCCCAAAGTAGGGCAGGATCCCAGGACCCTAAGATCATGACCTGAGCCACCCAGGCACCCCTGCAATTTTCTAATTCTAGAAAAGAAAACAGGTAATGCCTTACAATGATACTCCCAATTGGAGAAGCCTCTAATCATGCATTTTACTCAACTCTGGGCTGAGAATGAATTTAGAAACAACAAACCATGAAGTAGGATCAACCAAAAGAAGTCTTTTATTCTGCCAATGAGCAAGCTACAAGGAGGGCCATCTTTTGCTTAGAGGTCCAGAGTTTATTTTATACCACTGGCATTGTTTCCCTCTTTCTCATATCAAAAGACATTATAAATATTTCTGCTCAGACATACCAAATATACCATTTTGATCAAACTGCTAGAACAGTCCAGGCTTACAAACGATTTTACTAATTTTTCTCTTCAAATTTGTCAGTGAATTAATAGTCCATATAACTTACTAGTCTAATGCCCACACGCTAAAGATTAGAACCACCTAAATGAAAATTATTTTAGTGATGTGTTCCAGGACTTTGACATAATTGTGGCATACCTACCAAAAAGCTAGTAAGATTTTTCTGTTATCTTTTTTCTTAATGTTTATTTTTGGGAAAGTGACAGAGTGTGAGTGGGGAGGGGCAGAAAGAGGGAGACAGAATCTGAAACAGGCTTCAGGCTCTGAGCTGTCAGCACAGAGCCCAATGGGGGACTCGAACCCACAAACTGCAAGATCATGACCTGAGCCAAAGTCAGATGCTCAACCAACTGAGCCACACAGGTGCCCCAATTTTTCTGTAATCTTATAGTAAAATTAAACATCAAAAATCTTTCTCTATAACCCCTTCTCTCTTTAGCATGAGAATGAAAGGTTTCCCCCTCCTTACCCATGGACTTTTGTCCTTAGCAGTTGTATTCAAATTATTCCAGTCAAACAACTGGTCCCATCTCTAATGATTCATTGCTTTGCTTTAATATATTTTGTGTTCCCTCGTGATCTCTGACAGAACTCTGGAAAAATAAGTTTGATCTCTTCATTAAACTCAATATGAAGTGTGGCTGGCATGCTCGCTGCTTCATTCAACATGCAGCTGTTACCCACCATCAGCTTTTTCACATGGTGCAAATTCTCAGGTGATGGGCCAGACTAAGAATGAAGATTTTTCTGGCCCTCTTGCCACAACAGAATCTGTTTCTCACTCTGGCACCTGGATAGCTGACAAAGTCCCAGCAGAAGAGCCATCTTCCCTGTCATTTCACTTTTAGGCATGCAGACCCACATGCTGATTAGCAACCTGCAGGCACTTTCTTGATCTCTGACAATACTTTTGCCTATGAATTCTGCCTCCACTCTATACCCAGTTTGTATACTGCCACGGTACCATTGGTAGAAGCTGTTGCAACCCACCTTTCCTCCTTGACAGTTTATTTCAGTGGCTCCCACACACAGCTAAGGTTCTGAGTCACTGTCTGTCTGTTTTTCCATGGCATGACCTCAGGGAAAGGCTTTGCAAGTGTTTGATGATGGGGCTTTTACCTGCACCTTGGTTGGATCTTCTTGGAACAGTGCTAGAAGGTATCCCTCCTGAGCACTGAGACCATGCCAGTCCTTTGTCTTTTTTCTCATCTTTGTTCTCTGGCTCCTAGGCCTTCCCCCAATAGCTCTGTTTAGGTTATATTACCTCATGTGCAACTAGATTTGTACAGTTCTCTTCTGGTAGCAAAAGCAGAATGTCGTTCTCTTTTATCTAAAGAACTGAACCTCCTTGCAAAATCTGTAGAAGGCGCTGGATCACAAGCCTTGAATCTACTCCGCAATGAGCACATTTCATATCCTGATTTAATCAAATCGTGGGATACATAAGATTTATCAAATTATAGAAACAGAAGGTTCTAAGAGATTTCCTAGTTATTTTACCTTACAAGAAAACAGAGGTTTGGAGAGGTAGGTTATTTTTTAAAATAAACAGCTAGTGATAAACAGATCTAGGACTAGAACCCAAGTTCAGGGATCATTCTTCTCTACCACTCTGCCTTTTCTTCTAAACTTTTTCTTTTTGTCCACATGAAAACTTTCTGCTAAAGATGCCCTCAGCATGTAGTTACTTAATGAATAGTTTAATGGGAGAGAATGAAGAAAGAGATATACTTTATATCAGTGCTTTATAGGATGGCTGAGTAATGGCCCCTCCCAAAGATATCTACGTCCTAATCCATTGAACCTAAGAATGTGTTACCCTACATTGTAGAAGGGACTTTACAGATACGATTAAGTTAAGGATCTTGAGATAAGGGGATTATTCTAGATTATGTGGGTGGACCCAATGTAATTACAAGAGTCCTTATAAGTGAATGTTGAAAGTAGCACAATATAATAGAAGGTAGACTGTCATAACTTAAAAATGCATGTTAGATACACTAAGCAACCACTAAAAAATAAAACAAAGAGTATAGCAAAATTGAGAGAAAACAAAAGTTTTTTAAATATGCAATTAATCCAAAAGAAGGCAGGGAAAAAAGGGGGGGAAGGGACAAAGAACTTATGGACAAATAGAAAGCAAACAGTAATACAGAGCAACATACAGCTTCAGAGATTCTGGGGACACCATCAAGCATGCCAACATATGCATAATGTGAGTTCCAGAAGGAAAGCAGAGAGAAAAAGGAGCAGAAAGAATATTTGAAGAAATAATGGCTAATAACTTCCCAAATTTGAGGAAAGATATGAATCCTGACATTCAAGAAACTCAACAAACTCCAACTCTGATAAACTTCACATATAGGATAAGATCCACACTGACATGTTATAATCTAATTGTTGAAAGCCAAAGACACAGAAAGAATCTTGACAGCAGCAAGAGAGAAGTAACTTGTCATATCCAAGGGATCATTAAAAATATAAAAAGCTAGTTTTTTTAAATCTTACCAGTCCCTTTCTTCTTTCCTTTTTAAAATTTATCTTTCCATTTTGAGAGAGAGAGCACATGCACGCGCACTAGCATGGGAGGGGCAAAGAGAGAGGGAGAGAGAATCCCAAGCAGGCTCCATGTTTCCAGTGTGGAGCCAGACATGGGGCTCGATCCCACAAACAATGAGAACATGACCTGAATCAAAATCAAGAGTCAGACGCTTAACTGACTGAGCAACCCAGGCACCTGAAGAGCTAATTTATTAAGAAGCCACAGATTCCAGAAGGCATTGAGATGATTTATTTAAAGGGCTGAATGGGGGAGAAAAAACTGCCAATCAAGAATTATACATCTGGCAAAATTATCTTTCAAAAATGAAGGAGAAATTAAGATATTCTCAGGTAAGCAAAAAATTGAAAAAGCTCATCACTAGTAGACATTCCCTATAAGAAATGCTAAAAGGACTCCTTCAGACTAAAATGAAAGAACACTGGATAGTAACTCAGAGCCATATGAAGAAATAAAGAACTCTAGTAAAGGTTTTGTATGTACCTACATACATAGGTAAATACAAATGGCAGTATTTTTTTTTTGTTCTGTAAACCCTCTTTTTGTTTCCTATATGATAAGCCAATTAAATAAATAAAATAAATACATAAATAAAATAAAACCCCTTGTTGTTTCCTGTATGATAAGCCAATTAAATAAAAAGCTAAGTTCATAAAAAGCCAAATTCATAAAAAAATTATAATTCTGTGTTAATAGGTATATGATGTATACAGATAAAATTTGTGACAATAACATAAAGAAAGCAAAGCTGTGTAGGAGCACAATTTCTTTATGGTACTGAAACTAAGGGCAGTGCTTCTGGTGGTCCTGTGGATCTGTCTCTTGCTTCAACAGTGTTTGGAACAGATGGAACAGACCCAGGGATGCCCCTTCTACTGTACAGTGGATCAGAGATTTATTTAACACCAGCAGGTTCAGAGGAGACCGTTTCTCCAAAGATCTGAGCACCAAATGCAAATGGGAAGGGTAATTTATAGTTGTCAGCTTCCATATCTGTGGGGGTTTTCGCCCGCAGCAAACAGGGCAAGAAGAACCCAGAAGAGGGGTCTCCAAGCTAGAGACCAGAGCTTGTTTTAGTCCCATCTGCCATCTTATGGTGTAAAACTTCATTCATTTTCCCAACACTACCAGCCTCTGACCACCCTCCAACCTTTTTTCCAGTCACAACATTCGGAGCCATCTTCTTGCCCACCCTCTGCCTCCAGGACCAGCCAACACCCGATTTTGAACTTAGTTCCTCATCACCGATCAACCATGAGCTCCCAGATTCATCAGAATTATTCCACCAAGGTAGAGACTGCCCTCAACTGACTGGTCAATATGTATCTGTGGGCCTCCTACACCTACCTCTCTCTGGACTTCTATTTCGACAGTGACGATGTGGCTCTGGAGGATGTGGGCCACTTCTTCTGCGATGTAGGCCACTTCTTCTGCGAGTTGGCTGAGGAGAAGCCAGAGGGGAGCTGAGCATCTGTTGAAGATGCAAAACCAGCGCAGGGGTCGCGCCCTCTTCCAAGACATGCAGAAGCCGTCCCAAGATGAGTGGGGTGAAACCCTGAATGCCATGGTAGCCTCCCTGCTTCTGGAGAAGAACTTGAACCAGGCCCTTTGGGATCTGCATGCCCTGGGTTCTGCCCACGCAGACCTCCATCTCTGTGACTTCATGGAGAATTGCTTTCTAGATGAGGAGGTGAAACTCATCAAGAAGATGGCTGACCACTTGACTAATCACAGGCTGTCCGGCCCCCAGGCTGGGCTGGGCGAGTATCTCTTCGAAAGACTCACCCTCAAGCACGACTAGAAGTCTCTGGAGCCCAGCAGCCTTTGAGAGGGTCCCTCTGGCATTCCCCCAGGTGCCAGGGCTTGTGCTTGAGTCTCTCCTTGTATCCACTAGGCAGCTTTTTAACCACCCTGAGCCCTCTCCCAAGCCATGGACCAAATGAAAACAATAAAGCTTTTTTGCAGAAAGAAAGAAAGAAAGAAAGAAAGAAAGAAAGAAAGAAAGAAAGAAAGAAAGAAAGTTGGTATCAATTCAAACTACAGTGTTATAAATGCAAGATTATTAGTTATAATTCCCATGGTAACCACTATGAAGATAACTACAAGTTTATACAGAAGAGGAAATGAAAAAATCACATGATACAGTAGGAAAAAAAGATCAAACACAAATGAAGGCAGTATTAGAGGAACTGAGAAACAACAACAAAAAATTTGATACATAAAAAACACAGAAAAACGGCAGAAATAGTTCTTCCCTATGAGCAATTGCTTTGAATATAAATGGATTAAACTTACCAATTAAAATACAGATACTGCCAGAATGTATTAAAAGAAAAAATGATCCAACTATATGCCGCCTACAAGAGACTCACTCTAGATTCAAAGACAAAGTTTTCACCTCAAATTGGAAGCAAATAGTTGTCATAATTAAGATGGAAAAAAACTGCATAGGCATGTGGAGCAGGAAAAGGGTGGACGTCAGGAATTCAGTGTTGGACACATTAGGTCTGAGATGTCTGTAGACACTCCAGTGAAGATACTGAAGAGGTTGGATATATGAGCCTGAAGTTCAGGGGGAAGATCCAAGCTAGAGATAAATATTTATAGTCATCCTCACAGATTTGGTTTTTGGTTTTGGTTTTCATTTTTGTTTGTTTGTTTGTCTTTCTGTTACTGACTTGTTATTTAAAGCTCTTGGAATAATGAGATATAAAGAAAGAGTCTGTGTTGATAACAGTTCTAAAAACTGAGTTTGGAGTCATTTCAGCATAATCATTTGGAAAAAAAGAGTAGGAATCAGTATAGGAAACAGAAATAGTGGTTGATAAAGCAGGGAAATCAGAAAAGCCAAGTGATGAACAAGTTTTAAAGAGAAAGCATCTGCTTTGTCAAAAACTACTCTGTCTTTTCTTCCCAGGTCTGGTTTGAGACATTCTCTCACCTCATAATTGGTGTTTTCTCCTCAGGGGGTAGTTTATTATTAAATCCAAAGTCTCATCCACAAGAAACAATCATAATGGGTTACCCATGGTTCTGATGCTGCGTGCGTGTGTGTGTGTGTGTGTGTGTGTGTGTGTGTGTGTGTGACATTATAGTCTAACCCTGAAGAGTAGAATGGGAAAATCATGGACTCTAAAGCCAGTCTTAACTCCACCACTTCTATACTAGTTGTGTGGCCTTGGACAAATCATTTAACTTCTCTCTCAGCCCCAGTTTCCTTGTGTGTGCAGTAAGGTTAACAATACTGTAGCTATCTTATAATCTGCTGTTAGAATTAAATGACTTTCTATATGTAATGACACCATAAGAGTTCAAAAATGTTCATTCCCGGCTCCTCTTTGACATATGGGAATATGCCCATATCTCCATGTTCTTTCAACTGCTGAAATTGAATATCTTCTCCTGCTGACTGGCTTTTTGTTCTCTGGATAATGGCTTTTATAAAGAAAAACTTATTTCAAATGCAGATAGTTAGGAGGTAATGATTTGACTTGTTCTATGAGGAATCCTTTAGGAAAAGGAAATATTCCTTCAACAAAGTTGCTTTGACACTAAATGGGTGGGAAGTGAGAGGAGAAAATTTTACGCAGGCCCATTTGAAGCAATGGAGATGAAGATATCTCTTTGAATATAAAGATAATGTAGCTCCTAAATCAAAACTCTTTCCCCAACACCTCTAACCCTTTATTCTTAACTCCCAACCATCATCAGACCTCTTTCCCTACTACCCCTACTAGCACTTCTCCCCTATAAAACAAAAGATGTTACAATTGCTTTTCCCATTTCAAAATCATGAAGCTTCCACATGGAATTTACTTGCTATTTATGTTATTGTGATTTTTTAATTGGATTAAGCCATATTTCTTTGGGGGTAGGGTGCAGCGTGGTGGGGGTGAGAGGAAGGAGAAAGGAACTGTAGAACAGAGAGGTATGAAATGAAACCATCTGAAAGCCAGAACCCTCCAAGAAAGTGAAGGTGGTTAACTCTTTAAGGCAATCTCCTCAACCTCTTTCCCTTGATTTCTTCAGGATGCCTCCTTGTTTACACCATTTGGATTGAGTAATCAAGAAGAAGGAGTGTAGAAGAAGGTGCATTAAAAAAGTTTTACGATATGCTATCAAATCACAGAAAGGGCAAGAGAGCCTTAGTCGTGTCACTTTTAAAAGGTAAATAAGCTTCAAAAACTACATGTAGTCTATAGCCGTACCTACTACAGTTGGAGAACTCAAAACTAATAGTATCTATCAGCTTGCATGCAGGATATGACCTGCATATCCCAACTGCTAACTGAAACACGTAGTTTCTGTTTTGATCCTAATAACACATAGCATTTTATTCATTTAGACTCAGAGGACTCCTGCAGCCCTGAACAGGGTTCACTGAAGTAATCTCTCCTGTCTCTGCCTTATCTCCATTATAAATCCAAGGTGTCTTTGGAGATGGATGGGTACCAAGTTATCTAACTTAGGCTGGCCATACAGGCATCTGGGGAATTTCTCCTGGTAATACATTAAGAACAAAGAAGTCCCAAAGTACAGAGGACATATGCAGTTATGCTTCACCATTCTTAGTTTTTCTACCCAATATTTATCACTATTCCCAAAATACCAAAGGAGAAACAAAAGAGTTACCAACAGAAAGAAGGAACTTGGAAAGAAATTAGAAAAATTATGATTTATCAAGATAACAAGGGAAAAGCACATGCTCTAGCAGTATAAGAAAGTTACCTCATAGGATTCATACTGCAGATACCTAACATGAGCTGGAGGAACAGCCTGGATCGCCAAATGTCAAGTAACATCATTATTACCAATCTCTCTGGTAATTATCAAACTTTTTGTTACGGTGTCTGGACTCTAATAACACCACTCAGGTGAACAAAGAGAGAAAGAAAACATGGGGAAGAGGGAAAAACAGGGCAAATACCTACTTCAAAGATAAAACCACCTGAATGATACAGGAGTCTTGAAAGACTGCCTGAAGGAATCAAACTGCATTACAGGCCAGGAGCAGGGCTTTGTTTCTGACAGTCTCCACATGGTCCAAAATTCCACAGTGATATAGTGTGATCATCTGGATGAGCTGAAACATTCAGCTGTACCATGGCAAAAGGACACCCACACTCATCAGGTCCAAAAGCCACTATGGAACCAAAGAGAATGGAAGTTTGGGGTCTAAATTATCTAATCTGGGTTAGATTTGTTACTCCACTTTGCTATGATATAAACTGTTTAGATACATTTATTTAGTTTGCCTTCTTTAAAATTAAAAATGAAGAGTGGTCATGTAAGTGATGTTAAAATATCTCAGAAGGACCTCCTTAGCCTAGATCCTGTCAGTTGTTTTCAACTGTAAAACACACATATGTTTAACCAGTGAAGAAAAAAATCATTAGCAACTGGGTTGCCATGTGTCAGTCATGAAAATGCTCCTCTCAGACCTTTTGGTGTGAGAGCATAATTGACTGACAGCCTCAGATCCTGTCCCTCTGGATCCACCATTGCATTTGCCCTAAGGCCACACTTCCAATGGACTGCTCCCAGCCAATGACAGCACAGCAGAGGCACTAAGACAGGCCCATTCTGGCAAGCCACAGGACTCTTTGGTGACTGTGATTTCAGGATTCCCCATCAATCTGGCCAAATGTTTCTTGGCACTATACTGCAGTCTGAGACACTTCCTACACAATCCTCTATCCTTCCCTCTCTTCTACATGATTGGAAGACCTTTCCCCATCTTCTCCTGCTGAACTAATGTGCCCTGAAGGCCTGAAGGACTACAGGAAAAAAGATCTGCATTTCAACTATCTATCAGAATGTTTTAAAACTTTACAAGGGCACAGAGACTTACTTATTTCTTTATTTTTATTGCAGTGTAGGTAATCTGTTAAGCAAAGCAGAGTCTGAAGATGACTAAGAAAATAAACCTGGAACAAAAAGGCTTTGCATCTTAAAATTTGCATAAAACATAACCAGAGCACAAAGGGGTAGATGCAGCCTCAGTGCCCAGGTAAACATGCACTGTGCCTTTGGTGCCGATCCCACAAATGGGATCTGCCCAAAGCTGGTCTTACGTAGTTCCTAACTTGTCTGAAAATGTTTAGAGATTGTCATTCCTGGATCAGCACTTTTAGTTTGGGTTTTAGTGCCAAAAACACCTTTAATTCTGTGGTTTCCATTCATCTGCTATTGGCTTGACTATTGATTCATGCAACCTCACCCAAAGAATAATAAATGGTTTGCCAGTTCTAGTGGAGTAAACCTAGATTAGAAGCCGTAGTTTGGTGGACGCTGCTCAGACGAGTCAGGTTCTGCCAGGTTGGTGGTTGACTTAACCTAAAATAAAGTGCAAGGATCTACTCGCTTTCCAGATATGTCCAGGATTCTAGGAGTGGTCCAAAGTTGATTTGGATCCATGAAAGGTGTGGTTCTTCTGGGATTCACCTGGAACACAGGGATCCTAGAGATATTCTTATTCCTTGTGACTAATGAACAAATCATTTAATGCCTCTGTACTTTCATTTCCTACTGGATATAAATAATCCCTCTTTGAGATGGGTTGTAATGCTTTACATATTTGTATAAAATGGCTTGAACTGCTTTATTAGGAAAAGGGAAAGAAGTTCTCATATGCACCATTTTTAATATCAGGACAAAGAATTTGATCAAACCTTCAGGCTTAGTTCACTAGACTTTCTCAACTTAATTGATCTTATGTATGCTGAAGTCTCTTGAATGAACATTTTATTGGCACATTTTATTTTTCAAGGGTGACTAGTATATCTAGCACTATGATGGATATTAAATAAATGCACATCAACGTGCAGGAAGCAATATGGCAAAATGAAGAAGTCATTGACTGAGAATCCTGAGACCACAGTTCAAGTTCCACCTGTACTGCTAATGCACTATAGAATCTTCCATGAATCACTAGGCTTTAATTTTCTCTTTTGATGTCAATCACCTCTTAAATAACATGCATGTCTTTATAAATAAAAAACCTATCACAATTTGTGAAGTTGTTGCTCATATGAGTTACTATAAGGAGAAGCTACTTTTCTGAAAAGAAGAAATATGGAGATATGTAAAAGTAAATACTGTCATATTTTATTTTTCTCAAAATCTGTACCGCTTTTTAAAAAACATTGTGGTATAATTCAAAGAGTGCTAGACCTGTGTTCTAAAAATGGATTTGCAGGGCGCCTGGGTGGCTCAGTGAGTTATGCATCTGACTCTTGGTTTCAGCTCAAATAATGTCTCACAGTTTCATGGGTTCAAGTCCTGTGTTGGGCTCTACACTGACAGTGCAGAGCCTGCTTGGGATTCTCTGTCTCCCTCTCCTTCTGCCCCTCCCCAGTTGTGCTATCTCTGTTTCTCTCAAAATAAATGAATAAACTTTTTAAAAATATTTAAAAAAATAAAAATGAATTTGCTACTAACTGGTTTGGGGGATGTGGGCAGCTTATTTCACATTTGTACGATTCAATTCTCTTTATCTGTAAAATCAGGGTGTTAGGTTAGATTAATTCTAAAGACCCTTCTTACTGAATCCAAAGCCTATTCTAGTCCCAATAGTCTATAGTTCTTCCAGGTGACATTTTTAAATGTCTGCTTTTTTTTTTTTTTTTGTCCTGATTACAGTGGTAATCCTGTTCATTTAAGTGTTCAAAGACTACTGAGATATATCAAGTAAAAACTTAAGAGTCAAGGCTCCTGGGTGGCTCAGTTCATTGAGCATCTAACTCTTAATTCAGCTCAGGTCATGATCCCAGGGTTGTGAGTTCAAGCCCCACATCAGGTTCTGCACTGAGTGTGGAGACTGCTTGGGATTCTCTCTCTCTCTTCCTCTGTCCCTCTCCCCTACTCGTGATCTCTTTCTCTAAAATTAAGAACAAAAACAAAACAAAAAAAACTTGAGTCCATCATGATGTTATTCTTTAGAGATTAGTGCTACCAGCTTACTATACAATTTTTCAAAATTAAAAACAAATTTTTTAATGTTTATTTACTTTTGAGAGACAGAGCATGAGCAGGGGAGGGACAGGTAGAGAGGGAGACACAGAATCTGAAGCAGGCTCCAGGCTCTAAGCTGTCAGCACAGAGCCCAATGTGGGGCTTGAACTCATGAACCATAAGAATATAACCTAAGCCAAAGTCAGACGCTTAACCGACTGAGCCACACAAACGCCCCCTAATTTTTCAAATTTTTGACTGATATACTTAGATAGATGTATTATTAGTATAATTACTATTTTACAAAATGAAAGCATGTCATACATGCTTTTATGATATTTACCTTTTCATTTAATAATATATAATGAACATCTTTCAGTTGGATATGTGTAGCTCTATCTCATTCTTTTTCATAATTCTTTTCCACTGAATCAATATATCCAATTTATTTATCTCCTATTGATGAACATTTAAATTGTTTTAAAATTTTTATACTGAGCACCCTGGACCACCTATAGGCATCTTTGTTCATCTATTTTTGTACAACTGTGAAAGTATTTCATTAAGGTAAATTCCCAAAAATGAAATTTCTGGATGAAATGGTACAATTTCATATGTAGAGCCAAACTGCTCTCCTATAAAGTGTTAACAATTACATTCCTACAATGTATGAGATAAGAACACTAAGTGGTTCTAAGCATGCTAATTCAGGTGTACCATGTGCCAAGGAACAGGGAGGCATATTATCTATTTTCGGCCTTGCCTTAAAATAAATCTAAGCTAGTGCTGACATAAAGGATATACCCTTAATTCAGACCTGGTGGATCTGCTATCAGACGTTTCACATGTGGTCCCAGAAAGCAGAACTCATGCCAATGTATAGAAATTATCGTCAGATAAATTCTGACTCCATAGGACAAAACTTTCTAGCATCAGAATTTTCCCCTTAAAAAAAATGCAGTCCTTCTTAACTAGTGAGTACCAAGTCACTGTATTATAGATGGTGTTCAATTGAAGGCTGGACCGTTGTCAAGTAAGTAATCAGATCTGATGACCTCTAACATTTCCTTCAGATTCTAAGGCTCAAGGATACCTAGATTTGAAGGATAGGAATGAGGGTTAAAATCTCCCACAGACACTTGCCTATCTAGACTGTCTCAGTCAGAATAGCAATTTTTATGTCTTCTCTAGCCCTCATATTTGAATATTTCATTGGGTTAATTTTTGCAATTTTAGGTAACTACCTCTTTCAGCGCTCAAGGTTAATATTTCTATTTCCATTTATTCAACAAGTATTTGTTAAGCCCCTAAAATGTGTCAGGCAGAGTACTAGCTGAGGATCCAAGAGTGAACAAAACAGACAATTCCAGCCTTCATGGAATTTATGGATTATGCACATAAACATTTGCTACATTTGCAGGCAGCCATAAAACATTTATTTTAAACGACTATAAAATTAATCAGATAGGCTATCCGGGAAATGTGAATATGCTCATTAAGAGAATCAGAGGGGTGCCTGGGTGGCTCAGTTAGTTAAGCATCCAACTTCAGCTCAGGTCACAATCTCGCAGTCTATGAGTTTGAGCCCTGAGTTGGGCTCTGTGCTGATAGCTCAGAGCCTGGAGCCTGCTTCAGATTCTGTGTCTCCCTCTCTCTCTGCCCCTCCCCTTCTCGAACTCACTCTCTCTCTCTCTCTCTCTCTCTCTCTCTCTCTCTCTCTCTCTCTCTCAAAAGTAAACATTAAAAAAAAAAGAAAAGAAAATCAGAAACATGTGACTAATATTTTTAAACCATTACTCACCGTTGATTCTTTTCAGTAGACATAAAGAAAAACAGAAAGCAGAAATAATTACCTGAACTTCTGAGGTAAAGGGAAGAGCCAAAGTAATTATCTAATCCAAAAGAAAAACAAACAAAAACACATTTACTCTGATTGTCTAGGAAATTGCATCTGTGTTCGCTTTTCACCTTTGGGTCTTAAAAGGGCCCAAATTCTAAGATTAGAAACCTCTGAATACTCTAAGAACTTGATGATATCTCTGGCCCCAAGCCTAACTAATGTTAAATTTCATCTGTTGGAAAGGCTCAGAAACAAGAGAAAATAAGGAGAGAAAGATCTACAGGATGGCTTGGGTTGAACTGTGTATGTTTATGAAGAAAAGTGCCAAGTAGACCACATGTGTCAAGGGGAAAAACACCATAAAGAGATATCCCAAAGAAACTTCTGTGCCAAAACTCTTGGGTAAAAATATCATTATCTCAGGGTACATTCCTCTCCTGTCATGCATGCATGAGCAGAATGCTTCCTGTCGAAAGCTCATTCCAAAAATGAAATGTAGTCCCATGGCAAGCCTAGCTTCCCATTAAGGCAGGACAGAGTAAACAAAATAATCCTCACTTTCAATTACATTGCTTTATTCTAGGCAGGATCTAGAATGTTCAGGGAATAGGAATCATTTGAGAAATTCTGACCCTCTGAAATATAGCCACCCCAGTTAAACTTAGCCAAAGGTTTTTAATGTGATTTTCAAAAAACTCAGGAAGGAAATTTTTATACCTCAGGAGCTTAAATAAAAAATCTATCAACTATTTCTTTATAAGGTTCCCAACCTGCCATCAGTGAAAAACATTACCTTATATCCTGTGATCCAAATGTGGCCCTGATCATGTGTAACTAACAGGTAAAGCCACAGGAGCAGATATGGTTCCTCTCCTACAACTTGAAGGTTAACCCATTTGATGTTTCATTTTCACTCCAGATATTCCTTTCTTTTTTTTATCATGCTCAGGATACAGAATTCTGTATCCTGATATATAATGTACATTTTGACCTTTATTAGGTTGCAACAAGTTAAATGGCCAACCTTAGACCATTTCGACCTATTAAAACAGCAATTTCACATGGGTTCAACTCAAGCAAGGTCTCATCTTTCCAGACTTCAATATTTTCATCTATAACTTGAGGCCATTTAATAAGATGAGTTCAAAGATCTTAGGTCTAATATTCTATGATTCTAAGAGTTGCAGTGTCAAGTTCATATATAGATACACAGGGGAACATAAGCATTGGTGCCATTTGCTATTGCTACAGAAGGAAGAAAAATAATTCACTAAACAAGTATTTACGGAACACCTACTTTGGGCAAGGCTCTATTAAGTAGGTATTCTTATGATATACAAATGCTGGAGCTTGTTAGGCTATTATGAAGAGAAAATTCTAAAATATTTGGGGGGGGTAATTTTTTGAGCTTTAAACCAAATTTAACTTTGTGTATGTCAAATGCTTAGTCATACTTACAGATTGTAAGAAGAATGCTTAATAATTACACTCATGATTTTCTCCCAACACCCTCTAGAGCCCTGGACTGAGTCTATGAATGAGAAGGAAAAAGCTGCACCACAAGAGTTTCACAACTTCTTTT
This sequence comes from Felis catus, assembly GCF_018350175.1. NCBI lineage: Eukaryota > Metazoa > Chordata > Mammalia > Carnivora > Felidae > Felis > Felis catus. Next base: position 45,454,879 of record NC_058379.1, read on the forward strand.
GGGCAATCACTTCATTATAAAGGGTAATTTATGAAGTTATAAATGTGCCAGATTCTCTAGAGTAGGTGCTCACTCTTATGAATAAGCAATAAACCACTAAAAATACAATAACTCTTTTAGGCAATCAATCATTCATTCCACAAACATTGCCTGGCTGTTTATTATGTCAGGCACTGGGCTAAGATTTGAGATACAGAAACAGTCCGTCTCTTCAAGGAGCTCACTTCTATTGGACAAAACAGATAAATACTTGCACTACCTTGAGACAAGCATGTGCAAAGTACTATAATGATATAACACAGCAGGAGAGGAGCATTAGGGCACTCAGTTCACAGAGGTGAGATCTAAATTAAAATTTGAAGATAGAAGGTGTTCACCATGTGGTGGGCATGGGGAGAGTGGGGTAGGCAATTGTGCAAAATTGTGCAAAATATGCAGGATGTGCAAAATATGAAGACCTGAGAAAATATCCTATGTTCAGAAAAAGGTAGGAACATCTAAAGGGTATACAGTGTGAGGCAAACATGTTAAAGGAAATAAGACTGGTAAGGTAGATTGGAGCTAGATTTTTAAGGCCTAAAGGCCAGCTAAAGAATATGAACTGTATGGGGCGCCTGGGTGGTGCAGTCGTTAAGCGTCCGACTTCAGCCAGGTCACGATCTCGCGGTCCGTGAGTTCGAGCCCCGTGTTGGGCTCTGGGCTGATGGCTCAGAGCCTGGAGCCTGTTTCCGATTCTGTGTCTCCCTCTCTCTCTGCTCCTCCCCCGTTCATGCTCTGTCTCTCTCTGTCCCAAAAATAAATAAACGTTGGAAAAAAAAATTAAAAAAAGAATATGAACTGTTTTTGCATGTAACACAAAACTGCTGAGGGGCCTTTGAACAGGAAAGTAGTATAATCAAATTAGAAAATGTTGAAAGATTATCAAATGACAGTGTGGACGATAGTTTGAGTAAGTTGGAGTCGTCAAGATCAGCTAAAAAGCCATTTTAACAGTATTGAAAAGAGATGAGGAAAGACTAAATTGAACAGAGTAAAACACTCTAAATGACCACTGACTAGCACCCAGAAACTTAAAATCCTTCATGTGTACCAGTCAATCCTGAGCTCCATGTATTCACAAATCAATCAATTAAAAACTGTGTAATGCCCAAACAACTCTTACAACTGACTTTTTTCCCCAAGAAATTGGCCAGGTTCCATAGCACAGCACAGGAATAATTACCTGTTCATTGATTGCCACAAAATCATTTACGCTGGGGAGACAAAAAGCTCATGGAAGGGTTTTTAAGATGAAGTAGATACCCCCAAAATTCTAATATCACATTTAAGTCCTCCTGCTTGAGTATCACATTAACTCAATATGTTAACTCTTAATTTTCCATGTAGAAAGGAAACTGAAAGGATAATCTTACAATAGGAAAACAAAATTCAGAGCTTATTTGGAATCCTTGAGGTAACTCTCTGCAGCAACAATGCCATCTTCCTATATTTTTGCTTAGATTAATTTTAGGATTTATTTTCCTTATTTGGAACACAACTGTAAGCGGTAGGTCACAAACAAGCTAGGGTATAGAAGGCTTGGGAGCTAGCATTTGCTACAGATATCTAAAAATACATAATACACATGACAAAAATAAAATTTGATTCTCAATTTCTAGATATCAAATAACTAGCTGGTGGCATTCTCATTCTAGTTATTAGACAACTATTTAGGATGGAAGGACCGAGGTGGTCAAATGAAAGAGTGAATTACTGCACCCTCACCAACTATGAGTCAAAGGAACATGTTTCTGATGGCCCAATGTAAGCCTGAACAAGAGAGAGTCACCCCTGGGGGACATAGAATTATTCAGGTTATCTATTTTAACTTGATATATTTCAGGAGTTGGAGGTAAGATGGAAGAGGAATAGGGCAACCCTAAGCTTGCCTCCTCCCTCGAACACAGCTAGATAAATATCAAAACATTCTGAATACCCAAGAAATCAATTTGATATGTTTCAATAGTTTGCGGTTTTTGAGGTATGGGTTCATTTCATCTAAGTTGACAAGTTTACATGAGTAGAGTTGTTCATAGCTCTCCATTATTATCCTTTTAATGTATGCAGGGTTCTTTAAGGATACCCCTTTTTTCATTCCTAACATTAGTATCTTATGTCTTTTCTTTGTCCTGATTATAGTTGTATTCATTCTACTGATCTTTAAAAAAAAAAAAAAAGGCTTCAGTTTCATTGGTTTTCTCTCTTTTCTGTTTATTTCACTGATTTCTTTTCTAAATTTTATTAAGTCCTTCCTTATGCTAACTTAGGGTTTATTTTGCTAGTTTATTTGGTCTTCTGGTTTCTCAAGGTGGAAGCTTAGATTATTGATATGAGTTATTGATCTTTGTTGATTTCTACTGTGGTCAGAGAACAGACTTTGTAGGATTTCAATTATTTTACATTTATTCAGGCTTGTCTTATGAACCTGGATATGGTCTATTTGGTGAATGTTCCTTATTCATTGGAAAAGAATATGTATTTGAGTGCCTGGGTGGCCCATTGGTTAAGCGTCCAATTCTTGGTTTCCGCTCAGGTCATGATCTCATTGTTGGTGAGTTCAAGCCCCGTATCAGGCTCTGCACTGACACTGTGAAGCCTGCTTGGGATTCTTCTCTCTCCTCCTCTCTCTCTGTCCCTCCCCTACTTGTGCTCTTTCTCTCTCTCTTTCTCAAAAATAAATAAACAAACAAACAAACAAACTTGGAAAGAAAGAAAGAAAGAAAGAAAGAAAGAAAGAAAGAAAGCAAGCAAGCGAAGGAAGGAAAAGAAAAGAAAAAAGAAAAGAATATGTACTCTAGGGTTATTGGATTAAGATACTCTATAAATGTCAGTTAGTTCATTGAGTCATTCAGTTCTTCTATAGTTTTATGATTTTCTGTTAGTTTTATTATTGAAAGAAAAGCATTGAAGTTTCCAATACAATTGTCAATTTATCTACTTCTTTCAATATTGCCTATGTTTTGCTAAATGTATCTTGAAAGTCTGTTGTTAGGTACAAACATATTTAGGATTTTTATGTCTTCTCAGTGAACTGACTCTTATCACTACATAATGTCTCACTTTATCCCTGGTAATTTTCTTACCCCTGAAATCTACTTTGTGTGATCTTATGATAAACTTCTCCAGCTGTCTTTTGACTAGTGTTTGTATGATATGCTTTTTTCCATTCCTTTACATTTAACCTTCCTGTATCATCATATTTGAAGTAAGTTTCTTGTAGATAGCAGATACTTGGGTGATGCCTTTTTACCCATTCTGATTATCTTTTAATTGGTGCACTTAGATGTCTACATTTACATTAAATATAATTATTGACATGTTTAGATTTAGGCCTACTATTTTGTTACTCTCTCTTTTTTATGTTTTTTCCTTCCTCTGTTATCCTTTTCCTTCCTCCTTTCGGGTTATTTGAGTATTTTTTAGGAGTTTATTTTAATTTATCCAATATGGGGTTTTTTTTTTGTTTTTTTACTTTCTCTTTGTATAGTGTATGTGGTGGTTGCTGTAGGTATTACAGTACACATACTAAAGTTATTCTCAGCCTAATTAGAAGCAATTTTTTTGCCACTTCAAATGCAGTGTAGAAATTTTTCCACAATATAGATCCTTTTACCCTCCCAACTTCATGTTGTAATTGTCTTGTGTATTACATCTACATATATTGAAACCCCCACCAGACAATGTTACAGCTTTTACTTTCAACTATCAAATATATTTTAAATAACTGAAATGGAGAAAAGTTGTCTATTATATTTACCCAGATATTTGCCATTTATACTGCTATTCCTCATTCCCTCTGGGAATGCTCCAAACATCCCTCTGGTATCATTTCCTTTCTGTGTTAAGAATTTTGATTTATAACTCTTTTAAAATAGGTCTGTGGGTGATACATTCTACTAGTTTTCCTCATCTGAGACCATTTTTATTTAACCTTCATATCCTGAAGGACATTTTAACTGGATATTGAATGCTAGAAGACAATTCTGTTCTTTCAGCACTTTAAAAATGCACCATTTTCTTCTTGCCTGTACAATTTCTGGTAAGAAAACTGTAGTTATTTGAATAATACATTATTTTTATCTTGCTTCTTTCAAAATATTTGGTCCTTAGTTTTTAGTAGTTTAACTGTGATGTATCTAAGCCTAGATTTCCTTGGGTTTGTCCTGGTTAGTATTCACAGAATTTTTTGAATCTGTAGGTTTGACAACATGGATGAACCTTGAGGACAATATGCTAAATGAAATAAGCCAGTCACAGAAATACAAATACTTCATGATTCTGCTTATCTTAATTCAGAGTCAAATTCTTAGACTCAAAGAATGGAATGGCAGTTTCTAGGTACTGGGCACAGGGAAAATGGGGAGTTACTGATCAAATCAACAGGCATAATGCATCTGTTAAGCAAGATAAATAAGCTCTAGAGACATGCTGTATATCACTGTACCTATAGTCAACAATAATGTCTTTTTTGTATACTTTAAAACTTTCTTAAGTCTGTGGATCTTATATTGCGTTCTTACCACAGCAAAACATTAAGAATAAAAAAGGAATGTATGCTCTTACGTCTTTGAGCATATTTTGCCAGATAATTCCAACAGCTGTGACATATTAGCATCTATCAATTCTTATGTCAGTTGAGATTTTCCTGGTGTTCAGTTCTGTTCTATGTGTGTGTCACCCAAGGACCATTCTGAGACTTGGGCTGAACTTAATTCAGTTCTCAGTCTTTGGTATGCTGTTTAGGATAAGATCCATGCATGAGAGCTCAAGAATGAGCCCCAGAGTTCACAGACAACTTTCAAGGTTTTATTCTCAGGCTCCCACTTTCTTTATAATCCCCCTGGTGTTCCTGGTGTCCTATGGCTCCCTTTTCAATGATCTGGTCAGGAAGCCGGACTTCTCTACACACTTCCCAAGACTGATCCCTCTGTGGGGCCAAGCAGCAGGATAATAGAAAGAGAGAAAAGATAGCAGCAGAGATTCGCTTCACCCTTTTGGAACTACAACACCTACAATCAGAGACAAATGTTCCTCTCCCTCAGTTGTAGGTGCTGAGGGCTCCAGCTGCTGCTCTTCCTGCTGCCACTGCCACTACCACAGTACGACTGCCTAGGGACTGGAGCACAAGAGAATGGAAAAGAGATTCAAAAGAGGAGAAGAAGGAGAAAAAGGAGCAGGATTTCCCCCCTTTTTTGAGTGTTAACTGATCCCTTTTCTTTTCCTTAAGCCAGAACTAGAGGTTTTCTCTTGGAACTCACTCTGTCCATGTGTATGCCTGCTTCTTGATTTGGAGCTACCTCACGTTCAAGCTAGAGGTTACCAGAGGATAAGAAATGGTAATCTCATCCTACTTGGTGGTGTTTTGAATTCTTTTCTTCTACCATCTGCCTACTACTATTTACTTTTCAGAATCCTCAAATTCATTCTGTCCGGGTTTTATAGCTTCAGTGGGAGAAACGAGGTGGAATATGCTTGTTCCACCTTACCTGTATCCAGAAACTTAGCAGGCATTTGCAAATATTGTGCCTGCACCTTCAAAAGATTAAAATTGCAGTATTGCTCCCATTAAGCTGATGTTTGTTTTTTTCCATTTGCTTAACTATAAGTAACCTACTTCAACCACATGTTATCAATTGACCCACAAGAGGTACTGTTTATTTTCAGAAATCAGAAGCATTCTTACAGATAATTTCCAAAAATACTTAGTCATGTGCTTTCTACTTTGCTGTTTTCTATTTTACTAGGCTGAAAGATTATAAAACATTCAACTATACAAAGACAAAATTTGTATTTAAGAGAAGAAATAAGAGTATTGTGTTGCTTGACAGCAATTTGAATCCCTGCATGGCTGGACCATTTGATTATGCTATTTAAAGCAACAAACAACAGCAGACAGAGTCCCAACACACCAAGACGAGCCAACTGAAAGGCCACTGACACAAATAAAGAACTATTTTTAAAAGACATCTGTACCACTATCTAGTATTTGAATCACTCCATAATTCTGAATCATTTAAAGATATTTTTCTATTTGTGTACCTAGTTTTGCAGTTTACTTACATTTATTAAGTCTTAAGATCACCATAGTCTTTCATAAAATAAACATTTCATGAAAGAAATATAGGCAGGAGCTCCTTCTCCCAAAAGGCATATGTCTTGTATCCCCAAATAGAATGTTAACTCTTTGAGAGCAGAAATAATATCTTTGTTAATATATGCTATAGAGCTAAGTATAATGTCAGGAAAATGGAGTTGTCGAGGATAAAAAAAGACTATGCATAAGCCTAGACATTAAAGAAAACACATAAAGACAAACAATGCAGAAAGAGCCGATAGGATTAAATTTCATATATCTCAAGTCACAGTGGAATTGTCTAAAAGTGGGGAGGAGAAGTTGAATGAAAATTACCTGTCTTCGGGATATATGGTAGGAAAAGAAGAGTGGCTGCAAATGAAAATAACTGGATTTTTAGGTAATAAAGAAAATGAAATGTATGATTGTCTTATCATATTAACTTGATGATAATAGTTTACTAAAACCTCTGTTCATAGACTTTTAGAAGTTAGAAATAAAACATATTCTGACCATGTAAAGCATTCCTTAGCCAATAAAACTTTAATGGATAGCACAGATTTAAAATGAATCTGTACAAACTTTTCTCAATGATCCCTCTCATTTCACATGTGAAAGACAAATATAATTAAAAATATAATTTAAAATTTAAAAACCAAATATATACTGTTTATCCCAATAGATATTTATAGAAATATAATTTTTTTAATGCTAAAAGGGATAGGATGGATTTCCACCAGTCATCTAAATTGAAGGTAGGAAAGTAATCACAGCAAGAATGGACGTGGAAAGCCCACAAATAAGAATGTTGAGATCACAACTTACTAATTTAAGGTTTTTAGGAGCTAGCTACCTGATCCATAGGTGGGAAGCTAAGACTTAGTAAAAGGACTATCTGTTTATAAGCAGACTGTTTCCAGAAAAAAAAAATACACAGATTCCTCTTTTTAAAGTTAATGAAGACATCTGCTTCCACACCAACCAAGTTATTAGAGTTCAGCCATTTTATTTTCAGGATTTCCTCAGTACCCAGGATGGTGTTCTACACATTATAAATTCTCATTATAAAAGAATCAATTTTATTACTCTAGTCATATTGTATATATTAGTTGATTTCATTCAGTTTAAAGTATTTCAGTGGGTTTTCTCCGAACTACACGAAGAATAGAATATGAAGATTATAATTGACTGCCAGTCCTAAATATACTATTTTACTTGCTTTAATCACCAACACAGTGCCTTTGAATATAATGGGCATTCAGTAAATGTCTGGAGGATGAAAGTAATCAATGTATTAGCTGGACTCTAGCCCCTAATGAAGGGAAGGAATTGGTCCATCTTTCTTGTGGCTCCCTGCACCAAACTTTCAGAGCCAACATGCCCACAATGAAAGAACACCATCTGAATGAAGCTTCACAATTGCTCTCTCATTACCACTGGGCTTCTGGCATCCAGCACATCTTAACGTCCTAGTGTTAAGGAATGCATTCTGAGCCTCTGCCGGCACAGGCATGTCATAGTGATGCTTCTAAAACAAACCGGAGCTCAGTTTTGTTTCAAGTCTTTACTTGCTTTTGATGGAAGGTGTGCTGGCAGCTGTTGTCATCATTAGCCTTGTGGCAATACTTTTTCCCTTAAGTGTCTTATGTCTCATATGAAAGCTAAAAGCTTGTTAAATAGGGAGGGACTTTGGAATATGTGCCAATGTCAAACAGTAAAGTTTTTATTTTCTCCTGTTGTAACAGCTTTAAATTTCCAAATCTTGGTCCCTACCACCACTCAGGATTTTAGGTTAGATAATGGGGTGAGAACAGAAAGATCTCAATTCCATCTCCACCCTTTTTGATCTTTACCAGAGAACTAGTAAATGAAAGATTTAGAGGCTGCTAGGCACCCCAGTGTGGAATTCTCCTATAATCTTGGTGTTTATGGGATGAGTGAGCTGTCTATTCATGATTTTATAACCCCAAGTCGAGATATGTGAATCCTTATGAACAACCCAATACCGTCTTCAGTGGCATTGACATTTCCCTGACAGCTGACCCAGTGGCACATTTAGAAATCCATAGTAACTAATATTCATTGAGCACTTACTATGTGCCAGGCAATATCTTTAGTGCTTTACATCATAAAATTTTCACAAAACACTTTGAGGTGGATTCTTATCACCATTTTACAGATGAGAAAACCTAGGATTGAGGAGATATGGAACTTGCTCCAGTTTTTACCCATTATAAAGAAGACTTTAAAAAAAAAAAGTAATTAGCATTTGGAGATGTGTTGAGTAAGAAATTGCTGTGGCTGAGGTCAAAGAGGTTTTTTCCTGTGACAAATGGATAAAGAAGATGTGGTTTATATATATAATGAAATACTACTTGCCAATAAGAAAGAATGAAATCTGGCCATTTGCAGCAACGTGGATGGAACTGGAGGGTATTATGCTAAGTGAAATAAGCCAGGCAGAGAAAGAGAAATACCATATGTTTTCACTCATATGTGGATCTTGAGAAACTTACCAGAAGACCATGGGGAATGGGAAGGGGAAAAAAAAAAGTTACAGAGAAGGAGGGAGGCAAACCATAAGAGACTCTTAAGGACTGAGAACAAACTAAGGGTAGATGGGGCGGGGCGGGGGGGGGGGGAAGGAGAGGGGAAAGTGGGTGATGGGCAGGGAGGAGGGCACTTGTTGGGATGAGCACTGGGTGTTGTATGGAAACCAATCTGACAATAAATTATATTTTAAAAAATAACAAAAAGGAAATAAAAAGAAATAAATATCTAAAGAAAAAAATAAATTGGCACTGATTAATATTATGAAAACATTCGCTCTTCTAGACTGTATATTCCTTTAAGGCAAAAACTATTATCAACTTCATATTTATATCCCCCACAATACCTAGAACAAGGTACAAACTTCTTACATAAAAGTAAGAATACAAACTTCTTAATAAAAGTTTATTGAGCAAATGAAAGGCCCATGGTTCTAAAATGGCTGTGTATTTCTCTTTTCCTCCCTCTCTTTCAATCTGGAAATTTCCAATTTTTTCATATTAGAGGATAAGTTTAAATTCTAGAACCACATACTTGTTTGTCAAATTTGCCAGGATCCCTTCTAATCCCAAAAGGTACAAAAAGCAGCCAAAAGCAGCAGCTGCTTAATAGGTGAACTTCAACACCACGAAACAGGCTGAGACAGGTCATTAAGGGTACAGAATCCATTTGAAATTGCAAGTGAAATTTTGGGAAGTAGAATGTATTTATCAGAGTTGGAATTTGGCCAGGATTCTAAGGAAAACACCAATTACTTTTTCATAATATAAAGCAGCATGTAAATACTTTTTAACTGAACTGCTGTCTAAGGTAAGAATTTCAGAGACCCATAGAAAGGGATACATCATCCTTGGACAGATTCTTCCATTGAGAAGCATTCTTTATACTTTCATAATAAACTCTCATATATAACAAAGAAAACCTCTTCTCAGGTTAGTGGCAAAAGTGAATCCTGGTTAACTGAGTTGAAGGAAGTAAGAGGTCTTTCCAGCAGTTCAGTCTATGGTGCACATTAAATTCATTTAGATAGCTCCCTTCTGCAAAGTATCTCCGTAGTCTCAGATATCTCAATGCAGAAGACACCCCAAGAAAGCTGATTTCATCAAAATAGAAACTTTCTCAGACAGCACCTTTCTGTCCAAGATAGTTTAGGTGTGATTTTGCTTGACATGAAAGTGAGGGAATGCATTAGGTAACTTTCCAAGGTCTCCAACCACTTTGAAGAAATTATATTAAAGGATCTAAATCAAAACACAAATAAATAAGGAAAAGGAATCTATAGACGTAAGAGATGTACCAACTAAGGAAAATGCGTATACCATGTTTGAAATCTAACTCAAACAAAGCAACTTAAAAAAAATGAAATCATTAAAGACACTGAACACCAACTGAATATTTGATATTAAGTATTTCTCTCCATTTTAAGCGCAGTAAGTACATTTCAGAGATACATACTGTAATATTTGTAAATGACATTATATAATGCCTAACATTGGGTTCAACATGATATAAGGTAGTGAGAAGTTGGTGAAGTTATATATGACACAAGATTGTCCATAGTTTTGATAATTACTGAAACTCAATTTTGGGTACATGAAGTTTTACTATACTATTTTCCTCCACTTTTGCATGTTTGAAACTTTCCATAATAAAAAAAATTTTAATAAATTGAATGACTATTCACAATAGGTTTTAGCATACATGGAATGAGTCATGACTCAAGTGTAATTTCTGGTAACAACTTTCCTTTAAAAAATGCAATAATGCAAATAAATGACAGTGACACTTTTATAGCAATAATGAGAATTTTTGCTAATTTACAAAATAAGCAAATTTTCTAAAACTTAAAAAATTAAAAACATAAACCCTAACACTATTGTTTACTTTAAATTTGTTTCCATTTTTGCAGTAAAAAAGTTTTTTAAAAAAATGAATCCTAAATCAAGCAAATCACATTATTTTTCTAAACTCCAACTGAAATGAACTCAATCAAATAAGGCTTTATTGACCAACAGATAAGGCTAAAACACTTTTGGTAGGTTTTTTTTTTTATCACTTTTGTTTTTAAATGTGTAACAAACTCATTCATTAGGGGTTTGTAAACATTCAACTGAAATTTACTGAGTTCCTATATGCTCTCATTAACATGCTAAAAGATACTGTGAATACCATAGAAGTAGGAACTTGTAGCCAAATTTGAAAGATGAGATTTACATGGGAACATAATAATAATTAAAGCATAACAAGTCTGAATACTCAATAAATTAAAGTGCACTGCTAATCAAACCTATAGTTTTTCTTAATGATCTCTGAACATAACTGAACCCAGGCCACCTGGGTGGCTCAGCCCGTTAAGCATCCAACTTCAGCTCAGGTCATGATCTTGCAGTTCACAAGCTCAAGTCCCACGTCAGGCTTTGTGCTGATAGCTCAGAGCCTGAAGCCTGCTTTGGATTCTGTATCTCCCTCTCTCTCTCTGGCCCTCTCCCGCTCATACTCTGTCTCTCTCTCTCTCAAAAATAAATAACACATTAAAAGAAGAAAAACCTGACCAACCAATTTATCATTCAGTCCAAATCCCTACATCTCTCAATTTACTTCATTTATAATTATTATTTTATTACTGCTTCAATTTTGTTTTAAACAAAATTGCCTGAAGTCCTTTAAACATCTATGCAGGCAGACTGTGCATTGACTCCACATGATCCTCTCTTCTAGAGTTCATATTTTGTCTAATACCCTCCCCTTGTGTGTGGATTTCTAACAAATAGAATATAACAAAGATGATGGAATGCCTATCACTCCTGTGATTATGTTATGCTATGTACCATTCTGTCTTACTAGCAGATTCACTCTAGAGACTCTCCCTACTAGCTTTATGAATTAAACAACTATGTTGGGAAAGCCCACGTGGCAAGAAACCTTGAGGACCTGTGGACAGCTGCTAGGAGTTAAGGGTGGCTTCCAACTGACAGTCTGCAAGAAGCCAGGGCCCTCAGTTCTACAGTTACAGAGAAATTAATCCAGCCAACAACTTGAGAGACTTAAAAACACATTCTTCCCCAGTCAAGCCTCCAGATAAATACATAGCCCAGCCAACGCCTTGGTGAGATCCTAAGCAGGGGACCCAGCTAAGCCATGCCTGGATTCCTGACCACAGACACTATGAGATAATAAATGTATGCTATTTTAAGCCAATAAGTTGGTGGTAATTTTACAAAGCAATAGAAAACTATTACAGATGAAATTTTAAAAGAGGTCACTTGAATTCTGCTATGCCTTGTTTAAAAAAAATACAAAGCTGGATTTGCCTGACTAAACTGAGAATGTCTTTAAAAAAAGACTTCTATTCCACCTTAAGAAGAACAGTTTTTTTTCAGGATTAGCCAGATTTTTAGGAAGACACAGTTATTGCAGAGGAAGCAGTCCAGGAAAATTGGTGTGTGCTATATCTGAGTACAAAAGGAAAATGGACAGTATATATCCATTAATCTCAAAATTTAAAAGAACATTGTACTCCTGGGATACTTAATCATTATTTATTAATCTTTTTATATATTATTGCATTCAATTTGCTAAAACTTTAAGAACTTTTGAGTCTATGTCTATGAGGGATATTGTTCTATAGTTTTCTTATAATGTCTTTGTGTGATTTTTGTATCTGAATAATTCTAGCCCCATAGAATAAATTGGAAAATATTCCCCCTGCTTCAGTTTTCAATTTTTCTATATTGTTACTGATATTTTCTACTTTTTCCATCAATATGGAGAGAGTGTTGAAATTTCAGGCTAAAATTATGGACTTGTCAGTTCTATCAGTTCTGTTAGCTTTTGGTTCATGTGTTTTCAAGTGTTGTCAAATGTTTAAATGTTTAGGATTTTTATCTACCCTTGATAATAGCACCCTTTATCTTTATGAAATGGCTTCTTTATTCCGGTAATATTCTCTTCTCTGAGATCTTCGTTTGGCACCATTATAGCCACTACATCTCGTGGGGCACCTGGGTGGCTCAGTTGGTTAAGCGTCTGACTTCGGCTCAGGTCATGATCTCACAGCTCGTGGGTTCAAGCCCCGCGTCGGATTCTGTGCTGACAGCTCAGAGCCTGGAGCCTGCTTCAGATTCTGTGTCTCCTTTCTCTACCCCTCCCCTGCTTGTTCTCTCTCTCTCTCTCTCTCAAAAATAAACAAACATTTAAAAATATATATATATAGCCACTATATCTTGTTTTTGATTAGTGCTAGTATGCTACATCTTTTTCCATTCTTTCATTTTTTATCTTTTTTGTGTCTTTATTTCTAAAGCAGGCTTCTTGTAAACCATTTACATCTAATGTGACTATTAATTTGGGTGGGTTTAACTATTTGTTAACAACTATTTGTTGTTTTATTTATATTTGCCCAACCTGCTCTCAGTACCACTTTTCTTCTTTTTCTGCCTTTTATAATTTTTGAATTGATTTTTATGATTCCATTATATCTCCTTGATGTCATGTTATAATTCTTTGTTCCAGTGTGTGTGTGTGTGTGTGTGTGTGTGTGTGTGTGTGTGTAAATTATTTTAGGATTCACTTATCACAGCCTACCAACAAGTAATATTATATCACTTCATATTAGTACAAGACTGTTACAACAGTATCCTTCCATTTCTCCCCTCCTGATCTTCATGCTATTGTTTTCATACATCTTATTTCTGCAAATGTTATAAACCCTACAATGTGTTATTATTATGTTTGCTTTAAATAGTCAGTTACCTTTTAAAGAGATTTTTAAATAAGAAAAAAAAATGTCTTTAGGGGCACCTAGGTGGCTCAGTCGGTTAAGCATCCGACTCTTGTATTCAGCTCAGGTCTTGGTCTTGCTGTTGGTGAATTCTAGCCCCACATCAGGCTCTGTGCTGATGGTGCAGAGCTTGCTTGGGATTCTGTCTCCCTCTCTCTCTGCCCCTTCCCTGCTTGCTCTCTATCTCTCTTCATATATAAATAAACATTGGAAAAAATTTTTGAAAAAGAAAAAAAAGAAAAAATGTTTAAAATTGTCTTTTTTTTTTAATGTTTATTTTTGAGAGAGAGTGTGTGAGCAGGGGAGGGTCAGAAAGAATGGGCAGAGAATCCCAAGCAGGCTCCACACTGACAGCAGCAATACTGATGTGGGGCGTGAACTCACAAACTCTGAGATCATGACCTGAGCCTAAGTTGGATATTCAAACGACTGAGCCACCCAGGCCCATCTTTTAAAATGTCTTCGGGGCGCCTGGGTGGCGCAGTCTGTTAAGTGTCCGACTTCAGCCAGGTCACGATCTTGCAGTCCATGAGTTCGAACCCCGCGTCAGGCTCTGGGCTGATGGCTCAGAGCCTGGAGCCTGTTTCCGATTCTGTGTCTCCCTCTCTCTCTGCCCCTCCCCCGTTCATGCTCTGTCTCTCTCTGTCCCAAAAATAAATAAACATTGAAAAATAAATAAATAAATAAATAAATAAATAAATAAATAAATAAATAAAATGTCTTCTACATTTACTCATATTTACCATTTCTAATTTCTTCATTCCTTTGTGTAGATCCAGATTTCCATCTGGTATCATTTTTCTCTTTAACATTTCTTATGATGTAGGTCTGTCACTGATGAATTATTTCAGTTTCTGTGTTTCTAAAATGTATTTTGCTTTCATTTATGAAAACTCTTTTCACTTGATATTGAATTATAAGTGGACAGGGTTTTTTTCAGCACCACTTTGCAGTGCTGCTCCACTAGGCTCTAGCTTACATTATTGCCAACAAGAAGTCCTGTGTCATTTTCACAGGGACATAAAATGTCATTGACATTCCTTATGTCAATAAAGAGTACCTTTATTCTTCTGGACATAATGTGTCTTATTTACTGGATGTTTTTATTATTTTTATCACATTTTAATATTTTCTCCCTATCACTGTGTTTTAACACTTTCTCTTTATTACTGTTTTATTATGGTGAACATTTTTCATAATTCTTGTGCTTAAAGTTCGTTGAGTTCTTGAATCTCTAGGTTTATTATTTTCAGCTATTACTTCTTCAAATAGTTTTGTTTTTTCTTCCTCCCTCTTACTCCTCTTCTTGGAGATGCCAAGTACATATATATTAGACTGCTTGAGATTTCCCACAGTTCACTGATGCACTGTTGACTTTTTTCCCAGTCTGTTTTCTACCTGTGTGTATTAGTTTCCCAGGACTGCCATAACAAATTACCACAAACTGGGGCTTAAAACAACAAAAATGTATCCTCTCATCGTTCAAGAGGTCAGAAGTCCAAAATCAAGGTATTGGCATGATTGGTTCCATTTGGACACTTTGAGGGTACAAGAGTCATATGCTTCTCTCCTAGATTCTGGTGGTTTCTAGTAATCCTTGGCATTTCTTGGCTTGTAGATGCATCACTTCACTCTGCTTCAATCTTCACATGGCCTTCTTCCCTTCTTAGGGCTTTGCTCACTCATTGCCTTTCTCTCAGGGATCACTGTGTTTCACTACTGGATGTCCATTGTCTGAAAGCTGTCTTTTCATATATTTTGTTGTTGTTGTTGTTGGTGGTGGTGGTGGTGGTGGTGGTGGTGGTTAATTGTGTCAGCCAGGAGAGTAAATACAGTGTCCTCTCAATCTTGTCCAGAGGCAGAAGTCTCCCACTAATCTTAAGTAGTACATAATTGGCACAGCCTCTCCATGAAATTTGGCATTTCTCATTCTGATAAGTACATTTATGTCTCACAAGTGCAATATCTCTCATAGAATTAAATCACTAAATAAATACCCAGGGTTGTTTATTTAATGTTTAATTAATAAATGACTATTTATTATTATAAATTCTAATATTAATAGATTGTTGTTCATAATAATTAATGTGACACACACTTTGTATGATTATAGACTTACTCCTATTTTGAAGAGCTGAATGTTCCAATCATTGAGCTGTGCATTTCAGAGTGTTGGGATGCACACCAACTTTGTTTAGGGATAGATACCTTTACCTGTAGGACCCAACATATGTGACTTTTTAGGCCCTTTAAAAGACAGAAAAAGGGACGCCTGGGTGGCTCAGTCGGTTAAGCATCCGACTTTGGCTCAGGTCACGATCTCGTGGTCCATGAGTTCGAGCCCCATGTCGGGCTCTCTGCTGACTGCTCAGAGCCTGGAGCCTGTTTCAGATTCTATGTCTCCCTCTCTCTCTGACCCTCCCCCGTTCATGCTCTGTCTCTCTCTGTCCCAAAAATAAATAAATGTTTAAAAAAATTTTTTTTAAAAGACAGGAAAAATTGAGTTCAAACTGTTAAGTATATTTTATCTTAACTCTTCCACTTTGGAAAAAAAAATTACGTGTGCTTTGTTTAGTTTCTCAAAAGACCTTATGCCAGAACAATGTGGAATCTAAATAGTAATGAATACTGTGAAGTCTATAAAGTAGGTATAGATTTCTGCTAATGCGCCCTGGTAGCTGCCTACAGCAAGACTTTTTAAAGTCTAGTAAATGACAGAAAATCTTCTATTTAGGGGATGCCTTAAACCCATTTAATCCTAGTCTGTGTGCTTTCAAAGAGTACCACCCAAAGGATCCTCTTTAGTGACTTATGAGGAAGGAATGGTATAGCATTCACTTACCCTGATTTTTTTTTTCCTCAAAATACTTGTTAGGTGGTTTACCCAATGAGAAAGTAGATAATAAGTTTAAATGTTGTGAGTTTCCTGTAGTGGAGTTCAGTCAAAGAATACAAGGAGAAAAGTTCTAGGTATAAGAAAGCAGATGATGTAACTGAGCACCAGCAACAGAGGGCTCACAACTCTAGCTACACATTTTAAGCCTTCCATATACCTGTCCCTGCATGCCTGGACTTTCCTTTAGCCTACAGCTGCTTTGGGTAGTGAGACTGCTTCACTTGCCGTGGCAAGGTTCCGTCTATTATGAATACACAGTGACGAAAATTATCTGAATGGACCCAATTGTACATTATGCCATGTCCCACTAGGACTGGGAAGAATAAAGGCAGTGACAAAGCCCGCAGTGCAGTCCATAATTGAATAGATTCTCTTCACTATGTTGGGAAAAGACTGTTAACTGGGACATGTAGCCTTTTCTAAGATTGGTGTGTTAGATGCCAAAAATGGAAATAGTGACATTCTGAGTCATCCTTATGTCAGGCATTAGATATTTATCCCTTCAGGAAACACATTTTTAACCAGAAATTACTTATAATTTCATAGCCAAGTTTTAACCCTGTAGAAAAAGTTTCTTCTCAAACCCATGATATTTCTACTTCCCGAAACAATTCTAGGTTATTCAGGGAAGAGAGTCTCTGACTTTTTGTTATTGTTTAGATAATATTTACCTGTTGCTGAGCTACAAAGGACATATCCTATTTCTTATTTTGTTCTCAAGAAAAAAACTTTCCAAAGAAAGACATTTTTTCATTTGTGTCTCTAGCTTTGAGTTGATCTTACAGGTTTGGTTGCCTGCTGAAATAGAATAGTAACTCCTGTTAGAGCCTGAAGCCTGCCTCTCAGTGTTTTCAATATAATCTTGAAGACTTTGTGTACTGGGTCTCATTTGTTTGCTTATTTGTCACATTTGATTAGAAAGAGTGATACAGGTGATACTATTTTTCAATCTTTGAGAGAGACATACTTGTTTAATACTGTGAGAGCTGGGGTTTAGCACCTTGCATGTAGAAACCAACATGAATAAAGCAATTATTAATAGGTATAATAACACTAAGAATCATTACTACTTTTTCATAGTACTCATACTTACTTGGTCATCTTGAACAAATATGAATACGGCAGAGGAAAAACCAACTTTCACAAAAGAGCTCATTATGTCCTCACATAGCAGAAAGAGTAAGAAAGCTCTCTGGGGTCACTACTATAAGGGCACTAATCCCATCGTGGGAACTTCATCATGATCTAATCACCTCCCAGAGGCTCCACCTCCAAATACCCTCACATTGGGGATTAGGTTTCAACAAATGATTTGGGGAGGGAGGGTAATCAGCCTATAGCACGTTTACAAAAAAATAACTACCATATGTTGGAGGCCTGTGAGCCAGGCACTGTGATGAGCACATTAATTTGTTAGCCCTCCTAACATCCTTATGAAGTAAGGGAAGAGAAGGCATTCATGAATGTACAGTGAGTCATTTAAATGGATGGCACAAAAAAATTGGCATTAGGAACTATAGCAGTCATGATCCAGGAAATAGGATAATTGAAAAGAGTTTATTCAAAGGACTCTTTTTGAAAGTGTGAGCAGATTTTAGAGAAGCTAATGAGGGATAAAGTAGCACCCTGTGAGGTTAGCAACATCAGAGCACAAAGGGGAGGAGAGGTCACTATGACTTGCAAAAAAGGGAACAGTCCAGAAGGCCTGGTGACAGGAACTGTGGCCTCCATGAGAGGAACATAGCCACCTAGCTGGTATTGACTTCACAGGGAGGGAACTGGGAAAATAAATGCCCAGACCTCACTCTCCTTCCTTCCTCAGATTTCCTGCTGGTGTTCCCCACAGACCAAACTCAACCAGAGGCCACAAGATATGAGAGCTTAACATGCAGTCTAATGGTTCTTAAACTTTAGCGGGCATCAGAATCACCTACAGGGCTGCCTTGTTAAAAGAGATTGCTAGACCCACCCCAGGGTTTTTGATTCAGTAGGCCTGGGTAGAGACTGAAAATTTACATTTCTAACAAGTCCCGAGACAGTGTTGATGCTGCTGGTCCTCAGGTCACACTTGGAAAACCACTGATTTCACCTAAACAGGTCAACCTCTTCGAGCAGAAAGCAGAGTAGAGAAGAAGGGTAGAGTGTGCAATTGGAAGACATCCAGTACAGGAACAATGAAAGCTGGTTTGAAGACAACAGGCTTATTTGTTATCATGAAAACAGTTGCCTCTGATGTTAGTTCTTTTGTTCTTTTTTTTCTCTGTGTGAAGACTGAAGATTTATTTTGCTGCCTTGCTGCAAGCAAAGACAAGCTTGTCGTATCTTCAACGTACCTCCCAAATAGCCTCTTTAAAGCCCCCAAAACTTCAGGCAATGTCTAGTCTAGACTGCCTCTCACTGGCCAGAATTGGTGCCTACAAGGAGGGTGTTGACAAGCAGAATAGTAAGGATCTTTAATTTTTCCTTATACCAGTGTTCAAGAGTGTAGGATGCTCTCTGGAAAGGAAAATCTAGAAAACTGACAGCTTCAATGCTAAATCTGTAACAGATGCTTATGAATTTCCTGACTATAAGAAAATATTAAGGGGCACCTGGGTGACTCAGTTGGTTTCTTGATTTTAGCTCAGGTCATGATCTCACAGTTTGTGAGCCTCCACACTGACATCACAGAGCCTGCTTAGGATTCTCTCTCTTCTTCCCTCCCTCCGCCCCCCACCCATCTCTTTCTCTCAAAATAAATCACTAAGCTTTAAAAAAAGAAAATATTAAATTTTGGCGAGCGGGATAATCAAGACTTGTAGTAACTGCCATGTTGGGTATAAAGATTACTTAAAAAAAATAAAATCTTAAAAAAAAGCGGGGGGGGGGGGCCTGGCTTGTTCAGTCAGTAGAGCATGTAACTCTTGATCTCTAGGTTGTGAGTTCCAGCCCCACACTGGGTGTAGAAATTACTTAAGAATGGCTGAAGTGGATGCCCAGTTATAATACAGAGTTAATATAAGGGTATATTATGTTAATATACAGGGTATATATATGTTAATATACAGAGTATAAGGACTATTACTAGTCCTTAATGTGTTTCCATTAAAGGCCAACAACGACATTATGCTGAAGACAATGGACTCCTTCCTAGCAAAGAAGAAACAGAATGTAAACCTAAGAGCTAAAATTTTACCCTGTATTGGGGTGGCTGGGTGGCTCAGTCAGTTAAGCATCTGACTTCAACTCAGGTCATGATCTCACGGTCTGTGAGTTCGAGCCCTGCGTTGGGCTCTGTGCTGACAGCTCAGAGCCTGGAACCTGCTTCAGATTCTGTGTCTCCCTCTCTCTCTGCCCCTCCTCTGCTCATGCTCTCTCTCTGTCTCAAAAATAAATTTAAAAAAATCAAAAAAAAGTTTAATTTTACCCTGTATTATGTAAACAAAGTAGAGCAAGTCAGATTAATGAATGACCTACTTGGGAAAACCTATAGACAATGGCTCAATCTGTGTGTGGTACTGAAAATCTTGTATCCATTTCTAATAGATATCTAATTTATATAAAAAATTAAAAGCTCTCAAGAAAACTGTCAAGCCATAATTATCTTATTTATCCTCTCAGGAGCTTAACATTGGTTGTCTACTCAATAAACACAATGTTTGGTGGGGGGGGGGGGTGGATTTTTATTAATTTAAAATTTCAATAATGTGTGCTTTTTCTGCTTTACCTGCAGAAAAAAACTGATGGGATGTCAGATGTAGGTTAGGTTGAGAACAGTTATTGAAATTAGAATCCTAGTTGCTGCATTACTGGAGAAAAAGGAAGTAGGAGTTGTTAACCTACATATTCTCCATTTATTTATTTATTATAGACAATCTGCTAAGTATTTGAATTCTGAATACTAGTTTAAGAATCAAACCAAAGAATTATTCTGCTCAGAATGTCATTAAGTTTATCAGTTTTCTTAGTGGCCACAGTGTTCATCTATGAAATTTAGCTTAATACTGTGTTCTTCAAAAGTAAGACTATGATGCAGAGTAAATGATGCTGTATAAAAACGGAAAAGAATGGATACACCAATAACCACTAAACAGCATACTAAGTTGGATTATTTGGCCAAATAACAGAAATTAAGTCAGTCCAAAAATAACAATTATAAGCCATTCTGCCCACAACTTTACTTGCATATGTCTCAGAAAACAACAGCTTTGCACTAATTGCACAGAAAGAGCACAACCTTAGCTATTGCTTGGTCCACCATGATCCCTAGATATACTGGAGCTCCACAGTGGGATGGAATCCAAGACAGAACTGAGGCTGAGGGAATGCTATGAGTCTAGTCAGGAGTCTAAATCACAGTGCCTGGGATCAGGGGGCCAACTCTGGGCTATAATCTTTTTCTAAGAAGGTTGAATAAGTAGACTAGGTGTGAAATGAAAGCAAAACATCTAGAGGAAAATGGTCATCAGTTGGTTGAATAGCAACATTATTTTTAAAAATAAAACTAATACCAATTGCCAGAAATTTTCAAACAGCAGTAAAGGACATGAACTGAAAAGTAAAAGTACTTTTATCCTTTATGACAGATAATTTTATGTATCAACTTCACTAGGTCACAGGATGCCCAGATATTTGTTTAAAATTGTGGGTGTGTCTGCAAAGCTGTTTCTGTATAAGATTAACATTGGAAACAGAAGACTGAGTAAAGCAGATTGCTCTCCCTAAGTAGGTGGGCATCATTAATCCATTTAGGATCTAAATAGAATTGAAAGGCAGAGGAAGGGAGAACTCTCCCTTTCTACCAGAGAATTTGAGCTCAGATATCAGTCTCTTTTTGCCCTTGCACTGGGATTTACACCTGGCTCCCCTGGTTCTCAGGTCTTCAAATTCAGACTGAAGTATACCACTGGCTTTCCTGAATCTCCACCTTGCAGACAGAAGATCATGGGATTTCTCAATCTCCATAATTGCCTGGCTGAATTCCTTATACCAAATATAAATATAAATATAAATATATATATATATATATATACATACATACATGTATATATATGTATGTATACACACATACACACGTATAAAAATCTATTGGTATTTCTCTGTATTAATTACCCAATTAATATGCCTCTATCAACTTCTAACCACATTTCTCACAAAAGGTTTTCTTTTGTAGTCTTCCAGGAATTTCCTATGGAAATTCAAAAATGTAAATATATATATATATATATATATATATATATATATATGTATACACACACACACACATTTACATACATATATATATACATCATTCATTTATATACAATAAGATTATACTATATACATTGATCTGCAAATTGTTTTTCATTTGACGTATCTTAGAGATTTTGCTATAGTGGTACATACAGATCTACCTCATGAAATGTATTACCACATAGAACATAGTTACCATAATCTAATTAATGAGTTACCTATTGATGGATATTCAGTTGTTTCTAGGTTTTTGCTATTAAAAACAATTTGTAGCAGGCAAAAACCTCTTTGATCTTGGCCACAGCAACTTCTTATTCAACACGTCTCCGGAGGCAAGGGACACAAAAGCAAAAATGAACTACTGGGACCTCATCAAAATAAAAAGCTTCTGCAAAGCAAAGGAAACAATCAGCAAAACTAAAAGGCAATCGACAGAATGGGAGAAGATATCTGCAAATGACATATCGGATAAAGGGTTAGTATCCAAAATCTATAAAGAACTTATCAAACTTAACACAAAAAAAACAAATAATCCAGTGAAGAAATGGGCAAAAGACATGAATAGACACTTCTCCAAAGAAGACATCCAGATGGCCAACCGACACATGAAAAAATGCTCCATGTCACTCATCATCAGGGAAATACAAATCAAAACCACAATGAGCTACTACCTTACACATGTCAGAATAGCTAACATTAACAACTCAGTCAACAACAGATGTTGGCAAGGATGTGGAGAAGGAGGATCTCTTTTGTATTGTTGGTGGCAACGCAAGCTGGTGCAGCCACTCTAGAAACAGCAGGGAGGTTCCTCAAAAAACTAAAAATAGAACTACCCCATGACCCAGCAATTGCACTACTAGGCATTTATCCACAGGATACAGGTGTGCTGTTTTGAAGGGACACATGCACCCCCATGCAGCACTATCAACAATAGTCAAAGTATGGAAACAGCCCAAATGTCCATCGATAGATGAATAAAGAAGATGTATATATATATATATACATACAATGGAGTATTACTCAGCAATCAGGAAGAATGAAATCTTGCCATTTGCAACTACGTGGATGGAACTGAAGGGTATTATGCTAAGTGAAATTAGTCAGTCAGAGAAAGACAAAAATCGTATGTCTTCATTCATATGAGGACTTTAAGAGACAAAACAGATGAACACAAGGGAAGGGAAACAAAAATGATATAAAAACAGGGAGGGGGACAAAACAGAGGAGACTCATAAATATGGAGAACAAACTGAGGGTTACTGGAGGGGTTGTGGGGGGGGGATGGGCTAAATGGGTAAGGGGCAGTAAGGAATCTACTCCTGAAATCATTGTTGCACTATATGCTAACTAATTTGGATGTAAATTTAAAACAATAAAAAATAAAAAAAGTTAATAAAAAAAAACAATTTGTAATTAAAACTACACTGAAATACCATTTCCCATTTATCACAGTGACAAACCAAAAGTTTGAAGGTACACTCCTATCAGCAAGGCAGAGGAGAAACGGGCATTCTTGTATATTGCTGGTAGGGATGCAAAATAATACAACCTCCATGGAAAAGAATCTGGCAATACCTAGCAAAATGATAAACATTTTCCCATTAACCCAGAAATTCCATTTTTAGGAATTTATTTCAAAAATATAGTTGCAAAAATACTAGTAGATGCTGTGGTGAATTACCCCAAAGCCTTCTTTACGACATAAGCTATGGGTGATCCCATTCTTGTGAGTTTGGCAGCAGATGGTTCTCAGCTGAGATTCTCTCTAAAAATTATCTTTTGCTGAAGACAGCCTCCTCCCAATTCTTATCCACTAAATAAGGATCCTACCCCCTTGCTTCAAGGAAGCACAATTTTACAGAGTCATCTAGTCCCAGAACTCCCCCTGGGATTGGCTGAGGCCCCTGGTGCCACTCCATTGCAGTTCAACTCTTCCCAGTACCCAATGCTACTTACTTAACTCCTTCAAAGGTTATGATCTCAAAAGCACTCACCAATAACTTCCTACATGTAAATCTCTGCTCAGGATCTGTTTCCCAGGGAACTGAATTGATTGGTGCCAGAAAGGTCCAAGGAGGCAGACTCGAAAATGGGATTTTAGAGTTGAGGGCCATATCACTGCTGGTAAATGGAGCACAGATAAACTGCCATGCTGTAGCAGTGCAATTGTTAAAACTGGTACATGTGGTAAACTGGAACAGAACAATAGTGGAAGGGAATTTGCTAACAGTTGTAATACCTCAAGTTTTTGTGAAAGTATTAAATATAAGGACAATTGAATCAAATCACTGTTGTTGAGTGCAACTGATAAACTACTAAAGGACAATCAAAAGCTAAGGATAATTATTAATTTAAAGAGAAATGCAAAACTCAAAACTCAGAAATCCTCCTGGGCAGTAGACAAAGAGACTCTTGTTCCCTGCAGGCAGAGGACAGAAGAATCTGACGATCAGGCTCAGGATTTAATTATAAGTTGCAGAATTCCAGAGAAAGGTGAATTATCAGTTCTGCAAAGTCTGACATGTCAAAGTCCCTGGTGGAGAAAGATGTCACAGTCAGAGCCCTGTTGAGGTCTGAGGATATCTGAGTTGATTCACTCAAAAACCTTGAAACCTCTGATCATCCCCTCGAAGCTTCTGGGCCTAGATAAATGGCCTACTCCTCTAACTTAAAAGCTAGTTCCACCCCACCACCCTTGCTTGGGGACAAAGCATACCCTCCCCTCTGAGATCAAACCCCTCTTCTCCTCATGACCATCACCAACACATAGGGTCAGCCTTGATATAACCCAGAAGAGGAAGTGGTAGGTCTGCCAAGGGAAAAATGGACCACATGCTGAAGGAAGTGGAAGATTTAGCCTATTTGTACAGTAGGAGCTGGGAAAGTATACCTAGAACTGGATTCTGAGGGTAATGGGTCAGTGGAAATGGAACATCACATTAGACAAGGGTTGGTTTCTCCACATGGGAGAACTCTCCTGGAATAAAGGATCTAGCAGCTTGGCTAGAACCCCAGGAGACAGTGCTGTGATGCTGACAGGATAACTCTTAGAGGCAGAAAAATCGAGAGCCTATACTAAGTGAAGTAGAAATGCCAGAACTGCTTTGGGAAATGTTGTAAGAAGTGGTCAAAAGAAACAGAAATAGGCAAGAATGGATATACTCTATAAAACCAGAAACTCAGAGTTAAGTATGTTCCATGTGAGAGCTATAGGACAACTTGTTTTCCTAAGTGATAAAGAATGAGCACCAGAATTACTGACAAGCTCAGTGTTGACTATCCTCTATAGGCCAAACCTGACAGTAAAAGAGAGAGTGTTACAGAACTAGTCTTATTGATGGCAATTGAATCTTCTTGATAGGCTTCCAAATTACAAAGGCTAGGTGATAAAGCTAAGCTACTAGAAGCAAGGTGGGCACAATTACCACAAGGAACAAGAAGTTCATTGTGGAAGTTGGTGGGGAGGGGGTGGTGGGGAGACCTGAGCCACAGAAAGATACATTAATAGAGCACAATATCCTTGGGGCTGGTTAAATAGGCAGCCAACAAAAGTATTGCCCAATTTAAATGATGAAAAGAATTCAAAGATGGATACAAGAGGCTGGAGGTAACTATATATACCAATAAAAAGATGCAATTCCTTGCTTGGTTCCAAGACCTGAGCCAGTTCTCAGACCTGGAATTCACTGACTAAAGAAGAAACCAGGCCCCAAGGAGAAATGATTCTAAAACACCACAGCAAGCATATGTAGGAATTATTTTCCTGTTCTTTACCAAAGAATAGAAACATCAAAAATCGTCATTATTATGGAACTGGTTGGCTAAGCTGTGGTCCATCCAAACATGGAATACAATTCAGCTGTGGAAAGGAATGAGGCATTTCTCTATATGCTTATATGTAGGGATCTCCAGAAGACATTATTAACTGGAAAAATAAGGTATAAATGATTGTACATAGTATGTTACCTTTCATGTAAAAGGAAGGAATACTAATATATACACACATTTCCTTTTATTTCCAATATGAATTAATGAAAAGCTAAACTGAAAAAAAATATAAATCATATTCTGGGGGCAAGGGTGGGCACAGAGAAGAAGGAAAAGGCAAGAAAACCAAAGTACCTTATTTATAGCATCAAAAGGAACGGGAGTTACCTTGAAGAGTTTTCACTGGCAAAGGAAAACAATTTGAGCATGAAAAAGAATTCTGTCTCCAACTGATTAAAACACAGCAAATAAAACAACAAAACTCAACAAATACATATAAATCCATGAATTTGTAATTAAATTTTTAAAAACTTCATCCATTACCATTAGAGGTTTGTTAAGGCACAGAAACTTAGTGTTCTGAAAAATTAATAAGTGAAGAGAAAGAATCAAGCATTTACCCTGCTTTCATATACAAAATATATTTGAAAGTAACCAAATACTTAATAAGGGCAAGTTCTTCCTTATAGAATTCCAGCTAATAATACATCACCATTTTGGAACCCCTACTTAAATAACTGATGTAAGCAATAATCATCAATTGGTACTAAAACCTTAGATAAAAGTTTAATGGAAGCTTTCCAGTGGGTGGAAAGCTGCCTGCTAGCAGCACCAACTATGAGACAACTGTAGTTATCTCCTGATGTGATATAATAAGAAGTACAAGGCATCATCTATGAAATATCCTACCCCCACCCCCAATCAAACCTGATTATAAACAAGCTTTTATAACTTAATACCAATTTTTAGGAAACACAGGGTATAGAAGGACAAGTTAAATGACACCATGATGTAAAAATGAGCCCAAGTCCAGAATGCAAAGATTCTATGGATGAATGACCCAGTTTATTCAACAAATCAGAAAAAAAAAAAAAAAGAGGTAGATTACAGGTTAAAAGGAACTTAACAAATGTAACAACCCAATGCAATATATACACTTTGGATCATGTATTTTCTTATTGCTGCTGTAACAAATTACCACAAACTTAGTGGTTTAAAACAACACAAATCTTACAAATTTATTATCTTCTGGAGGTCAGAAGTCTAAAAATGGGCCTTATGGGGCTAGAATCAAGGTATTGGGCCTGTATTTCTTCTGGAAGCTAATGGGGAGAATCAGTTCCTTGCCTTTTCCAGTTTCTGGAGGCTGTCCACATTTCTTGGCTGGTGGCCCCCTTCCAGCAATGGCATCACTCCAACATCTGCTTCTGCCATCGTCTTCTTCTCTGACTCTAACTTTCCTACTTCTCTCATATAAGAACTCTTGCTGTTACATTGCACATACCCAGATAATCCAGGATAATACTCCCATCTCAGGATCTTTAAGTTAATCACATCTGCAAAGTCATTGTTGCCATGTAAGATAATTTTTCATAGGTTCCAGCGATAAGGATATGAATGTTTAATGAAGGGAGAAGGCTATTATTCTGTCTACCACAGATTCTGATTCAAAGCAGCTATAAAAGACATTTTTCACAGAACTGGGAGAATCTAATCATAGATTATGTATCATGTATAGGAATTGACATTAATTTTTTAAGGTATGATCATGGCATTGTGGGTGTTTTCAATGTAGGGCATCTGTTGGAGATGCTTACTAAATTATTTATAGGCTAAATCATATGATATCTGGTATTTACATCAAAATTTGTTTTAAAAGAATAAGGGAAATAAACGAAAGATAGGCAAAATACTAAAAACTGTCAAGAGTTGGACTATGGTCACATAAGGAAGGTTCAGATTAATTTTTCCTCTACTATTGTACACAATTGAAAATGTCCACAATAAAAAGTATTTTAAAAATCAAAGATAAGGGGCTCCTGGGTGGCTCTGTCGGTTAAGCGTCCAACTTCAGCTCAGGTCATGATCTCATGGTCTGTGAGTTCAAGCCCCACGTCAGGCTCTGTGCTGACAGCTCGGAGCCTGGAGCCTGCTTCAGATTCTGTGTCTCCCTCTCGCTCTGACCCTCCCCCGTTCATACTTTGTCTCTCTCTGTCTCAAAAATAAATAAACATTAAAAAAATTTTTTTAATCAAAGATAATTTGTTTTCTTAAAAAAAAAGAACACAAAAGAAAGAGGAGAATTGTTGTCCATATATCTTTGCATACCAGTGTGAATGTATGACAGTAAAAATTCTTAGACACAGAATTGCATCTAAAACATTATAACTGCTTTACACATACACTAAGGTTGAACAATTAAATGAACAGATGGTGAGTGAGTCAGGCTTCTCACCGTCAGAGATGAAAGTTGCAGATAAACAAGAAGGAAGGATAGAATGAACCCTGTGGTAATAAGTTAGAGTTGGAGACATCATTATGAACTCATATTTAGTTTAATATTTATACAGATAGATACCGACCAATTATAGATGTATATGTATAAATATGTACACATATATATTTACCTCACTCTGAACACCCAGAGGAAACCAGACCTCAGCAGCAAAGAACAACCCCAGCACCCACATCTGGGTTTCTAAATACCATTTTCCAATAAAAGAAACCAGGGATACTTAGGAAAATGGCTGATTTCTAGGAATGGGGCAGGGAAAGAAAATAAAAGATGAGTATCCTATAGCATTGGAAAGGAAGCTCTCACAAACAACAACAAAAAAAGGATGGAGCATGTCAAGGAGACACAGAAGCCAAACTGGAAGAACTCCTAATGGCCAAAGCTAGAACAATTTGAGCACCAAAATAAGTAACACTGCATTGAATTATAGTCCCAAATTATAAAAGAAATATACATGAGTTCATTCAGACATGAATAAGTGGTTGAATAAATGAGAAGCGACAAATTATCCTTACTGTGCATAGATTATTCCTCAATAAAATTGAAAAGGAAAAAAAAATATTTGTTGAGTCAATTTATCAGTGGTGCTTACAGCTTAAGTAAACTCTTTAGAAATTCTGAATAAACTGTATTGGCAAATTTTAACTCTAGGATGCTGGGCAAATAGAGTTTTTACTTTTCTCAGTCTCAAGAAGTTTCAGAGTACTATTTACTATTTCTCATATATCTAGTAGATAGGCTTTTCTTTAGCTGTCCCAAGGGGATATGAATTAAGCGTTCTGAAATCAGCTGGCTCAAATATAAATCATAGACCTATGTTCAAGCATAACTGTAAAAGGAGAGATTATGCTTGAGTGTAGGTTCCATATTATGATAATGTTTTGCATATTCACTTCAGCCATTAATATAAAAATCTCAAAACACTGAAATGTCTTGATTAACAACTTTCTTTAAGGGCAGAAACATGGCACCTCCTCATAAGTAAAATCTTAGTATCTTCACAAAATGCTGATTTCCATTCTATAGTCCCTATCAACTCTAGTCCACAATGTTTCAGAGAATCACCATATGTAATGTGAATACCAAACTCTGACCTAAAAAATTTCTATAGTATTATCAATTCCAAAATATAAAGCAAAATTGATTTTGAGATTGCTAATTTCTACAAAACAGCTTTTTAAAACAACTGAAGAAATATGTACTTTTAAAATGAAGTTGCAACATTATACAATAACTCTGCAGATACTTAGAACAGAATAATGTATTTCACAGTTAAATTCAGATTAGTTACATTTGATAAATTTGACAAAGCAGCAGTAATACACACTACAAGTGTATTACATTATTCTCTTTAATCAATAAAGCAACGAGAACATAGTGTTAGGCAAAATACCACAGTTAGAAAAAGTAAAGCAGATATTGTTCACTATATTCATATAAACTTTCCAACATTTACAATGGAAGATGAAATTTTAACTCCTAGCCATGAAAGCAATAGGAATAATGAAATGCTAAAATATGCACTATGTTTTATTGAAGTACACTTAAGTTACAGAAAATGAGGATTATGCAAAAAATCTAGAGACATGAACGACAATAATAAATTGCTTAAAACTCCAAGTTACACAGTTAGAAAAAAGAAACTTTGTTAAGTAATATCAATTACTATCTTTTGCACTAAAGAGATGAAGTCTTTAAGTAATTCCGCCCCCATTTTCCTTTCTCAGCTATGGTTTATCCAGTGATCTGAGATTCATACCATCCTTATTCTCTAGGGAATAACATGAAAGTGACTGTTTGAAAATAAAAGGAGGGATTGAAATCCCATACTTCAGAAGACAGAACCGGTTACCTGACATTCAATACCAATCCTTGCCGTGTTAAGAATGTCAGTGTTTCACATGCCCCACTCAGGAAAAGAGTTGTTTCAATACACGCTTCTGTGGCTTTATTCAGTTTGGTTACATCTCAGGGAGTTTAATTTCATGCAAAGCTTTCAGATAGTTCTTTCCGGTGACAGGAGCAAACCTGTCCCATAAGGCAGCAATTGGGAGTTCAGGGAAAATGAAAGCGACCTAAACTGATCAGAACTTTGGCCTTGCCCTGGAGTTAGCCTTCAAGAATTGAGAAAGATGTAGTGTTGGCAACTCCTGAGATAATTTTTAAAATGTAAACATAATGGAATGGAAGATGATCTGCTTGTATTTGGGGCTTATATTATGGCTATAAAGGGAAATGGCAATAAGAAGCGAATGTCAGAGGTTTAACTAAACTGAACTGATTTCATGAAAGGCTTAAGAATCAGCCTGACTGGGGAAAGCGAGGTAAAACACCTGTGCAACTAGTCCACACATGAACAATGCATTTATTTTCAAACAAAGAGCAGATAATGCTCAAGCTTTGGAAGGGGAGATCTATTTTTCAGAGAAAGTATGGACACCTGAAAGAAACACAAGGGGCATTGTGTTTAGGAATGAAACATGTGATCTAGGGAAATGCCAGTTTATCCAAGCTTTGGCTGGGTTACTGCTTTGTTAAGAGAGAGGACATATTTTTGAAACAACTGTGATTAACTGAGGTTTAATGTGTCTTCTTGTAATTACCTATAATTTTAAAAGATTACATTGTAGCTTGTAAGCCTGGTTAAAGGACAAATCAGGTGATTTTTAAAAAAAATACAACACACACATGTGTTTTATTGTTTAGAATACAGAGGAATTCTATGTTTTGCTATTTACAAAGAGTAATTTTGTTGATTCATTCCAGCTTCTCTCTTTACCTTTTTTTTTTTTTTAAGTTTATACATTTGAGTAATCTCTGTACTCGACATGGGGCTGGCTCCAACTCACGACCTCAAGATCAAGAGTCACGTGCTCTTCCAACTGAACCATCCAGGCATCCCCTCCACCTTTGGTTCTTAGCATGGTCATATTGTCATCAGTTATTTAGTATTTCTCAAAGTTTATGTAATCATGCAAAGTGACTGAAAAATCATTCTGTACAACTGGGATTTCAAGATAAACTTTCACAATTTATCTTTAATGGGTCTTCTTGCTCTGTCTTCTCCTTAATTCAAAGGATAATACCTAAGTGAATTTTTCTTACACATTCTAGAACTCATAGACACAAGAACTCTCTGAATCACAAGCTAGCTCAAAGAATGAAGACAGATTGCTAGTACTGCTTTTTGAGTCTCATGGCATTTCTGACAAGAGGGCATTCTCCTAGCATTAGTCTTTAGCTGTGTGACTTCATGCAAGTTTGATACTTAGCTTCCCCACCCTTCTTTTCTCCATCTGTAAAAATAGGGAGCCAACTAAGGATTATTTGGAGCATGAAATCTTATAGTTAGTGCTTCTAAAAATTTACCAACACATTTACCAGTCACTTTGATCAACATTGTTTCTTATATCCTACTCCTTTCTTCTGCACTGTTTTCTTCTGACTAAATTACATCACTTAGTGTCCTTTCAGAAAGGATCTGTGAGTTTTACTCTTAACTGATATTTTGGGTGTTACTGACTTGTAAATAAACAGTTTACCTGAGGTCTCAGAAGATATTATTTCATAGCTGTATTCCGATGCTGATGAGAAGTCTACCATCATACTGTTATTTATATATAAGCAATCTATTCTTTCTCTAAGGTTGAAGGGGGATAACTGGAATTGAATTAATTTAAGGTTCCTATGTTGCTTACCCAGAAAACAGATACTGGTTAGCTTTAGATTTGTTAAGACATGTATATACTTTAAGAAAAACACTGAAATTATAGAATAGTTATTAAACAAGTAGAGGGGCAGAGAATAAACAAAACTGATCAAATCAACTGAAGCAAAGTGATAAAGAAGAAAATCAGGGGGGAAAATGGAGCAAATGGAATTACAAAATAAGATGTTAAAAATAATTCTAAATATGTCAATAATCACTAAGTGGAATACCTACAAAATACAAAACAGAGACTCCAAATCTGCTTTCTTAAATCCAGCTATATGCTGTTAACAAAAGATATTTAAAACATTAGAGCACAGAAATGTTGTAAGTAATCTCATAGAAAAAAAAAACATAACAGAGATTTCTGAAAAGATGGTGGAATAAGAAGCACCAGGAATCTGTCTTCACAACCTAGACAATAAGTACACCAGCAGAATCTGTCTGGTATAACTATTTTGGAATTCTGGAGTCTATTGAAGGCTTGCAAATTCCAGGGAAAGATTTGGTAAACTGAAGTTAACAATGGCCAATCTCAGCTCCCGGCACGGTAGTAGTTACCTATCTCACATGCCCAGCCATAGGGCAGGCACTGTGCACATGTTCTTGGAGCAGTTTGCACATACCTTATGGGAGCTAGAGTGAGTAAAAATGACCCTGTCCTCCAAATATTGGAAATCTGTGCTCTAACCACTGATTTCTACTTCTAAGCACAGAAGTGCGAAAGGTGGGAAGCCATTGTTGTTGCACCTCCTCACATTGATGCAAGCCATTTCCCTGGCTGTAGTGACTTTCAGAGGACTTAAATAGCTGCCTGTCTCCCCCCTTCATTTTTCTCTTTCCCCTTTTAGAGTCAGACATTAAAGACTAGGACACTCAAAAAAACAGAAAACCCAAAGGAAGGGAAAAATCTGATTTCCAGAGTTGCCACAATATCAGATTCAAATGTCCAGTATTCAGCAACAACAACAAAAATCACGAAGCATTAAAAAAAAAAAAAAAGGAACACATGACCCATTCAAGGGAAAACAAATTAATCACGAGAAACTGTCCCTGAAAAAAACTGATGGCAGACATGACAAAGATGTTAAAACAATTGTTTGGGTGCCTGGGTGGTTCAGTCCGTTAGGCGTCCAACTCTTGATTTCAGCTCAGGACATGATCTCATGGTTTGTGGGATCAAGCTCTCTATCAGCACAGAGCCTGCTTGGGATTCTCTCTCCCTCTCTCTCTCTCTGCCCCTCCCCTGCTCACATGCATGTTCTCTCTCACTCAAATAAATACATACACATTAAAAAATAAAATAAAAAAACTGTTTTAAAGATGCTGAAAAAACTAAAGGAAGAGGATAGTCAAGAAAAGGGCATATGGAAAAAATCAGAATATCAATAGATAGAAAACCTAAAAAGAAAGAAAGAAAGAAAAAAGTCTAGAGCTGAAAAGTACAATACTGAAATGAAAAATTTACTAGTGGGATTCAAATACAGATTGGATCAGGCAGAAAAACGAATCAGTCAACTTGAAGATAGGGCAATGGAAATTACCAAGTCTGAGGAACAGAAACAAACAAGACTGAAGAAAAGTGACCAGAGCCTGAGGAACTTCTGGTACAAATCAAACAGACCAATTCTGGGACATTTTGGGAGTCCCAGAAGGAGAAGAGAGAGAGAAAGGGGCAAAGAGAATATGATGAAAGACATGAACATAAACATCCAAGAAGTTCAACAAGCTCCAAGGAAGATGAGCTCAAAGATATGCACACTGGGACACATTATAGTCAAACTTTCAAAAGATAAAAATGAAGAGAGAATCACAAAAGTAGCAAAAGAGAAGTGAATCATCTCATATAAGGAATCCTCAAAAAGATAATCAGCAGATTTCTCATCAGAAACTTTGGAGGCCAGGAGACAGCAGGCTGCTATATTCAAAGTGGTGAAAGAAAGAACACTTGTCAACCAAAAATCCTGTAACTGGCAAAACTGCCCTTCAAAAATGAGGGAGAAATTGGAGTGCCTTGGTGGCTCAGTTGGTTAAATGCCTGACTCTTGGTTTTGCCTCAGGTCATGATCTCACGGTTTGCAGGTTCAAGCCCTGCATTGGGCTCTGTGCCATCAGCACAGAGCCTGCTTGGGATTCTCACTCCCCTGTCTCTCTGCCCCACTCCTGCTCACTCTCTCTCTTGCTCAAAATAAATAAATAAGCTTAAAAAATTTTTTTTAATTTTTTTTCAACGTTTTTTATTTATTTTTGGGACAGAGAGAGACAGAGCATGAACGGGGGAGGGGCAGAGAGAGAGGGAGACACAGAATCGGAAACAGGCTCCAGGCTCCGAGCCATCAGCCCAGAGCCTGACGCGGGGCTCGAACTCACGGACCGTGAGATCGTGACCTGGCTGAAGTCGGACGCTTAACCGACTGCGCCACCCAGGCACCCCAAATTTTTTTTAATTAAAAAAAAGTGAGGGAGAAATTAAGATATCTCCAGACAAACAAAAAATGAAGGAGTCATTAAACCACTAGTCCTGCCCTGCAAGAAATGCTTAAGGGAATCCTGCAAGATGAATAAAAGGATACTAGACAGTAACTTGGAGCCAAATAGAAAAATAAAGTTTTCAATAAAGGTAAGTACATGGGCAAATATAAAAGCGAGTATTATTGTAGGATGCCTGAATGGCTCAGTTGGTTGAGCATCTGACTCTTGATTTTGGCCATGATCTCATGGTTTGTGAGTTTGAGCCTCACGGGCTCTGTGCTGGCAGCACAGAGCCAGCCTGAGATTCTCTTGTCTCCCTATCTCTCTACCCCTCCCTCCTTCTCTTTCTCTCTTTCTCTCTCTGTCAAAAATAAATTAAAAAAAATTTTTTTTAATTTAACAAAAAAATCTATATGTGGAATTTAAGAAACAAAACAAATAAGCAAGAGAGAGAGAGAGAGAGAAACCAAGAAACAGAATGTTAACTATAGAGAACAAACTGATGGTTACCGGGGGGCATGGGTTAAATAGGGATGGGGATTAATGAGGGCACTTGCTGTGATGAGCATCAGGTAATGTATGGAAACATTGAATCACTATATAGTACACCTGAAACTAATATTACACTTGTATGAGAACTAATTGGAATTTAAATAAAAACTTAAAAAAAAAAAGGCACCTGGGTGGCTAACAAGCTCAAGCCCTGTGTCAGGCTCTGTGCTGAGAGCTCAGAGCCTGAAGCCTGCTTCAGATTCTGTGTCTCCCTCTCTCTCTGCCCCTCCCCTGCTCACACTCTGTCTCTCTCTCTCTCAAATGTAAGTTAACATTTAAAAAATAAAACCCACAATGAGATACCACTTCACACCCACTAGGATGACTCAAACCAAAAAGTCAGATAATAAGAAGTATGACTGAGAATGTGAAATATCAGAAACCCTCATACACTTCTAGTGGAAATGTAAAATGCCACTTCAGGAAACAGTCTGCCAGTTCCTCAAACAGTTAAACATAGAGTTACCATATGACCCAGTAATCCCACTCCTAGGTATCTACCCAACAGAAATGAAAATATATGTTACACAAAAACTTATACACAAATGTTTATAGCAGCATTATTCAGAAGAGCCAAAAAGTAGAAACAACCCAAATGTCCATCAACAAACAAATGAGTACATAAAATGTAGTATATCCATGCAATGGAATGTTATTTGGCAATATAAAGAAGTGATACATACTACAACATGGATGAAACTTGAAAACATTATACTAAGTAAAAAATGTCAAAAACAAACAAAAACATATTATATGATTCCATTTATATAAAATATACAGAAGAGGAAAATCTGTAGAGACAGAAAGTAGATTAGTGGCATACAGTTTGGGGGATGGGCAATTAGGGGTGATAGCTAAAGGGTATGAGGTTCTTTTTTAAGAGGATGAAAATGTTCTAAAAATAATTGTGGTGACTGTTGCACATATCTGAGTTGTACACTTTAAACAGGTGAGTTATTTTTATGTGAATTATTTCTCAGTAAAGCTATTTTTTAATGTTTATTTATTTTTGAGAGAGAGCATGGGAGAGGGAGAAAGAGAGAGGGAGACAGAGGATCCAAAGCAGGTTCTGTGCTGAGAGCAGAGAATCCAATGCGGGGCTTAAACTCACGAACCATGAGATCATGATCTGAGTCAAAGTCAGCCACTTAACCAACTGAGCCACCCAGGCATCCCTAAAGCTATTATTTTAAAAAATGAATTAAACGGAAATCCCAAACTGAAAAGTATACAACTGAAATGAAAAATGACTAGATGAGCATAACAGCATATTGGAGATGGCAACTGAAAGTCAGTAAATATGAAGACAGATCAATAAAAATCTATACACTATGAAGAACAAAGAAAAATAAGATATAAAGACACAAAATGATTACAAGAGAAAGAACAGAAATATATATGCCAAGCAAACAGGAAAAATAACAAAGCTGGTAGGGCTATATTAATATTAGACAATGAAGGACTCAAGCTAAAGAATATTACAAAGGATAAAGTGGGAAATTTCATAATGATAGAGGACAGTTCATCAGGAAGATCTAACAATGTAAATATATATGTATCTAGTAAGAATTTCAAAATTCATTAAGCAAAAATTGGCAAACATAAAGAAATAGACAAATCCACAAATAATATTGGATGTTTTTAATAACCCTATCTCAGTAACTGATAAGACAGGTAGAAAAAAATTCATCAAGGAAGTAGATGGTAAACCATCTTGACCTAATTAATATTCATAAAACTCTCTAGCAACAACTGCAGAATGCACATTCTACTCAAGCGTACATGGAAAGTTCACTAAGGCAAGATATATACAAGGGTATAAATTCTCAATTGTTTTTTGAAAGTTTAAAATCTTACACAATGGAATTAAATTAGAAAATAATGACAATAAGGCATGCATGGGTGGTTCAGTAGGTTAAGCGTCCAATTCTTGATTTCAGCTCAGGTCATGATCTCACAGTTCATGAGTTGGAGCCCTGTGTTGGGCTCACACTGACAGCACACAGTCTGCCTGCGATTCTTTCTCTCCCTGTCTCCCTCTGCCCCACTCCAACTCATGCTCGCTCTCTCTCTCTCTCTCTCTCTCTCAAAAATAAATAAACGTAAAAAAAATAGAAACCAGGGGTGCCTGAGTAGCTCAGTTGGTTGAGCGTCTGACTTCAGCTCAGGTCATAATCTTGCAGTTCGTGAGTTCGAGCCCTGCATCAGGCTCTGTGCTGACAGAGCCTGGAGCCTGCTTCAGATTCTGTGTCTCCCTCTCTCTCTGCCTCTCCCCCACTCACACTCTGTCTTTCTCTCTGAAAAGTAAATAAACATTACAAAGCTCTAATCATCAAGACAGCATGGTATTGACACAAAACAGACACATAGACCAATGGAATAGAATAGAAACCCCAGAATTAGACCCACAAAAGTATGGTCAACTAATCTTTGACAAAGCAGGAAAGAATACCCAATGGAAAAAAAGACAGTCTCTTTAACAAATGGTACTGGGAGAACTGGACAGCAACATGCAGAAGGATGAAACTAGACCACTTTCTTACACCATTCACAAAAATAAACTCAAAATGGATGAAGGACCTGAATGTGAGACAGGAAACCATCAAAACCCTAGAGAAGAAAGCGGAGAAAAAACCTCTCTGACCTCAGCCACAGCAATTTCTTACTTGACACATCCCCAAAGGCAAGGGAATTAGAAGCAAAAATGAACTATTGGGACCTCATCGAGATAAAAAGCTTCTGCACTGCAAAGGAAACAATCAACAAAACTAAAAGGCAACCAACATGATGGGAAAAGGTATTTGCAAATGACATATCGGACAAAGGGCTAGTATCCAAAATCTATAAAGAGCTCACCAAACTCCACACCCGAAAAACAAATAATCCAGTGAAGAAATGGGCAGAAAAGATGAATAGACACTTCTCTAAAGAAGACATCTAGATGGCCAACAGGCACATGAAAAGATGCTCAATGTCACTCCTCATCAGGGAAATACAAATCAAAACCACACTGAGATACCACCTCACGCCAATCAGAGTGGCTAAAATGAACAAATCAGGAGACTATAGATGCTGGCGAGGATGTGGAGAAACGGGAACCCTCTTGCACTGCTGGTGGGAATACAAACTGGTGCAGCCGCTCTGGAAAACAGTGTGGAGGTTCCTCAAAAAATTAAAAATAGATCTACCCAATGACCCAGCAATAGCACTGCTAGGAATTTACCCAAGGGATACAGGAGTACTGATGCATAGGGGCACTTGTACCCCAATGTTTATAGCAGCACTCTCAACAATAGCCAAATTATGGAAAGAGCCTAAATGTCCATCAACTGATGAATGGATAAAGATGTGGTTTATATATACAATGGAATACTACATGGCAATGAGAAAGAATGAAATATGGCCTTTTGTAGCAACATGGATAGAACTGGAGAGTGTTATGCTAAGTGAAATAAATCATACAGAGAAAGATACCATATGTTTTCACTCTTATGTGGATCCTGAGAAACTTAACAGAAGACCATGGGGGAGGGGAAAGAAAAAAAAAGAGAGGGAGGGAGCCAAACCATAGGAGACTCTTAAAAACTGAGAACAATCTGAGGGTTGATGGGGGGTGGGAAGGAGGGGAGGGTGGGTGATGGGTATTGAGGAGGACACCTTTTTTTTTTTTTTCAATGTTTATTTATTTTTGGGACAGAGAGAGACAGAGCATGAACGGGGGAGGGGCAGAGAGAGAGGGAGACACAGAATCGGAAACAGGCTCCAGGCTCCGAGCCACCAGCCCAGAGCCTGATGCGGGGCTCGAACTCACGGACCATGAGATCGTGACCTGGCTGAAGTTGGACGCTTAACCGACTGCGCCACCCAGGCGCCCCAAGGAGGACACCTTTTGAGATGAGCACTGGGTGTTGTATGGAAACCAATTTGACAATAAATTTCATATTTAAAAAAATAAAATAAAAACAAAACCTCCAAAAAAATAAAATAAAATAAAATAATTAAAAAAAATTTTTTAATAAAGTAAAAAAAATACAAACTAATTACAGTAAGATATTTAGAAGTCAAATTATTTCTAGATATTTGGAAATTAAATAACACAATTCCACGTAATACTGAAATCAAAGAAAAAATCCATAAGAGAAATTATAAAATATTTCTGGTGTGTGCCCCTTGACACCCCTCTGGTAGTCTTTCCAGGGTCAAGGAAAGAATGGAGACAAAGGCTGATGATGATCTAATCTAAATGTAGTCTCTTACATTCTTTCAATTTTTTATTTTGAAATAATTATAAATTCACAAAAAATACAGAGATATCCTAGATACTTCACTTCAGTTTCCCCCAACAGTTATATCTTAGTAACTATAGTTACTCAAAATCAAGAAATCTCAGGGTGCCTGGCTGGCTCAGGTGGAAGAGCACATAATGCTTGATCTTGGGGTCATGAGTTAGAGCCCCATGTTAGGTATAGAGATTACTTAAATAAAAACTTTTTTAAAAATCAAGAAAATTCAAAACCAAGATATTGACATTGTCATTTTCTGTCCCTTTGGTCACATTTGTACATTCATGGAACCATCACCACAATTAAGATACTGAACTATCACCACAAAGATCTCTTGTGCTACTCCTCCCCCACCATCCCTAAACTCAAGCAACCACTAATTTATCTCCATATCTATAATTCTATCATTTCAGAAATGTTATATAAATGAAATTAAACAGTATGTGGCCTTTTAAGATTGATGTTTTTCACTCAGCATTATGCCCTTGAAATTCAGCCAAACTATTATAGTTAAGTAGTATTCACTGTCCTTTTTATAGTTAAGTAGTATTCACTGTATGGATATGCCACCATTTGCTTAGCCAATCACCTATGGGTTGTATTGTAGGACGTTTTGGTTGTTTCTTGGAACTATTATAAATAAAGGTATGAACATTTACATAAAGGTTTTTTTTTTTAACATAAATTTTCTTTTTCTCCAGGATAAATGACAGGAGTCACTGCTGGATTATGTGTTAAATACATGTTTAGTTTTTTTTAAAAACTGCTAAACTATTTTCCAGGGTGGCCATACAATTTTATACCCCCACCTGCAATGTGTGAGAGATACAGTTTCTCCCTTTCCTCACCAGAATTTGGTACTAGCACTATTTTTTTTTTAATTTTAGCTATTATAGTAGGTATGTTAGGAATATCTCATTATAGTCTTCATTTGCATTTCCCTAATGGCTAGCGATGTTGAACATTTTTTCATGCACTAATGCCATCTATATAGCTTCTTTTTTTTTTTAATTTTTTTTTCATTTATT
The DNA here is from genome assembly GCF_018350175.1 of Felis catus. Taxonomy (NCBI): domain Eukaryota; kingdom Metazoa; phylum Chordata; class Mammalia; order Carnivora; family Felidae; genus Felis; species Felis catus. Next base: position 45,494,758 of record NC_058379.1, read on the forward strand.
TATTTTTGAGAGACAGAGAGAGCACAAGTGGGGAGGGGCAGAGAGGGAAGGAGACAGAATCCAAAGCAGGCTCCAGGCTCTGAGCTGCCAGCACAGAGCCCAACGCGGGGCTCGAACTCACAAACAGATCATGACTTGAGCCGAAGTCGGATGCTCAACCAACTGAGCCATGCAGGTGCCCCTATATAACTTCTTAAGTGAATGAAGAGTGTCAAGGTCACCTTGGAAAAAGATCGCGTGGGATGGGAAATATTATTGCCTCCATTTTTAGAAAATATAGTCTACTACAGGCTAATGGAAAAGTGGATCTTGAGCTAAAAAGGATTTGGATAGGCAAGTAGCAAGGAAAAACATGTTGAGTGTATAGTGTTATGTATACTCTATCATTGCAAAATTATAATTTCCCATGTTTTTAACCTCTACTTTTCCTCTTTTTCTCTGCAGCCCTGCACATCAAACTATCTTTCTCCTTTAAGAAGCTTCCTTAACTTTTCCCAATCTCTTCCAACATCAGTTCAGAAAACAACAAAAGGATTATATTGTGACTGTTCATCCTTTGAATGTGGGGAGGATATAAGGTCCATGTGATACGCAAGGTCATATGAAGGAAAAGGAGTTTTACAAATCGAAAGAGATAAGGAAGGGGACCCTACTTTTTCAATATATAGAAATTTATTTCAATATATAGAAATTTCAATATATAGAAATTCAATATATAGATTTCAATATATAGAAATTTATTTCTGTCTTTTCCCAGTTAAGTGTATTTATGAATTACTAACCTAACCTTTATACAATGGCTACAAAATGCAAAGAGAGGGTGCCTGGATAGCTCAGTCAGTTAAGCATCTGACTTCAGTCCAGGTCATGATCTCATGGTTTGCGAGTTCAAGCCCCACATGGGGCTCTCTGATGTCAGCACAGAACCTGCTTCAGATTCTCTGTTCCCCTTTCTCTCTGCCCCTACCCCGTTCTCTCTCTCTCTCTCTCTCTTTCTCTCTCTCTCTCTCAAAAATAAACATTTTAAAAAATTCATCTTTAGGGGCGCCTGGGTGGCTCAGTCGGTTAAGCATCTGACTTCGGCTCAGGTCATGATCTCGCGGTCTGTGGGTTCGAGCCCCGCGTCAGGCTCTGTGCTGACAGCTCAGAGCCTGGAGCCTGTTTCAGATTCTATGTCTCCCTCTTCCTCTGACCCTCCCCTGTTCATGCTCTCTCTCTCTCTCTCTCTGTCTCAAAAATAAATAAGTGTTAAAAAAAAAAACTTAAAAAAAATAATAAAAAATTCGTCTTTAAAATAAAATAAAATGCAAAGAAAAGGCAAAGTGAAGATAACACTGACAAAGCAAATGCAACACCAAACATTAAGAAACCAGCCCAATCTTTTCTTCATCAGACTATCTTAATTTAAAAACACTAACAATATAATCAAATCTGCCAAGAAGCTAGCCAAAATGAATCTAAATTACTTCTTAAACTATTTAAAGCAACTGCAATTATCATTAACAATGAACTTTATTATGTACTAATATGCTACTAGTAATAGAGGTACCTGTATATATGACTTACAGATACACAAAGATCAACAATCAGAAAGGTTTGGACACTACTGGGCAAAAGCATTGTTAGCACAGAGCTCTGCCCTTCTCTCCCCTTACCTAACCCCCAGGTTAGACTGCTTGTGTGAAGGTCAGGCTGCTGGTTTCAACTCCTACCCAGACTTCCTGAATTCCTAGGTTCTCTGTTCCATCTTCCCCCGGGTACAGGTGCCTGGAGGACATATGGCCCTAGGTACCACTGAATGACTTGAGCCTGTTTCTCTTTGCCTCAGTTCTGGATAGATTGCCGAGGTTTGCAACTAGACTCTCATCTCCATCTCTAAAACTGGTACTAGAGCCAATCATCTAAATTGAATATACTTCTTTTTTTTTTTTTAATCTTGATCTCTCCTTGGTACCTAAGAATGAGACTGGCAGCCTATGTGACTGGGACAAAACAAAGAACAAGGCAAAGAATGCCAACACCTACAGTTCTAGTGAGTCATTTACAACAATTTGCTCTGAGTATAATGTTCTTAAAATCCAAAGTTAAGAATAAACTTTATAGGTTACTAAAAAATAATAATAATGTAGTGCTTAATGGAAATATCAAGAACCAACTATCAAATACCAAGTGCCTCCCCAACATAAAGATACATGTACAATGACACTTTCTGACTCCCATGCTCTGTTGGTCTATGAGTTCCTTCAAGACAAGAACCATGCCTCAATGCATTGTTGTTTCCCCAGGCCTAGCACTGAAAATAATAATTAGTATTATTTTTAACCATTGCTACTACTTTTTAACATTTACTATGTGCCAAATTCTTGCTAAGTACATTGAAAATATCACCCCATTTAATCCTTGTAATAACGTTATTATCCCTCTTTACAGATGAAGAAACTAAGCTCAGGAGCCAGGTATCTTACCCAAGAACTTAAAACTAGTACATGGTTGAACAGGGTTTTGAGTTCAGTTCTTTCTCATTTTGGAACCAAAACTCCTAACAACTATACTAGAATGCCAAGGAGGAAAGAATTGGAAGGACAGGAAGAGAAGCTTGCCACTGTGCTCCAAGCCAAAAGTAAAGACATGTTGCTACTTAGAAACTGTGACCTCCAGCCATGTTTCCAGCTAATTACACCTTCTCTGACATTAAAGACACTGGTCATGACACTCTCAGACACAGGAAAGCTCCTTCTAACATGGGTCACCGAAAAAAATAAACTGTAGTGACACAGGTATAAAGTGAAAATAATAAATGTGAAATGAGCTTTTGTAAAGGTAGCTGAGGTTACTTTTCCTTGGTGAGTCTAGTTATTATTGCAGCACATAAAATGAAGCTATTTGCAAATTCATATCTCTTAATTTGGCACAAGGTAGCAATTTAAAGGAAAAAAGTATGTGTGGAAAAAAAAAATCACTGCTTACAGCAGCCCTCAGAACCAAAGAATGATGCAATTTTCACTGCATGTCTCCTCAAGTTGGAGAATTCATTAGCACCTATATAGTACTTAGGTAATTTCAGACAAAGCAAGTTGCAATATTTAACCATAAGTTCATTTTGCTTTGTAGTTCTATGACTTCATATTGGAAGTTTAAGCACACCAATTACTACAACTTTAAATACAGATATAAAATACTCATTTCAAGCTCTTTCTCTTTTAAGTCTTTTTCAATCATAACATTTTCTAAGTAATAAACTTCCCAAGGGCTTATTCTGGGAAGCCCTTATTCTTAGTTTTAGACATAAAAATTGAAAAATATACTATATTGCTCTTTTCTGCTCAATTCTATATAGTTTTTACATCGATTTTCTAATAGTAAATAATGTTTAAGATAACTGACCAGCTTCCGGTTAAGCATCCACTGGAAACTGTCTCGGGTCAACAAAGGTGGGCCCCATCAGCCTGATATGCACTAAATAACCTGACCCTGGCCAAAATTGAGTGCTCAAGCACGGATATATAATCTAACCTCTGTCAATCTGATTCTCCCTCCTGGTGGGGGCGGGGGGGTGGCGGGAAGGCAAGAATTCTACCACTGAACCACCAATGCTCCCTCCTGGGGATTTAGAATTGAAACCCAATTCTAATCAGCCTAAGGCCCCTTGCTGAAATTGAGTTGCTGCAGGGATTTTTTTCTCCCCCATCAACACTAAGAGGCAAAAATAACAAAGGTAAAAATTACATTATCTTAACAACATATACCAGTGCTATAGACTGAATTATAGGTATACCTCACAGACAGTGGATGTTCATTCAGCTCCAGACCACCACAATAAAGCCAGTATCACAATCAAGCTAGTCAAATGAATTTTTTGGTTTCCCAGTGCATATAAAAGTTATGTTTACACTATACTGTAGTCTAAGTGTGCTACAGTATTATGTTTAAAAAAACAATATACATTCCTTAATTTAAAAATACTTTATTGGGGCACCTGGGTGACTCAGTCGGTTAAGCATCCAACTTCAGCTCAGGTCATGATCTCAAGGCTCATGAGTTCAAGCCCCACTTTGGGCACTGTGCTGGTGGCTCAGAGCCTGGAGTCACTTCAGATTCTGTGTCTCCCTCTCACTCTGCCCCTCCTCTGCTCACACTCTGTCTCTCTCTGAAAAGTAAATAAACATTAAAAAAATTAATAAAAATATTAACAAAAAATGCTAACCATCATCTGAGCTTTCACGAAATTATTAACTTTTTGCTGACGGAGGGTCTTGCCTTCATGTTGATGGCTGCTGTGGTGGTTGCTGAAGGTTGGGGTGGCTGGGGCAATTTCTTAAAATAAGACAACAATGAAGTTTGCCTCACTGATTGACTCTTCCTCTCATCACTAATTTCTCTGTAGCATGAATGTTATTTGATAGCATTTTGTCCACTGTAGAACTTTTCAGACTTTATTCATCTTATAACTGAAAGTCTGTACTCTCTTTTTTTTTTTTTAATATTTTTTTTCAACGTTTTTATTTATTTTTTGGGGGGACAGAGAGAGACAGAGCATGAACGGGGGAGGGGCAGAGAGAGAGGGAGACACAGAATCGGAAACAGGCTCCAGGCTCCGAGCCATCAGCCCAGAGCCTGATGCGGGGCTCAAACTCACGGACCGCGAGATCGTGACCTGGCTGAAGTCGGACACTTAACCGACTGCGCCACCCAGGCGTCCCAAAAGTCTGTACTCTTTTACCAGTCTCTTCTATTTCCCCAATCACTGAGTTTCCCAGGAACTACCATTCTACTCTCTTTTTATGTGTTCGGTTTTTTCTGAGTCCACATATAAGTGATACCATGCAGTACTTGTCTTTGCCTGGCTTATTTCACTTAGCATACTGTTCTCCAAGTTCAACCATGCTGTCACAAGTGGCAGAATTTTCTTCTTTCTCGTGGCTGAATAATACATATATACATAAACAATATATAATACATATAGAGTGGAATATTATATATCTATTATAATATTTATGTGATTAAGAATAATATATATCACATTTTCTGTATCCATCAATGGATATTTTGGTTGTTGCCCTATGTTGGCTATGTGAATATGCTGCAATAAACACAGCAGTACTAATATCTCTTTAAGATACTTCTTTTCCTTTGGATGCATACACAGAAGTGAGATTGCTGGATCATATAGCAATTCTAATTCAAGTTTCTTCAGGAACTTTCATACTATTTTTCATAGTGGTTGTACCAGTTTACATTCCCACTAACAGTGTACAAGTGTTTCCTTTTCTCCACATCCACATCAGTTTTTGTTATCTTTTGCCTTTTTTATAACAGCTACCTTGAGCTGAAGTTGGATGCTTAACCGACTGAGTCACCCAGGTGCCCCTAATAAGTTGTGAGGTGATATTTCATTATTTTGATTTGCATTACCCTGATAATTAGTGATGTTGAGCACCCTTTCATGTACATATTGACCATTCTTTGGGGAAAATGTCTTTTCAGGCCCTTTGTCCATATTATCTTTGGGTTTTATATTTTTGGTTTTGCTACAAGTTGTATGAGATCCTTGTATATTTTGGATATTAACCACTTATCAGATATGTGGCTTGCAAATATTTTCTCCCATTCAGTAGGTTGCCTTTTCATTTTGTTGACGGTTTCCTTTGCTGTGCAGAAACTTTTTAGTTTGATGTAGTCCCACTGCTTATTTTTGCTTTTGTTTCATTTGCTTTTGTTGTCAAATCCAGAAAAATCATTGTCAAGACCAATGTCAATGAGCTTACCGCCTATTTTTATTTCCAGGAGCTTTACAGTTTCAGGCCTTACATTCTCCAATCCATTTTGAGTTAATTTTTCTTTATGGTGTAAGATAATGGTCCATTTTCACAAATGGCAGAATTTTCTTCTTTCTCATGGCTTAATAATACATATATACATAAACAACATATACAATATATACAGCATGGGACTGTCCAGATTTCCCAACACTTTTTATTGAAAAGACTGTCCTTTCCCCATTGTATGTTCTTGGCTCCTATGTCACAAATTAATTGACCATATATGTGTAGATTTATTTCTGAGCTCTCCATTCTGTTCTATTGATCTATGTGACTGTTTTTATGCCACCACCATACTGTTTTGATTACTATTCTTTGTAATATAGTTTGAAATCAGGGAGCATGATGCCTCCAGCTTAGTTCCTCTTTTTCACAATTGCTTTGTCTATTCAGGGTCTTTTGTAGTTTCCTACAAATTTTACAATTGTTCTATTTCTGTGAAAAACATCATTGGAATTTTGATAGGAATTGCACTGGATCTGTAGATTGCTTTGGGTAACATTTAAACATTTTAATAACATTCCAATCTATGAGTACAGAATATCTTTCCATTTATTTGTGTCTTCTTCAATTTCCTTCACCAATGTTTCCTAGTTTTCAGCATATGGATCTTTGACCTACTTGGGTAAATTTATTCCTGAGTATTTTATTCTTTTTGATGTGATTGTAAATGGGATTGTTTTCTTACTTTCTCTGTTAGTTAGCTGTTAGTGTATAGAAATGCAACTGATTTTTTATATTGATTTTGTATTCTGAAACTTTACTGAATTCATTCATTAGTCCTAACAGTTTTTTGGTGGAGTCTTTAGGGTTTTCTATATGTAATATGTCATCTGCAAACTGAGACAATTTTACTTCTTCCTTTTTTATTTTGATGCTTTTTCTTTTTTCTTGTCTTCCTTTTTTATTTTGATGCTTTTTCTTTTTTCTTGCTTAATTGCTCTGGCTAGGACTTCCAGTACTATGTTGCATAAAGGTAGTTGAGAGTGGGTATCTTTGGCTCCTGATCTTAGAAGACAACCTTTTAGCTCTTCACCACAAAGTATTGTTAACTGTGGGTTTGTCACATATGGCCTTTACATTCCTTCTTTACCCAACTTGATGAAATTTTTTATCATAAAAGGATGTTGAATTTTGTCAAATGCTTTTTCTGCATCTATTTAGATGATCGAATGATTTTTATCCTTCATTTTGTTCATATGGTATATTTATTCATTTGCATATGTTGAACCATCCTTACATCCCAGAAATAAATCCCACTTGATCAAGGTGTATGTTACTTTTAATGTACTTTTGAATTTGGTTTGCTAATATTTTATTGAGAATGTTTGCATCTGTGTTCATCAAAGATATTGATTTATAATCTTTTCTTGTAGTGTCTTTTCTGGTTTTAGTATCAAGGTAATTCTGGCCTCATAAAATGAGTTTGGAAGTATTCCCTCCTCTTCAATCTTTTAGAAGAGTTGAAGAAGAATTGGTATTAATTTTCTTTCAGTGTTTGGTGAAATAATTTGATCATGGACTTTTCTTTGTTGAGAGTTTTACAGATTCAATTTCCTTTCTAGTGATTAGTCTGTTACGGTTTTCTCTTTGTGCCTCAATATTGATAGGTCGTATATTTGTAAAAACCTATCCATTTTTTCTAGGTTATCTGTTGTGTTGGATTATAATTGTTCACATTAGTTTCTTATGGTCCTTAGTATTTGTGTTATCAATTTTAATGTCTCTTTCATTTCCAATTTTTTTATTTGAGTCTTCTTTTTTTTCCTTTGTCTAACTAAAGGTTTGTCAATATTTTTATTTTTCAAAAAAACTGGCTCATAGTTTCATTGATATTTTCTACTGTCTTTTTAGTTTCTGTTTCATTTATTTCTGCTCCAATTATTATTTTCTTTCTTCTATTAATTTGGACATAGTTTGTTCTTTTTCTAGCTGCTTAAGATGTAAAGTTATGTTGTTTATTTAACATCTTTCTTTTTCTTGGGACACCTGGCTGGCTCAGTCAGTACAGCATCTGACTCTTGATCTCAGGGGCAGGTTCAAGCCCCTCTTTGAGTGTGAAGCCTACTTAAAAAAAAAAATCTTTCTTTTTTCTTAATGTAGGCATCTATCATTGTAAACTTTCCCCTTAGAACTGCTTTTGCTGCATCCCATAAGTTTAATATTCTGTGCTTCCATTTTCATTTGTTTCATGATTTTTCAATTTCCCTTTTGATTTCCTCTTTGACACACTGATTGTTCAGGAGTGTGTTATTAAATTTCCACACATTTGTGAATTTTTTAGTTTTCCTCTTGTTATTGATAACTAATTTCACACCACTGTAGTCAGAAAAGATACTTGGTATGAAATCAGTCTTACATTTTGCTAAGGCTTCTTATAGAATGTTCTATGTGCACTTGAGAATAATGTGTAGTCTGCTGCTGAATGGAATGTCCTGTGTATGTCTGTTAGTTCCATCTGATCAAATGTGTAGCTTTAGCCCAATGTTCCTTATTAATTTTCTGTCCAGAAGACCATTGTTAAAAGCAAGGCATCAAAGTCCCCTACTATTTTTTTTTTCATCAATGAAAAATGTTACTAGGAGTGGGATTGAGGTTTAAGGAAAGTAAACCATAAAGTGACAAATCTGAAAAGAACCTTAGACAGTCTAACCCATAGTTCTCATTTTAGAGACAGAATAAACAATGCTTAGAGAAAAGAAGAAAATTTTTCAGATCACCAAGTCAAAAAGGGTTTGGTTCAAATTCCTGTAACATGTATTTACTGAATGCTCACTCTATGTCAGGCAGACCCTATGTTAGGTATTGGAGATACAATGTAAAACAAAGGAGACATAGCCTCTGATTCCTTGAGTTTGCTTTTAAATTGAAATATAAGTGACATATTATATTTTATGAGTTTCAGGTAAAAAAAAAAAACCCTGATATATGTATATACTGCAAAATGATCATCACAGTAAGTCTGGTTAACATCCATCATCACACATAGTTACAATTTTCTTGAGATGAGAACAGTTTTTTTAAAGAATGGCAGTTCTTTTTTTTTTTTAATGTTTGTTTATTTTTGAGAGAGAGAGAGACAGAGCATGAGCAGGGGGAGGGGGACAGAGAGAGATGGAAACACAGAATCCAAAGCAGGCTCCAGGTTCTGAGCTGTCAGCACAGAGCCCGATGAGGGGCTCAAACTCCCGGACCCAAGACCATGACCTGAGCCGAAGTTGAGTGCTTAACCAACTGAGCCATCCAGGTGCCCCAAGATGAGATGAGAACTTTTAAGATTTACTCTCTAACATTTTTAAACTTTAAACAGTACAGTATACAGCTTATAAATAGACATTAAAAAAATAAAGTAATTACTCATAAAAGTGAACTCACTTTGCCATTTTGTTAATTGTTTCCTGGTTGTCTTGTAATTCCTTTGTTCCTTTCTTCTTTTCTTGCTCTCTTCCTTTGTGATTTGGTGAGTATCTGTAACGCTATGCTTAGATTCCTGTATCTTTTGTGTGTGTATCTATCATAGGTAATTTGCTTTGTGGTTACCACAAGGCTTACATAAAACATGTTATAGGGGCACCTGGGTGCCTCAGTCAGTTAAGCGTCAGACTTTGGCCCAGGTCACGATCTCACACTTTGTGAATTTGAGCCCCACGTCAGGCTCTGTGCTGATAGCTCAGAGCCTGGAGCCTGCTTCAAGTTCTGTGTCTCCCTCTCTCTCTGCTCCTCTCCTGCCCCCGCTTATGCTCTCTCTCTCTTCAAAAATAAACATTTTTTAAAAGTTAAAAAAATACATGTTATAGATATAACAGTCTATATTAACTTGGTAACAACCTGACTTCAAACACATACTAAAGCTCTACATTTTTACTCTCTATCCCAACATTGTTTTTGATGTCACAATTTACAGCTTTTCACCTTGTGTATCCATTTACAGATTACTATAATTATAGTTATTTTAATACTTTTGTATTTTAATCTTTTTCATAGATGTAAAGTGATATACCTACCACCATTACAATATTAGAGCATCTGAATTTAGATAAGTATTTACTTCACAAACTTTAATATTTTGTATTCTTAGTATCATTTATTTAAAAATACTTCTTAATTTCTTATTTTATTTCATCATTGACCCATGGTTATTTAGGAGTGTGTTATTTAGTTTACAAATATTTGGGGATTTTCCACACAACATTCTTTTATTGACTTTTTAAGTTTACTTATTTTTTGAGAGAGAGAGAACATGCATGACCATGAGCAGGGGAGGGGCAGAGAGAGAGAGAGAGAGAAGGAGAGAGAGAATCCCAAGCAGGCTCCACTGCCAAAGCAGAGCCCAATGCAGAGCTCAATCTCACTAACTTGTGAGATCATGACTTGAGCCAAAACCAAGAGTCGGCCACTTAACCAGTTGCCATCCAGATGCCCCTCTTTTATTGACTTCTAATTTAGTTCCACTGTGGACAGAAAACATACTTTGTATGATTCTAATCTGTTTAAATTTAAGACTTATTTTAGGACACAGAATATGGTAACTTGGTAAATGTTCCATATACCCTTGAAGAGAATGTGTATTCAGTTGCTTTTAGGATGAGTGATCTATATATATCAATTATATCCAATAGGTTGATAGTGTTAAGTGTGATTTCCTTTCTTATTCTATCAATTACTGAAAGACGGAATGAAATGTGATCTCCAGATACAATTGTTAAATATAATTATGGATTTGTGATCTACGTAGATTAGGTGTCCTTGATGAATTACCCCTTTATTTTGAAATGATCCTTTTTTATCCTTGGTAATATTCTCTGATCTGTTTTTAAGTAATCTCTACACCTAATGGGGAGCTCGAACTTACAAAACCCCAAGATCAAGGGTTGCACACTCTACTGACTGAGCCAGCCAGGCACCCAGTAATACTCTCTAATCTAAAGCTTATTTTGTCTGATACTAATTTACTCCAGATGTCTTTTGACTAGTATTAGCATGGTATATCTTTTTCAATCATTTTATTTTTAACCTATCTGGGTTTCCAGATCTAAAGTATCTTTACTGAGGACAGTATGAAGTTGGGCTTTGCATTTTTTTTCCAACTTGACAGAACTCAACTTGTTCTCTCTTAGAGATAACTATTTTTTGTTGATTGATACAATGTCTTGAAAACCTTTGTTTTATACATTTTGTCCTTGTTTTTTCAGGTGATAGGATAAATCTGACCCCTATAAGTACCATCTTGGATGGAAGCAGCAGTCTTAATGTTTCACTCTTAATGTTATAGTACCTGCAACCTTCTTCAAAGGAATGTTCTTGGGTTACTAGAGCCACTTCTTGTGGAGAGGTGGAAGTACCTGAGAGTTTACAAATCCCTGGGGTAGCCAGCAGCTGGTAACTTGTTCGGGGTATGAAAGTCTAGTTCTTTTGCCTCCAAGTGGGATAAACTCTGACTTTATACTTTATGCTTTGGAGCTCCCTGAGACCAGGCTGATGCTGAAATCATATCCTTGCTTTTTTATTCTCTTTTCTTGTCTTGCCTCCCTGACTACCTTACTGACTTCATATTAGAGCACATTTCTAATTAATTACTTGCACCTGAATCCATATCTCAGTGCCAGCCTTTGGAGAACACAACCTAAAATTAGCTTGCATTTTAAAATTGCTTTTCTGTAAAAATGTCTCCTTGATTAGTTTATTTTGCTTTTGCTCCCACATTTTTTGAATTGTTCCATTTGCTCAAAAGAACTTTAGAATAAAAGTGTTGAGCTGAATAGATATTTAGAATATATCCAATCAAACTTCCTTATTTAATAAATGAAGCAATGGTAAAAAAAAAAAAAAAAAAAAAAACTATCTAATCCATGTTTACATAAGAGTAACTAACAGTACCTGAGAGTAACCGAGGCAAGCTTCAAATCAGGTTTCCTAATTTGGGCTTATTCAGGTAAAACATGCTTTTAATTTTACAGTGATCAGGTTTTACTAGGTCTTGGATAGTATGTTGCAAACGCTTACTTATGAACACTGCCAGATATAAATGTTTGTGCAAACTTTTTCTGCAGGTGCAAGTTTGTACTTGTACAGTTTAATTACCTTCTTCATTTTATGATCTTTGAACATTAACCCTTGGTTAATTGTGAGGCAAGTGAACATGTACATTTTAAAAAATCTTTTAAATTTAAATCTCATACCAAAAATCAGTCATATTCCCATATCTCCTCCCTCCCTCCCTCCTTCCTATCCTCTCTCTCACTCTCTCTGCACTCTCATCCTCCCTCTTCCTTCTTTCAGTCATAGGCAATTCAAATTTGAAGTAAAAACCAAAGTCTTCAATACCTTATTAGTGTGCAGCAACTCTACACGGTGCTGTGGTCTTGGGACTGGTATCTCCATTTCCATACTTCTGGATTAGTGGTTTCATCTTTCTTAATTTACTCTTATTTTGTAGAACATCCCTCAGTAGCATCTTAATTATTCTTTCTGGTAGATTGCCTCACTTCACCTTCTATCTCCTGTAGACTTTATTTCTGCTCTCATATTTTTACTTTCCAATATCTCTTTTTTATTCTCCCAAAGTTCTACTTTTAGCTGGCCTTCTGTTCTTACTTTATGTAATCAGTATCTTATTTCTTTGAAGATATTAATATAGTTTTCAAAAAATTATCATTCTGCTCCCTACATTAACTATTTTCTGTAAGTTCATTTTATCTATTGGTTTCTTTTTGTCTCTTTCATGCTACATGCTCTCTATATCTGTTGCTGATATATCTGTTGCTCTCTATCTGTTGCTGATTTGCAACTCTGTGTGCCTAGGTGGGGTTTATTTATTTCTATTAGGGTGATATTGACTGGTTTCTCATCTTTGGCACTATTGACATTTTGGATCAGATCATTATTTGGGGGGCTAGGGACAAGGAAGGATGCATTGCGGTGAACTGTAAGATAGCATCCATAGCATCCGTGGCCCCTACTCACTAGATGCCAGTAGCACACCTCTTCCCCACTTCACCCAGTTGTTTACAACGGGAAATTTCTCCAGACATTGCCAAATGTCCCTTGGAGGCAAAATCATCCCTAGTTAATAACCACTGTGTTATAGTAATGGAATTTTTGAGAGTTTCTTGAGATAAACTCTCCAGTTTTCTGCTTTCTGAGTAAGGAGTATAAACCCGGTTACTAGCATTCAGAAGCCTAGCAAAGGAATGGACCTCCATATCTCACCATCAACATAGAGACCTTGACTTAATCTCTGCCACAGGCAGAATAATGGTGTCTCAAAGACATCCACATCCTAATCCCAGGAACCTGTGACTATTTTATGTTACACAGCAGAAGAGAATTAAAGTTGCAGATGAGATTAAAGTTGATAATCAGCTGACCTTAAAATGGGGAGATTACCCTGGATTATATAGTTGGATTTAAAGGTAGAAGAGGGAGGCAGCAGAGTCAGTGTCAGAATGATGCAACATGAGTGACTGGCCATTTGCTGGCTTTAAAGATGGAAGGGGCCATAAACCAAGAAATGCAAGCAGCCTCCTGAAGCAGATTCTCCCCTACAGCCTCCAAAAAGGAGACTGACATTAGACCATTGAAACCCATTTTGTACGTCCCATCTTCAGAACCATAAGATAATAAATTTATGTCCTTTTAAACCACTAACTTTGTGGTAATTTGTTATAGCAGCCACAGGAAACTAATATAATCTCATTGCTTACCAGTCACCCTCACCTCTGCTTGATATTCTGAGACCAGAACCAGCCTAGGATAATCTCTCCAGCATGAATCAGTAACTCCTACCCCAATCTTCTCTCAAGGTTAAAGAAGGGGCAGTCTCCAGGCATCTAGATTGGGGGAGGGATCTAGGGAGCAAACTGCTCCTTAAGCAGATTTTAAAGTGGTTTGTTGTTGTAGTTGTTGTTTTAGAGAGAAGCAGAGCGTGAGTAAGGGAGAGGCAAAAAGAGAGAATCTCAAACAGGCTCCATTCTCGGCAGGGAATGACCCACACAAGGCTTGATCCCATGACCCTGGGATCATGACCTATGCTGAAATCAACAGTCAGACACTCACCTGACTGAGCCACCCAGATACCCTCTTTAAGCAGATTTTTAACTAATCGTCCCATTTCAAGCCCCCCCCCCCACTCCCCATTTACAGGTATCTCCTGATTCCAATTTCCAATGTTTCCTAGAATTTTGCAGCAGAGATATACTTGCTTTTATTATTGCAAGTACATTTCCTCTTTCTCTGCTCCACTAAATCAATCATCATCATCATTCCTTCTTCCATCATTTTCATTCCTTCTTCCAAAATGTATGGACATCTCTTGCCTGCTACCTCTCTCATTCTTTTTGATCCTTAAGAGTTCATGCTATTGATTCTTTACTGCCATTTGAGCAGGATTTTATTTTATTAATGTTTATTTTGAGAGAGAGCATGAGCAGGGAGGGGCAATGAGAGATGGAGACAGAATCTCAAGCAGGCTCTGTGCTATTAGCAGATCTCACAAACCGCAAGATCATGACCTGAGCTGAAATCAAGATTCAGACACTTAACTGACTGAGCCACTGAAGGGTCCCTTGAGTAGAACTTTAAAAAATGAAAATTATGTAAATGAACACCCATATGTTTAGCTATCATATTTAATGAGTTTTATTTTTAGCTGACATTTTATGGGGCCCTTACTGATTTTTGGATAAAACCTCATGTGAATTACAGCATTTGAAGTTTACAATAACTTTAGGTGTTAGGTTCTATTATTTTCATCCATATTTTAGAAATAAAACAAATGTTTAATTCAGGTGACAAAGCTAATATGGAATAAAACTGGGATGGAACCCAAGTGTTTTGGACTGCCAAAGCCTATTTTCCTAACCAATTATGCAATCTTGTTAATTTCTACTTTTCACTCTAGAGCATGGGTTAGGAAACTACAGCCCATTCATCAAATCCGGCCTGTCACCTGTTTTTATAAAGTCTTATTGTAATATAACCACACCCATGCTTTGCCTATGGCTTATATCTGCTTTTGAGCTATAATGTTCGAGGTAAATAGTTGAAACAGAGACAATCCGGCCCACACACCCTAAAATATTTACTCTTTGATCATTTGCGGAAAATTTTGCTGACCCCTGTTCAAGAAAATAACCTTATTACTAAGTTTTGAGGTCATGGTATACTCAGATACTTTTAAAGCTTTTATTACTGAGTCAAATCAAAAACATTCTTTTTATTGTTCCTTCAAACTTTTGTTATCCTGCAGATAGCAATCTTTGGTCATGGTTAAAAAAAAAAAGTCTTTAAACCAATCTCCTTTGTGAAGTCTTTCCCATACTCAATCATACTTACTCCCTTTTCTGTGCTCCTACCTCAATTACTATAATTATAGTACTTATTGCAGCTTGATTCCCATAATAGTTACTAGTTGTGATTCCCCTAGGATCTAGCAAGTGCTAGGCCTGAGTAGATATTTACTTAATAAGCATTTACTAAATACTTTCTAAGTGTCAGTGTTCTAGACACTGGAGCTATAAAAGCGAATATGGCAACTTTTAATTAATATGTATTCTATATAATTAGGTACAAATATAGAAAAGGAACTGAGTGTGAAGTCTGGGGCTAAGGTCCCTTGCAACAGCTGCAACAGAATCACCAGAAGTGCTGGGGTACCTCCAGATTTACTGAATCAGAATCTCTGGAGGTGAGGCCTAGTAATTTGTTCATAATCAGCACTTCAGATGATACTTAAGCAGTTGAGTTTGAGAATCACTGCATCAGCAGATAGGAAGGGCTGTTTCTAAATGTACAAATATTATGGTAAGATATGATCTCTCTTAATACAACCAATTTCTGTCAAAATATGATCTTCTGTTGTTTACTTCTTCCTTCCAAAACATTACTAGACATACTTAACTGGGAACTTGGACATTGCTCCCATCTCTTAGTAAACTTCTCTTTTATACCATCGCAACCCTGGACCTGGCACAGATCCTGGCACATAGTAGGTGCCAATAATTTGTAAGTTCAACTGTTGAATATCCAAAGCAAAACCCTTCATGTTGTCCGAATATGTAGCAAATAGGAGTTTTTCCAACTTTATAATGGAATGGTATGAGAATCATTTGAGTACAAGGAAGATCACATATCCAGGCAAAAGTTTGGTCAACCTATACCTCGTTTTCATCCCTCTAAGAATGCTTCCTTCTAGCTTTCAGGGCCACTACCCTTGTAGGGAATATCAACCTCCCTCTCAAGGCTAAACTAAACCAAGCAGAGCCAAGTGGACTAGTGGAAAAGGTCAGACATTATGGATTCTTCTTCATTGTAGATAATCTCTTTCTAGAGGCTTTAATCTGCAGAAAGCCCCAGAGTACATTTTTAAAAGGATTACCTACCTAGAGGATGATAGATACTCAAGTATCTACAATGAGAGGTTTATAACAATGGACTCTTGCTATGCCTGACATAGATCTATCCCTCCCACTAGAACTCTGAATTATTTTGCTGGAGGCTACAACATTCTGAGCAGTTTGTTGGGAGTGGATGGGAGGCGGGGATAACTCACCCATACAAGCTTAGCAGAGCTGAGCCGCTGCAGCTTGTTGGGCTAGCCTTTGATGCAGACTGGTTGGACAGGTTCTGGATCTACAGAAGAACCGGTTTGACTGGCCTGTTATGCCAACATATTCTGGTTTGAGTCCATGTTCCACAGACGGTAGAAACCTGCCCAGCCAGTTAAATGAAAGGCATATTAGGTTATCCATTGCACACTGTATATAGCTTAGATGCAGCAGGAGTCTTCCACATAGCAGTGGTGTCTAGCAAACTCTAGCGTGGTCCAGAGAGGGGGCTTTCTCTCATCTACTGTTTAAGTTCGTAGCTTCAGAAGTCAGAAGTGAAACACCTTGTGCTTTTGACCCAGAGCAGAGGTTTTCTAAAAAAATTGAAGGGTAAGTTAATATATTTTTTCTATTTCTCAATTGTCTGTGCACCTTAATTTAAGGTTAAATTAAGAAATAATGTTTAAACAGATTATCTATTTTTAACATGGTAATACCTAGATTATACCCTTCATGTCAAGTTGGTTAGATATTTTTTTATAGTACTTATGTATATTCATTGATTTGTTTAAATAAAAGTTATTTGGTATATAATATACTATACTTTCACTATACTTTTTTGTAAGTTAGGCATGGCTATAGTCATGAAGAAAACTGGGTTGAATAATTTTGCTAAATCTAATTCACCTATTAATGATTCATCTTAAGCCATCTACTTCTTTGATAATATACTATCATGTTTTATAGGCTGTTGCTATATGGTAACAATTTTATATGGTAAATCTAATTGTGGATACAATAATAATTGCCTTTTTAAGGCATTAAAAAAAAATGTTGGCCTGCTTGGTGATCTTAAGTACATTAGAGGAACAATACACAGTAGGAATTGAGGAGTGTGAAAAACAAAGATTGTGGAATCTGGTAACTGATTAACTATTGGAGCTCAAAAGCACTTGCTGAGCTGAATAGAAAGGAATGAAGACAGGTTTTGTCATGCCTATTAGGTCTGAAAAACTTAAAGAATATTTGGATCTTCCTTTAATTTATATTTTAAAATGATTCTTTACCCCTCTCTTTCCCTGATGTAATTAATTTAAGTTGTTGTGTCATCTAAAATCAAAGTTACCAATCCCTTTATATTTATTTTGGCATACCAGACTACCCCCTTAGTTATTAATATTGGATTGAATTGAATGCACGTATCTTCTGGGCATTCAGTTAACATAGCAGCTGACACATGAATTTATCTGGGAATTAAAACGACTTTTTAAACAGAATTATACTGAATACTTTCCTGTCAAGAGCTATCAGTAGGTCAATTTAATATGACTTTGTCTTAAAATGAGCAAGACTGATGTATCTTTTTTTTTTCATTGTCCCTAGAGTCCTCACTGTGTCATTATATTCAAACTCAAAGACTCTAAGTGTTTCTTTAGGATGTTAATAAAGAATTTTAAGGTGAGAAATATGTTCAGATGAGATATCATTTTTTTGCAGGGAAGGTCTTGGATGCTTTTCAATCCTATTCCAAGGCAATTCTGCACAATACTTCTGCAAATTCAGCTGAACTTCAAAAAAGTTATGCAATGTTGAATCTGCATAAGGAATATGCTGATTCAGCAAACCCAAATTAATTTTATTCAGTATAAACTGTATTCTGACAATTTTGGGGGGAGGATATGGATCAAAATTTTTAGTTGGTTGAATGTTTCTCTTTGCAATCAGTTTTCAGGCAAGATATACATATATGTCAATAAGGTATACTTTTAGAGTTTCTGGTAAGTATATTCTATATAGTAATTTAAAATTCTTAAACTATGCTGTGTTTAAAATACAGGGCTTACTCTTTTTTTTTTTTTTATTTTTCAAGTTTATTTATTTGAGTAATCTCTGTGCCCAATTTGGGGCTGGAACTCAGGACCCTGAGATTAAGAGTCACATGCTCTTCTGATTGAGCCAGCCAGGTGCCCCCAGGGCTTACTGTTTAAAGATAAACTTATGTGGGGATTCCACTTAAGTGGATTTATTTAGTGAGCATTTTTTATGTTTATGGTTTTGAGGAAAGCTATTCAGAAACCAGGTATATATTTCATATAAAATCTATGGGTAAAATTTCAAGCCTAACTACACTTTGGAAAAGGATTCTACAGCTTTCATATAATAGAATTCCCAGTTTCAAATATATGAAAGTCCTATTGAATATGACCTTTATGTATTCCTGTAAATTGATCCCTTTAAAATAATGATACAGTGTGATGTTTTGGTTAAAATTAAGGACATATGGATTTATAAATCAAATTAGGCACCTGTAAATGTGTGTGTGTGTGTGTGTGTGTGTGTGTGTGTGTGTGTGTATTTTATACAGCCCTACGTTATTTCAGGGCTCAGGTCAAGAAGTGTTCTTTAAAAATCTTTATTCTTTAAATTTAGTCAGGGATGCATTCCTTTGTCCTTATTCCTAGCTGCTTTGTTTCACACAATGACTCTTTTTGTCAACAATGCTAGCTATTCTTAACAACTGCAAACTCTTTCCTTCTTGAATATCTTCATATGTTTCCTACCAAAACCACTTAGAATCATGACATTTTTAAGCTTGAAAAAGTCTTAAAGAATAACCAATGCATCCAACTCCTCAGTTTTCAGTTGAATGAAAAGCCCAAAAATGGAGCTAAATCACTACTATAAAATCTAAAGGTAGAGCTGGGACCAGAACATCCCAGTTTTCTGAATACCAGCCCAGACTAATATTTTTCACCATCGTACAATGACTCATCTGAATACTACATGAAATCTAATCTGTTTTCTAAAAGAATTGTAAAAAGGTAAAATTGTGTTGTATAGTTATACTAACGAGTCTTTGCTGATTCATTCTATAAACAATAAAAATGTTTATTAGTACATATGCATATATACATATATATTTTGTGTTGTTTTAAGAACTCTCATATAGGTATAATTTAGGATTTACCTAAGAAGTTAGTACATCTAAAATTTGATTGCAATTGATGGGAAAATTTCCATGAAGTTATAAAGATCAGAATTGCAGGATTCAAAATCCATTTTAGAGGTGACAGAACCTGCTTTTTTAGGGGGTGAGTTCTTAAGACAGTGCTTTGTATGCAAAGTGCTCAAAAAATGTTTTAAATGTTTTTAACTTGAGCAATTCCAAGGAAATGGGACCAGAGAAAGCTTTAGAACCAAAGGCTCAAACGTTCCAATTCTGATTCCTAGAACTAAATATTAATTCTCCTAATCCCCTTATTTTTTCACAGGTAAAATCCTACCTGAGGGATGCTACTCAACTTTGGTAAATTTAGTTTAGTCCAAGTGGACTCTGAAAAATAATCACTTCCACTCGTTTCTCATTTTCACAATCAAGAGAAAAGGTAGTATACTAAAAAATACATGGGCTTTTGAGCCAAAGTAAGATGGATTTGAATACTGGCTGCTACAAACAAGTTTATCCTTGGGGATTATTTAACTCTGACTTCTCTTTTCTCCGTCTGTAAGTTAAGGAAGTAATACCACTCTCTCAGTTGTTGGGAGAATTAAATGAGATATTGCACGTAAAACACCTAGCATAGTCCCTAGAACACAGCAGATGCAACAAATGTCAACACCCTTCCTACCTCTTTAATAAAATATATAATAAATTTCAACAAACAGCTTATGTAAAAGAAGTCAAAGTTTAGCTTGGAATATACAATTTATTTTTGTCAGAGACATAAAAACTAAATTAGCAACTGTGGAAAGTGTCAGGGAGGAAGACCTTCCTCTGCCCTATGCTCCTTCTAGCTGGACTTAGAATCAATTGACATAAGACAGATCAACAGGAGAAAATAAAATTTAATAGGCATTTGAGAATTCCACATGGACTTGAAGTTCCGAGGGAAATGAGTCAACAAAAAGCTTATAAGAGCAACAAGATGAGTAGGGTTTGAGGATACAAAGGGGAGGAAGGCCAATAACAAGAAGTTAAGGAGATGTTTAGAAAAACAAAGGTTGCCTTATTATGTAGATAGGTCCCTTAGGTAAAGGAGAGTCTCGGTTAAGAGATCAAAAGTTGCATGCTCTACGGACTGAGCCAGCTAGGCAGCCCTAAAATTTCAAATTTCGATATCTATACCAAAGGAAGGAACTGTGGCAGGGATAGTACAAACTATACCTTACTTGTGCCTCATATCTAGGTTTTTCAAAGACATTTCATATCTATTTATATCTATTATTTTATATGACATCAAATTAGTTGGTCAAAGATTTCTATATGCTCTAGGATTGTGTTGTTTCTATACCAATTAAATTATTTCTTCAGGGCTATAGAATATGTTTGTTCTTCCAAAAGAGTCTCTTCCAAATTAAATTTATTGTAAGTCAATATTAAATTACATTTCATTCTCTTGATAGTAAATAATGATACAGAGATTGAGTGCAAAATGTGTTGGGTATAAGACATAAGAAGGAATAGGATTTAACATTTTCTAAAAGTAATATTAAATTAATGACAAATTGATTAGAAGGTGAAGCCAAGGAGCAACGTTCACACATGAGATATTTCTGAAGTCAATATCATGGGTCAGAAGGGAGTTCAGAATAGTGTGACAAAACATTGTAAGAGCTGGCCTAACTAAAGTTGGGTGGATTGACACATATTCCAGTGCGTAAATAAAGAGCAGGAAATAGGTTATGACTTGATCTTAGAACCAACAAATAGATCCACTTATAACACAAACTGATCTTAGTAAGCTCTTACAATCAATTTTACTTTCCTGAAAGATGTTTAATTGCTATACAAATAAGCTTTAATAAGCTGTACATAATTTGAATTTATACCCGTGGTAAATGAATTTTTTCTCTTAAAATGAAAAGCTTGTAAGTAGATGGTATACCTAAAGACAAAAATATCACTTCGCCAATTTAACCCACTAAGTATATAATATTCTTATTAAAACTATTTTATTAGATTTAAAAAATTAGCTTTATTTGACTACTCATTAAATTATTGTTTAATTTGCATATTTATTTTCATGTACTGAGAGTGGACTGTAAACAACTGAAAAGAAGGCAGGGAGTACTATAAATCTAAAATATATTTTAGGGGCACGTGGGTGGCTCAGCCGGTTGAGCACTGGATTCTTGATCTTAGGTCAGGTCATGATCTCATGGTTCATGGGACTGAGACCCTCATCAGACTGCACTGACAGTGGGGAGCCTCCTTGGGATTCTCTCTCTCCCTCTCTATATGCCCCTCCCTCACATGCATACACACTTTTTCTCTCTCAAAATAAATACAGGCTATCTATATGGGATCGCCTGGCTGATTCAGTTGGTAGAGCATGCACCTCTTGATCTTGGGGTCATGAGTTCAAGCCCCACATTGGACATAGAGCTTACTTAAAAAAAAAAAGAATTATTTTGTGGGGGGCACCTGGGTATCTCAGTCGGTTAAGTGTCCAACTTCAGCTCAGGTCATGATCTCGCAGCTCGTGGGTTTGAGCTCCACATCAGGCTCTGGACTGACAACTCAGAGCCAGGAGCCTGCTTCAGATTCTGTGTCTCCCTCTCTCTGCCCCTACCCTGCTCACTTCCTGTCTCCTCTCTCAAAATAAAAAAAATTAAAAAATTAAATTAAAAAAATTTCTGTATAAAATAGCTAACTTGGATAAATTAGCACTAACAACCAAACTTGCTATACATCAAAGACTAACTGGGAAACAGAAAATGTTATAGCCCATCGTTAAAGACATACAGGCTTCTGCACTGAGAGCATGGAGCCTGCTTTGGATTCTCTCTCTCTCTCTCTCTCTCTCTCTCTCTCTCTTGCCCTCCCCTGCTTGTGTGCACATCCTTGCTCGCTCTCTCTCTCTCTCTCTCTCTCTCAAAATAAACAAATAAACTTAAAACAAAAAGACATACAGCCTTAAAAATAATCAGAAAACTACTGCCTTAGAAATTCTGTATTACTGACAAAGTGAAAATATAACTTGCGTGGCAAATTTTTAGTTTCAAAGTTCTATCTTAAGCCTATTCTCCTGAAGGTGCTTTGCTAAATCATTACTACATGATTTAGATTAGGATTAAGAAACACTTCCCTCTTGAAACATTAAGATATTTGATGTAATCAGTAATTTTATGTAGCTCACAGTATATTAAGGGACAAGGAACAGTATTATAGAATTCTGTGATAAAGTTCTTTATAAAAAATTTACATTTAACATATACAGGTCTAGGGCGCCTGGGTGGCGCAGTCGGTTAAGCGTTCGACTTCAGCCAGGTCACGATCTCGCGGTCCGTGAGTTCGAGCCCCGCGTCAGGCTCTGGGCTGATGGCTCGGAGCCTGGAGCCTGGAGCCTGTTTCCGATTCTGTGTCTCCCTCTCTCTCTGCCCCTCCCCCATTCATGCTCTGTCTCTCTCTGTCCCAAAAATAAATAAAAAACGTTGAGAAAAAAAAAATTTTAACATATACAGGTCTAAATTTGGAGGGTAGGGTCTCCTCACTGAAAGTAGATGGTAGAATCAGTCACATTTCTAAAAATATTAATATCATAACCAATTTTCAATAATGTGATAATTACCGAATGGTAAATACCATCTACGTAGCATTTTAGAGAGTGGTTAAATTCTTTTCTAGTCACTTTCCAAGGAATTGTTTGACAAAATTTAAAATAAACATATGTTGCTCAGGAATAAGTATATGATTTTTTAACTATAATATCAGACTAACCACTGGAACCTGGCCACAGGCCACTGGAACCTGGCTACAGGCCATTCAGCAACAAAGGTTGTTTAGTCCATAGTGCAATATCAGCCTCTTTTCCCACAGCTTGACTTGTTAAGATGTGAGCGTTTATACTTTGAAATGAGTGACATGTTGTTCTAGTTCCACCAGTAAGTGTAAATTAAACACATCTAGCATAAATGAAATTCTCAGCAGTTCATTGGTACCATAACAAACCACATGTTTGTACTAATGTTAAAGCCAATCAAGTAATATCAAGTCAAATTTTTACAGAGGACCCTGAAATTAAAATTAGGTTCTTTTTAATCTGACTGCCCAGTGTGTAGTTTATTAGCTCAGTTTATTAGAACATGTGATTAATGATATCATGATACTAATTCAGTCCCTGTGGAGTAAGTTGCTTTTCATTTATTTCTTGGTCACAGATTATCCTCAGCAGTATTATTACTGTAATAATGTATCAATGCTTCTCAAAGTGTAGTCTGTAGACCATCTGACTCACCTGGAGGATACCTATTAAAAATGCAGATTGCTAAACTCCATTCTAGACATATCACATTAGAATCTCTAGTGGGTAGATCCCATGAGTCTACATATTTACTGATTTTCCAGATTATTCTAACGTCCAATAAAGTTTGAAAAGTGGCAAGAAAATATTCTCTGGCCTATAAAAGACTGAGCAAGGCTGTATAATTTCCTTTAAATCAAATCATTATTACTACCAGAAAAATAGCCTTGACTGTACAAGTTCCACCAGTCTTGGGTCAATATTAACATCCTCTCAAATTACTACATACAATTAATCTGACTGTCCCATCCACACATGCAAACTTTCAAAAGTTAATTTTTTTTTAAGTTTCTTAATGTTTATTTATTTTTGAGAGAGACAGAGACAGATGCGAGTGGGTTAGGGACAGAGAGCGAAGGAGACACAGAATCCGAAGCAGGCTCCAGGCTCCAAGCTGTCAGCACAGAGCCCGACGCGGGGCTCGAATTCACGGACCATGAGATCATGACCCGAGCCGAAGTCGGACGCTCAACCGACTGAGCCACCCAGGTGCCCCAATTTTTTTTTTTAAGTAATCTCTACACCCAACACGGGGCTTGAACTCACAACCCTGAGATAGAGAGTAACATGTTTTACTGACTCAGCCAGGCAGGCACCCTGGAAATGGAAATCATATGTTTAACCTTTATCTCTTAGTTTGGGTTCTCCATGGAAAACAGAGCCTGAATCTTCCAGATTATGTGCAAATTGTCTATGTGAGAAGCCATCCCAGGGAATAAGAGCTGGGGATTAGAAGAAAATGGGGAGAGAGCATTTGGAGTGCTTCCTTCAGTACAGGCAAAATGGGACTCAATCCCAGGCCCCTGTTAGGAGCCATGAAGTCTTAGAAGACTGGAGAGAAGCATTTATCCTGCCAGAAGACTGGAGAGAAGCATCTATCCACCAGTTCTGATTTAGGTTAGTTACGGGTTGCCTCATAGGTTGTTAATTTCTTCACACTTTCAGGCTATGCTTCTATTTCCGAAGGCTTCAGAGAAGCCCCCCAAGCAGAAAGTCAGGAGAAGGGCTGTCAGGTTTCACCTTACGAATCTGATTGCCATTGGAATGTTATTGGACTGGCTAAAGCAAGCAGGGCCCAAGAGGAGTCCGGCACATCACTATTATAGGACAAATATGACCAAACTGATTTTTCCTTAATTTACCAATACAATTTTAACTAATATACTATGCAAGTAAAATAGATTTGCTGAAAAATGAGTATAGCAATTTCAAATGGCAAGTGAGGAACTTTAGCCTATTTTTGTCTGATGTATTTGATCCATTCCCACAAAACCTGAGATACATTGAAACTTGATCTTTTGTGAGAAAGGTATTTTCTAATAAACTACATTTCATTTCCTGAATTTCGCCGCCAATTTTTAAAGGGCCAAACAGCACCAAATGAACAATTAATAGGTACTCTGTAAATACTTTTACGTCCAGTATTGATCCAAAGGCTTTATCATTTAGTTTACATTGGTAAAATTATAGTAAAAACAGATTGACTACATTGGACTCTCAAGTAACACTTCTCATTACAGTGAAACACAGAAGTTTGAATAGTACAAGTTTGTGTTGGACTATGTCCAGGAGGGTCTGGTTACAAGAACTAATTCATTATAACCTTTATGTGATCCTGGAGCATGGGTCTGAAGAATACATTAGAGGAAAGCTGTAGTCAAGTAGATTAAAAACAGGAAACTGAAGTAGCCAGTTATGTGCTTTAATTGTGTAAATGTATTAATTGTTGCATAATTATAAAAACTTAGTTTAGTGAAAATGAGGAAGAAATAGGTTTAAATTAAAAATAAATCTGATTAAAAACATATCATCTTTTCATTGAACTTCAATTATGTTCAAATGGAGTGTCTGAGTTTTTAAAAATAACTCTCTTAGACTGGTTAAATCAGCTAATGAATTGATATGGGTAAAATACAGAAATTAGACTGAAGGGAATAGAAATAAAAGTGAGGACACACACTACTGAACAAAGGCCATTAAGAAGAAATAACTATTGTCAGAAGGAGTTATCAAATACACTCAGATCTTCACTAAATTAGCTCAGATCACAATCAACTTGATACCAACTCCCCCTTTCTTGCACCTGAAGCTCAGTAGATCATAAATTTCTATTAAGTAAATAATTTCTTACAACCACAAATTTCTGAAATACATGAATAAATTAGTTTCTCCTTTCTATACGATTTTGCAGTTGGGCTAGATGATTTTTAAAGTCCCTTGGAATATAATGGAAATAACAACAATATAATAACTCTACCTGACTTATTTAAACTTAATTATGTGAATCAAATAAGATATGTAAAAGCACTTCAGTTATAATGTAATCCTTTCTATAATTATAAATCTGTCACAATTTGCATAGCAATTCAACAGTTTCACTACAATTACATAACTCAGCAATTGAAGAGATCTCTGATTAGCCGTAGTTCTTAAATCTATCTAGTACTAACAACAGTTTCTTACACTGTTTGGATACATTTATAATCATTTAATCCTGTTAACAATCCTGTATGTAAAATACCCAAGGTATATATTATCTTCGTATCACTGATAAACAACTGAGGCATGGAGATGTTAAATTACTTGCTCAGTAGGATTATTAAAAATTAGAATTCATTCAACAAATTAGGTGGAGCTGCTGCTCATTTCCCACTGTCAACCTATACAAATACATTACTATATACTTACAGTTTCCAGAATTCACAATGATTTCCCATAGCAGAAACTTTGCACATGCCTTCGGCCTAGAAAGCCTTCTACCACTCTGCTCCCAATAGGCAAGTTGCTTCAAACTTCTAGAAGTCTTCCTTAAGAAATTACAGATATATTATTTCATTCCTATAATAATCCCTTCGGACACAGGTAAGTATGAGTATTCTCATTTTTTGGTTGGGAAAGTAAGACTTGTCTAGGCAACATGCAGATTATCAGAGATAGGGCTAGAGTTTAAATCTTAACTCCTAGGTCCTATCTCCAGCTCAGGACTTGCATAGTCCCATAGGCCAGGAATATGGCTATAAGTCGTCATTGATTATAGAACCTGGTGAGTTTTTTGGAGCATTTTCTGCTCTGCTCCCTTTGGAGATAATAACATAATTCAAGGTCCTTCAATCTATTTAGCTTTAAGCTTACTACATGGGAGAATCTAAAACTCAGGGCTGGGAAAGCTAAGAATGAACACTTGCTAACTCCATTAGAAGTCAATTTATATTCACCTCTCAAATGTCCACTATTTTTAAAAACTGTTTTATTTATTTTTGAGAAAGAGATAGCGTGCAAGCAGGGAGGGGCAGAGAGAGAGAGAGGGAGAAAGAGAATCCCAAGCAGGCTCTGTGCTTGTCAGCATAGAGCCCAATGCAAAGCTTGAATCCACGAACCATGAGATCATGACCTGAGCCAAAATCAAGAGCCAGACATTTAACTGACTGAGCCACTCAGGCGCCCCTCAAATGTTCACTATTATAAGCCATGTAAAGGAACATGTATGCCATGATTTCTAGTAAGTACAATTATTAATGCAAAAAAGTCTAAAAAATGAACTGAGATTGGTCCATATAATAGGTGCTTCACTCCAACTCTGATTGAGAGAGCCCAATTTATTTTCCTTTTATAAATTATGAGACTCAAATTGCTATCATATTTTAAAGCCCTTTTAGTAACCTTGTAAAAGTTTTCTGAAATAAACAGAAAAATGTACTGGGACTGCAAATTAGCCTTTAGGTAATAATTATCAAAATTCAGAAACTTTATTTGGTTATTTTCTCAAAAGTAGTTTCTAAATTAAAAAAAATAGAAAAGCACAGAATAAACTTTAAACAGATTTTATTATTCAAAAATAGCATGGTGTGGCCCCTGGGCAGCTCAGTCATTTAAGTGTTCAACTCTTGATTTCAGTTCACATCATGATCTCATGGCTCATGAGATCGAGCCCTGCTTTGGGCACTGCACAGTGTGGAGCCTCTTTGGGGTTCTGTCTCTCTGCCCCCATCCCACTCATTCTCTCTCTCTCAAAATAAATAAATATTTAATTTATTTTTTTTAATAAGAATTTTTTTTTTAATATGTATTTATTTTTGAGAGAGAGACAGACAGAGAGTGAGCAGGGGAAGGGCAGAGAGACACGGAAACACAGAATCCAAAGCAGGCTCCAGGCTCCAAGCTGTCAGCACAGAGCCTGACATGGGGCTTGAACTCATGAACTGCAAGATTATGACCTGAGCTGAAGTTGCATGCTTAACCAACTGAGCCACCCAGATGCCCATAAATAAGTATTTTTAAAAAATAATTCAGTTAGGTCTGTACATAGTTGCAAAGGAAATATTCTTGACTATAAAGGGTAATTGAAATCTTCCCTCTTTTTTAAAAATTTTTTTTGAGAGACCACCCATGAGTATGAGCTGGGAAGGCACAGAAAGAGAGGGAGGAGAGAGAATCTTAAGCAGGCTCCTCACTCAGCTTGAAGCCTGAGGTGGGGCTTGATTCCAGGACCCTGGGATCATGACCTGAGCTGAAATCAAGAGTAGGATGCTTAATCAAGAATAGGATGCTTAACCAGGCACTCCTAAATCTTCCCTTTTTTTATTAGTTTATATTTCAAATACCTTAAAGCTCTGACCATATGATTTATCACCCAACCCAGGACATTTTTGAGAGTAGACAGGAGCCTTATTAATAATTAAACCAGAACAATAGACATTAACCGGAACTATTGCTGGTAAGCCTAGGGATATGGTCACTTTAGATAAGAAGCACATTAGATTTGTTTAGTATCCTAAATAATCCTCAAAAAGAGTCACCAAAGGTGTGAGGTAAATTCAAACATAATTTAATTTCACTAAACATTTCTAATACTTCTGATTATAAGAAGTAAAATTGAAAAAGTATTGGCTAGAACTGAAGGTCTCCTTTAAGAACTAAATTCTGAATGTAAAACATTTTTGGAAAGGTAACTATCAAAGCTTCCTTAACCTCAGACTAACATATGGATTAGGAAAAGCAAAAAGCTGATATTTTAAACAGTCTATTTTTCTCATAGAATAGAAAAAATTGGGGCAAAAAAGGTCTGCCATTGTGTTTGAAGACGTGTAATTTGTGAGGCATGAGTGCATTAAAGATCACAACTATTTGTCAGTATTGAAGAAATTCATCAAAAATGGAAAAAATACCATATAAGAGGTGAACCATTAATTTTTTTAAGTGGACAAAGCAATGAATATTAAACGTGTTTGCTCCTGTGAGCCTATTAAGGAATGCTTTAACTAATAGAGTCCAACTGCCAGGGACTTATTCCTACAGTTACCCCTTCATATTTTTTTAAAATTTTTAATTAATTATTTACTTATTTCAAGAGGGGGGAGGGGGGCGGAGGAAGAGAGAGAGAGAATCTTTTTATTTTATTCATTTATTTATTTTCAGAGAGAGAGGGAGAGACAGTGTACAGGAGGGCAGAGAGAAAGAAAGGGAGAGAGAATTCCAAGCAGGCTCTGCACTGTCAGTGCACAGTCCAGGGTGGGACTCAAACTCACAAACCATGAGATCATGACCTGAGCTGAAACCAAGAGTCAGACGCTCAACCAACTGAGACACCCAGGCACCCAAGAAAGAGAGAGAGAGAGAGAGAGAGAGAGAGAGAGAGAGAGAATCTTAAGCAGGCTCCATGCTCAGCACAGAACCTGACCCGTGTCTGCATCCCATGATATGATCCGGGGCCAAAAGCCAAAAGCAAGAGTTGGGGGGCTTAGTAGGTTGGGCATCTGACTTCAGCTTAGGTCATGATCTCACAGCTTGCGAGTTCGAGCCCCACGTCAGACTCTGTGCTGAGAGCTCAGAGCCTGGAACCTACTTCTGATTCTGTGTCTCCCTCTCTCTCTTTGCCCCTCCCCCACTCTCTTTCTCTCTCTCTCTCTCTCTCTCTCTCTCTCTCTCTCTCAAAAATAAGTAATAAAACATTTAAAAAATTAAAAAAAAAGATTTGGACATTCAATTGACTGAGCCACCCTGGCACCCCCATAATATTTTCCATTTACATTACTGTAAATAAATACTGTTCCCACAGCTTCCATCATGGTAGCATTATACATATGTATATAGAATGCAAGTATAATACTGTATTTACTGGATAAAAAGGTACATATTAGTTTCACAAGATTCTCAAAATAAAATCTACTTTTCTATTCTACTTTCTTAGTGATCAATCTTAAATTCTTTTATCATCTCCACAGCAGATAAATGTCAGTGTTAAGAGACAAGACCTAAGGGCTAAATAACAAAATTCCTGGGCTCTATAAACCCATATGCATAGGTATGAAATACTGCCAAGCAGTCACTGTATTATAAAATGGCTGACCTGTAAGAAAAAGAAACTCCTTTCCATACATAATGAATGATTTTGCAGTAATAGATCATTAACATTCTTGATCAGCCTGGCATTATTTAAACTAGGCAACTAAGCAAGTATACAGTTTATCATATAGTGTATCAGAATCTTTATCAAGTATAATGGGTTCCTAAATTGGGCAAATTATATATCTAATAAAACTTTGCCCATTACTGATGTGAAATGAAGTAGCTAAGTGAATGATATTTAAGAACACAAATATCATTTTATAAACTATCAACTAGTTTATAAAAAGAAATAAAGAAGGTATATATAGCCATAGTAAAAGTCAAAATAAAGTTTCTTATATCTAAGTTAGAAGTTGGCCAGACTACATAAGGCTAATTTTTCTAATTGGAAAGCAATGTATAATTTTTAATGTTTGTTATAAGCACATTAATAACCACTTAAGACTGTTAAAATAAAAACTGTAATAGTGACATCTTCTGAGAGTGTTAGATATATCTTTTAAAACAATTATAAAACTGTTCAACCCAACTGGAATCTTGCCACCCTCAATTCAAATTATAAACAAAACATTTTGTCACTTAGGGCAAGATCATCAACTGACATAAACTCTTATCCCTAAACAACACTTAGTAATTACTGTAAACAACTTAACAATTAAATCAAGTGTTCAAATTGACACAAATGCTGACAGTGAACATAATTTTCTTTTGTCTCAAAAGTTCCTTTCCCACTTCTCTCTCAAATAGCCTTTTGTCTTGTTTTTAATAATTCTAAATAGTTCTTACTAATTCTAAGTAGTTTTAAAATAATTCTGGCTAGGTTCACAGCTCACCCTAGTTTATTAAGTATTGTGTGTCCATATTAGAGGTGCTGACAGTATTATGTAAATAATCATAATGGGTTTAATCACTTTTAAATTTTTTGCTTGGGGATATAGGCCCTCAATGTTGGGTCAGGGGAGGGGAATGGGGTGATGAGGGGAGTGGGAAAGAGATGAGAAATGCCCAGCACAAACAGCAGAAATAGCCTAAGACTAGGAATCAGTTATCTGTGCCTTAGTCCTTGCTCCAGCCTGGTTCTTCAGGTAAACCATGTAACCTCACTTGTTCATTATACATCTAGGCCTGTGCTGTCCAATATAGTAGCCACTAGCCACATGTGGTTTTGAGCACTGAAATGCAGCTATCCAAATCCAGTTGTGCTATAAAGTCTCATTAATAAATTTTTGTATTGATTATATTTAAGCAATGGAGAGCCACTTAAGGATTTTAAGCAAGGAAATGCCAGGATCAGAAATAATGGTTTAGATCTCTGGCAGCTGTGTGGACACTGTATTAAGGTGAGGAAGACTGGAAGCAAGGAGACTCTATAGTCTAGGTAAGAAATAACACGGCCTAAATGAGGGTAAAAGGGAATGGAAAGGAAAGCACTAATTCAAAACTATTATTTAGGAATAACACCAATGTAATATTGTGATTCACTTGTCCTGACTCCATGGAAAAGGGTTTGATTTTATTCTAAGGTGATGGGAAGACCCTGGAATGTTTTTAGCAGGACAGCATTTTGTTCTGGTTAAATCTGTTATCTGTTTAAAGGACTACTCTGAGTGCTGTACACCACAGTAAGGGGGAAACAGAAGTAGAAGGATAGTTGATCTAAAAAAAAAAAAAAAAAAAGGAGTCTATTGCTGCAGAAGAGGTTTAAGATGCTGATGACGCCACCCCAAGGTGGATGCAGAAGAGGTGGGGAGAAGCAAGTGGATTTGAGTTACTTTGTGACTGCAAAATGGTATTGCCTAATTCACAAGGTTGAGAAAGGAAAAGTGAAGTTCAAGGAGACCACACCTTTTGACCCCAATTGTTCTGATTAACCTGGAGACTAGGGTGTCTGCTGAGAGTGAGAATACTGTACAGAGGCTTGAGGAAAATAGTGAAGGTTTGGAAGACAGCAAAGGAAACAAGAGCAGCTGAACAAAGTCTGTTTTAAGAATTAATTAATGCCCTATATGAGGTTTGAAACCACATAATTTTAGTGACATCAGTATAACCTGTTGTGTGATTTTTCCTTTGCAACCCTCAGCCATTCAACTATAGGAGTTAAGCAGACTGTAGTACCAACAAAAGGTTTCAGGTTTAAAATGATTTGAGTTAGATGATTTTAAAATCTACATATTTCCAAAATTCTACAGTTCTAAGAATCCTAGAGTTTTTACTGCTACCACACATTTTTTTCTTATTGTGGTTAAATGTACAGATGTACATATTATAAAATTTACCATTTGAATCATTTCTTCACACAATTTTTAAGTCGAGCATCCTAATCAGGGGCCTCCAACGGATTATAGGTGTGCTAGGACATTAAAATCCCAGCCCTCGAGGGAGCATCGCTGGCCCTGGTGGCTGAAGTTCCAACTTCTGCTGCCTCTGGATGGAAGCAGCCTCATCTTTTTATCACAATGTGTAATACAATTATTGCTTTTCTAAGCATTAAAAATGTTTGGGAACCATTGTTCAAAGCCATAAAGTTTTCCCACATATCTTTAGAACCTCATAATTTATTCCACCACGTGGGGTTTAAAGCTCCTATTGGGAGAGACTATGAGTATGCCCACTATTTCCACTGTTAAAGTGATCGCCATAAAATCTCACATGGATCATCTAAGAATTTTGAATGGATTCAAAGATTTTCTCTACTTACATAAAAAATAGTTAATCCCTTAAACTTTATTCATTTATCCACACAGTACTGACTTTATGGCAGACACTGGGTTAGTTTCTGGAGGTAAAAAGGTGAACAAGACATGGTTTTGACCTCAAGAAACTTAGTCTAGTGGGAAAAGAAAATTATTCAAATATTTAAAACTGTAATAAGTGTAAGATGGGAACATACACAGTGCTATAAGAGGATTTAATAGAAAAGACTATTAAAACAAGATAAAACGATTAGTAATAGCTGGGCAAAGGGCAGGGGTAGGTTTGGTTGATAATTCCAGAGGCAACAGCACACAAAGACCTAGGAGACACTAAAAGGTCAAGGCCAGATGGCAGAAAATGATTGGAAATGAACCTGCAGAAGTAGTAGAGGCAGTTCAAAGTGGCTTTCTTCGAGGAGTAACAGTAGGCCACTGAACGGTTTAAGCAGCCATTTTCAGATTTATTTTTCAGGAAGATCATAGTAGCTACAATGTAAAGAAGTAGTCTAAAAGTGGGTAAAATTTAAGGTGGGAGGAGGAAAACATGGATTTCTATTTTTTTCTCACCCTTTTAAAAAATGTCTTTAAAAATATGTTCGATAGTCATAAAATAACTCAGAAGTACCAATAAGGGCTAGCTTTTTTCCAAGCACATACTGTGTCTATGAACACTGTACTAAGCAATTTACATGTACTAATTCATTTACTCTTCATAATCCTATATGGTTGGTACTATTATTATCCTCAGTTTACAGGTAAGAAAAATGAGACAGAGGTTAAGAAATCCATCCAAGGTCACTTGGTAAGGAAGTATTAGAGCAGTATTCAAACCCAGAAGTCTGTCTCCAGAGCCTGTGACTTACCCATTAGACTATTACCATTTTTCAGCAATACATATATACAATTTATCTTTTTTTTAAAAAGTAAGCTTTACACCCAGCATGGGGCTTCAACTCACACCTTGAGATCAAGAGTTGCTTGCTCTACGACTGAGCTAGCCAGGTGCCCCTATTTTTTTGCTGTTGTTCTTTTACATGCATGCAATTTAAAATTTAAATATATACATGAATTGAGAACAGATACTCATTTTTTTTTTTTCTGAGCACCAGTGAAGAGAAAGGTTTAGATGGGGTTGTTGGTTGGATGGATATGGAAAGCAGACTAGCAGACTAGGTTAAGACACAATGGTATTTTTGGAACATTGTGGAAGTGATGAAAAGAAGGGGATTGATTTGGGATATATTTGGTAAGTAAAACTGACAGAATTTGGTGGTAGTTTGGATAAGCGGGTTAAAGGGGGTAAAGGTGTCAAGGATGATTATTTGGATTCTGACTTATATAAATGCATTGGGTAGTGAAGCCATTGGCAGAGGCCAGAGGAACAAGTTACATCATTTTGTTCTGATGGTTTTTCTTCAGACCACAAATACACTGTTCTTTCAGTGTATGGTTAAATGACAAATTGATTACAGGCTCTTCCCATTTATAACAAAACTTTCCATTATAAACATTTATACAAACAACTATGTCTCCTGTGTTGTATTAGAAATGGCAGTCAATTTTTCACCCATTTTCTTTAAAAGTGTTATGAAGTCTTGTAAACTTTGGAAGCAAATGATAGTTACTCTAACAGGGTAATGAAGATTTAGCAACCCTCTTCCCTAAAAATACCAACGTTCCTATAGCATTGCTCCAATGGTACAGAAACATCCTATTGGGTGAAATCCCAAGGAGTAAGCTCTGATATTCATCCCTTAACATGAGTGAGTGGAAAAAATTAACTTTATAGCTTGTATTTATGATTTTTTAAACACTACTTAAGTTTTAAAGTTTATAATACTATGCTTTATCTCCCTCCCAGGTCTCATAAGTATTAAAGAACAGTATTGGACTGGTTTAAAAGATACTGTGATTGTAGCCTATTGTTTATTTTCAACTTCATTTGTAGAACTGCTAATGCTAAAATGCTTCTTTTAGAAATCAAGTAGGAAAACAGACTAACAGGTTGACCATTATAAACACACAGCCACAGAAAGCGTTGATTTAAAAAAAAATTCAATTACCTAACAGCTTGTTATCCCAACAAATAATGCTGGGCACTTCTGATTCCGTCTCATTTCAGGGTCCTCAGGAACTTTCCACTTACACATCGCTTTGCTACGTGGCCTCACCACCCAGTCCTGTCAGGTCACGTCACTAATCTGCAGGTAATAGCTACAAGGCAGAACGCTACCTTAGACTGATCCGTGTCCATTCCTTTATCAGTTAGTGTTAACTGTCCCTGTGGTAGTGGCCACTTACACAGGCTTTCCTGAAATACGCTAACGTCAGACACACGGTAACACCACGGGCTTGAATTTCCCAGACGGAAATGCCTGAGTTTTCTCCAGCGCATCTCAAAAACGCTGTGGCGGCCGCCAGCTCCCGGAGCCGTCCCGTAAACAGCAGGGGCTGGCGCTCGACTCTCCAGTCGCCACCCTTAATTTTAGAACACACGGGCCACCCAGCTCTTCCGCCAGAGGCGTGCGGTGCACCGCCTAGCTCGGCGGCCGGAGGAGGGGCGTGACGTGAAGGGAACTCCTCCGTGACGTCGAGCGGGCTCCGAGGGGGGCGGGCCCGGGCGCCTACAAGCCCGGCCGGCGGCCCTCGGGCCCTTCCCCACCGCCGGAAAGCGCGGGCCGCCCTGAGGGGCCGGCTTTCCCAGAGGGGGGGTTGGCGGATTAGTGAGGGAAAGAGAAGAAAAGCGAGTGGCCGTTCCTTCACAGCCCCGGAGTCGTGTCTGCTTCCGTGCTGGGGCTTTCGAGAATCTTGAGGAAGACTTGTAAGCCGTGAATAAAAAGGTATCTCCTTCCCCAGACCCGGAGTGCTGGGTCTTAGCGGCTACTTCCGGTCAGGAGCTGCCGGCCGAACGTAGGCATTTGGCCCCTGGGGTGGGGGTGGCGTACGGCTTCGGGGCTGCCTGAGGAATAAGGCTGGAGCCCGGATAAACTCCGCTGGAGGTGGGCGGGAAAGGAGGACGAGCCCGCGCTCCCTGCGGTTCTTTGGTCTCCCGCGCTGGCTGAGGATTCGCTTACCCACTACGAGCCCGCCCCCGCGCATGCGCCGCCGGCGGAGGGTGGGGGGGGGTGCGCGGTGCTCGCTTCCCGCGTCAGTAGCGCTGCTGGTTTTTGGAGCGTTTGGGTGGCCGCGGTGCTGGGGGAGAGGTTGGTGGCTACGGGTGCTGGGATGGGCATGGGAGTCTCTGGACCTCTGCTTTGCCCGTAAGAGGACCTGTCCAGTCCCTATGCGTTTGTCTCGGGCACATGTGTGACTCCAGGCGCGGCCCTTGCCCTGTGTGAGAATACGTGCGGTGGGTGCTACTGGAAAGAGTTTACTGAGCACCTTCACTGTGGTTGGTGGTTTACAGTGCTACAGGATGCATAGAAATGTATTCAATTATTACAGACCTTTGAGCCCGGAATGCACTTTGAGGCACAAGGTGCACATTTCTGCGAAATTAAGGCGCATCCTCGTGTAACCATAACGGTTCAAACCAAAAGAAATTCTGACCAAAGTGCTGGCCGTGTAGGATAGGCTTGAGATGGTTTTTCGAGCCAGAATTTGCAAGTTCAGTGTGGGTAAACTGCTTTTATGTGGTGAAAAAACACTTTTTTTTTTTTTTTTTTGCTACCTCTCAGGGTACG
Source organism: Felis catus (assembly GCF_018350175.1). NCBI lineage: Eukaryota > Metazoa > Chordata > Mammalia > Carnivora > Felidae > Felis > Felis catus. Next base: position 45,531,146 of record NC_058379.1, read on the forward strand.
TTAACGAATGCTTATTTTATTTACACTGTTTTAAGCAATTGAATACTATGCAATTTTAAAATATTCATTGAAGTCATTAAAATTTTGTTTTAAACTATTAATAGAACTAATTACTGTTGGGGGGGGCTCCTTTATTTTATAAAATATTTATTTATTTTTGGGAGAGCACAAGAGGGGATGGGGGCCGTCAGAGAGAGGGGGCAGAGGATGGGAAGCTGCTCTTGGCTGACAACAGTGAGCCCAGTGCTGGGCTTGAATTCGTAAACCATGTATATGATCATGACCTGAGCCGAAGCCTGACCCTCAGTTGACTGAGACACCCAGGTGCCCCATCTTAGGCTACTGGAAAGTATTTTGCAGTTGATTAACATCGCTAGAGTATGAGGGCCCCCCCCACCCCCATTTAGCTGTGTTGGTCCTAACAGAATGACCTTGGGAAAGTCACTTAATTTCTTAAACCTGTTTTTCCAACTCTAAAGTGAAATTAGTAACAGTAGCTGTTTTATAGAGTTCTCAAGATTAAGTTTAAAAATGACTATAAAGCAGCACGGTATCTGGCATATAGTAAACAAAGGGTGGCTTTTACTGACAGTAGTGTAAGCCAGTTTATCTTTTAAGGTTAAGAAATAGAATTCAGGCCTTTCTGGAAATGAAGCTGTGTTAATTCACCCAATCCCTCTTTTAAAAACTCTGTTGTGGAAATAATATACACAAGAGAGAGACCCATCCATTACAGTTTCAATAATTGTCAAAGCAGGCCTACTGGTTTCATCTCCCTACCCGGCATTCATGTTTTGTTTTAGCTGGAGCATTTGAAAGCAAATCCAGAACAGGTGAGTTTACCTGTAAACGTATCAGTATATATCTCTTTAACAGCTAAGGACTTTTTTTTTTTTAAATATGAGCAAATTATACCCAAGACAATTAAAAATAATGCGCTAATATTCTCTAAAATCCAGTACATGTTCAGTTTTCACTGTCTCAACAAAGCCTAATCACAGTTTTGTTTTTTTTTTTAAATTAAGTAGGCTTCATGCCAAACATGGGGCTTGAACTCATGACCCTGAGATCAATAGCTCTACATAGTGAACCAGCTGGGTGCCCCCAATCACAACGTTTATAAAACTTAAGAGTGTATTTTTCCAGTCTTCTCCTTTAGAAGTGTCATTGCTTATTTTAGCTTCTTCGTTAGAGACCTTGAGAAATTATTAGTAAGAAACACTTAAATCAGTTTGGGCATGTTAGTAATGGTAAATCATTGGCTAAGGAGCCATACGTGAGGTTTAGTAAACTTACTAATCGTTTTCTTTTTTTAGTGGTAGCTAGTTAATGGTTTCAACTTAAGGACACATTAAAATATTTATGAATCCACTTGAACTTCTCAGTATCCTGTTGCTTCCTTCAGGGGCTTACACAAGTAATTATCATTCACCTCTACCCTAAGAGGGACACAAAATAGCCTTACCCTTTTTGTCTTGTTACTAGACGTTTCTGTATTCATAGTTCTTTGCTGTGCCTGTATCTTGCTCACTGATTTCTCTTGTAATAAGAAAGGTATTCAGATGTTCGTGTGTATTAATCACAAACATCTTTCTTGCTCTTTTATAAGGCATGTGCTTCTATGTATATGTAGATGTATATATGTGAATACTGTTTAAGTCAAGGATATTCAGAATGTTTTCCAGTTATTGGTTCAGTATATCGTTGTACTTCATATCAACTGAAAAGTTTAACAAAAAATAAATTCTTTTTAGAACGTTGCATTATTCAATGCTGATCATGGATGACTATAAACCTCTCAATATCAGAAACATCTCAATTTGAGTAATTATTCCTTTCTAGGAGGAATAAGAGAAAGTTTGCCTTAAAATTTAGCTTAACTAAAGACCAAATAACTGAAATCAGGGTTCTCAGCATAATTGTCTTTACTTCCCATTCCCCAGATTCTCAAAATGATTGAGTGTAGGTAAATAAGGAAAACTTGAGAATAGCTGGCTAAGCTTGAAGATATTCTAACTTAAAATTACATACAGATAAATGTAAAATTCATTTGTGTTGCAATCTGTTGTTTCAGGTATTTCAACTGCCCAAGACAACTTCATACCTATATAATGTAACAGAAAAAGTCAGAAAACATTAGGCAAATAGAAGTGTGGAGCATATTAAGAAAGATGAACATCTCTGGAAGCAATTGTGGAAGCCCTAGTTCTATAGATATATCTAATGACTTCAAGGAACTTTGGACAAAACTAAAAGAGTATCATGATAAAGAAGTACAAGGTAAGAATCTTTTTTTTTTTTCTTTTTTCAACGTTTATTTATTTTTGGGACAGAGAGAGACAGAGCATGAATGGGGGAGGGGCAGAGAGAGAGGGAGACACAGAATCGGAAACAGGCTCCAGGCTCTGAGCCATCAGCCCAGAGCCTGACGCGGGGCTCGAACTCACGGACCACGAGATCGTGACCTGGCTGAAGTCGGACGCTTAACCGACTGCGCCACCCAGGCGCCCCCTTTTTTTTTTTTTTTTTTAATTTTTTTTTTTCAACGTTTATTTATTTTGGGGACAGAGAGAGACAGAGCATGAACGGGGGAGGGGCAGAGAGAGAGGGAGACACAGAATCGGAAACAGGCTCCAGGCTCTGAGCCTTTTTTTTTTTTTTTTTTTTAATAGTACACCAGTATTCTATTGAGACTAAATAGTTATAACTTTGTGTGACAGTTCAGGGATCTCATTTTTAAGGGACCTAATAAAGGTAATTTTTTGTGAGTCATTTATGATTGAGTTGTTGCTCTATAACTATAGACACCTACTATGGGATGTAGTTTTTGCACATTTTAAGTTATTTACTATGGTAATATGTGTGGTGTGGTGGAAACGGCATAGAAATTGTTGATTGATGACCTGGATGTGAATTCCGAATTCAGTTATCTACTTGATCTGTGATCTCAGCCAAGATATATAATCTCTAAACTTTTTTTCCTATAAAATTATGTGCAGGATTCTTTACAGCCATTAAAATACTAAAGTTATTCTTCAAGCTTTTGGGAATCTATTTGCTACCAAGCACTGAGATATGAAAGTGAATGGCAGTTTGCTTTCAAAGAGCCTGGAGTCTAATAGAGATAGAGCCATGTAAACAGATAATTACAGTATAATGAAATAAATGCTAAAAGGTTTATGTGAAGTGCAATGAGTGTGAGGAGAATTGAGCAATTGTGGTTGAGATGAATATATAATTATTATTTGTGATTGTGTTAAAACGTACTCCAGATAAAAGAATTTTCTCTTAAAGGTAGACTCAACATTTGGTATTAATATCTGTCTAATTCTGTTACTTTAACATAATACGTTTTTCCCATGGGCGGAAATTGCTTGGTATTATGTTTGTTTCTTGCTGCAACCATAGGTTTAATACTATAGTGCTTGACAATCTTCACATTACACTGGAATGCCATTAAAATATAATCCACCTAATCTTACATTTTCAAAGAAAAAAATATTTCATCTGAAAGAAAATATAAAGAATAAAAAAAAAAACCCAAACCTCTAAATTAGACTATATTCTCTATCTTTTGAATGTCTAGATCGATCAAAAACTTTTCAGGTATTCTCTTTATATTTTAACCAAATCAGATTGGTTCAAAAGAATGCATCATTCATCAGAGATGAGCACTAATGGATCCTGGGGTCATGAGTGTTCCTAATGCTGAGAATGTTTTTTTTCTGTCCATGTGTTGCTTTTTTGTACTTAGTTATAATTACCTTTGCCCCAGTTTTCTGGAATGGGCAGACAAAGACTGTATATGGTCAATTTGAGAAAATATATAAATGGCAATAAAATTTGTTTCTTCCTGTTGGGTAAAACCAAAGCAATAAATGGCAATTTTCTCATAAAAAAAAAAAAAAAAAAAAACAACCATGATCCACCTAGTATGTGGGTCTGTGTTAGAACTTTTCTGTGGTAAATGTAGTTCTTGGCAGAACCTCATGATAATGGACTCATCATGAATTAATGAAGCATGGACCCCAGAAGTATTCTTGCATACCCCAGTGTACTGGCAAACTCTAGTTCAAGAAAAGTTTTGGGGTACACTTACCATATGCCATACCTTATGAATAAGAATGAATCATATATAGTTATCTGGGAACATAAAGGAAGAACCGGGTGTGGGTGTGTGTGCGCGCGCGCGCCCTTGAGAGAGATTGATTGATTGATTGATTGATTGATTTACTGTCAAATCAGGCTTTACCATTGAAATGAGTCTAATTAGCCAGACAAAGAAGATTGTAGGAGGGGAACGTTTTAAGAGAATAGCTTAAGCACAAGTTTGGCAGTAACAGCTTGATTTTAATCAAAGAACTGTAGATAAGTTGGTATAGCTCACAGAGAAAATGAGGTAAGTGATGGGAATTTATTGGTCAGGTGGAAAGAGGATGGTGCTAGAAAGGTAGATAGGTTCAAATTATGTAAAACATTATGTACTATGCTAAAGAGATTGTTACCATGCTTTATCTTTAGGATTTAGTCTAAAATTTTCATTTTCAGTGCTTACTTCTATTACTTGTATAGGTAGTGCTGTGTTGAGAAAGAGGCTATGTGATGTACTTGTTACTGGATCTAGGATGCCAATATTTGAAAGCCATCTCACCCTTAAAGGTGGTGACCTTGTGCAAGCTATTTAACTTTACGGTGCACCAGATTCCTTATCTATAAAATAAAGATACTAATAATAGTTACTTCACATTGTATTAAATATTTTAATATATGTAAAACATTTTGAAGAGTTTATGGCACATAGTAAGCAATATATGTACTAGCTATATGTGTTTAGATATTAGAATGCTGTCCTTTCTGAAGCAGCACCGTTATAATTATCTGTGCCCGCCGTGTACTATCCCAGCCAGATACAGTGAGATACTATAAAAAAGTTATAACAGAGATTTCACATACTGATTACTTTTACGTTCCTCTTTATGATTTTTGAAACTGCTAATTTCTAGAAAGAAACAGGAAAAGAATGGCCAAAAAAATAAACATGAGAAAATTTAAATGGTTAAGAAATCTTGGAAAATTCTTACTTTTATCTCTTCTTGGCGAGGGGGAGAAGTGGGGATACTTACTTTTTAAAAATTTCCATGAAATATACATAAAATTTTTCATCTTAACTGTTTTTAAGTGTACACTTCAGTGGCGTTAAATACATTCATGATGTTGTGCGACTCTCACCACCATCCATCTCCAGAGCTCTTCATCTTGTAAAACTGAAATTTTATACCTATTAAACAATAACTCCCCATTTATCCCTGCCTCCAGCCCCTGGCAGCCACTATTCCACTTTCTATCTCTGTGATTGTGACCATTCTAAATATCTCATAACAGTCTTTTTGTGACTGGCTCATTTCACTTAGCATAAGGTCTTCAAGTTTCATCCGTATTGTAGCATATTACAGAATTTTTTCTCTTTTAAGGTATATACAATATTCCATTGTATATACCACATTTTGCTTATCCATTCATCCATTGTTGGACATTTGAGTTGCTTACATCTTTTGGCTGTTGAGAATAATGTTGCTCTGAACAGGAGTGTACAAGTAATCCAAAGATACACTCCTTTGGAAGTGTATCTAGAAGTGGGATTGCTGAATTATATGATAATTATATTTTTAATTTTTTGAGGAATTACCATACTCTTTTCCATTTTTACATTCCCACCAGCAATGCACAAGTGTTAAGTTTCTCCACATTCTTACCAACACTTGGTATCTTCTGTTTTCTTTTATTTTCTTTTGATAGTCATAGCCATCCTAGTGGATGTAAGGTGATACTGCGATTTTGATTTGCATTTACCTAAAGATTAGTGATGTTGAACATTTTTTCATGTACTTATTGGCCATTTGTGTATCATTGGAGAAATGTTTATTCAAGTCCTTTGTCTATTTTTTTTTTAACGTTTATTATTGAGAGACAGACACAGAGTGTGAGCAGGGGAGGGGCAGAAAGAGGAGGGGGAGACACAGAATCTGAAGCAGGCTCCAGGTTCTGAGCTGTCAGCACAGAGCCCGATGTGGGGCTTGAACTCACAAACCGCAAGATCATGACCTGAGCTGAAGTTGGATGCTTAACCACCTGAGCCACCCAGGCGCCCCTCCTTTGTCCAGTTTTTAATCAGCTTTGGTTTTTTGTTGTTGAGTTGTAGAAGTTCTTTATATATTCTGGATATTACTCTTTTATCAGATACATAATTTGCAAATATTTTCTCCCATTCTCTGGGTTGCTTTTTCATTCTGTTCATTGTGTTCTTTGACATACAGAAGTATTAAATTTTGATATAATCCACTTTATATTTTTCTTTTGTTGCCTGTGCTTTTGGTGTCTTACCCGAGAAATCATTGCCAGATCTAATATTATTTAGCTTTTACCCTGTTTTATAGTTTTAGCTCTTATGTTCGGATCATTCATCCACTTTGAGTTACATTTTGTATATGATACAAGGGCCAAATTTCATTCTTTTGTGTGTGGATATCTAATATTCCCAGCACCATTTGTTGAAAAGACTGTTTCCCCATAGAGTTTCTGGGCACCGTTGTCAAAAACCATTTGATCGTATATACAAATATGAGTATACTTCTGGACTTCCTCTTCTGTTGGTCTACACATCTGTCTTTCTGTCAGTACTATACTGTTTTGGTTATTGTAACTTTTAGTAAGTTTTGAAATCAAGAAGTGGGATCTCTAGTTTTGTTCTTCTTCAGGTTTGTTTTGTCTATGTGGAGTCCCATGAGATTCCATATGAATTTAGGACAGCTTTTTCTATTTCTGCAAAAATCATCATTGGACTTTTGATACAGATTGCATTGAATCTGTAGATTTCTTTGAGTAGTATTGACATCTTAACCATGTTAAGCTTTCCAGTCCATGAATATGCCAAGTCTTTCTATTTATTTATGTAGTTTTAATTTCTTTAAGGAATGAATACTTGATAATTTTCAGTGTACAAATCCTTCATCTCTTTGGGTAAGCTTATTCCTAAGTATTCTTTTTTTTTTTTTTTTTTTAACGTTTATTCATTTTTGAGAGACAGAGACAGAGTGCAAGCAGGGTTGGGGCAGAGAGAGAGGGAGACACAGAATTTGAAGCAGGCTCCAGGCTCTGAGCTGGCAGTACAGAGCCCTATGCGGGGCTCCAACCCACAAACCATGAGATCATGACCTGAGCGGAAGTCGAACGCTTAATCGACTGAGCCACCCAGGTGCCCCCTAAGTATTCTTTTTGATGCTATAAATAGAATTGTTTTCATTTCCTTTTTTTTTCCTTGAAGTTTATTTTTTTTTTAGTAATCTATACACCCAGTGTCAGCTTGAACTCAAGACCCTGACATCAAGAGTTGCATGCTCTTCCGACTCAGCCAGCCAGGCATCCCTCATTTCCTTTTCTGATTATTTGTTGTTAGCGTGCATAAACAGAATTGGTTTCTGTGTATTGATTTTGTATCCTGCAACTTTCCTAGAAGTCTTTACTTATTGTGGTTTTTTTTTTTTTTTAATTTTTGAGACAGAGAGAGACAGAGCATGAATGGGGGAGAGTCAGAGAGAGAGGGAGACACAGAATCTGAAGCAGGCTCCAGGCTCTGAGCTGTCAGCACAGAGCCCGACGCGGGGCTCGAACTCACGGACCGTGAGATCATGACCTGAGCCGAAGTCGGACGCTTAACCGACTGAGCCACCCAGGTGCCCCTAATTGTGTTTTTTTAAATTCCTAGGTGAAGTAAACATTAGAAACTCTTTACTTTTTTTCATTATGAAAAGTTGGAGTTCAGCTACCTCTACTATACGTGTATCCTTTATGCTCTGTTGTGCTCATTCGTTGACCAATCATTCCGTTTCATGTTTTCATTAAAGCCCTCTTTCAGCGTATAGGATTGCTGATGTAATTGAGGTACAGTTGTGTTCATTTAGAAATCAAGGTATCTATTATTGTTTAATCTATTTTTTTAACTTAAGCTTTTTTCTAAATTGTCAAAACACAAAGTAAAAAAAAGTTTCCCACCCCCACAACACAAACTGGTAACCACTTTTATAATCTTTTGTGTTTATATTCAGTGTTCATTTCTAATTTAAAGTTTAAGGTTTTTTTTTCTTTTTTTTTTAGGAATTATTACATATATACAAAAGTAAAGAAAATCATAAAATGAACTCCTATATAGTCATCACTCAGCTTGAACTATCATCAATAAATGGCCAGTCTTATTTTACTTGTATTCCATGTACTTCTCTATCCCTCTTTCATTCAGTTATTTTGGAGTCTCTGCCATAATTTATCTATAAATATTTAGTATGTGTTTGTAGTAGGCTTTTTAACTAGAAAGAACCATTATCACGCTAACAAAACAAATAATTAACATCTAGTACCTATTAGATGATAGTGTTCAATTTTCCACAATTGTCAAAAATATCTTTATAGTTCAAATCTGTATCTAAAAGACATCTCTGTGATGTGTGATTACTATGTTAATTTTTTCAATGTAATTTTTGTATTTTTCTTATGAAATTAAGTATCTTTGCTAATGTTTAAGAGTGATTTATATTTTTTATGAACTGTTACATACTTTATTGCTTCCTTTCTTTTCTTTTTTAAGTTTATTTATTTTGAGAGAGAATGAGCAGGGAGGGACAGAAAGAGTGAGGGGAGAGAGAGAATCCCAAGCAGGCTCCACACTGTCAACGTGGAACCTGACACCGGGCTTGAACTCACAAACACTGAGTTCGTGACCAGAGCTGAAGTCAAGAGTCAGATGCTTAACTGATTGAACCACCCAGGTGCCCCATTGTTGCTTATTTTCTAGGATTGTTGGCCTTTCTCCTCTAAATTTCTAGGACCTGTTTAGTTCAAATATTTGAAAAATTGGGAATTCAAATTTGTTGTTAGTGATAAAGATCTTATTTTAAAGTAAACTATGCTCATGGTCATATGTCTAAGGATAAATATGAATATTTTACATTAATTCTGCTCATTGACTATACTGTTTTCCCCAGAAAATCTATCGTAAAACTTTGAGGAACAATTCTGAGTTTTAGTACTGACTTGCTATTCATTCAGTGAGGGTCGTTAGATTATATGCTAAGAATGATAGCAGTTGCTGAGGATACAACAGTGAAGAAGACACAGTGAGTTTTGGGGGCTTTGAATTCATTTTTTTAGGAAAATATATAATATAATTGTACAGTGAAATGGTAGCAAAAATAAGCCACATACGAGAGTCTGCCTTGGTAACCCAATAACAACATTGTAATCAGCTACATGCACTACTTATAAAACTGGGAAGGAATAAACAGTCTGACAATTTATGTTGAAGAGCAGCAGTATCTTCTTTTTGGTTTCTCATGCTGTGACTGTATCACATAGATTTACCAATAAGAACAGCTTCAAGTTTAAACTATTATGGGAGTGTCACTGCTACATATTATAAAACTTACCCTAGGTGATCTGGAAGTGAAGCAAATATAATATCTTGAAATATTTTTGAATAGAACCAGACATACTTGAGTTGTTAATAAACATTTGATAGGAAACTAGTATTCTGCCATCTTCAAGCATAAGGTTAGGTTCTTTATTCTTCAAATGATTATTTCTGTTTTATAACTGGTTTTAAGAAGATCATTAAGTTTTTATTAGGCAGAGTCCCTATCTTACTCATCTTTACATCCCTGTAGGTAAAAGTACTTGGCACATACTAAAAAATTAATAAGTGGTATATGAATGAATTGCATAGTTTATAGCTTGGTCAATGTGATATTTTCTTGAACATCAGTATTTTCAATCCCATTATATATGGAAGTATCAACTTTAAAAATTTTTTGACATTTATCTGTTGTTGAAAGACAGAAAGAGAGCACTAGTGGAGGAGGGGCAGGGTGACAGAGGGAGACAGACTCTGAAGCAGGGTCCAGGTTCTGGGTTGCCTGCACAGAACCCAACACGGGGCTTGAACCCACAAATTGTGAGATCATGATCTGAGCTGAAGTCGGACACTTAACAGACTGAGCCACCCAGGCCCCCTGAAAATATCAATATTTTATATCTGTTTAAAATCTTGAAATATTTTACTACCCATTTACTTTAAATTTTCTGTTTTTAGACAATACTATAGAAAGCTGGGAAAGGAAAAATAAGTCCCCATTCTACAAGAATGGCATCTGTGCTTTTTTGTTTATTCTTTCCTACTTTTAAAAGAAATGTGTGTAGCTTTATGCATTGTTGTGGTCAATATTCATAGTGTTTTACACGTGGCTTTTTTTTTTTTTTTTAATGTTTGAGAGCGAGAGAGAGACAGCACAGGTTGAGGGAGCAACAGAGAGAGGGAGGCACAGAATACGAAGCAGGCTCCAGGCTCTGAGCTGTTAGCACAGAGCCCGACACGGGGCCGCAACTCATGGACCGCGAGATCATGATCTCAGCCCAAGTCGGAAGCTCAACTGACTGAGCCACCCAGGCGCCCCATATATGGCTTATTTTTAAGTATTATTTCGTTATTTAAACTGTGCTTGCTTTTCCATGTTGCACATAATCATTTTAGAATTTTTATATATGCCCATTTAAAATTGGGTCAGGGGTGCCTGGGTGGCTCAGTCGGTTGAGCATTGGACTTCAACTGGGATCATGATCTCGTGGTTTGTGGATTTGAGCCCTGTGTCAGGCTTACTGCTTGCTGTCCACGCAAAGCCTGCCTCAGATCCTCTGTCCCCCTCTGTCTCTGCTCTTCCCCTGCTTGTGTGGTCTCTCACTCAAAAATAAAGAAACATTTTTAAAAAATAAAATAAACAAAATTGGGTCAGTTTTATTTTTAGGCTCTTAATTTAACAGGGATAAAATATTTGGCAGATTTCTTCATGTTCCTTAGTGTTTCAGGGTCTTCAGGAAACTCTTACTTTATGATGAGGAAGAGTCAAGAAAATAATATACTTTTTTTTTTAATGTTTATTTATTTTGAGAGAGAGAGTGTGTGAGCACATGTGTGCATGAGTGGAAGTAGGAGCAGAGAGAGAGGAGAGAATCCCAAGAAGGCTCCATGCTGCCAGTGCTAAGCCTGATGTGGGGCTTGACCTCCCAAACCATGAGATCATGACTTGACCCATAATCAACAGTCGGATGCTTGACTAACCGAGCCACCCAGGTGCCCTAATACACACTTTTTAATAAGAAACAACATGCCAAATTCATCAGATTATACAACATATAAAACTTACAAATATTACATGGTGGATAATTCTTCTAACTTGTGGACTCCTCATAGCTATTCTCTAGTACTCATCACACTCTCAGGAGAGTCAGTTTATATACACTGAAAATGTTAAAAGAGGAATACAGCAGGTTTCAGTATATTTAGCTAATACCCAAGTGCTTTATGAATGGTAGGTATTGTATATACGTATGAACTGATGAGAGAAGATAATTTCTGGTTCATTATAATATGAGATTGATCAGAGTTCTTTTTCCAATTTCAAAATCCCTTATGGATTCTTAAAGGTATTAAATGAGCACTATTGTTTTTAAAAAAATAATGTTATTTAAAAACATTTGGGTTCAGATGAGGCAAATTTGCTGAAAGCAGACTTTTTATGTATTCTACACAGTTCCATATAAAATTAGATCTTCCAGCTATGTGATAACATCAAAGACATGCCTGAAGGGTACTTAATTTTTTTGAAAGTGGGGGATCCACTTGGAGAAACCCGTATAAGAGGCTATTTGAAAGACATCAAACATGGACTTGTCTGGACTTTGCAGGTTTTGAAGTATATATAGAAATCAAAATTGACTCATTACTTTTAAACCTTTATGTCACTTTAAAAAACAGAGAAGAAATGTTTTGAATGGTAGTACTTGAAATACATAATTTTTACTTAGATGTCCAAGAAACTCTTCCCATATACATGGGAACTTATATACATCTGAATACACCCACTGTATCTTGAGATTTTTTTTTTTGCTTCATTTGACCAAAACATAATAAAATGATAGATAAACATGTCATATGCAAGACAGTTTGTACACTGATCACAAGAATATATTAAGCTATATGCATTCTTTTAAAGCTGGCGGGGAAAGAATAAAGTCTCCCAACTTCTATTGAACAGCAGTGTGCAAAGACCATTTTTGTTGGAAAAGTCTGGAGACATTTGTGACTGAGTTTTTAATATTTTTTATTTTTAGTAAAATTGTATCCCTTCATGATTGTTCACTTTAGTGTCTTATGTTCCTTTTGTGACAAATGGTGCTAGTATCAGGGTCAAAAACAAATTGTTATTGATAAATGTTACTGGTAACTTATTAGAGCATGTTTTATGTTTTAATAGAATTTAATAGAAATTTCAGAGTTCTTTAAATTTCAGAAGTTTGAACAATTCAAAGTATTCATTGGGTACAATATTTTTTTGCCTTTTTAAATCTCTGTCAGTATCAGGTTTGTTACTTAAGAGCACTAATAAATAGAATAATAAAATAGAATTTAGAATGTTTATTTTTTAAAACACCATTTTATTTTTTAAAGACCTTTATTTTTAAGTAATCTCTGTGCCCAATGTGAGGCTTGAACTCACAACCCCAAGATCAAGAGTCATACCCTGTACCAACTGAGCCAGCTAGGCTCCCCAGAATGCCACCATTTTAATAAATGGTCTCTTGTTCATGCCAGGCTCTATTATCAGCATCTCATCTAATAATGTTTTCTGTATCTGGTAAATACAGTAATCAGTTCTTTTAGAAAACTAGGCAGATTTTTCTAGACAAAATTAGAACCCCTTTGAAGACACACAAAACTATAGAGGTTCTAATACAACAGGATAAATACTTCTTGATTCGGTTTAGGGTTGTTTCATTTATTTTCTCAGATGTTTCATCAAAATTCCTAAAAGATGACATTCATATTAAGGCTACATAAATTAACAGTGAAAGGAATTGCGTGTAATTATGGTCCATAACATCAGTGTCATACTCATTGTTAATACTGTAAGTAACTCTCCCATCTAATATTTTTCCATTTGTATTAACATCTATAAGTTCAGTTGAGTCCATAAAAATTAATTTACCTATTTTGAGATAATTAAAATTTAAGACTTAAACTAAGCATCTTATAAAGACAAGAGTTTTCACTTTAGAATTAAGATAATTTATTAGGCCCTTGCAGAAAAACTAGTGGTAATATTTTGGTCGAGGTTAAATTACTTGAGTTGTATACATAAAGCCACTATTTGTCAACAAAGTTATTAGGCTTATTCAAAACCATAGATAACTTGTTTTAAAGTGACAGTACATACACTGCATATATGGTCTGTTCTGGGTAGAGAACTAAAATAAGTAAAAGTTAACATAATGATTTTTATTTTGCTTATAACAAATTCTTGTCTCATTTCTGAATTCTTATTTAAACTTGTTTCCTGTGGTGGTCCTTGGGTGGTTCAGTCAATTGAGCATCTGACTTATGGCTCAGGTCATGATCTTTGGTTCGCGAGTTCAAGCCCTGCGTCAGGCTCTGGGCTCTGTGCTGACAGCTCAGAGCCTGGAGCCTTCTTCAGATTCTGTGTCTCCCTCTCTCTCCCTTTTCTGCTAGTACTCTATCTGGCTGTCTCTGTCTCTGTCTCTCGCAAAAATAAAAGACATTAAGAAATAAATTAATATTAAAAAAATAAAATAAACTTGTTTCCTGTGTTATAACTACACGTATGGGCCCTTAATTTTTCATTTCCTCCAATATCCGTATGTTAGCCAGAGTAGGGTTAATTTGTAGTACAGCACTTGGTCTTGTGAATGCTGTTTCCTCAATAGGTATCTCAGGTTGCCAGTGTTACAATCCCAAATACTTTGTTGAACAGACTACCTGTTCATACAGGAGCTACATTGTATAGCCTCATTCCTTCCGATGGGTGTGGAACAGGATTAAAGCACACTTTATAGGGGTTCTAATTGTAGATGCCTAATTGACTTGATGAATAGCAAATGCTAAAATTTAAACACACACACATAGACACACACATAAACCTGTTTCAGGGCTGATCTGCGTGACAGAACAAATGCCTCACAGGTGTTGAATGCTTACAAGATAAAAGAGTACTCTTTCCATATTTCCCAAGAATTTTCTTTTGATGTTTATATGGATTTTCTATCTCATTGTTTCTTAAAATGGTCATGGCAATAATCCTTTTCATCTTTGGCTGCACTGAGTTTTAGAAGTTGGGTAAAATTAAAAATAAAATCTATCAATAAGTAAATTTTCGGGGCACCTAGGTGGCTCAGTCAGTTAAGCGTCCGACTTCAGCTCAGGTCATGATCTCACGGTTCATGGGTTCGAGCCCCGCATCGGGCTCTGTGCTGACAGCTCAGAGCCTGGAGCCTGTTTCAGATTCTGTCTCTCCCTCTTTCTCTGCCCCTCCCTCACTTGCATTCTGTCTCCCTCTGTCTCAAAAATAAACATTAAAAAAAATTTTAAATAAAAAAAGTAAATTTCACACACTTTGGAAAGAAGAGAGTGAAAAACTGCTGACTCTCGTCTTTGGCCTAGTCAGGTCATAAGTTTTTTTCTTAATTCTTTAAGAATGATTTGATGCTTTACTAAGTAAGTACTTTCAAGTTTTCATGAGTATGTCATTATCTGAAAAAGAAGGAAGCTTCTCAGTCTGGGAATTTGACAAATGGACAGATTTTTTTTAAACAGCATACCAGTTTTTATTCTTAATATTAAAAGAAATATTTTCCTTTATTATGTTTTATATTTTAACGATTTTCCAACTATTAGGGCAGATCTTTTTCCATAATTTTTTTTAAGTTTTTATTTTGAGCTTATTGTAAATTGACATGAAATTTTAAGAAGTAATACAAAGAACTGTCCTATACTCTTCAGCCAATTTCCCACAATGGGAGCATCTTTTACAATTATAGTACAATAGCAGGACCAGGAAATTGGCATTGATACAATTTACCAACCTTATTCAGATACCCCCAATTTTATATGCACTCACTTCCACGGTGTTGATTTTAGATGCCTGTGACTACCACCAGAGATCCCTCATGCCACTTGTTTAAGCCCTCAGCCCCCTTTTTCCCATCCCAACCCCTCCAGTTTGTGGCTACCAATAATATGTTTTTTATAATTTTTTCCTGTCAAAAGTGTTAGTTATGTAAGTAGAATCACATCGGATGTACCCTTTGAGATTGGCTTTTTTTTCAGTCAGCGTAATTTCCTTGGGAACCATCCAAGTTGTTACATGTATCAACATTTCATTCCTTTTTATTGCTGAAGAGTACATGTGGTACAAGTATGTACCAGTTTTTTTTGTTTGTTTTGTTTTTTAACAGTTCACTTGTTAAAGGACATTTGGGTTGTTTCTAGTTTGGGGCTGTTATGAATAAAGCTGCTGTGAATATTTGATTATTCATAACTTTTTTCTCACAATTCATAATATTTGTTTATTCACATTTTAGGCTGTAAAAATAAGGGTAAAGTGTATCCTATCAGTTGGACATTTCCTAGAGGTGAAATTTGAGAAACAGGGCAAAAGTCTAACACAAAACAGTTGTCCAGGGCCTGCCTTTTTCTATATTCCTGGCAGCAAATCCTTACTACTTGGGATGATAAGAAGAGGTGGCTTTCCCATCAGTATTTATACCATCCTATCAACTTTATCCCTAGTCAGCATCATGGAGGGGGATTGGTGGAGAAATGTATAATTTTTTTAAAACTCTTATTTGTCTAAATTCTGTTTTTCAATGCTTGTCCTAAATTATAGTGAAAAGTCCTGTTCTTAGAAATAACAAATTTATTAATGTTTCTATGTACAGTATATGGAAAGTTTTTCTAAATGTATAACTTATTAGAATCCATAGATAAACTATCAAAGGCAAATAGTAAATCTTTGATTTTTCAATAATTAGTCAACTAATACCTATTTATTGGGGACTAATCCTACCCCAAATGAAAGAAATTCTTGAGTGGATACAGAACTTCTAAACTTGCTAAGCATTATTTTAAAAAGTAAATAAAATATCCACAATTAGAAAAAGTGTAGAATAGTAAAAAGATTGATTTAGGACTCAGAAAAATCAAACAGAGAAACTTTTTCCTCCTTTTATGATAATCATACTATAGAAAATAGAGGTCATAGAGAAAATAGAAAACCAAATAGTTTAGCGTTGCTAAATAGACAGTTTTTTTCACTTATTTTAATAACATCCCATCAAGTAATTATATCATATTTTATTTAAACATCCCTATTTTAAGCAGTTTATATTGCTATAAATTGTTCAGTGTCCTTTGTGACTATGAGTTTCTCTATAGTTTGGATTATATTCTTGGGTTAGAATCCAGGAAATGAGATACTGATGAAGGAGTCCTATTACGTATTGCTAAATTGCTTTCCAAAAGAATTCTATCCATTTATAATATCTCCAGCAAGTATGGGAGTATAGTTTTACAGCACTTTTATCAACATATTGGGTATTACAGTCTTTATAATTTTGCTAAGTAATTGTTTTGGTTTGAATTTATATTTAGTTGCTAGTAATGTTGGATAGATTTTTGTATTTGTTTAATGACCATTTTTCTCCTTTTGTTAGTTATCATTTACAAAAATTCGAAATGTCACTCTATTTTGTCCATATCCTTCCTTGCAGTTTCAGTGCCCTTCAGCCTGCTTTCTTCATGATAACTGCTTGAGTCCCATAGGCAGGAGTCTTCTCTTATGTGTTGTGTCAGACTCAATTAAAATAAGAAATATATGTAACAGCTATCTTGAGTGTTCTTCCTTAAGTATTTTAGCGTAAGCAATTTTGCTCCTCATCCAGGACTTCCTGCAATAATCTATTTTAATCCCAGAAGACTTGAGCCTACATAAGCATGGTTGCTGTTAGCAAATACATAGGCTATGTCAGAACATAGACCTTCATTTATAGTGAGCCTCTAATTATATGCTTGCCCCTGCTATTATGAAGGAAGTAACTCACTTTAGGTGGAGAAAATTTCACTCTACTTAGCTGTCATATAATAGACTAAAGGCAGTAATGTTGCAGATATACTTTTGTGACCTTGGGGTACAAATAAGGGAAATACACTCTCCAAGCTAATGGGACCTGGCTTATTATTCAGAGCCCAGAGTGAGTAACTTAATAGTGTAGCATTAGACTCATAAAGAAACTCAGATCAACTGCTTTAGAAATGGTAAATGTATAAATAAAATGCCGTGGTGTTTTTTTTCTTTTTCAGGTTTACAAGTAAAAGTAACAAAACTGAAAAAGGAACGAATTTTGTAAGTACCAGTATATAATACTGATTTCTTATTTTTAAATTAATTGATACTGACGTCCTATTTGACCTCAATGGCTTATTTATGAGAAAGTTAGTTTACAGCATGGACCTTGGATAGTTGATCACGAGTTTTTCAAAATTCTAAGGTAAAAAGAATAACTTAATTTTGAGTATATTCTTAGTTAATATTTGCATATATTTATACATTAATGTAATTTTTATATATACATACATACGTATGGGTATGTATACATATAATCTTTTTCCATAAAGTATTTATTAAGAAAATAACTGTTCTATAAATTCATTTTGATCTGTCAATGTTATTCTTTTCTCATCTGTGATTAACACCTGGAATTTAAGATACTGCAAGAAGGGAGCAAAATCTGGGATTTCTGAACTGATACAAGAAATGAGACAAGGGGCTCCTGGCAGGCTCATTCGGTGGACCCGTGACTCTTGATCTAGGGGTTGTAAGTTCAAGCCCCACATTGGGTGTAGAGATTACTTAAAAAAAAAAAATCCTTAAAAAAAAAAAAAAGGAATAGGAGCAAATGAGACCCCTTTTAACTAGTTTGAAATTACCAAAAGTTCCCCTGAATTGTTTTATTTTTTTTTAATATGAAATTTATTGTCAAATTGGTTTCCATGCAACACCCAGTGCTCATCCCAACAGGTGCCCTCCTCAATGCCCATCACCCACTTTCCCCTCCCTGTTTTGGTTATTAAGCCTAGAATCAGATCTGATTTTCTAAGTCCGAAGCAAATTTTACTCATGGTTCTTTAGGGTTTCCACATTCGGGAATCTGAAACAGATGCATCATAGAATGTTATTGCTTATAAAAAAATTAATACCATTTTTTTTAATATTTATTTATTTTGAAAGCAAGAGTGTGTGTAGTTATACAAATAGGGGCAGGGCAGAAAGAAAGGGAGAGAGAGAATCCTAAGCAAGCCCCATGCTCAGCTAGGAGCCTGACATGGGGCTCAATCCCACAACCGTGATCATGATCTGAGCCCAAATCAAGAGTCGGATGCTTAACTGACTGAGCCACTCAGGCCACCCCTATGTCATTGTAACTAATACTGCATTTACTTTATGATATATACCAATGGGCCTTAGTTACATCATATTCCTCAAGCTTCCAAGGCTCCAACCAAAAGCTGGAGTTAACAGTCACCCATCAAAACACACCCATTTGTTTTCTCCAATATGATATGAAAATAAAAATTGGAAAGTTCCTTTTACACCTAGAAAATCATGTTTGGGAGATGACTTTGATTCAGAAATATAAAACCATAAGTTTATAAACAGTTTTTTTTTTTTTAAGAATGATTTTATGATCCTATTTAATTAGTGATACATAATGCTTTGCATTATTGAGAATGTACATATTCCTGCCTTACAGATGTCATTTTAAGTATCTCAGGCGTAGAATAATTCATTTCTCTGTTTCTTATGATTAGTTCCCACCATTGCGAGATGTTCCTATAGAGGAAATTGAACAAGCCTTTTCTGAGTAGTAAATTTAGGGTATATATCTTGTTAGTTAGGATTTTGCAAAGTACTCAAAGTATTTCCCTGCAAGATACTTATTAATTACATAGGGCAAAATTATAATATTATAGCGGAGAAACCGGACAGAATTCATCTCAAACTATCAAAGTTAATATCACTAGAAATCAGATATGTCAGCCCCATGTACCTCTTGATTTGATGCACTAAGAAGAGCACAATGTTATTCCTGTAGTATTCTTACCAAAAATGCATAGCCCAGATTTTATCGTGGGGAAACATCAGAAAAACCCACATTGAAGAACCATCAAAATAACTGGCCAGTACTTTTCAAAGGTCAAGATTGTGAAAGACAAAAATGATGGAGAAACTGTTCCAGATTGAAGGAGACATGACATTAAGTGCAATGTAGGATCCAGGATTGGATCCTGGACCAGAAAAATAATGTTAGAGGAACAGTTGGCAAAATTTGCATAAGGTCTATAGATTAGTTAATAGTATTGTGTCAGTTTCTTGATGTTCATAAATGTATTCTGGTCACACAAGATGTTAATATTTTGAGAAGTTGAGTAACAGATACACAGGTACTCTGTTGTGTATTTATAATTTATTTATAATAGACCTGAAGTTATTTTAAGATGAAACCAAAAAATGAAAAAACAGGGCAGCTGGCTGGCTCAGTTGGTAGAGCATGTGACCTTTGATCTCAGGATCTTGAGCCCCACGTTGGGTATAGAGATTACCTAAAATATTTTTTTTTTAATAAAAAAATTAACATTCATTCCTTGAGTCTGAAGAGATCAACTTTTCTTCATCTGTTGGATATTGAAAAAATTCAGTATTCTTTTAGCAAGGAATAGGAAGGAAATGGCTGTTGGATAGGCAACCAAAAATGTCACTACAGTTAGACTAATCCTACTACTGTGGTTCAGAGAGTAGCAGCCAGTGCAGCTCTTGGGGCATGATCTCCTTTCATGGCACAAATGACCTTTTTTGTTTTTTTTCTTTTTAATTTTTTTTTTTAATTTTTTTTTTCAACGTTTATTTATTTTTGGGACAGAGACAGAGCATGAACAGGGGAGGGGCAGAGAGAGAGAGGGAGACACAGAATCGGAAACAGGCTCCAGGCTCTGAGCCATCAGCCCAGAGCCCGACGTGGGGCTCGAACCCACGGACCGCGAGATCGTGACCTGGCTGAAGTCGGACGCTCAACCGACTGCGCCACCCAGGCGCCCCTTTAATTTTTTTTTTAATGTTTATTTTTGAGAGAGAGAGCATGAGCTGGGGGGAGAGGGGGGTGGTGGTGGCAGAGAGAGAGAGGGAGACACAGAATCCAAAGCAGGCTTCAGGCTCTGAGCTGTCAGCACAGAGC
Organism: Felis catus; assembly: GCF_018350175.1. Taxonomy (NCBI): domain Eukaryota; kingdom Metazoa; phylum Chordata; class Mammalia; order Carnivora; family Felidae; genus Felis; species Felis catus. Next base: position 45,551,330 of record NC_058379.1, read on the forward strand.
CTGAAGTAGGGCTTGAACTCATGAACCGTGAGATCATGACCTGAGCTGAAGTCGGGCGCTCAACTGACTGACCCACCCAGGTGCCCCACCTTTTATTTCTGTAGCCAGTAGGTATTTCACAAACTCTCTAGCCTTTTAATGCATTTTAAATAGTGTTGGTGGTATTACCTTATGTTTATGTATGTCCGAATTACCTGAATACTTGCCAAAGAACACTTTATATGTAAATTCTTCCCATAATGAGTTATTACAAAAATAAATATATTGAAATTGTGTTAGTTGGATAAAACAGGATCGTTTTCTTGGTTAATAAGTAAAATTTATCTTTTATCCACTTGAAATCAAAAGGGAAACATCTTTGTTTTACTTAGGAATAAATACTCTTTTCTTCAGTGGTGAAAATATTTTGAGTCCTTTGAGATTTCAAATTATGAAGTGTAGGGCGCCTGGGTGGCTCAGTCAGTTAAGCGTCTGACTTCAGCTCAGGTCATGATCTCACGGTTTGTGAGTTCAAGCCCCGTGTTGGGCTCTGTGTTGACTGCTCAGAGCCTAGAGCCTGCTTTGGATTTTGTGTCTCCCTCTCTCTCTGCTCCTCCCCCACTTGTGCTCCGTCTCTCTCTCTCTGTCTCTCAAAAATAAATAAATGTAAAAAAAAAAAAAAATTAAAATCACGAAGTGTACTTATTCTGTTGTTTTCGTCTTCATTTTTATATATAGCCCAGCTAGTGTTGGTTGGTACAGACATTGCCAATCAGAAGATAAGCTACATACCAAACTTAAATAGTTAATTACCGATCACTGAAGTTATTCTACAACTGTCCTCTTTTTTTTTTTTTTTTAAGTTTTCAAGAGAGAGAGAAAGTGCGCGAGTCCGAAAGGGGTAGAGAGAGGGGGAGGGAGAGAGAGAGAATCCCACCCAGGCTCCTCACTGTTAGCACAGAGTCTGACACAGGGCTCAAATGCATGAACTGTGAGATCATAATGTGACCTGAAGTCAGACACTTAACCAACTGAGCCACCCAGGTGCCCCTACAAGTATCCTCTTTTATGTACAGTAACACTATATAGGAATTCTTGTTACCTCTGGCCTTTTCTAAAACCAAAAATGCAATGTTTTAGAGTCGATTATTAGTTAGACAAGGAGCTTTTATATTGTACCTTGGTTTGGTGTTGGTTAATGGTCATGTTAATGCTGTATTAACAACCTTTGATTAGAATGACATCCTTTAATCAAAATGTTGATCACTTTTTTTTTTTTTTTTGAGAGAGCACAAGCAAGGGAGGGGCAGGGGGGTGGGGACAGAGGATCTGAAGAGGGCTCTGAGCTGTCAGCACAGAGCCCCATGTGGGTCTTGAACTCACCAACTATGATGAGATCATGACCTGAGCCGAAGTCAGATGCTCAACCAACTGAGCCACCCACGTGCCCCAAAATGTTGGTCAGTTGCAGTATTGAAACTCAGAAAGTATTGTCTGGTATTTGATCATACATTTTAAGCTACTTTCACTAAATGTTGTTAAAGGATTTTGTTTTATTTAAATGTATTCTTCACGTAGCCTTAGTAATTTTATTTTCTAAAATATTGCTATTTTAAATGATTTACAGTTACAAAGCAGTATTTCCTCTTAGCTTGAATCAGAATCATCAATTGAATGATGATACATAATTAGAAGTGATCTAGATTTGCTTATGACCAATGCACTATATTACTGACTTTCTACACAAAATGCATTTCTCCATACCTGTAACCAATCAGCCACATGAAAAACTTCTTAAATTTGTAAATGACTGCTGAATTTTACTTTCTCAAAAATCATCTATAACACTTTTGAATTTTAAAGAATGGAAAACATTTTAAAAGCAGCTGGTTTTTCAGTAGCTAGTAATAATGCCTTACTTCACCTATAGTTTAGAGTCGTTTGATCCTCTTAGCAACCTTCTAATATATATTGTAACTACTTTGTACCTGTGTACCTCAGGTAGTTTGGGGTTGTACATTTTGGAAGCACAGGTAAGTAAATTCCCTGAGTAATCAGAGAATTAAAGGGATGCTTTATTTTATAGTAAGTTAGATATTTGCACTGTGGGACCAGGAACTTGGGCTTTCTTATATTAGCATAATCCCTATATCTCAGTATATTTTACAGTATACAGTTAGGATGCAGGAATAACCAGGATGTCTTAGCTCCATATTGTTAGGATAGCTATATTAATAAGGTAGAGGGTCCCAACCCTTAGGGATTCCCACCTGGAAGAAGAAGAAGAGAAATCAATAATTTTACCATATTTTGTCTATCACTTGATTGTTTGAGATCTATGTTTTGATGATAGTTGTCTCTGCACATGGTTAATGCTTTTCTCTTACACAGATTCATTTATCAAATTAAACATGTAAAAATGTTGACAGGTGAATATTATGGAATTTTTTGAAAAGTTCTACTTAAAGAACTTAAGAACTTTTGAAAAGTTCCACCTGATTCTTTTAACCTACTTGTGGACATGGACTGCATCTGTTTTTGTCAGTGTATATCCATTACTTACCAACTGATGGACTGTTTTAATGGTCAGTTAGTGAATCTTGTCATCATCCTATTTATTTGCCATTCTTTATTTTTTTTTAGAATTGTTTGGGTTTCTTTTTTAAATTTTATTTAAAGATAACATTTGCCATATTCAGCCATCCAGCTTTATGGCAATCAAGATATTTAAATTCACAAATTTAAAAAATTACAAAGGAAAAAAAGTCCTGCAGTTGTGCAGGACTGTTGTCATACTTTTAATTTCTTATAACAAAGGTTATAGAGAATATAACATGAACACATATAGTTTCCCCATTTTCTTTATTCACAGTAGTACCAGTTTTGATCCCTATAGTGCTTCTCTACCCCTCCAGTATATGACATTGATTTTAAACTAATGAGAAGACTGGTGTATGTAGTATATGGGAGGGTTTGTTATCTGTCATTTTATAGTCACATTTTCATATACAAGATTTATCCACTTTTACACACGAGTTATATTTACATGCCATTTATCTAAAATGTTCATTTGTCTCAGAAGGACAGAATGCCATCTACCAGGAAAATGATTCTGAGTATCCAGTAAGATGCTGCCTATGGGATAGATACATTGAGCTTACCTTAGATGAGTGAGGTTGGTTATTTGTCTCCTAATAACTAACTTCCTTTAGATGAGGTCCAAGGTAGCTATAGCTTGCAATGCATTTCACTCCTAATTTTTTTTGAAATTGCATGACTCTTTTTTGTACCATTTACAACTCATCAATTTGCTTTCTTAAGGAATTTGTTAAATTGTTCCTACAATTTATAGAACCCTGTTATGTTTACCACTGAGTTGACATGAATATTTTATTAAGTAATTGAGGTTAGTTTTAATTTTAACGTAGGTCATCAGTCTATTTGGTTTTAAAACAAACACTACTATGTTCTGAATCATTGCAAATAGACAGGAGTAGAGTATGTGGATGTAGGAAAATCAGACATTACATTACTGTTACAAATTTTCTCTTGTGGGGAGCCTGGGAGGCTCAGTCAGTTAAGCATATGACTTCGTCTCGGGTCATGATCTCATGGTTCGTGAGTTTGAGCCCCGCATTGGGCTGTGTGGACAGCTCAGAGCCTGGAGCCTATTTTGGATTCTGCATCTCCCTCTTTCTCTGCCTTCCCCTGCTAGTGCTCTGTCTCTCTCTCAAAAAAAATTGAACATTAAAAAAATTTTTTTAATAAAAACATCTTTTCTCTTGCTCATAATTTAAGAAAAAAACTTTTCCTATGAACTTTTCATTCCATGTGTGTGTGTGTGTGTGTGTGTGTGTGTGTGTGTGTGTGTAATTCTTCAATATGTGAATCTGGAATATAATATTTGGTTATATTTTTATGATCTAGATTATTTAGATTAAATGCTAATATTAAATAGATATTGGCAGCTTATCTGTTAACTTAGAAAATGTCTTTAATTGTTCCCCCAAACTTTGAAAAGTTTTTAATTTGGTTATATTTGTTGAATATTTTAAAAGCAGGATTAATGAAAGGTTGGTACTGCTTCTGAATTAAATATATTTTCTAGAAATATTAGAAAAGCATTTTTTTAATTAAGCAACAGCCAAATTAATGAGTTTCAGCTATCACTGTTATTATTTCCAAAATTTCAGATGGCTACAAATGCTACCAGAACTATATGCAGTAGTCTATTACTTTTAGGTGTATTGATTTTTCATTTTTTATTCAATATCAATTACTCAACCAGTATATACAAAGTACCCCCTATATTGGGTATCTGACATTTTTACTTAGTTGTCTGACTTATCTGTTTTGCTGCCAGTGATACTACATTCTAGCCATTTTGGTAGTCGTTTTGACATCTACTTTTTGTAGTAGACTGGTTTGTCATAATTTGATATTTTAAACCCTTGAGGGGACTGGGGAAGATGTTTCAACCACAGTATTTTTTTCAGCTTCAAGACCATACAGAAAATCCCAATCAAATTTCTAATGGGTTTTCTTGGAATTAATTTATATGCATAATTTATATAATAATGTGATTTTTAAAAATATGATAATGGAAGGGTAGAATATGACACTATCTTGGAAAGTAATCAGGTAATCTACTAGAAGAAAGTTTTAGGGGCGCCTGAGCAGCTCAGTCGGTTGAGTGTCCCAACTCTTGATTTTGGCTCAGGTCATGATCCCAGGGTGGGGAGTCCCCATGTTGGACTCCACGCTCAGCATGAAGCCTGTTTGAGATTCTCTTTCTCTCTCCCTCCCTCTGTCCCTCTCCCCCACAAACTCGTTCTCTCTCTCTCTAAAATACGTTTAAAATAATAAAATAATTTTAAAAATTTTTGCTTTTTCCTACTATAATATCACAATGGTAAACACTTAAATAGAACCTAGTATGTGATTGTACTTTTCTGGGTGCTATACATATATTAATGCTTACTTAGTCCTTGCGAGTGCCTTATTGGATATATACTAATGTATCATTTTTACTTGCACTAGGTCACACAGCTGATAAATGAGACCTGAGATTCAAACCTAGGCTTTAGGATCTAGGGTTTGCATGCTTCCACTCTACTATAAGCCCTGACTTAAAAGTAATACCAAGTAAGAAGTTTAGGCAACACAGAAATTAATAAGAAAGTATAAATCTCCCATAATTGGAATAGAGATGAGTGGAGATATCTGTTACTTACATTAACAAATACAGACAAAATAATAAAAAAAACAGTAAGTGTACATTTTAATAGCATTTTTGACAACATTGAGTCAACGATGACATCAGAATCCACTCCTTCCTCTGTGTTCCAACACTGTATAATGAATGTCTGGTACTTAAGACAATACTTTTATAGTACACAAAAATACTACAGAGCACATTCTAGTATAATGTGAAGTCTGATTAATAAGATTTTTTTTTTGAGAAAGAGCACACATGGGTTGGGGAGGGGAGCAGGCAAAGGTAGAGAGCATCTTAAGCAGGCTCCACGCCCAGCATGGTGCCTGACACAAGGCTCAGTCTCACAACTGTGAGATCATGATCTGAGCCAAAATCAAGAGTTGGACACTTAACCTACTGAGCCATTCAGGCACCCCAACAAGATATTTAAACTTTGCCCTTGAAGTTTATTTTGATATAAGAAATACATGTTATATAAGTGTGAGACCATACTTTGGAATTGTTACGATAGAATTATCCCATTAGGATAATTATCCTGCTAGGATTTTCTTTTTAAAAATGTATTTCTTGACTTTTAGAGATGCACAGAGACTAGAAGAATTCTTCACCAAAAATCAACAGCTGAGAGAACAACAAAAAGTCCTTCATGAAACCATTAAAGTTTTAGAAGATCGGTGAGTCGGGTTCTTGGGTATTCTTGAGTAAGTGGTGATTTCCTCCTTTAATAGAACATTGGTTTTAATTTATAAAACAGTTCTGGGACTGATGTGCTCTTTTCCCAAACTGATGTCAACTTTGGATAAATATATACTCTTACAGATTTGTTTTTTTTTTATTAATTACAGGAATCTCATCAATTTACCTTTTAATATTTCTTGTTTTTTGGGTTTTTTTTTAATGTTTATTTGTGAGAGAGAGTGAGCATGAGCAGGGGAGGTGTAAAGAGAGAGGGAGACAGAGGATCCGAAGTGGGCTGTGTGCTGACAGCAGAGAGCCTGATGTGGGGCTCAAACTCACAAACCATGAGATCATGATCTGAGCTGTAGTCAGATGCTTAACCGAGTAAGCCACCCAGGTTCCCCTAAATAATATTTATCTGGTGTTGATATAAGATGAGCTTAAGAGTAGTAATGTTCTGGGGTGCCTGGGTGGTTCAGTTGGTTAGATATCTGATTCTTGATTTTAGCTTAGGTCATGATCTCTCAGTTCAAGAGATCAACCCCACATCAAGCTCCGTGCTGTCAGTGCAGAGCCTGCTTGGGATTCTTTCTCCTTCTCTCTCTCTGCCCGTTTCCCACGTGTGCTCACACCCACTCTCTCTCTAAAATAAATAAATAAACATTAAAAAAAGAAAGAGTAGTAATGTGTTAATTCATTTGATGCTTTAATTCCATTTTTATGTCTAAGTAGGTGGAAACTGCTTCACAATTCTGTTTGTCTTCGTGTTTCTGCCATTCTCTTTTTTTCTCCTACATATTTCTGTAGGCAGTCTAGGATTCTTCTTTCTGAATATTTCCAAGATAATGCCTGCCACTTAATTTCCACATACATCTTTATTTCTCACTCCTATGAGATTACCACCCTAGGTTAGAAGAGACTTTCAGATTTTGCTGTATTCCTTTGTCTGAACTGCAATCACTATGTAAGACCTTGAACTACCTGTAACAAACAATGTTTCTTGCATTTATAGTCAATTTCCCTTTGTTATTATTGTGTATAGGTCACAGGAGGGCTGGTGGCTTGAGTTTGCCACTGTACCTTTAGTGGTGGAATAATTTAACACTCCATCTGTGCAAACCACAGTTGTACACTTTTCTTCTACAACTGCCGTCCCAGAGAAATGCACATTTACTGGAATAGGCAGCCTATTGTGGAATGAAGTTACACGTGCGCTGGAATCATAGATGCAAATTTGAATTTCAAGTTTATACTGTGCCCTTAATTCAGATTCATAAATAAATATTGAGTCCTTGCTATGATCTAGGTATAGCTGTAGGTGCTAGGGATAACACTATCCTTAGTGTCATGGAGCTTATATTTAATTTTTAAAGGTTTGGAGTGAGTCATGCAAGTAAGAGGCTTTCAGATTATAAGTGCTGTGACGAAATAAAATTGAGTGGTGTAATTAAGTGACCACAGACATTGGAAAGTGAAGGGATAGGTGTCAGGAATGGCCTCTCTGAGGAGGTACCATTTCAACCGAGACGTAAATAATATAGGTAAGAGCTACTTGAAGAACTGAAGATAAAAAGAGAACAGACAAATACAGAAGCTTTAGGCGGAAATAAGTTTTGAAATATTTGAAGAATAGAAAGTCTGCAGTGGTTCTAACTTGAGTAGGAGGATGAATGATAGGAGATAGGATTGGAAAGGTGGGAGTAACTACATTATGTAGGATCATGGGCAAAAAGTTTGGATTTTGTTGTAATCAGAAATAATTGGAGGTTTTAAGCAGGGAAATCACAAAGGAATAGGAGCAGGTATTGACAGTATCTGTTATATCCAAACAGACATGTCAGGTAGATAATTGTATATGTGAATTTGAAACTAACTACAGAGATTAGAGCTAGAGAAAAGAATTTGAAAGTCATCACCTGCATATAAATGGCATTTAAAACTTAGATTGGATAAGAGATCTAGGGACATCTTAAAGAGTGTGGGAAGAGAATAGAAGAGGCATCGAGCTCGGACATACTGATTAAGGTTTAATGAAGAATAAGGACCAAGCCAACAAACAAAAATGAGAAAGAAAAATTATCAGAGTAGAAGAAAAGCCAAGAACATATGGCATGACACCAACCACACTTTCTCCACAGGGCTATTTTAAAGATTAAATGAGATTAATGCAAGCTAAGTACATAATAGAAATTTTTAAAAACTTACAGTGTCCCTTCTAATTGGTGACAATGATTTCAGCCTTTAGCACTCTAGTCAGATCCAGTCTCTAGAAAGCCATTTGACCCCTTTTTTTTCCCAGTCCAGGATCAAAAAGGAAATCATCAGCTACTTTTCTGTTAGTGTGGTGAGGCATTTCCTTGTTTTCTCTGGATATGTAGTAAAGCGTTTGGGAGGAATGGTGGGGGGTCATATTTTTCTCAGGCTTTAACTCCTCAGTGATTGATATGTATTGAGGGCTTACTTTGTACCTGTACCCAGGCATCTAGTACTTAATCTTCACATTAATGCTGGTGTGGTAAATCCATTTTACATAGGAGGAAACTGAACTGGCAAAGAGGTAAGAAGCCATAACAAGATCACAGTTAATGGATAATTAGGTTAAATTTGACCCTACAAACCCCCCAGTTTCTGTTTTCCTGAAGCCTTGTCTGTATGTTGTCTTAATTTTATAAATGTTGTGTAAATGAATTATACCTTAACTGATCATCTCAGAGTATTTGTGCTTGACCTAAAGTTAACAAAACAGGTACTTTGCAATATTAATTCCCCAATATTGTCTATTTTCTAGTCTGGTTTTTTGGAAGTTTTTTTTTTTTTTCGGTTTTTGTTTTTAATTGCTATTAACTATATACTACCTTTAAATGTCTAGGTAACATTTGGTAAAGTTCTGCTTTATTTAAAATTTCATTTTAAGTTTTATGTCATGTAAGAAACCCAGAGCAAGCTTTAAAAATCTATAAAAATTAACGTTTTGCTAAGACCTTTAAAAAGCAAAATGTGGGGGTGCCTGGGTGGCTCAGTCGGTTGAGCGTCTGACTTCAGCTCAGGTCACGATCTCGCGGTCCATGATTTCGAGCCCCGCGTCGGGCTCTGGGCTGATGGCTCAGAGCCTGGAGCCTGTTTCCGATTCTGTGTCTCCCTCTCTCTCTGCCCCTCCCCCGTTCATGCTCTGTCTCTCTCTGTCTCTCTGTCTCAAAAATAAATAAAAGCTAAAAAAAAAAAAAAAAAAAAAAAAGCAAAATGTGTTTTGTTAAAAATTTCTTTTTTTTTTTTTTTTTTTTTTTTAAGTAGGCTTCACTCCCAGAGCAGAGCCCAATGCGGGGCTTGAACTCACGACCATGAGATCAAGACCTGGGCTCAGGCCAAGAGTCGAACACTTAACCGACTGAGCCACCCAGGCACCACCCTGTGTTTCATTAAAATTTCTAAACAGTAATTCTGAAACTTGCTACTTACTCTTTATAGGATGAAGCAATTTTTATTTTTTATGCTAATGTTGTGAAAACATTGTGAGATGTTTAGATGAAAAGAATTACCTGGTAAAGGTAAATTTGATAATAAAAAGTTCTAATTTTAGGTGGCTTATGTTTTACTACACTAGTATTATAAGAGACTTTCCCTGAAGGAAACAAAGTATTTCACTAAATGTAAGGAATAGTCACTGTGATGTGGATAGAATGCATTAAAAAAAATCTGAACAAAGCAGTTAAAACATGGTTGTCTAGTAGATTTTAATATTTTTAAAAGCATTTTTGGCAGTTGTAGGAAACTCCTATTTCATCTGTCATTGAAAGGGAAAATTTGTGTTCATAATCAGGGGATTTGTGGTTGTGCAACTATTTTTCAAATACTAGACCAAATGTCCTCTTTTTGTGTTACTCATAGGTTTTAATTTAAATATTTTTCAGGAGATCTCTGACTTTCTAGACTAGGTTTAGTTTTGCTGTGTGCTTTAATAGTACCCTGTATTTCCGCTGTCATGATGTGAATCATGCTTTGCCTTAATTACTCTTTTACTACCTGTCTTTTTTTAGTACACTCTAAACTCTTTAAAAGAAATTACATTATCTTGGCCACTGTTGTATTTCAGCACCTACAGTACTCATTGTAGGTGATCATGAATATGATCACCTTTTGAATGAAAATGAATAATTTTTTTGAAGTTTATTTACTGTTTATTTAGAGAGAGAAAGAAAGAGAATGAGCTGGGGAGGGGCAGGAGAGAGAGCGCGAGAATCCCAAGTAGTCTCCAAGCTGTCACATGGAGCTCAATGCGGGATTTGATCTCACGAATCATGAGATCATGACCTGAGCTAAAATCAAGAGTCGGACACGGACTGAGCCACCCAGGTGCCCTGAAAATGAATAAATTTGAGGAAATCTTTTTGGGGTATAACAAACAATTGAGCATACTTGTTAATCTGGTAAGTTTTAATTGCAAAATGAAAGCTTTTATTTCTTCATCTCTATGAAGAAACTGGAATATAATTCAGAAAGCATGCTGCTTTCTGCTCTTACTAGGGGAATTATTCTTCTTTGCCTGTTACTTGTATATAGCTACTAAAATTACATTCATTCTCCTGTGAAATTGAGGGTTTTTCTTTCTCTGACAGCAGCAGTGGAACCTTGATGGAAATAGGAACCTAGTGTATTTTCTCCTATCAGTTTAAATTTAAACTAGGGTCAGTGAGCAATCAAGAGTTGACTCTTTCACAAATACTGTTATCAAGAGTGGCAGTTGACTGGAGAAAACTGGAAGTAATAAACAAGCGAGAAAATGTTTCATTTTATAACTATGTCAGTGGCATTTTTAAAGTTGGAAACTAGGTGTTCCAAGGGGTTGTTTTCAATCATGACATTTTAACATACCAGATTTTATTTCTTAGAAACAATGAAGTGTTCAATTTTTACTGAAAAACTGACTAGCAGAAGACTTCTAACTAATCCATTAGAATTGTTCCATGCCATTTACCTCTTTCAGGGTTTTCCAGTGACTTTTCTTTTTCTTTTTTTTTATTTTAATTTTTATTTATTTATTTTTAATGTAAGATTGATGCCCAAAGTGGGGCTTGAACTCACAACACTGAGATCAAGAGTCACATGTGCTACCAACTAAGCCAGCTAGGCGCCCCTTCGATGACTTTTCTATGTCATGTGCTCTTTGGCCTCTGTAGCTTAATAATTCTGTGTATAAATTTACCACAATCAGGTCAGCTGTTTGAGTGTTTATGGCATGGACCCTAAGCTATTAATTTGAACAAATCTTAGAACTGTAAATATGAAATGTCAGGTACTTTAAGCAGATAGTTAAAATTGAGTTTTCTCTTATAACAGTTTAATAGTCTCTTGGTTTTGGAATAGTTGGGGTTTTTTTGTTTTTGTTTTTTTAAATTTATTTAGTATTTGAGAGAGAGAGAGCACACGCATGAGCAGGGGAGGAGCAGAGAGAGAGAGGATTCTCCCAAGCAGGCTCCACACTGCCAGTGTGGAACCTACTGCACAGCTGGATCTCATGAACCGTAAGATCATGACCTGAGCTGAAATCAAGAGTCAGATGCTTAGCCAACTGAGCCACCCAGGCGCCCCTTGGAATAGTTTACAGAGATTTATTTCTTTTGGAATTTTAAAGGCATAAATAGACCTTACTATTAGCTTTAGAAATGCTTGAGAATCCGAAAACATTATGTTATAGCAGAAAGACAAGAAGGTGTATGTCCTTTCTAGTACCTTAAATTCTCAAAAAGATGTTACACAAAGTTTATTAGAATATAATATTATGAAATTAAATACTTGTTAGCTTATTTTATCATTTTTCCTTTTCAATTTTTATTAAAGTAATGCATATGCATTATAAAGTGCATAGTTACTATATATTCCTCTTTTCCACCCCTACCAGTCCCAGTTTTTAGTGCTCCAGATTCTAAATGATACATTTTCACTTTAACCCTTGATTTATCAATTTGAGACCATCTTATTTCTTACTATGAAGATGAGGATACCATTTTCCTTTGCATATTTTTGTTTTTATTTTTTATTTTATTTTATTTTTTACTGTAGAGGGAGCACGAGCAGGGGAGAGGGCCTCCACACTGAGCGTGGAGACTTGACAGTGCTCAATCCCATGATCGTGACCTAAGCCAAAATCAAGAGTCAGCCGCTCAACCAACTGAGCCACCCAGGCTCTTCTCCCTCACATATTTTTGAATAGTTATATTTTAGTTCTTCTATTTTATCTTAAACCTTAATACATACATTTTTATAAAAATATGTCTTTACAGGAGTATATTTTAGAAAAATGTCTGAACAGTCTCCCTGAGCTCACCACTGTATTGCTGGAGGATAGTAAACTATTTATTTATTGACTCTAAGTATTCTCTGCTAAGGCAAGATAGCATTTCCTTCTCTGCAGATCTGATGTCATGACCTCTGTGCCACTCCAGGAGACTTTTTTTTTTTTTTAAGTTTATTTATTCATTTTGAGAGAGAGTGAGGGAGGGGCAAAGAGAGAGGGAGAGAGAATCCCAAGCAGGCATTCTGCTGTCAGCATGGAGCCCAACACAGGGCGTGAACCCAGGAACCATAAGATCATGACCTGAGCCGAAGTCAAGAGTTGGGAACTTAACTGACTGAACCACCAGGTGCCCCAGTAGACTGTTTCTCCTGTCCAGGCCACATAGATTCTTTCCTACTCTGTTTCAAATCAGTTGGTCAAATCAGCCCATAATTATATTATGACAAGGACATACTTCTATGTGTTTGCTGGTTTTTCCCAGAAGTTCTAACTACTTTTTTTCATACTGAGATAAGAGACATGTTTTCCTTACTATGCCATTAATACTATGTAATGTGTCATTCTATTTATTGACTATCATCTTCTTTTTTCTTATTCTTGAAGGTATATTTCTTGGGCTAAAAACCTTCCTGTACCAATTTGGACCATTTACTTTCTAGGTTTTTCTATAGCTGCCATTCTGGAATTTCTCTTCACTGGATCTCCCTACATTAATTCCATTATTTCTTTCAACTCATGTTAGTCCACAAGTGCACAGGAAGTAAATTTTCAAAGAGTCCTTGCATGTCTAAAAATGTCATTTTACTGTTGATTTAGATGATATTTTGAATGGATATAAAATTCTAGGTTCGAGATAGTTTTTGCTCCAAATTTTAAAGACATTTTCTCAGGGGCGCCTGGGTGGCTCAGTCGGTTAAGCGTCCGACTTCGGCTCAGGTCATGATCTCATGGTCCGTGGGTTCGAGCCCCGTGTCGGGCTCTGTGCTGACAGCTCAGAGCCTGGAGCCTGTTTCGGATTCTGTGTCTCCCTCTTTCTCTGACCCTCCCCTGTTCAGGCTCTCTGTCTGTCTCAAAAATAAATAAATGTTAAAAAAAAAATTTAAAAAAGACATTTTCTCATTATCTGTTAGCATCCAATGTTGATAAGACTGATACCATTCTAATGTTATTCCTTTATAGGTAATAGATATTTTTTCCTTCCTGGAATTTAAGATCTTTTTATTGTTGTTCTGAAATTTTGTGATGGGTGTGTGTGTGTTTGTATGTGTTTCCTTTAACCTGTTGGACACTCAGTCTAAAGACTAGTATCTCTTAAGGTCTGGCAATTCTTTTTTGTTATTTCCTCTCTCCATTTTTATATGTTCTCTATTTCTGGAGTACTTCTTGGTCATAAACTGATTCTTTATAATCTTTTCTCTGATTTCTGTTACATATTTTTTTTTCCTTATGTTCTGGAGGATTTCTTCTATTTTATTCTCTAGCCCTACTGCTGAGGTTATTTTGATAATCACTGTTTAGTATTCAGTAACTATTTATTTATTGAACATTGCTTTTATATACATGTGTGCTATGGCCCATTTTATAATTTCCCTTGTGATTCTTCTTGAACTCGTTCTTTATTTAGGAGTTCATTGCTTAAGATTCACAGATTTTCCAAATTTCCTTCTGTTTTTGATTTCTGATTTGAGTCCATTGTGGTGAGAGAACATGCTTTTTATGATTTCAGTGCTTTTAAACTTACTGAGACTTGTTTTGTGACCTAGGAAGAGGTCTGTCCTGGCAAATGTTCCAACTGTGCATTCTGCAGTTGTTGGTGGCATGTTATGCAGAGGTCAGTCAGGTCTGGGTGGTCGTTGGTTTGTTCAGGCCTGCTGTATCAATGCTGATTTCTTGTCTCACTTCATCTATCCGTTATTGAGAGTGGACATCTATAGCTGTTACTGTTGAATTTGTTTTTCCCTTCAGTTCTCAGTTTTTGCTCTCTGTATTTTGGGTCACTAGTGTTAGATGCATATATGTGTATAATTGTTTTATTTTTGTAGTGAATTGACCCTTTTATTATAAAATTCACTGTACTAGTAACACTTCCTGTCTTACAGTCTATTTTATAGTCTGATCTTATCATAGATGCTCCAGCTTTATTTTGGTTTTTGTTTGCATGGTCTGTCTTTTTCCATTCTTTGCCTTCAGCCTATACGTATCTTGGAATCTAAAATTTGTCTATTGTAGGTAGCATATTGAATCTTAATTTTTTTGTCCTGACAGATCTGCCTTTAGATCAGAGTTAGTTATAAGATCTCTCTCTAGATCAGAGTGTTTTATCAATTAACAATGTAATTATTGATATAGTTGGATTTAGGCCATTTTGCTTTCTGTAGATCTCATGTCTTTTTTGTTCCTCCTTTTCTGCCCCTTGCTGCCACCCCAAAACTTGCTTTTTCTAGAACTCTTATTATTGAAAGGATAAACCTTTTAAAATAATTCTCTAGTTTTTTAATCTTTTCTATTTGCTCTTCGCTTTTTGAGGTGATTTTCTCAACTCTATTTTTTACCTTCTATTGAGCTTGGTTTTTTTCCTGCTGGCTTTTTTTTTTTTTAAGATTTTATTTTTGAGTAATCTCTATACCCAATGTGGGGCTTGAACTCAAAACCCCGAGATCAAGAGTTGTGTGCTCCACTGACTCAGCCACGTGGGGTTTCCCTGCCCTGCTGTTATATTTTTAATTTCCAAGATTTTTGTTGTTGTTGTTCTCAGAATATTTCCTTTTATGGCAATCCTGTTTTCATTTATGGTTTGGTATCTTCTTTATTTCTCCTGAGAGTATTCTTTACAGTTTGGTGATGGTAGTGTTTTTTTTCTTCTCCCTACTTTATTTATTTATTTATTTATTTATTTATTTATTTATTTATACGTATATGTATATGTATATGTATATATATGTGTATATATATATTTTTTTAGTGTCTTGCTCTAGTATCTTTCACTTTATAAGCTTTTCTGAGATGTCTATTGATATATTTAAGAGAAATGGATAAAAGTTGAGTAGAAGCTGTGAGTGGAATTGTGGTCTCTGAGCTTCACTCCAGGTTGATCTGCCTGGTCTTTTTCACCGATAATCCCCAAATGGCGGTATCTTTAGGTCTGATTTCCTAGAGGAGGCTCCTTTATTTATTCTGCTTTCTGGAATGTGTAATAGGGCTGGCTACTAAAGTCCTGGAAGCCAAGTAGATGATGAGGGCCTAGGCTAAAGTCTAAGAATTTGGCATGAATATACATTTATTTCACTATTGTACTCCTACCCTTACTTACATCTTGTGTTTCCCAAACCTGTATCTGTGTCTGTTTTAGACCCTCTAGAGGGTAAATCTCCAATATTCTCCTAGGAATGGAAGGGGGGATCACTTGAGTACTCAGAATACAGAAGAGAATATGTTGATATGATGATTTCTTGAAATACTTAATATTTTTTAAGTTTATTTATTTTGAGATAGAGTGTGAGTTGGGGAGGGACACAGAGAGGGAAAGAGAGGAACCTAAGCAGACTCTGCACTGTCAGCACAGAATCCAATGCAGGGCTTAAACCCACGAACTGTGAGATCGTGACCTGAGCCAAAATC
The DNA here is from genome assembly GCF_018350175.1 of Felis catus. Lineage (NCBI taxonomy): Eukaryota > Metazoa > Chordata > Mammalia > Carnivora > Felidae > Felis > Felis catus. The sequence continues at coordinate 45,567,115 of NC_058379.1, forward strand.
AAGAGTTGGATGCTTAACTGACTGAGCCACCCAAGCACCATGATTTCTTGAAATACGTTAAATTACTTATTCTGGGTACCCTTTTTTTTTTTTTTTAAGCTTCTGGGAATTCTGTAGTGTATATCAAGTTGGTTCTAGGTCAGTGCTGTCTACTAGACTTTTCTGTGATTAGGACACCCTTCACTGACAAATAGTGAAAACTTTTTTTAAAACCTTTTTTTGCATAATAGTAAATTGTGAATTTTTCTGACGTTGGGTTTTTTTAAATGCTGACAAGAGCAAAGTATGGAGTACCTTTTTTTAACTTTGTACTCTTTGACCTTTAGTATTCATTCAACTAAAAAAGTTGTTGATCACTCATGTGTCATATCCTATGCCGAGCAATACAGAGGCAAGCTTGCTTAAGATATAATTCAGCCCCTTGGTACTGGACTAAAGTTCATATTCTAACTATAATATATTAAAACAAGGTCGGATTCTTCAATAAATAAGGTACTTTGGATAGAGTTTAAAATTGGCAGAATTTACAGAATTCCACTCGGAATTGCAGTCTTGTAGAAAGTGGTGATGTGGCATGATTTCAACCTATTTGAGAACGTGTTAAAGGTATAATACATCATTGAACTATTAATTTTCTCCATATTCGCCAAGTCAGTTATTTACATCTTATAAAGTATAAAAGTCTTGGAGTTCAAATATAAGGAAATATATTTTAGTATTTGAAAAAAATTGAATTTCAGCTTTATGGAGATACAATTGACAAAATTGTAAAATAAAGTGTACATAATGGTAATTGGTAAACATATACATTGTGAAAGAATTCCCATCGTCTGGTTAATTAACATAGCCATCATCTTACATATATTTTGGTGAGAACATTTAAGTTCTTTAAAAATATTTTGTTTTTGTTTCCTAGATTAAGAGCAGGATTATGTGATCGCTGTGCAGTAACTGAAGAGCATATGCGGAAAAAACAGCAAGAGTTTGAAAATATCCGGCAGCAGAATCTTAAACTTATCACAGAGCTTAGTGAGTTTCCTTTCTTCATTAAGTATTTAAAGCATAATGTACTGTTGTTAAAACCTATTATTAAATTGGTTGCAATCAAATGGATGGTTTACATACATCTTTCCTCGTGTAGGCAAAAGTGCAAATGTCCTTTATTCCCTTTCTGTAGATTTAATTTCATACTTATTTTAGTAAGAAATAGAGTACAAAAAGTAGTATAAATGCTGTGCACATTGGCCCTCAAGTCTCACCAAGATAAGAAGAAATTTCCTTTGCTTATGTCTACATTTGCTTCTTTAGTTTTATCTTTATTTCATGTCATTTGGCTATTTAGTAAAGTCAAATACAAAAATACAATTTAGTGTTCTGCAAAAGTGTACACTTTCTGTGGTTTTCATGACATATTAGTACAAATATATCATTTTCAGTTTAGTCTCCTTACACATTTAATGTGGGGTTTCCTTACATTTTTAGCCTTCTCTTAAATGTCTTCTCTTCCATTATCTCCTAACCTTATTCACTTCTAACTATTCATATACTCTCTTAGTGACCTTTACCTTGATTCTCTGTAAACAGCTCACAATGAACAGCTCACAATGAGCACAAAATCTAATTAATTTATCTTCTTTTCTATCTTCTGACTATTTTCTTTCTATTAATTATATTGCTATCCTCTGGTTACTCAAGCAAGAATAAATGAATATTTCCTCATTGTTTCAAAAAGAGAAAGAACATAGTTTTATTCTGTTCCTGGGGGTAACTATTATTAACAATCTGATAATGTATTTTTCCAGGTCCAGGTTTATCTTTCTGTGTCTCTTCCCCTGTTTTGTCCCCTCCTCTCTTTTTTATTTTTTTATTTCTATTTATTTTTATTTTATTTTTAAGTACTGTCTATGCCCAGCATGGGGCTCAAGCTTAGAACCCCAAGAGAAAGACATATGTTCTACTGACTGAGTCAACCAGGCAACCCACAACCTTGAAAGTTTACCATGCATTCCTAAAATGTAAAGTTAATGTCTTGACCATCTTCTGAACAATGTACAGACCTTAAAACACCTTAACTCTGCTCACCTCCTTCTCCACTTACATACTGCTTATGCCTAGCATTCATTTCCTTTTTTTTTAGCCTATAAGTTAGAAACTTTTTTTTTTAATGTTTATTTTTGAGAGAGAGCGTGAGTGGGGGAGGGACAAAGAGGGAGACACAGAATCTGAAACGGGCTCCAGGCTCTGAGCTGTCAGCACAGAGCCCGACGTGGGGCTCGAACCCATGAACTGTGAGGTCATGACCTTAGCTGAAGCTGGATGCTTAACTGACTGAGCCACCCAGGTGCCCCAGTTAGAAACTTTTCTAAAAATTACTAAGACAGTTTTAAAAGACTCAACTACCTGTTTATCAGTTTCTTTGCTTATTATTGCTTTTTGCACCTCCATTTCCTTCTGGGATTATTATCCTATCTGAGATACATCCTTTCGAGGGTATTGGCTGGTTCTAAATTCTCAGTTTTATCCAAAAATGTTTTTATTTTACATTTACTTTTGTAAGCCTATTTTGCAGGGTAACAATCATTTTTCTCTGGCTGCTATGATTTTTTTCCCTTCTTTTTTGGTGTTCTATAATATTAGTATAATTTTAACCAGGTTTTTGTTGTTTTTTTTTTTCAAAAAAATTCTGTTTAGTATATATTATAAAATCTGTGGAACCACATTTTTTTTTTTGAGATTTTATTTTGAAGTAATCTCTACCGTCCATTGTGCAGCTTGAACTCATGACCCAAGATCAAGAGTTGCATGTTCTACCAAATGAGCCAGCCAGGCACCCTTTTGGAACCACATCTTTAATTATACCTGGAAATAGCTTTTCAAATATTGTGTCTTCTCCATTCTCTGTTTGGGTATTCTGATGAGACCTCATCATTCTGTCCTTTGTATTGCCTGATACCCCTTTCCTGTTTTTCATCTTCTTAGTTCTCTCTGCTACATTCTGAGTGATTTCTTCAGCTCTCTTGTTCATTATACTAAGGACTTCAGTAGTTCTCTTGTGTTGAGTTGTTTTATTTCAGTAACCAAATTTTTCATTCCTAAAAATTCTATTTAATGGTTCTTTTTCTTTTTTCTTTTTTTAATTATTTTTTTTTAAATTTTTTTCAATATATGAAGTTTATTGTCAAATTGGTTTCCATACAACACCCAGTGCTCATCCCAAAAGGTGCCCTCCTCAATACCCATCACGCATCCTCTCCTCCCTCCCACCCCCCATCAACCCTCAGTTTATTCTCAGTTTTTAAGAATCTCTTATGCTTTGGCTCTCTTCCACTCTAACCTCTTTTTTTTTTTTCCTTCCCCTCCCCCATGGGTTTCTGTTTCTCAGTTTCTCAGGATCCACATAAGAGTGAAACCATGTAGTATCTGTCTTTCTCTGTATGGCTTATTTCACTTAGCATAACACTCTCCAGTTCCATCCATGTTGCTACAAAGGGCCATATTTCATTCTTTCTCATTGCCACGTAGTACTCCATTGTGTATATAAATCACAATTTCTTTATCCTTAATGGTTCTTTTTCAAGTCTACCTAGTTGTCTTTTTTTCTTTAAGTAGGCTCTGTGTCCAATGTGGTGCTCAAACTCATGACCACAAGATCAGGAGTTGCATGTTCCACCAACTGAGCCAGCCAGGTACCCCTTCTTTTTTTTTTTTAATTTTTTTTTTTAACATTTATTTATTTTTTGAGAGACAGAGACAGAGTGTGAGCAGGGGAGGGATAGAGAGCGAGGAAGTCACAGAATCCAAACTAGGCTCCTGGATCTGAGCTGTCAGCACAGAGCCTGATGTGGGGCTCACACTCACGAACTGCAAGATCATGACCTGAGCTAAAGTCGGATACCTAACCCAATGAGCCACCCAGGCACCGCCCTCACTTTTTTTTTTTTTAAGTGAAATGTTTTAAAAAATGCAGAAAGGTAGGGACAATACTAAAGAACCCTCATACACATTCCATTTAATCTGGAATAGCTCCCTTTCCTATTTTTTTCTTTCATGACATTAGTTTCTTGAAGTAGGGTCATTTTCTTAAACTTTTGTCACCTTTTGGATTTTTTTAAAACATTTTGTCTTTTCCTTTATTTCCTATAAAGTAGATATTGGATCTGAAGGCTTGATTAGGTTTATATTAAGCATTTTTGAGAGCAGTACTTCATAGCTAAAACTGTCCACTTCATATTTATTGCATCTTATCAGGAGTAAGATATTGCCAGGTTATTCCACTCTTAGGGATTCTAAGATTGATCACTGGGTTAAGGTGATGACTACATTTCTTTATTATAGAGTTACATTTTCTCCTTGTACCACCAAATAATCTGAATAGGGGGGTGGATGTTTGATACAGTGAAGTCTTGCAAAAATACAATTCTTCCTCAGTCTTTCTTAAATGGTTTTAGCATCCATTGGTGAGCCTTGCCTGAATTAGTTATTTAATTAGAGATTATAAAATGCCAAGTTTTCATTTCTGTTATTCTTTCTACATTCATTAGCTGGCATTTTTCTGTAAATAAGATTTCACCCTTATCAGTTGGGACTGCTGATTAGCTTGGAATGTAATATAGTTCCTACTAGAAAGGCATGGTCTTAATTTTAATTTTATTAATTTAATTTTTTCCCTTTAATTGCCAGTTTTCAGAGTAAGATCTTGTGTAATAGTTACCAGCAATGGTGACAAATAGTGTGTGTGTGTTTATGTATGTGTGATGTTTCATTTTATTTTTGATGAGAGTGGGGGGTCTCTTTTTGTTTTTCGGGGTTTTTTTTTTTTGAGTAAAATAAATACATAGGATTTTATATATTCAGTGTGTGTCATTTAGTTTACTCATTTATTCTCATTGATGCTCAAATTATTTCAGTCTTGTCTGCCTACTCATTTTTTGTTATCACTTCTAGTGTGTTAGTTTTAGGCATTCCATTTAAATCTTTTAACATTTCATTACTATGTAAGATAATTCTATTATCTGAAATACTTGGGAATCCATATATGAGTTACTTTCTGCTGACTGTAGTGGTAAGTAAATGAGGGTTACTTTGGCTCCATGCTAGGAAAGGAGTTTGGGCTTAAACTGGAAATCTCAGTTTCAGTCCCCCTACCAGTGCTGGTACCAACATCTGCTTACCTATACTGCTTGTGTTTTAGCTCACAGTTTTGTTGTTTTTTTTGTTGTTGTTGATGATTAAGGAGGTAATGTGGGAGTCCCTTGGATTTCTCTTCCTGTGAGTTCAGCGTTTAATAAAAATTACGTTTTTGTGCAGGATCTAGTTGTTTGTTTTTTTAATGTTTATTCATTTTTGAGAGAGAGACAGCATGAGTGGGTGAGGGGCAGAGATAGAGAGGGAGACACAGAACTCGAAGCAGGCTCCAGGCTCTGAGCTGTCAGCACAGAGCCCGACTCGGGGCTTGAACCCGCAAACTGCAAGATCATGATCTGAAGCCGAAGTCGGATGTTCAACGGACTGAGCCAACCAGGTGCCCCGATCTATTTGTTTTTGTGATAAGATCACTAACAGTATATCTAATTCGCTTACCCACCCTAAAGTGTTCACTTAGCCCAAGAAGTTTTTTTTTTTCTGTTTTGTTTGTTCGTTTGTTTATTTCTAATGTTTGTTCCTTTCCATTCTGTTTCTTCTTCTGGAACTCAGATTAGCAAGATGCTGGGGTCTTCCCACACTGCCTAATTTTTCTTAATATTTTGTAATTTTATTCTCTTGTGCTGAATTCTGGGAGAATCATTTAGATGGATATTAATTCTGTCTTCGGTCACATTTTTTCTACTTTCATCCCATTTATTTTGCTTTTAACTTTTATGACCTTTGTTTCTTTCATGGCAGCCTGTTGCTTGTTTTTAATGAACCTATCTATCACCCTTTGAAATCTGAAGATGTTATCAGATATCTTTTGTTTCTTATATTAAAACTACTTATCCAGAATTTTTATTACTGCTTTTTTGTTTTGTTTTGGTTTGGTTTGGTTTGGTTTTAGAGCATGAGCAGGAAAGGGGCCGAGAGAAAGGGGGATAGTGGGGGACAGAGGATCCAAAGTGGGTTCCACACTGACAGCAGCAAGCCTGATGCAGGGCTAGAACTCACAAACTATCAGATCACAATCTTAGCTAAAGTTGGACGCTCAACCTACTTAGCCATCCCAGTGCCCCATGACTGGTTTTTAATTCTTTTAAAATTTTGGATTTTTTGTTTTGTTTTGTGTTAGTTTTTTTATGTGTTTGTTTACTCTTGATTGTCTATAATTATAGATGTCTCTAAATTGGTGATTTTGTTAAATGCAGTCTCATTTCCTTGGCTTGAGGAAGAATCCCTACTTTGCTAACAGTAAATGCAGATTCTGATTTACAGGAGCCCTACTCCAATGGCAGAGGGTGGGAGAGAAGGAAACAAGACTGGAGAGGTTTTCTGTGGGGTATGCGAATAGTTGGTCTTCTAGGTACGGGAGTACTTCTCTCTCCTGATTACCAAAAGTTAATTGAGAGCATTGCCCTGATCTCCTTGTCTTAGGAGACAATGGACTCTCCAGTGTTAAAAGTTGTGGAAATCTATCCCCCTTTAGCCTAAGGGCAACTATCAGTTACCCTTTATTTGCTCATTCAGCAACTTCTGGGCCTTGCTGCCTAGACTGGAATAAACATGAGGTTCTACTGAAAAAGCTCACTTTTTTTTTTTAAGGCCCTTTCTTTGGTTGGTTTTCACCATCAGTCTGAGGCTATCTATTTTTAAATCATTCATGAATTTTTTTAAAGTTCTGATCTGCTAGTGACACCCATTCTGGCTTTTCAGTATTGGAGTTGACTTATTTTTAGAGTTGTTTTGTCATTTCATTGGGATTTGGAGAGGGAGAGTCAGGTAAACCATCTTAATTAGAAATTTAAGGCCATCTTTGTCTACTCTCACCATACGGAGGATGAGTTGCCAAATAACTACTGATTCTGCCTTTGTAAAATCTCTTCTACCTGTCCTCACTTCCTATTTCTAGTCCAGATACTCATTTCTTCATTTTTTTCCTTGCTTTGGCATGTGCTGTATATACTAACAAATCAGTCTTCCCATCATTCATGTATGAAAAATGACACCTGGTAATCTTTTAAAATGAAGTTCAGGGGTGCCTGGGTGACCCAGTTGTTTAAGTGTCCAACTCTTGGTTTCAGCTCAGGTCATGATCTCATGGTTTTGTGAGTTCAAGCCCCGCATCAGACTGTGCGCTGACAGTGCAGAGACTGCTTGGAATTCTCTGTCTCTCTCTCTCTCTCTGCCCCTCCCCACTAACACTGTCTCTGTCTCTCTCAAAATAAATAAACTCAGAAAAATATTAAATGAAGTTCGGATTTCTTAACCTGTTTTTGAAGGTTTCCTACCGTTTATTATACCCATTCTTTCTGTCTAACTTTGTTCATTAATTCTTTGCATAGAACACTCTGTCCAGCTCAGTTGTCCTCTCCTTGATGAATCCCTTCCTCATCTACTCAAGAGCCCAAAGTAACCTTTTTCTCCTTGGAATTTCTTTTAGTGCTTTATCTGTACTTCTGTAATGCCTTTCTCACTTTCAGTTGTATAGAACATGTTTATGTAATATCCGGTCTCTCATCGGACTGCACTTAATGTTTAAATTACTGTTCGTATCTCCAAATTTTTGGAATATGATTAGCTTTGTTTGGTAGAGATTAGTTCTATTTACTGTGATCTAGAAATTCCTCCTAGTGCAGTACACGCTTAAGCAGTGACATCACACAAGGGTTTATAAAAAATTTTGTGCTGACTACAATAGAAATTATAGTCTAAAATTGAATTTCTGCTTTCTAAATTCAATAAACATGGACAAGAAAATTTAGCCAGGGTAGATTGAAACAAATACTATTTCAATGGATATATTTAAATTACTGATACCATAATTAACTAAGGAAGAAAATTTGCTTATACTATAAAATTACACTGCTATTCAGTGTTGGTTTACTTTTGTTATCAGATTGATTTCAGATAAATGTCCTTTACTAAAATAGTGTTTGAAATTAGTAAGACTGAGTAATAGATGGAATGCTCTCTTGACCTTAGTATGAATAATTAACCTCTATTCCCCAGTACATGAAGTACTTTTTCTTTTCTGCCCACAAGCATAAAATAAAATTATCAGTTAATCAGTTACATGGAACTGGCACAATATGAGATGTAGTAATCACTGCCTAGTAACAATAATCTTGCACAATAATGTTAACTCTAACATCATGACTTGGAATTAGAAATCCTAATTCTCCATAATTACTGGTACTGTTGAAAAAGCCTGACATACATGTTAATATAGCTATAATGTGTGCTTCTTTTTCATGTTATGTTTAAGTGAATGAAAAGAATACTCTCCAGGAAGAAAATAAAAAGCTTTCTGAACAGCTGCAACAGAAAATTGAGTAAGTATTTTTCCTTAATTGCAGCAGCAAATTGAATATTTTCCCTCAACTTTTCTTCCTTTATTATACTTAGCTATACAAACTGTAAAGGCATTAAGAGTTGCAGATTTCATTTTAAAAAGTTATAAAGTTTTCTGCAATAATATGAAGAAAATCACTTTTCATTTGTGTTTTGGGAGTATATATGAAGAGTGTATGCATCTCTTAGGTTAGTGTATATATAAAGAAAGTATCAGAATGTTTTCATTTAAAGCATTTTAATTTTTATAATTATTTGAAATATTTATATTTTAAATAAATATTTGTTTCCTTTTCAAAGCCCTGACCCAAAAGCTTCATAAAAGCAATCTGAATAAATTATTTCCTCTTACACATTTCTCGGGCCTGGAGAACTTCTTCCTTTTTCTGCTCCTCTCCCCCCATTTCTCTTAAAGAATAAAAATAATAATTTTTATTCTGTATTTCATGTTTTTTATATCTAATAATCCTCACTATGATTCTTTAAGGTAGTTTTATTATTTCTGCTTTATAGAGAGGGAAACTGAAGTTCACAAAAGTCAAATAACTTGCTATGGTCTCACTAAGCCTATCACTCAGACTCCTATCTTTTGACTTAAAGGCCACTCACTGTTCTTTCCATTATTCAACAGTATCTTTAAAAAGAATCTTTTTCTGAGTATGGTCTGACTGTCACAGGGTTCAGATATGGCCAGTTCTTAGTTCCCATCTATATAAAACTTGTGAAATATTTTAAGAGTTAGGATTCAGGATAGTCTTAATGGTTTTTATAGGGCTCTTAGATCTTCTATTGTATTTGAGTGGGCATCTCTAAAAACTGGTAAACTATGCAGGTATAACGTATTAATTTGCTTAGAATAGTTATTGTCTTATGTATAAACACATCTCACAGGTGGAATTAACATTCTTATCCGTATACTTTTAAGTAATGGATATTCAGTAGGATTTTGATATTCCTCCAATGTTAATCAGTTCACAAATATTGGTAGCAAAGGGAATTTTGAGGGGAGATAATAGATGAGGAAAGAAGGCTATAGGATTAGACTGAGATTATTAAACATGTATGTATGAAAATGTCAACACTTTCCAGTTTTACTCATGATCATGTTGAGGCTAGAACACACATCCACAATCTTTTATACATGATTCTAAAACTCAAATTCTAAAATTCAAAAGTTTTTTTTTTGGATGTTATTCACAATTTAACCTCACCTTAATCCACAGAATGCTATTTATAGTCCTTATTTATCCCACTTCATGTTAACATTCCTATGCTTTGCTGTGAAAATATCAGTGTGTTTGACTACAGAATGATGCCTCAGGTGCCACTGGAGGTATTATGTAATAAGCTGTATATGCTCTGTATTACCCTTCATGATAAAAAAAATCTGAATTCCAAATCACATCTGGTTCCAAAGATTTCAGATAAGTGATGGTTGTCTTAAATTAATTAATGTTCTGTGAAGTGATTTACAGGTAGCTTATGGTATTTTGAACACCTCAGCCTTGATATTTATGAATACCAAAGATAAACAAGATAATGAACATATAGAGGTTAATACAGAATTAAAGAGTGCATGCCTCCAAAACCAAGGTGTAAAAAGTGAATTGAAATTAGATAATGTCATTTACCTCGTGAAATACAAATTCAGATTCACTCAGAATTAATTTATTTTTAGTGTTCTGAAAGTCACAAATTTGTCTGTTGAAGCTCACTGGCATCTTAGAAGAATAAAAGCTAAAGTTTGAAATTATAGTAAAGGTTAAGCATAGAGATGAACTTCAAGATATGCATGTTTTATTTCGGACATGGCTTAATCAGATCAGTGAAGGGTTATTATCTAGTATGTCTTTCAGTTCTGAAATTTAAGATAGTTCTCATTAGTCAACTTATTTTCAAAGTAGCTTGCTGTCTTAAACAAATTTACTTTTGCTTGACAGTTTAAAAAAATAGCAAGTATTTTCTTTGACTACCTAAACCACTGTAACATTATGCTGTTAGTGCCTGAAATACATCTGAACTTTAGAAAAAATGTTTGACTTATATTCTGCTTGTTAAATGAAGTAAAACCTGACTCACCTAAGCTGGTTTTGATGTTACAGATATCTTATATGGTAGGACAGTTATTTAGTGACACTGTAGTAAGAAATTAGTCAGGAAAAAATTGCTGTTATAAAGTTAATTGTGTGTGTATATACATATATATATATATATATGCATATATTCAACACTACCAGTCACCAACAACAAATACTTAAATGTTGAGGTCATGGTTCTTTTTGTTTTGAGAAATGGATATGCTGAATCAGTGAAGGTCAAAGGAGTCTATACACTTAAAGGACTGTAGGATTCATTTCATTCAACACTTTTCTAAATTGAATTCCTTATATAACTTCTTTAACAAATAGCCATTGTTTGAACACCTCTACCATAAGCTTAATCTCTCAAGCCTGTTTAATTTTAGTGAGGTTTTAGGAAGTTCTTTCTAAGTTTGTGTAGAAATAAATCTACTTACAGGTTATTTGTTGATTCTAATTTTGCCTTCTGGGAGCATCTGGAACAACTTTTACCCCCTCTTCTATTTTGCATTCATGAAGAGAACTGTCAGGGCCCTCCTGAGTCTTTTCTTTAGGTAAATATCCTCTGTTCATTAACTCAGGCGTCATTACTTCACAACTTCAAAGTACCATTTCTTTTTAATGTTTTAGTTTGTCAATATCTTAATTAAGAATTCAGTATTCTAGGGGCGCCTGGGTGGCTCAGTCGGTTAAGCGTCTGACTTCGGCTCAGGTCATGATCTCATGGTCCATGAGTTTGAGCCCCGCGTCGGGCTCTGTGCTGACAGCTCAGAGCCTGGAGCCTGCTTCAGATTCTGTGTCTCCCTCTCTCTCTCTGACCCTCCCCCGTTCATGCCCTGTCTCTTTCTGTCTCAAAAATAAACGTAAAAATTAAAATTAAAATTAAAAAATTAAAAAAAAAATTCAGTATTCTAGGTGTTGTATGACCAATAGGGCAATACTGCCCTCACCATTTTTCTGTGTCTTTTTAATTACATTAATTAATGTGGTCAAAACACGTGAATAGTCCTGGATGTTCCTTATTGGGTTTACTGCCAACTAGAACCATTAAGTCAAAGTCTTCCCTAATTGTAGACGTGTTGTTTTTGATAAACATACAGGACTTCAGAGTCATGGCTTCATATTAGGTTGTTGAAGAAAACCTAATAGGGTTTAGCCTACTCCTTCATTTTATTATTATTTTTTATTTTTTTATTAAAAAAAATTTTTTTTAATGTTTATTTATTTTTGATAGAGACAAGAGACAGAGCACGAATAGGGGAGGGGCAAAGAGAGAAGGAGACAAAGAGTCTGAAGCAGGCTCCAGGCTCTAAGCTGTCAGCACAGAGCCCGATGCAGGGCTTGAACCCACAAATTGTGAGATCATGACCTGAGCTGAAGTTGTATGCTTAACCGACTGAGCCACCCAGGTGCCCCTATTTTTTAATTTTTTAAATCTTTCCTTTTTTTTTTAAGTTTATTTATTGATTTTGAGAGAGAGAGAGAGAGAGTGTGTGTGCACATGTGAGTGGGGGAGGAGCAGAGAGGGAAAGAGAAAGAGAATCTCAAGCAGGCTCTGCACTGTCAATGCAGAGTCCATTGTAGGGCTCAAACCCACAAACCTTGAAATCATGATCTGAACCAAAATCAAGAGTTGGATGCTTAACTGACTTTTGGTTTCAGCTTAGGTCATGATCTCATGGTTTATGAGTTCAAGCCCTGCATTGGGCTCTGTGCTGACAGCACGGGGCCTGCTTGGGATCCTCTCTCTCCCAATCTCTCTGCTTCTCCTCTGCTCATGCTTGCGCACGCTCGCACGCTCTCTCTCTCTCTGTCACGTAAATAAACTTAGTTTTATTTTATTTTTATTTTTTAATTTTATTTAAATCCAGGTTAGTTAACACATAGTGTAATAATGGTTTTAGGAATAGAATTTGGTGATTCATCACTTACGTACAACACCAGTGCTCATCCCAGCAAGTGCCCTCCTTAATGCCCATTACCCATTTAGTCCATTCCCCACCCAACACCCCTCTAGCAACCCTCAGTTGCTCTCTGCATTTAAGAGTCTCTTATGACTTTCCTCTCTCTCAGTTTTTATCTTATTTTTCCTTCCCTCCCCTATGTTTGTCTATTATGTTTCTTAAATTCCACATATGAGTGAAATCATATGATACTTATTTTTCTCTGACTTACTTTGCTTAGCATAATACATTCCAGTTTCATCGACATTGTTGCAAGTGGCAAGATTTCATTCTCTTTGATTGCCAAGTAATATTCCATTATGTGTGTATGTGTGTGCACACACACACATGCACACGTACACACACACCACATCTTCCTTATCCATTTGTCAGTTGATGGACATTTGGGCTCTTTCCATAATTGGGCTATTGTTGATAATGCAGATGTAAACATTGGGGGCATATGCCCTTTCAATTCAGCATTTTTCTATCCTTTGAATAAATACCTGGTAGTGTAATTGCTGGGTCATAGGATACTCCATTGTATATATATACCACATCTTCTTTATCCATTCATCCATCGATGGACGTTTGGGCTCTTTCCATACTTTCACTATTGTTGATAGCGCTGCTATAAACATTGGGTGCATGTGCCCCTTCAAAACATCATACCTGTATGCCTTGGATAAATACCTAGTGGTGCAATTGCTGGGTCGTAGCGAAGTTCTGTTTTTAATTTTTTGAGGAACCTCCATACTGTTTTCGAGCGGCTGCACCAGTCTGCATTCCCACCAGCAGTGCAAAAGAGATCCTCTCTCTCTGCATCCTCGCCAACGTCTGTTGTTGCCTGAGTTGTTGCTGTTAGCCATTCTGACAGGTGTGAGGTGGTATCTCACTGTGGTTTTGATTTGTATTCCCTGATGACGAGTGATGGTGAGCATCTTTTCATGTGTCAGTTGGCCATCCGGATGTCTTCTTTGGAAAAGTGTCTGTTCACATCTTCTGCCCATTTCCTCACTGGATTATTTGTTTTTTGGTGTTGAGTTTGATAAGGTTTTTATAGATTTTGGATACTAACCCTTTATTTGATATGTCATTTACAAATACCTTCTCCCATTCCGTCAGTTGCCTTTTAGTTTTATTGTTTCCTTCACTGTGCAGAAGTTTATTATCTTGATGAGGTCACAGCAGTTCATTTTTTTGCTTTTGTTTCCCTTGCCTCCAGACATGTTTCCCTTGCCTCCCTTCCCTTCCCTTTCTCAGACATGTCCAGTGAGAAGTTGCTGAAGCTGAGGTCAAAGAGGTTGTTGCCTGTTTTCTCCTCTAGGATTTTTATGGTTCCCTGTCTTATATGTAGGTCTTTCATCCGTTTTGAGTTTATTTTTGTGTATGGTGTAAGAAAGTGGTCCAGGTTCATTCTTTTGCATGTCACTGTCCAGTTTTCCCAACACCATTTGCTAAACTGATTGTCTTTTTTCCATTGGATGTTCGTTCCTGCTTTGCTGAAGATTAGTTGGCCGTATATTTATGGGTCCATTTCTGGGTTCTCTATTCTGTTGCATTGATCTGTGTGTCTGTTTCTTGCCAGTACCATACTGTCTTGATGATTACAGCCTTGTAAAATAGCTTGAAGCCCAGAATTGTGATGCTTCCAGCTTTGGATTTCTTTTTCAAGATTGCTTTGGCTATTTGGAGTCTTCTCTGGTTCCATACAAGTGTTAGAATTGTTTGTTCTAGCTCTGTGAAGAATGCTGGTGGTTTTTTTTTTTATTTTATTATTATTTTTAAAATTTTACTCATTTTGAGAGAGAGAGAACAAGTGGGGAAGGGGCAGAGCGAAAAGGAGAGAGAGCAAGAATCCCAAGCAGGCTCCACACCAGCAGTTGCAGAGCCTGATGAGGAGCTGGAACTCATGAACTGTGAGATTATGACCTGAGCTGAAGTCGGGTGCCCAAATGACTGAGCCACCCAGGCGCCCCTGCTTGTGTTACTTTGATAGAGATTACATTGAATGTATAGATTGCTTTGGGTAGTATCATCATTTTAACAATATTTATTCTTCCAATGCATGAACATGGAATGTTTTTCCATTTCTTTGTGTCTTCTTCAGTTTCTTTCATAACCTTTCTATAGTTTTCAGTGTACAGATCTTTTACCTCTTTGGTTAGGTTTATTCCTAGATATTTTATGGGTTTTGGTGCAATTTTAAATGGGATAGATTCCTTGATTTCTCTTTCGGCTGCTTCATTATTAGTGTATAGAAATGCATTTGATTTCTGTCATTGGTTTTATGACATTGCTTTTTATACGTTGCTGAATTCATGTATCAGTTCTAGCAGTTTTTTGATGGAGTGTTTCAGGTATTCCACATAGAGTATCATGTCATCTGCAAAGAGTAAAAGTTTTACTTCTTCCTTGCCAATTTGGATGCCTTTTATTTCTTTTTGTTGTCTGATTGCTTCGGCTAGGACACCCAACACTATGTTCAACAACAGTGGTGAGAGTGGACATACCTGTTGTGTTCCTGATCTCAGGGGGAAAGGCTCCAAGTTTTTCCCTATTGAGGATGATATTAGTTGTGGGTCTTTCGTATATGGCTTTTATGACGTTAAGGTATGTTCTTTCTATCCCTACCTTCTTGAGGGTTTTTATCAAGAAAGGATGCTATGTTTTGTCAAATGCTTTTTCTGCATCTATTGAGAGGATCATGTGGTTCTTATCCTTTCTTTTATTAATGTGATGTATCACGTTGATAGATTTGCAGATATTGAACCAGCCCTGCAGCCCAGGAAAAAAATCCCACTTGATTATGGTGAATAATTCTTTTAATGTATTGTTGGATCCAGTTTGCTAGTATCTTGTTGAGAATTTTTGCATCCATGTTCATCACGGAAATTGGTCTGTATTTCTTTTTAGTGGGGTCTTTGTCTGGTTTTGGAATCAAGGTAATGCTGGCCTCATAGAATGAGTTTAGAAGTTTTCCTTCCATTTCTATTTTTTTTGCAATAGCTTCAAAAGAATAGGTATTATCTCTTCTTTAAATGTTTGGTAGAATTCCCCTGGGAAGCCATCCAGCCCTGGACTCTTTGTTGGGAGATTTTTGATAAACTGATTCAGTTTCTTTACTGCTTATGGGTCTGTTCAAATTTCCTATTTCTTCCTGTTTCAGTTTTGTTAGTTTATATGTTTCTAGGAATTTATCCCATTTTTTACAGATTGCCCAATTTGTTGGCATATAATGCACAAATAAACTTTTTTTTGAATCTTTAAAAAATAAATAGAAGAGCACTATTGATTAAATACTATTATTTGGGCATTGGATTATGACTTTACATATATTGCTTCCTTTTCACAGCCTTCCTACAAAAAGGAAGCAGGAGAGTACAGTACCATACTTTATAGATAAGGTACTAAGGCTCAGAAAGGTTAACTGATTTACCCAGTGTGATTTGTAAGTGTCAGACCTAGCATTTGAACCCAGGTGTACCTCACTTCAGAGACTGTATACTCTTTCTATAATTTTGTGCTAAAACAGCCTCAGAAGGTTATCTACCTGTGTAGGTGGCAGAGCCTGGATTCTCTCTTTTCTGATTCAGTTCATTGAAGTTTATAATCTCACATTTCTCCTGCTCTATTTTGTTTTGTTAGATTTGGCCCATTATTCCAACCTTTGGGGGTCTTTCATGTGTTGATTTTTTTCCTGCCATCTGTTAGGTTAGCTTTCATTCTCTGCTTTATGTCTTCTACAAATGTGAATATTCCATTAAGTACCCTGCATCGAAATCATTTAAAAAATGTTAAATAAAATCTGCCTGAGGATGGAGCCCTGAGGCGTTTCCTTCATTATCACTCTTCATGAGATGGTATCAAGAGAGTCACTGTCACATGCCTTCCTGAGAAAGCTAGATGTTCAATTAAGCAGGTCCTAAGTACAACTGGTTTAATAGCTCTACTTTTGAAAATTAGTCTTTCAATTTTTTAATGTTTATTCTTTTTTTTTTTAACATATTTTTTTTAACGTTTATTTATTTTTGAGACAGAGAGAGACAGAGCATGAATGGGGGAGGGTCAGAGAGAGAGGGAGACACAGAATCTGAAACAGGCTCCAGGCTCTGAGCTGTCAGCACAGAGCCCGACGCGGGGCTCGAACCCACGGACGGCAAGATCATGACCTGAGCCGAAGTCAGCTGCTTAACCGACTGAGCCACCCAGGCGCCCCTTTTAATGTTTATTCTTGAGAGAGAGAATGAGTGGGGAAGGGGCAGAGTGACAGGGAAACAGAGTCCGAAGCATGCTCCAGGCTGTGAGCTGTCTGCACACAGCCCAACACGGGGCTCAAACTCACAAGCCGTGAGATCATGACCTGAGCTGAAGTCGGATGCTCAACCGACTAAGCCACCCAGGCGCCCCTAAAATTAGTCTTACTTGAATTATTCATATTATAAACTTATACTACTTCCAAAAGATCCAGATATTGGACTCAATAGTTTATAGCGTACAGACCTTTTTCCTTTTTTTGAAAACCAAAATGTTTAAGTGAACTTAATGGCTATAACTATTCCATTAAGTTTAAATTATATTTTAACCCACTGTAAGTTCTTCAGAGGAAAAAAGCTGAATGTTAAAAACTTTTGTAGACTCTTTACAGAGGGAGACTCTGCACTTTTAAAGGTCTTTAGAAAAAAAGAACAACTAAAGTTGTTGTGACAGGAATTTAAGCAGGGGAGGCCAACAAATAAAACAGACAATCAAAAATTTACTCTTGGGCTGTTAGAAAAGTGAAAGAAGAAAGATGACCAGTGTATATAATTAACTAAAGCTGTGGCATGAACTTTTTAACGTTTCTCAGAAAATCTGAGTGAGATCTAATGCTTTAAAGAAGAAACTTTGTTAATATATGGAAGTTATTTGGTTTTTTTTCCCCCTTTTATGGCAAAAGAAGATAAAGCCAGCACTTGTTTACTTAGTTTGCACGTCTAATTAGATCTAGGTTTTTTGGGGTTTTGTTTTTGTTTTCCTTTTGTGATCCCAGCTACTTATAGATTGACTGTTCCAGGAAATCAGTTTCTTGTAACTCATTCATGTTCCAGGTTGAATTTTCATGACTAATAGGTGGATAGCCTCTGACGTGATTAGTTAAAGCAAGGTTGGGTAGGTTTCACACTCCATTAATTTATAAGTCTTTCTCATATGACCTTAACTTACTCTGTTTTTCCAGAATAAGACAGTTAAAAATTAGATATTAGCTCTAAAGATTTTCCTCAGTATAGAATATAGGATTACAGACCACAAGTAATACTGGTGTTACCCAGGAAATTAAGATACAAATCTGTGTTAGGAGTAATTAATCTTGTAATTTTTTTTTAATCTCTGTTGGTCATAGTTATAAGATGTTCATTACTTTTTGTTTGGAAATAGTACTACAAATTGATAATGAGTATAATAGACAGACTGGTTTTGTCACATAAAGCCTAAATGCCTGACCAACTGGTAAGAATTGGTCAATAAAGTCAGTAATGGGAAACTCAATTGAGTAAAAATTATTTACTCAATAACCACAATTCAGTCCAAACCCAGTCTTTAGGTACCATTGGTCCTGAATTGAGTTGGGCAAAAACATATGCCTGAATCAACACAAATTTATTTTTCTAATGAAATCTGGGGATCTCTCATATTCCTTCATTCAACAAATATTTACTGAGCACATACCAAGTGCCTACTCATGTTCACTTGATGTAACAATGAATCAAAGATTCTTTATCCTCTTAGAGCTTACATTCTGGCAGGTGAGCAATAGACAAGTCAATTATATACTATATTCAAAAGCCATAAATACCATGGATAAAGCAAATAGCAAAATAACAAGCAACAGGAGTACCTAAGGTATGGGAAGGAGGTTACAATTTTTTTTAAGACCCCCCCACTTTTTTTTTTTTGAGAGACACAGAAAGATAGCATGAGTGGGGGAGGGGGAGAGAGGATTCCCAAGCAGGCTCTGCACTGAGCCCAACGCAGGGCTCGTCCTGAAGAACCGTGAGATCATGAACTCCTCCTGAGCTGAAACCAAGAGTCGGAAAATTAACTGACTGAGCCACTCAGGAGTCCCAAGAGGGTACAGTTTTAAATAGCATGTTTAAGATAGGCACTGATGAGAAAGTAAAACTTCAGCAAAGACTTGAAGGAAATGAGATCACTAAGTAAGTGATGTCTAGGGATGAGCATTCCAAGCAGAAGGAAGAGCTAGAGAGAGAACTCAAGTTGGGTATGTTGAGGAACCTTGAGGAAGTGAGGGTGATTGGAGTATAGTATAAAAAGAGATCCCAGGTAATGGGGGAGGGAGACAATGAGATCATGTAGGACCTTGTGAATCATTTATAGGGCTTTGGCTTGTGTTTCCAGTGAAATGGGGAGATAAGGCAGGTTTTAATCAGGAGTGACATGATATGACTAAGTATTAATAAGACTTTTCTGACTGATGTGTTGAGAGTAGACTCTAAGGGGGCCTGGATAGAAGTAGCAGTAGAAACTCAAAGTTTGAATCCTACTTGTGATCAGTCATTCGTCTCATAGTCTGTACTAAGGATAACATATTGAATGTTTATCAGTACTGTCCTGGGAATCTGGCTGCTGGGATTTAGATCCTGCTTCTGCTCCTTACTATTTTAGTAAGTGATTTAACTTTCTCATTTGTAAAATGAGAGTACTATTGATAGCTCCTACAATTGTGATAATTAAACAGATGCACGTAGCACTTTGAACAGTACCCAACAGTATAAACCTCCATCAATAATATTATCAGTGTTAGTATTATTCATCGCCCCTTATTTGTCACTTGCCAAGTCATGTTAATTCTGCCAGTGTTTAATATTGGTCCCTTCCTTTCCATAGCTATTCTCAACATTCTAGTTCAAACCCCCAGAAACTCTTGCCTGGACCATTATAGCCACTGCCTAATTGATTCCTTGCCTCCTTTCTTTCTGTTCCAGTCAGTGTTGCAGTCTTGCTGCTACATTGTCACGTTACTTCCATGCTGTGAAACCTTCATCAGTTCTTTTCCTCTTGCTTTCTAAATTATGCACGCACTTAATCAAGGCTCTTTTTCATGTAGTTTCAGCTTGCCCTCCTCTAACACCAAGTACACAGCATTGCGTGCCTTTACTCAGATGTGTGGATCCTCAGCTCATTTTCTCTGCCATTTGAGATTCTTTTAATTTTACCTCAAGGTACCACCAACTACACTTTGTACTTCACTTCTCACAATAATATTCCCCAATTGGTACTCTAATCATTTGCGTACTTCTCTAATCTTTATATTTAGATTTGGAACATTAAACGCAAGGAATTGCATCTCTCATAGCTTTATACCTATGTTCTTTTGTAGCTCCATACTAGGTAGGGATGTTTTAGTAAATATTTGTTGAATTAATTTTTTTTTTCCATTTGCCATTACTTTCCTCTAGGAATGATCAACAGCATCAAGCACCTGATCTTGAATCTGAGGAAAGTGTTATTCCAGATTCACCAATAACAGCCTTTTCCTTTTCTGGCATTAACCGGCTACGAAGAAAGGAGAACCTCCATGTCCGATACATAGAACACACACACACTGAGCTGGAAGAGTCTGTGTGTACAAACGGTAAGGACTGGAGTTTCATTTTAGTTATCTGGTTTCATATGAAAAAGTATTCTTTTGTATGGTGAGTTTTTCTGTTATTCCATCTAGTGGAAGGAAGATAGTCATCAGTCAGGGAGCTTCTATTACAACTGTAAGTTTAACTTCCATTAGTGAAGTGACTGGGAAGGCTTTTTCTGTCTAGATTATGTACAGGCCTTCATTGCTTATCTGAATATGTAAACATCCAGCATTTTATAAATGTGGTACATGTTTTTTTTTTTCTTTTTTCCTTTTATTTAAAAAATATTCCTGGGTATATATATCTGAGTGGGATTAGAAGGAAAGGGGAAAGGAATTTAACATTAATTTTCACCTGTGTGCCAGGTAATAATACAATTTGAATGCATTATTACTAGATTTTAATTCTTATGACAAGCTTGGAAGGGAGCTGTCAACATCTTCATTTTATAATGAGGAAAGGTACACTCTTTGGAGGGGTTAAATAATTCACTCAGGATCACCTGTCAAGTAAGTAGATGAATCAGAATTCAAATAAAGATCCTCTTGGCTCTAAACTTTTGTACTTCCCATGCGTTAAGTATGGCTACTCCCACCAGTAGTTCTAACTGGCTATTTTTGTTATAATTTGTAGTGATTGATGGTGACCAAGAAATGGCTCTATAAAGTATAAACTTTATGGCTTATCAGTGGCATATTTCTAATTCCAGGCCCATTTACCATTTCTGTTAAATACTTTGGAACTACCTTTGCATGTAGCCCTGAAATTTATCATGTGATACGATGCAATGATTATTTCTTTTAATGTTGATCTGGAGTAAATGGCAAAGACTTTTATTTTTAACCCTAATTGTTTATAACAAGGAAAGCATTTGGAGGGAAGTGGTGTACGTACTTCTGGAGATGTTTTCATAATTCAAAATAAACTGTTTACCGTAGCTATGCCTTTAAAATAATAAGTAGATCTTATTCTTTGATATTGGAAAATTGACACCTTTTTTTCCCCCATTTTATATGAGCTTTCATCACCATCTAGTGGAAGACAAAAGAACTGTTAAAAATCTTACATGTAATTAGGAACTAAAGTAAAATATAAGGTCTTGGATCTAAAATGAACATTCAGGGGTGCCTGGGTGACTGAGTTGGTTAAGTGTCTAACTCTGGATTTCGGCTCAGGTCATGATTTCACGGTTCATGAGATCAAGACCCACGTCAGGTTCTGCACTGACTGCGTGGAGCTTGCTTGAGATTCACTCTGTCTGTCTGCCCCTCCTCCGCTCATGCTTGCGCGCTCTCTCTCTCTCTCTCTCTCTCTTTCTCTGAAAATAAACATTTAAGTAAATGAACATTTATTCGCCTTTTAGTCTATCAGAAAGAATCACTGTAGATAAGCATTTATAATTTAGACCATGTTTAAATCCATCTGTAAGAATACCTAGAAAAACAAATCATCACAATTTTCTTTATTACGAAAGTCTTGTTTTATATCTTGTATGATTGCTTCCGGTTTATTTCTTTATCATATGAGAACAACCTGTAACTATTTTAAAACTTAATTTGTCTTTTTTAATCTTGCTCTAATCATTTTTACTTGGGATCTGAAATTTTGGTTTTAAAATATAAGATCAGGGTGCCTGGGTGGCTCATTCAGTTGAGAATCCAGCTCTTGATTCCGGCATGGGTAGTGATCTCACACTGAGCATGGAGCTTGCTTGAGATTCTCTGTCTCTGTCTCTCCCTCTCCCTGGCTTCTGCACTCTCCCTCTCTCTTTAAATTAAAAAAACATTGTTTTATTTAAAATTTAATTTTAAACTAATTTATTTAAATAAAGTGACATCAGTCAGTAAAATTAAAATATATGTGTGTGTATATATGTGTATAAATATAACCATTTTGAGCCATGCAAATTATTTTAAAACTGATTTAATGACTAGTTGGCACCCTTGCTTATTTTTTTTTAATTTTATATTTTATTTTTTAAAATTTATATCCAAATTAGTTAGCATATAGTGAAACAATGATTTCAGGAGTAGATTCCTTAGTGCCCCTTACCCATTTAGCCCATCCTCCCTCCCACAACCCCTCCACTAACCCTCTGTTTGTTCTCCATATTTGTCTGTTTTGTCCCCCTCCCTGTTTTTTATTATTTTTGTTTCCCTTCCCTTATGTTCATCTGTTTTGTCTCTTAAAGTCCTCATATGAGTGAAGTCATACGATTTTTGTCTTTCTCTGACTAATTTCACTTAGCATAATACCCTCCAGTTCCATTCACGTAGTTGCAAATGGCAAGATTTCATTCTTTTTGATTGCTGAGTAATACTCCATTGTGTGTGTGTGTGTGTGTGTGTGTGTGTGTGTGTGTGTGTGTGTTTGTGTGTGTGTGTGTGTGTGTATACACACCACATCTTCTGTATCCATTCATCCATCGATGGACATTTAGGCTCTTTGCATACTTCGGCTATTGTTGATAGTGCTGCTATAAACATGAGGGTGCATGTGTCCCTTCGAAACAGCACACCTATGTCCTGTGGATAAATGCCTAGTAGTGCAATTGCTGGGTCGTAGGGTAGTTCTATTTTTAGTTTTTTGAGGAACCTCCATACTGTTTTGCAGAGTGGCTGCACCAGCTTGCATTCCCACACCCTTGCTTTTTTTTTTTTTTTCAAGTTTATTTATTTATTTTGAGAGAGAGAGTGGAGGAGGGACAGAGTGAGAGGGAGAGAGAAAGAGAATCTCAAGCAGACTCTGCACTGTGGGTGCAGAGCCCAATACCAGGCTCACAGTCACAAACCATGAGATTGTGACCTTAATGGAAATCAAGAGTCAGACGTTTAACCAACTGAGCCACCCAGGTGGCCCCTCACCCTTGCTTATTTTAAAGTTTATAGTGTGTTATAATATTATTTTCTAGTTATAATTAATAAGTCTATTTCCCTTTACTTTGTGCTTCTTTTGGTTTTCTTTGAATTAAATCCTTAAATATTGGAATGCTTTCTAAAAAAACATGTTTCAGGATTTCCTTCCAGAAAATAAAAGCTCTAAAAAAGATTGCAGAGGTATATGATGCAGTATTCATTTTAAATGAACCTGACTGATTTGCAACAAATACATAAGGAGAAGATGCATTAAAACATTACAACTCTAGGAAACTTAGGTCAGAAGAAGCTTATCTGTTCTAGTCCCTCTCTCTGTCCTAACTTCCAGCTTTGTTTCTTAGTGATACCAAAGGAATGAACTTTTTATTAGAATCAATAAAATAATACTTCTAATGCACTTAAGGACAGGTTTGTATTGGCTTATCAAAATAATATTTTGTATCATAATTGTTTGTTTATATGTAATTTCTTTTTTTCCCCTTAGAACTCAGAAAACTTCCAAAGTCTTCAATTCATCCACAGAATAAACCTAATGAAAGTGAAATTCTGGTGGCTGACACTTGTGATCAGAGTCAATCCCCAGTGTCTAGTAAGCATATTGAGATTTACTTCATAAGTTTAAAATTTGTGGTTACTGGTAAGGAAGAGTGGCCAGAAGTCTGAATTACACAATATTTTCCATATGATTTTGTTTGTATTGTTGGTTGTGTAGTAATCTTTTTCATATTGGAAAATAATGTCCCATTATTCATACTAATATCCGTAGTCATATTAATATCCCTAGCCATGTTAATACAGATTGCTAATAATTTTAAGTAAACAGGCTTTACTGTGGTTTATTCATTCATTCAACAAATACTTGAGTACCTACTGTATACCAGGTACTGAAGAAAACAAAGCCCTTAACTTCGTGGAGGTTGTAATCTAGCTGAGCGAGAAAGAAAATGAATACATATTAGGTAGAAGCAAGTGTTCTGAAGCTGGGTCAGAAGAGAGACTAGAAAGCCTCACTTTAAAAAGTGACGCTTGAGGAGAGATTTACGGAAGCAAAGAAGTCATATGGACATAGGGGGAAAGAGCATCCCAGGTAGAGAAGTCAGAGCTCGTAGGCCTTCAGATGAGCATGCTATTTGGTTCTTTATGAAGGATGGTAAGGAAGCCTTCATGACTAGGGCAGAACAGTGTGAGTGAAGGGGAGATTGGTTTGGGCAACTCTGTTCTTTAGAGCTGCTGTTTATTAAGAGGAAAGAGACTAGGAGTATCAGGTTCAAGAATAGAGGTGGAGAGGGGTGCCTGGGTGGCTCAGTTGGTTGAGCATCCAACTTCGGCTCAAGTCATGATCTCGCTGTCCATGAGTTCAATCCCACATCGGGCTCTGTGCTGACAGCTCGGAGCCTTGAGCCTGTTTCGGATTCTGTGTCTCCCTCTCTCTCTGCCCCTCCCCCACTCGTGCTCTGTCTCTCACTTTGTCAAAAAAAAAATAAATATTTAAAAATTAAAAAAAAGAAGAAGAAAGGTGGGGATAGGGGTGGTTAGAAATCAGAAGTTTGGTTTTGAGAATATTCTGAGATACTGGAGAGTCATTCAGGTAAGACTTTGGATGAGTAGTTAGATCTGAGTTTAGAAAGGTCTAAGATGGAGATATGAAAGGAAATTGTTAGCATGTAGGTGGATGAGATTACCAAGCAAGTGAATGTAGATAGGGAAGAGAAGAAGTTCAAGTACTAAGCTCTGGGGTGCTTCATTATGTAAGGTAGTGGTTTTCAGGGGCACCTAGGCGACTTATTCAGTTACGTGTCCAATTCTTGATCTCAGCTCAGGTCTTGATCTCAGGGTCATGAGTTTGAACCCTATGTTGGGCTCCATGCTGGGTGTGGAGCCTACTTAGAAAAAAGAAAATAAGGGGTGCCTGGATGGCTCAGTAGGTTAGGCATCCAACTCTTGATTTTGCCTCAGGTCATGATCTTGCGGTTGGTGAGATCAAGCCCTGTGTCGAGCTCTACACTGACAGTGTGGAACTTGCTTGGGATTCTCACTCTTCCTCTCTCTCTCTCTGCCCCTACTCTGCACTCGCTCACACTGTCTCTCTCTCTCTCAAATAAACATTTTTTAAAAATTTAAGTAGTGATTCTGAACTATTTTTCCCACCCCCACACTAAACTTTTAAGATGTTTTTTCCCCTAATTATTTTTCCATGAAATTTCAATACTGCAGATACACTGTATGAGTGTATGTAGGTGCTTTGTGTATAAAAAGATTATTTTGCCTTCAAATAACCATTTTTCACCTCTTCAGAGGCAATATTACAGCTGTCTAGATGGTGATTTAGAGGTTGTGAAAATGAGGAGGAACCAACCAAGTAAGTAACCAGAGAAGGAGCTGCCAGGGAGATAGAAGAACTGAGATAAAGTAGTGTCCTTTGAGCCAAGTGGAGAGAGAAAGGAGTGGTCAACTGGCAGACTGTGCTAATAGGTCAGGCAAGATGAAGACTGAAAATTCACTATTGAATTTGGTCACATGCAGATCTTCTGAGTGTTAACGTGAACTGTTAAAGTGTAATGGTATTCCTCTAGACTGTTGCATGCTCAAGAGAAGCGAGCAGAGAAAGCAGAGAGCACTTGTAAACAAGTCCTTCAAGATGTTTTGTGGTAAAGGGGAGGGGAAAATGGGACAGTAGCTAGAGAGAAAATGGGTCAAGCGAGGATGTGAGAAGATGGGATAGTACAGCATATGCAGCATATTTTTATGCTGATGGAAAGATCAAGTAAAGAGAAAGAAATGAGTCATTCTAAGGAAAGAGGAAACTGTTACTACATCTGTGAAAAGGTAAGGGGAGATGGGATCCAGATGCCAGTTGGAAGGGTTGGTCAAGGTTAATCACTTACTCATTTAGTATGAGTACAAAACTTATACTCTAAAAGCTAAGAAATCATTTCATATTAGTGTGTGTGTGAGAGGAGGACAGACTGTCTAGCAAAGGGTGCTGAGGATGTAACACTGAGTGGTAGATCCTTGCTTGTCTGCACTCTGGGGCACATTCTCCTCTGCTGCTGCCAGGATTTTGCTCCCTCCGTTGCCCTCTTAAATCTTCAGCTTCTCTGCAGGTTCATTCTTTTCAAAATATGCACATGTTATCTTCCATCTTTTAAAAATAACCCCTGTTGGGGCGGCTGGGTGGCTCAGTCGGTTAAGCATCCAACCTTGGTTTTGGCTCAGGTCATGATCTCATGGTTTTGTGAGTTTGGGCCCTGCCTTGGGCTCCGTGCTGACTGTGCAGATCCAGCTTGGGATTCTCTCTGTCCCTCTGTCTCTCTCTCTCCCTCTACCTCTTCCCCTCCCCCATTCACACTATCTCTTTCTCTTCCAAGTAAATAAATAAACTTAATTTTTTTTTAACAAATGACTATGAATAAAAATAACGCCTCTCTTAATTGTCTCCATTCTTAGCTACAGCTTCTCTTCAAAGCTGAAAAAGTAGTCTGTGTTCAGTAGCTCTTCTGTATTATCTCCCATTCCCTCTAGTTGAATCCAATAAAGTATAGATTCCACTCTTCACCTCTCCACACCCCTGTGGGAGAGAGAAATCCCTCACTGACCTGTCTGGGTTCATATCCTACTACTGTTATAGCTTTTGCATTTTGATTCCCAGCAATTAAAACACCTATAGTTCCCTAAACATGCAATTTTTTTTTAAATTTTTTTTAACGTTTATTTATTTTTGAGACAGAGAGAGACAGAGCATGAACAGGGGAGGGGCAGAGAGAAAGGGAGACACAGAATCTGAAACAGGCTCCAGGCTCCAAGCTGTCAGCACAGAGCCCGACGTGGGGCTTGAACTCACGGACCGTGAGATCATGACCGGAGCTGAAGTCGGACGCTTAACCGACCAAGCCACCCAGGCGCTCCTCTAAACATGCAATTTTGTTTGACATATCTGAACCCTTACACATACCTAGAATCCTTCTTTCTGTCCCCAGCCTGTTTGACCTATCAAGTTCCTCTTTCTTTCCAGGGTCAGGTTAGGCATCTCTTAGTGTATCTTTCCTTGATATTCCCAAGGCAGATTTAGGAATCCTTTCTTTATGTTTAAATCAACACTTATGTGCACCTTTAATGTTCCTTTAATGTGTATCACATTTTATCGCAATTCTCTTTTTTACTTTCTGTTTCACCCGTATAAGCCCTGAAGCTCCTTGAGGGCAAGAACCTTTTTTCCTTTGATCAAGTGCCTAACACATGCCTAGAACATAGTATGTACTCCATAAATACTTGTTGACTGGTTGAAACTCTGCATATATAAAGCTTTGTAAAATACTTGAACACAGGTGATTTCTGTGTTTAGCTTAAATCTTGAAAATAATGCAGAGTTGAAAATCTCTTCTACAAAGTATATTGTCATAAAAGGCACTATAAATATGGTTTTATATTCATGCTGTAACTTAGGGCACAAGAAATCCAGCACAATTATATATGATTTTTTGGGTTTGTTTTTTTTTTCTGAGTGACAATGAGAAAAATAACCTACCCATTGCATTCAGTCCATTTAGGAAAAGTAGGAAATCTTAGCTGAAAAAGTTTGGCAGATGTAGATGTTAGATACCTGCAATTTATTGCCATTTGTAGTAGATATTTTGGACTTTTTGGCACAGATGTTTTGCACAGAATTTTAAAATTATTCAGTGCTATCTTGTAAAGTGGTTCTTTGAGCCTCTTTCCTTTTTTGTATTTTTCAATACATGTCATTTCTACAGTTGTATAATTGGGTTGTTTTTTTTTCCCTAACTTAGAAACACATGGAACAAACCATTGTCCTACTGATAAGTCATCTTTTAATTTGGCTACAGTTGTTGCTGAAACACTTGGACTTAGTGTTCAAGAAGAATCTGTAAGTAATTGTTTAGTTTGGTGAAAATATGAATTAATTGCTGTCCTTTAGTGTTGGTGTTTAGAGTATTAAGCAAAAGAAAAAGTATTTTATCCCAGGGTCATCAGATAAAGACCTAGAACAAAATTGATGTGGTTAGAAAGGCCTATTTATGGTCTCTACTTCAGCAGTCCCAGAAATCTGGAGTCTTTAGAATTCTTGGCATATAGGTTGTGGGTTGAGTCAAAATTTTAGGGAAGTGATGATGGCATAGAGGGTTTGGCCAACCCTTTCCTGTTTACTCTATCCTACCTACCCCTATCCTGTTCCATCTAACTGAAGACTTAAACCTTAAGGTTGGTTTCAGAATTTATTGGAATTTTTCAATATCCTTTAAATTAGGGTTTGATTTGGAAAACAGGCTGAATTCTTCGGATTCATCTGATTCTATGCCACCTGATTCTTAGGGATTGGGTCAGAAATTGATCCCATGAATTAATTTTTGTTGTTTTAGTACTTCTTTATATCAGACACATTCACTTTGTTTCTTAATTGGTCCCTAAAAATAGAAAACTTAAAATTGCAGAATTTCAAGTTTTATTTATTTTTTATTTTGATACCACTTTAAAATACTATTCCTTTGCTTTAGTCAGTAAATGTATATGTGCTCCTACAAAATTGTCTTGCTGTTAAAGTTTTAAAAATTGAATTGAGGGGCACCTGGGTGGCTCAGTCAGTTGAGCATCTGACTTCAGCTCAGGTCATGATTTCACAGTTCGTGAGTTCAAGCCCCACATCAGACTCTGGGCTGACAGCTCAGAGCCTGGAGCCTGCTTTAGATTCTGTGTCTTCCTCCCTCTCTGCCTCTCCCTGCTGGCACTCTTTCTCTCTTAAAAATAAATAAACATTAAAAAATAAAATAAATAAAAATTGAGTTGATTTTTCATTATGTTTAGATTTTTTTTCTAAGTTTTAAATCCCTCTTCAAGTGGTAATGGGTAATTTTTAACCTTTGAGCTTTAAATGTGTTTTAATGGTTTCTAATTCTTCCTACCCATAAATCTGACAAATAAGTAGTTTCAGCACCAGATAAATTAAGGGAGCTGATCTCTAAAGACATGTTTCTTGAGGTATGATCCACAGGCCAATAGCATCTGTATCACCTTAAAGTTTTATTAGATATAGAGAATCTCAGACCCCACCCAAGACCTAACTGCAAGCGAACTTGGTTTTAACAAGATCCCGAGTTGACTTGAATACATGTTAAAGTTTGAGAAGCACTGCTCTCTGAAGGAGTCTTTTAAATTCATCTTCTGTCAGTGTAAATAATTATCTTTATTCCTTTCCCCCCATCTAAATAACGTTTTTTGGAAGTGTATGGAGTTTTACATATGAGTAATAGAATGTGCTTATGTAAAATATTGGGGCTTTTCTCTCTCTAAACTTAAAAGTGCTTATTTTTTTTATTGTGGTGAAATGTGCATAACAATTCAGTGGCATTTAGTACTACACAGTATTACACAGTATTACTACACACTACCACATCTCTGGTTCCAAAAAATTCTCATCTTCCCCAAAATAAACCCTTTACCTGTTAAACATTCAGTCCTCATTCCCAACTACCCACAACCCCTGGCAACCACCAGGCTGCTTTTTGTCCTTATGGATTTAGCTATTCTGGATAATTCATGTGAATGGAATTTTGCATTATGTGGGTTTTGAGTCTGGCTTCTTTCACTTAGCCTGGTTTTGAAGTTCATCCAAATGGCAGAATGTATCAACATTTCATTCCTTTTTAAGAATGAATAATCTTCCATTGTATTTATATACTTTATATTTTACTTTTGAAGGAATCTCAGGGTCCCACAAGCCCTCTTGGTGATGAACTCTATCATTGTCTAGATCACAAGAAACAACCTTTTGAGGAATCTGTAAGAAACAATGAAGATACTTTAAGGTAATTTGGGGCACTTTAATAAGAATTTGCAGACTATTGGTGAGATCTCCTTACAGTTGAGTTCCATATAATTAATGATTTCTCTCTGTCAGCATATTGTATTAATTTTTATTTTAAAAATATTTTTCCCCAGTTCATGGTCAATTGAGGGCTTTTTGCATTACTATAGAGAGAAGAATATTATTTTGGGGGTCTTTTTATACTTCTATCAAGCAGTAGTTCAGAGTCCAGCCTTGTTACTCTGCCTCTATAAAGACCCAGTCATCCCTTCTGTGTTTGTATTTCCAAAAAAATGTTATAAATGGATGTTATATAAAATGCATTTATAAACTTAGGTGAATTTTCAAGATTGTGTTGTGTCTCATATTTACTAATTTCAGAACATCCACTAACTTATCTTATCTATATTTGTGTAGTATTTTGCTTTTTTAAAAGTGCTTTCAGCAGTGGGGCACAGGGGCTGCATAGGTCAGTTGGTTGAGCATCGGACTCTTGATTTAGGCTCAGGTCATGATCTCATGGTTCGTGAGTTCAAGCCCCTCATCTGGCTCCATGCTGACAGTGTGGAGCCTGCTTGAGATCCTCTCTCTCCCCCACTCTCTCTCTGCCCCTTCCTCTCATTCTCTCTCTCTCTCATTTATTTATTTTTGAGAGAGTGAGGAAGAGAGAGCAAGCGGGTAAAGAGAGAGGGAGAGAGAAAGAATCCTAAGCAGGCTCCACACTATCAGCACCAAGCCTGATGGAGGGCTTGAACCCCCAAACCACAAGGTAATGAGCTGAAATCGAGTTGGATGCTTAACTGACTAAGCCACTCAGGCACGCCTAAATAAATAAAGAGAGAGAGAGAAAGAAGAAAGAAAGAAAGACAACTTTAAAAAAAGGTGCTTTCGGTTTTAGATACATATATCACATTTAATTTGTCACATTAATTTAGATACATATATCACATCTAATTTGTCTCATGAAAGTAGGTTTTTGATTACTCCCATTTTTAGTCAACAAAAACACAGCTCCCCAGAGGTTAAACGTCTTATTTAATACTACATAGCTGTTAATAACTAGAGCCAGAGCTCTTACCCATGCCACATCTTCTAACTGAAACCTAATACTCTTTCTACTACCATAACTGTCTCCTCTGCTAGAAGCAGGCTGGGTCTTAAGTTGTGTTCAATTCTGTAGTATAAGATTTTTATTTTTTGAAGTTACTTATTATAAGATTTCATAACAACAAAAGAATTTAGGTCCCCAGTGAATTTATTAAGCTATGATTTTCGTATATAGTGAAATTGCTTAAATTACTAGGAAAAATATTTATGGACAGGAATATCAAGGTATTGAGATAAATTTACTGTATCGTTTTCCTCAGCTTTTTGTCAGTCAAATGAAGAGAAGCTGACAACTCTACCCTATTTCAAATGTTGGTTAATTATTTGAGTCTAATACATGGCTAAGACCTCACTACTAATATTCTGTATTAGTGTAAGTTTTCTCATATGCCTGTCTTTTAACTTTTACCCTATTTCTTTTTACCACTCTTTATTTTTTCAGGTTTTCAGATTCTAATTCAAAGACTCCTCAGGAAGAGTTAACTACTCGGGTATCATCTCCTGTATTTGGAGCTACCTCTAATGTGAAACGCAGTTTAGGTTTGAATACAAGTTTGTCCCCTTCTCTCTTAGAGACTGGGAAAAAAAACCTTTTGAAAACAGCACCCTTCAACAACACTTCTAATTCTAGACTAGGAAAAACAACTTCAAAATCTGAAGATAGTGCCCTTTTCACACAGCATAATCTTGGGTCTGAAGTGAACAAGATCATTAGCCTGTCATCTTCAAATAAACAGATGCTTATAAATAAAAATATAAATGAACCCAAAAGTGAACAGGATAGTTTTGATCACATTAAAGATGCTGTCACTGATAAACATGCAGTGCCACTGAAATCACTGGGAGGCAGAACATCCAAAAGGAAGAAAATTGAGGAAGAAAGTGAAGATGAAGGAAGCTACCCTCAGGCCTCTTTTGATAAAGAAAATGCTTTTCCTTTTTTACTGGATAGTCATTCTTCCGTGAATGGAGACTATGTGATGGATAAACCTCTGGATCTGTCTGATCGATTTTCAGCTATTCAGTGTCAAGAGAAAAGCCAAGGAAGTGAGACCTCTAAAGTCAGATTTAGGCAAGTGACTCTCTATGAGGCCCTGAAGCCCATTCCCAAGGGCTCTTCCTCAAGCCGAAAGACCTTAAGTGGGAGCTGTATATTAACCAGAGATTCCCCAGAGGAGCCCTGTTTACAGGCATGCGTCCTCCAGTCCTTGGGTAAATCATCTCCAGATAATAAAACACCATTACAAATCAAGGAAGAAAATCCCATCTTTAAAATCCCTCTACGTCCGCGTGAAAGTTTAGAGACAGACAATCTTTTTGATGATGTGAAGGTTAGTGTCAAATGTTCAAGTATTTTTATTAAAAGAGTTGTTTATGATTTTATCTAGATGCTAATAATTCTTCCTGTTTTAGGGAGCTGATTCTCATGAGCCAGTAAAAATAGGCAGGTCAGTCCATGGAGCATGTGAACTTACATCTGTTCTTCAGTTAAATCCATGTAGAGTTGCTAAAACAAAGTCTGTACAAAACAGTCAAGGTATGTATACTGTAAATAATATTTTCAAAAAAAAAGTATTGGGGCATCTGGGTGGCTCAGTCGGTTAAGTGTCCGACTTTGGCTCAGGTCATGATCTCGCAGTTTGTGAGTTTGAGCCCTGCATCGGGCTCTGTGCTGACAGCTCAGAGCCTGGAGCCTGCTTGGGATTCTGTGTCTCCCTCTCTCTCTGCCCCTCCCCTGCTCCTGCTCTGTCTCTCTCTGTCTCAAAAATAAATTAAAAAACACTAAAAAAAAATTAAAAAAAAAAAAGTATTTCCATTCTTTGGTAATGACTTTGAGTGTTATAGTATATACATTCTTTGGATATATTGAATTGTTTGGGAGAAAATGTTATTTCTTCCTGCATATTTGTGTTTATGGGATGATTCTCATTGGTTTCATTTTATATACGATTTTCCTGCTCTCATGCTTTTTGAAAAAATGAATTGAGTAATTGTCTTTAATACCTACTTTTATATGTGATTTCGTGGATTTACCTCTTCCATGTTATTTCTTATTTTCTTTACAAAAGCTTTAAGAATTTTAAACTATATGGAATTTTAAAATACATAAAGTAGAATTTTCATCATCCAAACTTTGTTCCTCACTCCATAGGTAGCCTGTCCATATGTATATATCTATTAATGTGGGGTTTTTTAAGCTTCCTGTTAGAAAATCTTTTCTTTGCTTTTAATTAATATGTATGTTAATTTTTTCGTAATTTTGCTGTGTTTTTAAGGGAGTCTTTTTTTGTTTTTTGGCTATAAAATTTTTCTGTACTTCATATGCAGTATTTTTTCTTTTATTCTTCTTTGCAAAGTGTTTCATTCTGGGTTTATTTTCTTTTTTTCTTGAAGCACATTCTTTAGTTGTTCTTCCAACTAAAATGCTTTGTTTTTTCAGAAAGTTTCAGTTTCTGTATGAAAAACCTTTTTTCACTCTCACTTCTGATTTTCTTTTACATTTTTGATTTTGGGTTTTTTGTTCATGGTTGCTCTAGGGATTATAGTATACCTGCGTAATCTTTCTCAATCTACTTAAAGTTAATTTTGCCACTTTGTGTTCCGTGGCTGTGCTTTATGTAGTTATCATGTATGCCCACATTCATTGAAAACTACACAGTGTTACAGTTTTAACTTTTAAAACAATTTTTGATACAAAAATCACTCATTCAAGTGTACAGTTCATTTATTGTATATCCTCACAGAGTTGTGCAGCTGTCATTGTAGTCTAAGTTTAGAACATTTTCATCACCTCAGAAAGAACACTACCCATTAAGTTAATATGCAAAATGTGTGAAGAACTCACACAGCTCAACACCAAAAAAAGCAAATAATTCAGTTTAAAAATGGGCAGAGAGGGGTGCCGGGGTGGCTCACTCGGTTGAGCATCCAACTCTTGATTTCAGCTCAGGTCATGATCGCAGGGGCGGGGGATCGAGCCCCACATCAGGCTCTGCACCAAGTGTGGAGCCTGCTTGAGATTGTCTCTCTCTCTCTAAAATAAAAGGTGAGGGGCAGAGGACCTGAGTAGACAGCTTTTTCAAGAAGGCATATGGATCACCAACAGACCCATGAAAAGATGTTCAGTATCACTAACCATCAGGGAAATGCAAATTAAAACCACAATGAGATATCACTTTATACCTGTTAGAATGGCTAAAATAAAAAACATAAGAAATAACAAGCACTGGCAAAGACATGCAGCAAAAGGAACCCTCGTGCACTATTGGTAGGAATGCAAATTGGTACACTTTGTTTCGGGTTTTTTTTTTGTTGTTTTTTTTTTTAATTAGCACATCTTTTATTTGTAAAATAAAATGGAAAGGGCCTTTCACAAAAATTAACTACACATACTTTTCAGAAGGAAAACAAGAGCTCAAGGTAAAGATTACTTTTTCTAGCGAATTTCTTTATATATATATATATACATATATATGTGCGTGTGTGTGTGTGTATACATATATATACATATATACATATATACATATGTATATATATGTATACACACACACACACACACACACACACACACACAATTTATTGTCAAATTGGTTTCCATACCATCCCCAGTGCTCATCAGGTGCCCTCCTCAATGCCCATCACCCACTTTCCCCTCTCCCCCACCCCCCATCAACCCTCAGTTTGTTCTCAGTATTTAAGAGTCTCTTATGGTTTGCCTCCCTCCCTCTCTGTATCCTTTTTCCCCCCTTCCCCTCCCCCATGGTCTTCTGTTAAGTTTCTCAGGATCCACATATGAGTGAAAACATGGTATCTGTCTTTTTCTGCCTGACTTATTTCACTTAGCATAACACTCTCCAGTTCCATCCACATTGCTACAAAAGACCATATTTCATTCTTTCTCATTGCCAAGTAGTATTCCATTGTATATATAAACCACATCTTCTTTATCCATTCGTCAGTTGATGGACATTTAGGCTCTTTCCATAATTTGGCTATTGTTGAAAGTGCTGCTATGAACATTGGGGTACAAGTGCCCCTATGCATCAGCACTCCTGTATCCCTTGGGTAAATTCCTAGCAGTGCTATTGCTGGGTCATAGGGTAGATCTATTTTTAATTTTTTGAGGAACCTCCACACTGTTTTCCAGAGCGGCTTCACCAGTTTGCATTCCCGCCAACAGTGCAAGAGGGTTCCCTTTCTCCACAGGTACAGCTACTTTGGAAAATGGTATGGAGGTTCCTCAAAAAATTAAAAATAGAATTACCGTATGATCCAATATTTCCACTACTGGGTATTTATTTACTTAAAAGAAATAAAAATACTAATTCTAAAAGATCTATGCACCCCTATGTTTATTATATTATTATTTACCAGAGCCGATATGAAAGCAATCCAAGTATCCATAAATAATAGATAAAAAAGATGTGGTTATGTATGTACAGTAGAATATTATTCAGCCATAAAAAAGAACGAGATCTTGCCATTTGCAACAACATGGATGGACTTGGTATAATGCTAAGTGAAATAAGTCAGAGAAAGGCAAATACCATATGATTTCTTATATGTAGAATTTAAGAAGTAAAACAAACAGAAGAGGCAAAACCAAAAGACTCTTAAACACCGAGATCAAACTGATGGTAGCCAGAGGGGAGGGAGGGGTGGGGAATGAGTGAAATAGATGAAGGGGATTAAGAGTATGCTTATCTTATGAGCGCTGAGAAGTGTATAGAGTTGCGGAATCATATTGCACAGCTGAAACTAATGTAACAGTGTATGTTAATTATACTTAAGTTAAAAATTTTTTCTAAATAAAGAATACCCATTACCAATCATTCTGCATTCCTCCCCTCTTCCCCAATCCTAGGCAACCACTAATCTACCCTCTGTCTCTATAGATTTGCCTACTCTGGAGTTTTCATATAAATGGAATCATATAATATATGATCTTTTGTGACTTAATTTTACTTTCATTTTTTTCATTATTACAGATAATGCTGCTATGAGCATAGCTGTTGACTTACAGTTTTATGTAGATGTATCTTTTCATTTTTCTTGAGTTACATAGGAGAAGAATTGTTGGGCCATATGCTAACTCTGTTTAACCTTTTGAGGAACCATCTGCTTTCCAAAGTGGCTACTAGCACATGAGGTTCCCACTCTCCACATTCTCACCAGTGCTTGTTATTATCTGTTTTTTTACTCTAGCCATCCTACTGCATGTGAAGTAGTATCTCATTGTGGTTATGATTTGCCTTTCCCTGCTGGCTAATGCTGTAGGACATCTTATCGTGTGCTTTTGGCCATTTGTATATCTTCTTTGAAGGGATTGTCTGTTCAGATCCTTTGCTCATTTTCAATTGGAATATTTTTCTTATTATTGAGTTGTAAGACTTCTTTATATTCTCTATGTCCTAGATAGTCTCTTTAGCAGATATATGATTTTCAAATCCTTTCTCCCACTTGTGGATCCCATAATGGTTTAAGAATTTTTAAAATCCATTTTTAATTCTATTTTTTTCTCCTTATTGAAGATGTATCCTTTGAAAATAACCAGTGGAGCATAGATCCAGGAGCAGACCTTTCTCAATATAAAATGGATATTACTGTAATAGATACAAAGGTAAGTTAGAAAATAAAACCAAAGCACATGTGGTTATTCTAGTAAGTTGTTAGTTACCTTCCTCTCCTAACTCACTCTGTGACTGTAACATAATCGATTACATACTGCTTAAAACCTGCATTTACTCATTCAGAAAACTAAGAAAAATGCTTTTTCTTCTAACTTTATGATGCTTTTGATAATAACTCTTTTGGCTTGTATTTAGGTTCAGTGTAGTTTAAGAAATTATTTTTCACTTGGTAGCATATTCCTGAACTATTTCACTGCTGCTGCAGTATAAATTGTTCTTTGTGTACGCTGATGTTCGTTACTGTGAGGCAGGCTGGAGAGGAAGGGAGGAGAGGTTCAGGGAGTTCAGTGGGGCATACCTCTCCCTTCCCTTGGCAGCAGGCTTTCTTTTCATAGGCTTGAGAGAAGATGCTTGTACGTTGAAGCTAAAATACTTCACAGGCATATATGTATAAATCTATGTATATTCCTAAAGGGTAAAAATAAATATAACTTAATGCTGAAGTGTACACTTAAAATATGGTTAAAATGGTCAATTTCATGGTGTGTATATTATACCAAAATTTTAAAAACATAAATGTAAGGCCATGCAGGATAATTGTTAAAATTTTTGAATTTTTAAATATTTAGGATGGCAGTCAGTCACGATTAGCAGGAGGAGAGACAGTGGACACGGACTGCACATTGGTTAGTGAAACGGTGCTTCTAAAAATGAAGAAGCAAGAACAAAAGGGAGAGAAAAGTCCAAGTAAGATTTGATTTTTTTTTTAATTTAATAAAAATGTGGAGGG
Organism: Felis catus; assembly: GCF_018350175.1. Lineage (NCBI taxonomy): Eukaryota > Metazoa > Chordata > Mammalia > Carnivora > Felidae > Felis > Felis catus. The sequence goes on from NC_058379.1 coordinate 45,604,474, forward strand.
AAGTTTATAGTCATACCATTACATTGATGACCACAAGTGACCTCTTCACCATAAACCAGGTTTTTTTCATCTTTTAATAATATTAGATTTTTCTTAGTAAAGCTCACTTTCAGTATTTCAAGGGAAAAAAATCTTTAGCCAAAACTTTTTTTTCCAGAAAAAATTTAAATTGTTTCCAAGGTTCAGCAAACCATAGTCAGCTGCCTGTTTTATAAATAAAGATTTATTGGAACACAGCCTCAGTTATTTTGTTTATGTATTGCCTATGGCTGCTTGCATGGTACCATAGCAGAGTAAAGTAGTAGCTGCAGACCTTATTGGGCCCTCAGGCCTAAAATATTTCCTGTCTGACCCTTTAAGAAAAAATTTGCTGATCTCTAGTACTTAGATCTATTTTGTAAAAGGGAATCTTGAGAGTCCTGTTTCAGAAATATGAATTTCCAGAGTAATTTATAGGGTAAAAAGGGGAGAGTCTACTGAGAAGTATTTGTATAGATTTGCAAATTAGCAGTTAACTAAGAATAATGGTGTATATACTGAGCTACTCTGCCATATTTTGCTTCTACAGAAAAGGGGATTTGGCCAAATTAGGGGTCTACAGCCTTTTGTAAGAACTTAAGTCTTCATCTAGAGCCTTGATTTTCCAAAAGAGGTGGGAACAATGCAAGGATTTTGGTTGGCACCACCTTAGCAACACTCCTAACTACAGATGTGTATGGCATGAGAGCAACTAGACCAGGAATAGTGTCACTTACACCCTTATGTATTAAGGGGTTAGGACCTGCCACGGGGGATGCAGTGCCAAAAGCAAGGACACTCTCCAGTGATCAGCTGTTAGAAACTGAGGGCATTCAGACTATATGTACATTCCCTATCTTCTTCTGAATATTCTTTAGTCTACCTGCCCAGGGCTGAAGCCAGTCTTGTCTTTGCTTTTTTTTTTTTTGAAACACTTTATCTCTTGCTGCCCTAACTGCAGTAAGTGAGAAAAAATTGTAGTAGTCTGTGCCTTAATTCTTTGTTCTTTAGGAATGAGTAACTACATGACCAAATAGCTAGCTGCCTACATTGAGAGGACAGTACCTATAAACAGAAAAAAACCTTTAACAGTGATTCATTGTCCTTTTATAGTGAACGACACTAAGGTAACTTTCTTCTTCAGAAGGTACTTTGCTTTTAAGATTACTTTGTTCTGGTACCAGCTCCTAATATTGTTGAAAAAAAAAGAAAAAAGGCAAAACTAAAATATGACTACTGTGGCTTCAAATGTATCGGGTCACTTTAAAGAATATGATAGTTTCCCAAATATGTTTGAAGCAAGAATCATGTGGAAGTAAGTTTAGAATTTGAACTAATGAGTGGAGATAGTTTTGGCTACATAGACATTGTGCATACTATTGCTATATAATAAATCACTCTGATAACTTAGGGATTAAAACACAACAGTCATATTCTTGGCTTTCGTAGTTTCTGTGGTCCAGGAAAATTAATGAGGATATAATCTATAATCTATGTTTTCAAGTATTTCAAGTCAGAAATCAGACCAACAGGTATGGTTCAGTCAGTAGAGCATGCGACTTTCACTCTTAGGGTTGTGAGTTCAAGCCCCATGTTGTGCATGGAGCCCTACTTAAAAAAAAAGACCACCAACATAAACTAGGGGGGGTGCCTGGCTGGCTCAGTCGGTAGAGCATGTGACTTTTAATCTCAGGGTTGTGAGTTTCAGCCACCCGATGGATGTGGAGATTACTTACCAAGATTTTTAAACGTTAAAAAAAAACCATAAAGTAGTGACTTAACATTGTGATTTACTAGCAGTATATACAGAATACTTGGGATACCTAGCACACTGCCTGGCACGTAGAAGTTGCATATTACTTACAAATTTGATCCTCAATGTAAAAAAAAATTGTTTACTCATTCAGTAAATACAGAGCTGCAGTTCTATAAAGGGAAGTGTTTCAGAAACTGGAAATAATGAATAAACAGAACAAAAGTACCTACTTCATGGAACATGCCTTCTAATTTAAGGGGAAACAATCAAATGTGGGGTATGATAGATGATAAGTTGTGGAGAAAGATAAAACAGGGTAAGGGTGCTGCAGCACCATGGATTAGGGAAGTTGTAGTTATTTTATAGAGAGTAATCTTGGCAGGCTTCTGCTCTATCATGTTTGTTGGCCAACTGGATCTATTTCTGTTTTTTAGTAAACTGCTGTTTTTCAAAATGTGATTATATAGTGAGAAATGTTGTTAGTACTCTGAAGATGAATTTAGCACTTAGCATATCAAATAAGGAATTTGTTCCTTTTATTAATACTAAATTACCAAGTGTTAATGGTGGCATAAAATTAAGCAGATGAGCAAGGTTGTATAGATTTGAATGTCCACTATTTATACATATCTTATTTATTAAGCTTCATATTTTTCATCATTCTGATGCATTTTCTTTTTTTTTTTTTTTATGAAATTTATTGACAAATTGGTTTCCATACAACACCCAGTGCTCATCCCAAAAGATGCCCTCCTCAATACCCATCACCCACCCTCTTCTCCCTCCCACCCCCCATCAACCCTCAGTTTGTTCTCAGTTTTTAACAGTCTCTTATGCTTTGGCTCTCTCGCACTCTAACCTCTTTTTTTTTTTTTTTTCCTTCCCCTCCCCCATGGGTTCCTGTTAAGTTTCTCAGGATCCACATAAGAGTGAAACCATATGGTATCTGTCTTCTCTGTATGGCTTATTTCACTTAGCATCACACTCTCCAGTTCCATCCACGTTGCTACAAAAGGCCATATTTCATTTTTTCTCATTGCCACGTAGAATTCCATTGTGTCTATAAACCACAATTTCTTTATCCATTCATCAGTTGATGGACATTTAGGCTCTTTCCATAATTTGGCTATTGTTGAGAGTGCTGCTATGAACATTGGGGTACAAGTGGCCCTATGCATCTGATGCATTTTTTATTCCTCACAGTTTTTTGATAGGACTCATTTTAGAGCAGTATGAATTATACATGGACTAACAGAAAAAAAATTTTTTTTTTTAACGTTTATTTATTTTTGAGACAGAGCATGAACGGTGGAGGGTCAGAGAGAGGGAGACACAGAATCTGAAACAGGCTCCAGGCTCTGAGCTGTCAGCACAGAGCCCAACGCGGGACTCGAACTCACGGACCGTGAGATCATGACCTGAGCCGAAGTCGGCCACTTAACCAACTGAGCCACCCAGGCGCCCCTAGAAAAAGTTTTTCAATGTTTGTAATGACAACAACAAAAAGCATTCTCTGCGTATGAGCAAAGGACATTTAAAGCCCTAACATAAAGTCTTTGTAAATACAGTAACTACCTAGGCTTGGGGATTTATTGTTGCCTCGTGTACATCGGAGACCAGTTTATCTTGTGGCAGTTACTATAAGTTTCATATTGGTCTACGTGGAAACCAAAAAGCTTGCTTGTTGCCCTAAGCCAAAGCTCTTTTACATAGATGGAGAAAGAAAAATGAATGATAGCTTGGAAGATATGTTTGATCAGACAACACATGAAGAATATGAATCCTGTTTGGCAGATAGCTTTCCCCAGGCAGCAGCTGAAGAAGAGGAATTGTCGACTACCACAAAGAAACCAAACAGTAAGGCTATTTTCTTTCTAATTATGGCTTCTCAATTATACTAAGTTCAGTAAATTAAGTCACCAAGCTTGATGAGGTAGGTAGGTATATATGTATGTATGTATGTATGAGGTATGTATTAACAATTAAAATTAACAATTAAATTAACAATTAAAATTTCATATTTCTTTTTTTTTAATGTTTATTTATTTTTTGAGAGAGAGAGAGAAAGAACACAAGGAGGGGAGGGGCAGAGAGAGAGGGAGACATAGAATCTGAAGCAGGCTCCAGGTTCTGAGCTGTTAACACAGAGCCCGATGTGGGGCTCAAACCACGAGATCATGACCTAAGCTGAAGTTGGACGTTTAACTGATTGAGCCATCCAGGTGGCCCTAAAATTTCCTATTTCTTGTATAAGTTTCTTTTAGATAGTTTTCTTTTGAGATAGTTGCAGACCAATAAAAGTGTTAGAAAAAATACTTCAGAGGATTCCCTGTACCTTTCATTCAGTTTCCCCTTATGTTAACATATGACCATAAAGTATTCATCAAAACTAAGAAATTGATTGAATACTATGAATTTCTTTATATAACTTACGCATAATGTTTGTAAAAGTTTTGAAAAGGTTCTTTATTAAGTAATAAGTTAATCATTGTAATAGAGTGGAAGGAGAAAGTTTTACAGAAAATTCAGACTAACTTTGTTTGAATGCTTTACCTTCCCAGACAAAATAATGTAGCTACATGTATCAGTGTCTTTTTAGAATTCTTTTTTTTTTTTAATGTTTATTTATTTTTGAGAGAGAGAGAGACAGAGCATGAGTGGGGGAGGGGGCAGAAAGAGAGAGAGAGAGAGAGAGAGAGGGAAAGAGGGAGAGAGGGAGAGGGAGGGAGACACAATCTGAAGCAGGCTCCAGGCTCTGAGCTGTCAGCACAGAGCCTGATGCGGGGCTCAAACTCACAGACCACGAGATCATGACCTGAGCCGAAGTCAGATGCTTAACTGACTGAGCTACCCAGGTGCCCCTTAAAACTCTTTTTATTAGGGATGCCTGGGTGGTTTAGTCGGTTGAGTATTTGATTCCTGAATTCAGCTCAGGTCATGATTTCAGGTCATGAGATAGAGCCCCGTGTTGGGCTCCATGCTAATAAGCATTGCCCCTACTTAAGATTCTCTCTCCCTCTGCCCCTGCCCCATTCATGCTCTCGCTCTCTCTCTTAAAAAAAAAATTAAAGAAATTCTTTTCATCAGAAACAGTAGTTTATAATGTAGGATAGTAATCAAAAGAAGAATAAGTGAAACTCTTAAGCAGATAATCTGAATTGAAAGTTAAAATTCTTGCTAAATGTCTCATTTTCTTGTTGTAAGTAAAAAAGAACTTTTAGTCTAGTGCAAAGGTTATAGATGAGAACACCTTCTGCTATGTAGTCTGTCTTGATGATGTTTTCTTTGTGCTTCTATCAGTTTTAAAAAAATACAGCCTAGGGGCGCCTGGGTGGCTCAGTCCCTTAAGCATCCCTTTGGCTCAGGTCATGATCTCATGGTTCATGTGAGTTTGAGCCCTGCATCAGGCTCTCTGCTGTCAGCTCAGAACCCACTTCAGATCCTCTGTACAGGCACCACCACCAACCCCCGTCTCATTCACTCTCTCAAAAATAAGCAAACATTTTAGAAAAAAGAAGAAAAAAGCATTTCAAGCTCTGACCTCTGGGGTTCGCAACCTTAAAAGGTCTTTCTTTCACAGATTGAAAGTTCATTTGTTTTACAAAACACAAAGTGACCGCCACAGGATCACTTGAAATGAGAGGAATCAGAATCTTTGGATCACTGCAGAATGCCCCACAGGAAGGAAGCCCATAGCATCTCTGTATCATAAAGAATTCAGAGTTGACAAAACTCTATGTATTTTAAATGTAAATTGGATTGCATTATCTTCTCACTTTTAAAAACCTTCACTGAAAGGATATTTGGATGTCCAGTAAGCACATGTAAATGTCCTCAACATTATTGGACATGAGGGACTGAGATACCACTGCACATCCACTGAAACGGTTTTAAAGTCTGATAATATCCAGCATTAGCAGAGGTGAAGAACAATTGGAACTCTCATACTTTGCTGGTGAGGATATAAAATTGTACTGTGGAAAAGAGTTCAGCAAGATTTTTTTTAACAGCCTTATTGAGGTTTGTCAGTTTCTTATAAAGTTATGTATACATTCGCCCTATGACCCAGCAATTCCACTGCCAGGTATATAGACAAGAAAAATGAAAACACATTCACAAAAGATTGTGTTCAGAAATGTTCACAGCAGTGCTATTTGCAGTAGCTCGAAACTGGAGACAACCCAGATGTCCATCAACAGATGATTATGAATTGTGGTAAACTCACATAATGGAATACTATCTGTCAACAAAAAGGAGGGTCCTAGACTCAACAATGAATTGCCCAAACCTGTTGAGCTAAAAAAGTCCAAAAGATGGACAAGAATACATACTATGTAATTCCATTAATACAGAGTTCTAAAACAGTTATAACTAAGCTGTGGTGGTAGAAATCATCCCTCCATAGTGGGGGAGGAGAAACATCAGAGAACATTCTTGTGCTTGAGAAGCAAAGGAATAGGAGGAAACTTCCACGGGGGATGGAAGTTCTATGTACGCCTTGATTTAGGTGGTAGTTGCACTGGGGTGTATGTTTGTCAGAATTAATCCTAGTATACTTAAAATCAGTGTGTTGCCTGTAATAAAGTAGATTCTTTTCAAAAGTCTTCAGTGCACTCTATTGCATTCACAACAAAATTCAAACTCCTTTTGGCCTCCAGGGCCCATCATGATCTGGTACTTGCCCACCTCTTCAATCTCATCTTTCCTAACACTTACCTTTCTTTGCTAAATCTCAACCACACTGGCCTTTTATTAGTTCTTATAACATCCCATACTTTTTCCCATCTCAAGACGTTTACCTAGAATATTCTCCACTCCTGCTTCTTGTGGCTGACTTCTTTTTATTCATCAGTTACTACTTTCCATGTCCTTCCTCAGGTAAGCCTTAACTGTCTACTTAATGTCTGTTTCCCTCACTGTGGTATAAACTCCATGAGGACAAGAGACCTGGTTTCTCTTGTTGGACATTGCATGTCCAGAACTTAGAACAATGCTTCGTAAATTTGGACTATTTGAATAGACCATAGCAGTTGGCTGTTTGGGTCCAGACAACTTGAGATTCAGGTCCATGAACTTTAGTTCTTATCTCCAATTTTCTGATAAAATTCTTTAACCTCTGTCTCCTACTTAATCTACCTCAAAGACACATTATAAAAATCAGGACTAGGGCATCTGATTGGCTCAGTTGGTGGAACATGCAGCTTTTGATCTCAGGGTCATGAGTTTGAGCCCCGTGTTGAGCAAAGAGCTTATTTAAAAAAAAAAAAAAATCAGCAGCACTAATAAGTGAAACATATGAAAAGCTGCCTTGTTATTGTGTTTGGTACCAAGTGAAAATGAGCATCAAAGTAGTTCTTTTGAAGTCTAAAATACTTTTATATACAATCTACACGTGTGTACAGGTACTTGTATATATAGGTTTTAAGTCTAAAATAGTTTTATAGGTGCGAGTTTTTATCTGTAGTAATTCTGAGGTAAACAAGATAGTCAGCACCTCATCATTATGCAGATGAAAAAGAAACAAAAAATTAGTTGCAGAAATTTAAACAAATTGCCCAGGAGCCTAGAGAAGGAAATTCAATTAGAATGGAAGTTTTGATATAGGTTATTTTTGTTCCAAAAAAGCTATTTCTCAGTTCTGCATTCAGTTTGTGTTATAATTAAATGCTTGATTCTTTTCCTTTATGTGTGTTTGTTTACAGCTCATGGTGATAAGCAAGATAAAGTCAAACAGAAAGCATATGTGGAGCCATATTTTAAAGATGATGAAAGGTAAGTTGGTCCTGATTAATACCAGCAATGTGACGGGAAGTACAACAGTACTATCTTGGTCAGCGTACCTCTGAACTGTTAAGTTCTTACTTTGGTTAAAATAGAGCACATTTTATTCATTTTATGGTCATAAAAAAGAAGGACTTAAGCATAAAAATGACAAATACTACAAATAAAGAAATTTATATCACTATTTTTTTGACAAATGGTAATAGTTATTTTCTCTCTTTTTTATAACAAATATTTTAATTCTTATTCTGTTTTATTGTGGACTTTATTTGAACTCCAGCAATTTGTTAAATTATATGACTATTATTTAGTATAGGACTTTAGGTGACAGGCCTTAGGTTGTGCTTGAAAATTATTTCATGGGGATTTTTAAACCATAAAAGAAAAACTAAGCATCTTGATTTTGAACCATAATGCTACTTTGTGACTTTCATTCAAAGATGGCAAATTCTGTAATTTTTAATCATGTACCATTCATTCTAGAAGTGAATTTAGGCATAATAATTCAATTCAAAAGAATTTTTATGCCTTTTTTTCTTCAAGTTATGATGTTGGCAGATTGAATCCCTCAATAAGCAAAGTATATTTTATACTTTCATTTTTTAATGGTGTTTTTTAATGTTTATTTATTTATTTTGAGAGCAAGAGCAAGCACAAGCAGGGGAGGAGCAGAGAGAGAAGGAGAGAGAGAATCCCAGGCAGGATCTGCGCTGCCAGCGCATAACCCAACATGGGGCTTGAACTCCTGAACTGTGAGACTATGACCGAGCCAAAATCAAGAGCTGGATGCTCAACCGACTGAGCCACCCAGGCACCCCATACTTTTTTTCTTAAGGTTTTTGTTTTTGTTTTTTTTTTGTGTGAGTAATCTCTATACCTAATATGGGGCTCGATCAAACTCATGACCCCAAGATCAAGAGTTGCATGCTCCTCTGACTGAGCCAGCCAGGCGCCCCTGTATTTTGATTTCTGTTGAGAATTTTAGAGATCTGACAGGCTAAGATAAGTTTTTATTGATACCTGTAAGACTCTAACAGATAAGAGCTGTCGTTTTATTGCTAAATGCTGAATTCTTTTCCTTTATTTACCAGTTCTCCAAAGAAATAGTACCCTAGCATCCCAAATATGGCTAGGGAGTTTTTATTTGTGGTATCATTATGAACTCATGGATTTAAATATTTCATGTGTTTCAGTCTCTTACACTTATTTATACTCAGATCGTATTGCCACATCTTGGCCCCAGTCTCTTTGAATGAGCACTACCCCAGTCTTTCCTAGCTTGCTTGCTTCTGGTATGATATATCATGTTCTAGGCTCTCTTCCTAGAGAACCCTGGAATCTGCCATTTTTTCAGGAGCCCTGGTTTCTTTTAGTGAAAAACAAATTTAGTCTAACCACTAGTGTTGCTCATTGCTACAGTTAGTCATTGTTTGTAGATCTTTTAGGTGGTGGACAGAATTAGGAATAAGGTTTTTGTTTCATTTTGTTTTTTTAAGATAACTATACTTTTTCACACCAATAGCTCCATTTCAGGTTCAGAACTACAGGATTTTTATGTAATCTCTTCTTACATCTGTATCTACTTTCCCTTTCCTGAAAATTTCACTTTTCAGTGCTACCAACATAATTTCTTCTTTAACTTTATTCTTTAATATTTAGAGCAGTCTCAGAATAATATAAATAATCATCGATAATGTGATTTATGAAAATGGCTTAACATGTCTTTGTGGGTTTTTTTGTTCTTAAGCTGTATCGTGTTATCTGCCATCTTTTCATACAATATAAATTCTAAAAATGAAAAAAATATGTCTATTATAAATGTCCAGTCACCATATTTTAAAGCCATTTGGAATAATTATTTTTTGTGTATGTATACCACCAACTCATTGTCTAGGTTTGTTTTATTTTGCTTTTGAATTTTTTAGGAATTATTTTTCTTTTTATTTTTAATTCTTTTTTTAAGTTATGTAAACTGTGTACGCAGTATCAGACAAGGTATATTCAGATAAGTCTAGCTTCTAACATTGTCCCCTTTACCTGTTAGCTCCCTATCCCATTTGTTAAAAATTATGGTTTTCAATCCATTTTAAAAAATAAAAGTAAATATCTATACAGAAATATATTATCATTCTCTTTCCCCTTAGACAAATGGTAGAATGCTATATATACTTTTCTCTATTCTGCTTTTCCTTTTTTCATTTAAGTATGTATCCTAGAAATCACTTATAATAGCATATAGTGGGGGCACCTGGGTGGCTCAGTCAGTTAAGCGCCCAACTTCGGCTCAGGTCATGATCTCATAGTTCTTGAATTCAAGCCCCGCATCAGGTTCTGTGCTGACATCTCGGAACCTAGAGCCTGCTTTGGATTCTGTGTCTCCCTCCCTCTGCCCCTTCCCACTGACACTCTGTCTCTCAAAAATAAAACATTAAAATGAATAAATAAAAATAGCATATAGTGATATTCTTCATTTCTTTTTTTAGTTACTTTTTTTAGTATAATAGTACTTTATTGATGGTACCATAGCTGATTCCTTAGTAATGGGTATTTGGGGTGTTTACAGTTATGCTAACAGAATGCTGCATTGAATAATATTGTACATTCTCTTTTCATAATTTTGTGTGTCTTTGGGATAGACTCCTTGAAGTAGGATTGCAAAGGAAGAACTGTCATTTCAAATAAATATGAGTAGTTTTATTTATGCTGAAACCATTAGATAGCTGGAAATGCAGGAGGTGGGTGTGATGCATGGGTACGGTGAAAGTCTCAGAGTCAGCATTGTTTCTTTCCCCACAGACAATACTAGCAAACCCTGGGAAGGTGGGTTGTGTTGCATGAGGGACAAGAAGCTTAGTAATCTTTTAGGTGATGCTTTAAGGTCTGCTACAGATGCCAGTCTACTAGTAGATTCCCTGCAACATTATAACACACTATAGAAGCAAAATAGACAATACTCAGAGGAGAGGATCTGATATGGCCAGAAAGTACTCTACATAAGCTTTTAAAATTCCATAAGCTGTTTGAAAGAAAGCAATTTTTATCTGTCCTTTTCATTTACAGATTGCTCTAAGGTTGAGAGTTCTTGGGTTTAAGGACCCAAAGGACCGATAACCTCATACTTTGACATAGAGGGATTAAAGCTTTCTTTTGATGGAAAGTGCTTGCCAAGTAGAGGGGCTTAGGATCAAAATACCTCAAAGTGGGTATGTTACCAACAAGTCATTTTAGAAATTAGTTTTTGTGAGTCAGACTGTTTAAGCTCACTGGGGATGTCTTTAATATAAACAAATACATGTACCATCACTTGAGGCATCATTTACCTATTTTAGAAGTTTGGACTTTTCTATATTGGGCTTTAAAACTTAAAGCAGGATACAAGTATATTAAAAAGTTCTGTGCTAAAAAAAAATGTGTTTTTTCTTCCCAGAGCACTCCATACCTCATTAATACCTCAGTGGCTTTGACCTTTCCTAGGTTTCCAGTAGTTCCCAATAGGATCTGATCCATTTAAGGACAAGGGCAAATAATTGTTCCTAACATTTTGAAGAATCCAGGGTGAATGTAGGCAGCAAAATAAATTTTTGGAGAAAATGACAGATGACATGTAAACAGATGAATCTTTTTTTTTGAGGGGAGTAGGTTAGCCCAGAAATACAGGTTCTTTAAGAAAACTGAGTTAACAGAGGTAGTTATTCTTTCTTGGTTATGTTATAGAATACCAGTTCCTGACTTTAATAATACAGTATTCCTTTTTAAATTAAGTTATTTTATGTATTATTTTCAGCCAATCAGACAAATTTTCAGGCAAAAATAGGAAGTAATAGTTCTATTTTTTCAGTTAGAGAACAATATACATAAAAATACCTGACAAGTAGTAGGCACCTAATAAGTATTTAATGAAGAATGCATGAAAAAATAATTTTCTAACATACTGAATAAACATTTCAAATAAAATGAGTGAATGTTTTGGGATTATTTCTCCTCTGGGCCTTCACCTTTGTTAATTAAAAATCTAAACCAAAGATCTTTGTAGTAACAAATGGATTAATTTTTAAATTTAATTCATTTTTCTCCCAGAGAGACTAGCTTACAAAATTTTCCTCATATTGAGGTAGTTCGGAAAAAAGAAGAGAGAAGAAAATTGCTTGGACACACATGTAAGGAATGCGAAATTGTAAGTACTAATGTAAAGACTGTCTGGTGGGTTTTTTTTTTTTTCTTTACTATGGCTTTAAGATTATAAATGCATGATTTAAAAATCATAGATAAAAATCTAGAAACCTAGTTTGAGCCAGGAATAGCAGGATAAATAATTAAAGAGCATACTCGTTGTGACCTGAAAGATATAAATAGATGAAAATGAAGGCCCTCAACTTCTCTAAAATTTTCATCAAGTGAATCTGGAGCCTAAGCCCTAGTTCTTTTTACCAGCTTAAGACATTTGTGCCATTTTTCTTTCCTGTGTTTATCTGTATTTGTTTTAATTTTTTCTCCTGGTGTTATGTTACAGCAAAGGCTCTTACATATAAACTATTTGGGGATATTTCTGGTATTTTATTTAAAAAAAATTTTTTTTACATTTATTTATATTTGAGAAACAGAGCACTAGTGGGGGAGGGGCAGAGAGAGAGAGGGAGACACAGAATCCAAAGCAGGCTCCAGCTGTCAGCACAGATCCCGACACAGGATTCAAACTCACGAACCGTGAGATCATGACCTGAGCCAAAGTCAGACGCCCAACTGACTGAGCCACTCAGGCGCCCCTTGGTATTTTAGCAGGAAACTTTAACGTTTATTACTTACCCCAGCACTCTCAGGAAATGAGATATATTCATGTTTTTTTCTCAATCAGTGGTATGGCCATAAGCTCGTAACTTTTTCCCCAAATATTCCTTCTTAAACAAATTGTGATGAACAGGCTCTATTTCATCCTTATAGCACAAGTATGTTTTCCTCTTATACATTGTCTGTCTTGGACTATTGAAGTAGGTGGTACTAATCCTCCTGTCACCAGATATCTCTCAGGCAGGTTCTGTGTTTTCTTGAAACATGCTTCTTTAATTTCTTCCCTTGCTATCTGTTAGGTATTAGATGCCTGCCTCTAGCGATTTAGTTCCCCCTTTAAATTTTCTTTTTAACAGCTGTGGGCTAGAAAATTTGATAACCAAGCAGATTAAAGTTATATATGGATAGCTTGTAGTGCAGGTAAGCATTTGGTGAGAAATAGGCTCTAACTACCAGTGGGAGTGTAAATTGAGATTGCTATTTTGGAAGGCAGTTTGGCAATGCAAGCAAAATCTATATCATGGGTTTTCATAACACAAATTGAACATGTCGTGATTTCTTAACTAAAGAACATGGTCTGTACTATGCAAATCCCCAATTTTTAGTTATAACCACGACTCTTACACTACCAGTTAGAAAAAAAGCTCTTGTGTTAGAAACACTTAATTTGCTTTCCTTCTTTCAGGAATCATTGCTTGTGCTGTTATTCAGTCTCTAAAATCTATTGTCTCATACATTTAATTCCAATTTTTTTCTTGTTTAAGATAGGAGATAAGTCTGTTCCCTGTTACTCTCTCATGACCAGGAGTCAAATTACCAGTCCTGTGTATTTAAATACTATCTATATGCTTACGGTTCCTAAATGTGTCCCAGTGTCTCTTCCACCTGTGGAATATGTAATACACATGTGGAGGTATTATAATCATGTCAAGTTTCAGCCTGCCGAAAGCAAACCGTTTCCACCTCTGATTCCCAAACCTCACTTGAGTCTCTTGTATGTCCATTCTTCTAGCTGCTTAAACCAAAGCTCTTATAGTTACCCTCTGTTCTTTTCTTGCATTTCTCAGTAACAGATCTATCAGCAAATCCTATCAATTCTACCTTCAAAGTGTATTCCATTTCCACCCACTTACTGTCACCACCGCTAACCCCATGGACGAAGGCACCATTTCATCTCGCCTGGACTATTGAAATAACTTCTAAGTGCTTTTTCCTTGTGTTGTTTTGTTTTAACTAGTCAACAGTTTTTAGAAAGCAGTGTTAGATTCACAGCAAACTTGAGCAGAAAGTACAGAGAATTCCCATATACTCTGTCCCCATTTTTCTTTTTTATTCTTGTCTCTTCACAGTGTTTCTTTCTTTTAAAGCAAGGTATTTTTGAGATGTTAATGATTTTATTGCCCCCAGTGGGGAAATTGCCTGGGATTAAAGGTCTTTTTTATGTCAGCACTAAGTGCTTCAGTTCCTGGCCTGTGTGCCAGAGGGGAGAGAGAATCAGGAATGTAGGGTGTCGGGCAGGACAGGGCTGGGCCTGAGAGCATCAGCACAGGGTGGCTTGGATAGGACAGGCATCTCCTTAATTTCAGTCTTCCCAGTGTACTTTTAACACAACATTGAATGGTCTTTTTTTTTTTCCCCTAGTGATCTTTTTAGAATAAAAATTAAAACTTGTCATTTCTCTACCTGAAATGCTTAAATGTCTTCCCATCTCACAAAGAACTAGATAGGATCCAGCATTCTTATCAAGGATAGCAAACTCTGGCACCCCACTTCCTCTCTGATTTTGGTCACCACCCTCCCAGTTGCTTGCTGTGTTATAGCTACACCAGCCTACTGGCGCTTTTGTGTATGTTTGTAATTTGGTGGCGATGTTTCTATAAATTGATTGATAACCGTGATTCTCTAAGGTCATCCCACCCCAGTGTCCAAGCTCAGGTAACAAAGGCTTGTCAGGGAGAAAGATGAAAAAGGTAGTCCCCAAAATAGTTGTTTCAGAAGTACTCAGAAGCCTTTAATTTGTGTAAAAGAAAAATGTATTTACAATCTTTACTTCAGTCTTAAGTTCTAGTCCTGAGTCTGCCACTTTCAACAGATGATATCACCAGTAGAATTACCAATTTGGTTTTCAGTTTCTCAAATATAAAGTGGGATTGGCTGGATTGTGTGATCCTGCCGTGTGTTCTATTACACTTTACACTACTGCTTTGTTTTTGAAAGACCTGTACATTTTTTACATACAAGTTTTAACCTTGTTTTCATGAAGTTCAAGTTGTTTGGATTGCAGTTGCAAGAAATAATTATGTCTTTGATCCTAATTGAAAAATATAGTTTAAGCGGGGAAGTCCTGAAGACTGCAGCTTTCATAGCTGAACTTGTATTTGTAAAAACCTAAATAAGAAAATTACTTCAAAACATACATGTTATATCCAAATAACAACTGAGAAAAGTGCCAAAGTGCAGTTTTGTTGCTGGTCTAACAAAGTTGACGTTGCACCATATAGATTGGCTACGCCACGAAGCACACTGTAAAGTTAAGCTGGCGGGTTTTGTTTTTGGTTTTGTGTTATAAGACTTTACTGATGAAAAAAGCATCATATTGGTTCACATTGTGATACAAGCTCCAAGCTCCTTTTCTCATTTGTGAAGCGAACATTTCACAGACCAGCATTAGTGCTACTAGTATTAATTACTAATACTGTCTTCAGTGAGTGTTGTTCCCTAGCATGCTGAATACTTTGACAGCTTTCTTAGCTTCTAGTTTATAATCAATAAGCATAATAGTCCATGTATTATTTCTAAGTGAAAAACTTACCAGTTTTTATTATCAGTATTATGCAGATATTCCAGCAGAAGAAAGAGAAAAGAAGCTGGCTTCCTGCTCAAGACACCGATTCCGCTACATTCCACCCAACACACCAGAGAATTTCTGGGAAGTTGGTTTTCCTTCCACTCAGACGTGTATGGAAAGAGGTGAGAATACAGGTTATAATATTTTGGAATTAGTTTTTTTGAAATAGTGTATATACCCAAGTCTAAACATTAGACTTTTTTCCCATGGTTTTCTTTACCTTCTGCTCAGGGGCTAGTTCTGTAGCATAAAAACAAATTCCTAGGGGCGCCTGGGTGGCGCAGTTGGTTAAGCGTCCGACTTCAGCCAGGTCACGATCTCGCGGTCCGGGAGTTCGAGCCCCGCGTCGGGCTCTGGGCTGATGGCTCAGAGCCTGGAGCCTGTTTCCGATTCTGTGTCTCCCTCTCTCTCTGCCCCTCCCCCGTTCATGCTCTGTCTCTCTCTGTCCCAAAAATAAATAAACGTGGAAAAAAAAAAAAAATTTAAAAAAAGAAAAAAAAAAAAAACAAATTCCTAAGATAAAAGGCTTAACTTTAACTTAACTTTAACTCTGAGTAATGCCACTGGAATCAGAGATTGTGTATAATCACTTTAATATAGTTGTATATTCTTTATCCTGGTTTATCATTCAAATTTCAGAAAGTAAATTTCTCTTTTATCCTATCATCAAAATGACTTTTAATAAAATAATAACATTATAAAAGTTGCCAGTAAGGTATGTTAAAAAGAGAATCTTGGGGCGCCTGGGTGGCTCAGTCGGTTAAGCGTCCTTTAGCTCAGGTCACAATATCGTGCTCCGTGAGTTCAAGCCCCGTGTTGGGCTCTGTGCTGATAGCTTGGAGCCTGGAGCCTGCTTCAGATTCTGTGTCTCCCTCTCTCTATCCTTCCCCTACTCGTGCTCTGTCTCTCAAAACTGAATAAACATTAAAAAAATTTTTTTTTTAAATCAGGCAACTTGAATTGTCCGAAGTTATTTTTTAAAATTACCTATAAGAAAAGAGAATCTTTTTAAAGTGACTAGTCTGAATTTTAGATTTTAAAACCTCACTTATCCAGAATGCTGGGTCTTTATAAACCACATCTGAGTGAAAAGGACCTTTGTTTGGAAGCTGTTGGAACTAATTCCTTCAAGTGTAGCATTTACATTTAATATGATTTGAGAATGTATACAGCTTTGAAGCCCCAGATATTTAGTGGTAAGATAGTTTTTCCATAAGATGCCAAGTCTCCTGTAGCTATTACCATATTTTCACTTTCCCCATTAACAAGCCAAATTAAGTTCCTTTTGACGGATGCCACTGCCTGGTCTTCACATAGAATTAAACAATCTGTATAGAGCCTGTTATTGTGTGCCTACCATGGCCTAAGGGGGTATAGCAGAGCGCATACCGCATGACTCAAGACACTAGGAGAATTAGGTAGTTCAAGAGTACTGGGGCACAGGCACATCATCTAAATAAGTAGCTGCTGCAGAAAGTCTTTTTGATAAGCACCTGGAATTATCATAATAGCAGACTGTTCTTTATGATTGTTTAGCTATTTGTTCCCATTTGCAACCTGTAGGAGGCAGACTAGGAAAGTACTTAAGAACTCTGGTTCTGGGGGTTAGACCAATCTTGGGCAAGGTCCCAGCTCTTCCCCATCTCATAGCCTTGTGAACTTGAGCAAGTTCTTTAACTTCCTTGGGTCTCCATTACCTCATCTGTGAAGTAGGTATAGTGGAAGCTACTCCAAAGGGATGTGAGCATTAGCTGAGGTAATGTATACAATACGTTTGATAAATGTTTGCGGTTATTGTTAGTATCAATGAGGAGACTGATGCTAAGTAGTGAAATCATGCATTAACATCACACAGCTAATAATCACAGGCTCATGTAAACTTAGAAGGCATTAAATAAGACAGTTTTAGTGAGTACATGCTGAAAGAGAAGCATGGTGCAAATACAGTCTTCTAAATTTGTCGTTTGTTTTTAAGGTTACATTAAGGAAGATCTTGATCCTTGTCCTCGTCCCAAAAGACGGCAGCCTTACAATGCAATGTTTTCTCCAAAAGGCAAGGAGCAGAAGACATAGATGTTGAAGCAAAAACAGGATGGAGGACAATGTTTCTTTTTAGTTATTTATAGTTAAAGTTGGGATTAAACGTTGATTTTTTTTTGATCTTCTGTAAACTGACTTATAAATCGTTTTTCTATTGAAAGTGTTTTTAAATGGCATTTGCCCACCACACAAACAACTATTTAAAATGTGGATACGCTTATGTTATATTTTCTTGCTTTTGCATCTTTAAAACAATAAGGTGTTTTCATTTTGCACTCTAACTTAAGAGTTATTTACTTTATTTGGTAATACCTAATTACAGTTTTGAAAATATGATAGTTGTAGTCTCTGATTTGTTGCCTTTTAGGTCTTTTCACTCAACCTTCCCTTGATACTTACATTCAACAGTGGCTTTGTGCTAATCATTACAAATTTTCCTTCCCTTCATCAGTTGCTCCTCTGTAGGTCATTCCAGTATCTGACATTTAAGTCTTTAAAAAAAAAAAAAAAAAGGCTAAATTTTAGTAGTCCTTTTAACTTTCCAGCTTCTTTCTTTTTTTGATTTAAAAATGAGCTCCTACTCCATAGTGAATTCTTTTAGAGACTCAACCACAAGTATCAACCTTTTTTCCTTTTTCATATATTATAAATTAACACAGTCCTCTGATCTGATCATCCTATTCCAGGACTTCACAGTCTCTTCATCATACTTTTCTAAAGTTTTCAAGCTGAATGTGTCAAGTTCTCTGCGCATGTGTTCTAGTTCAGTTGTATTTTTTTCTCTGGGTTGACTAATACTATTAACTTCCAATTTGGCAATAAAACAGATCTCTCGATTCAGCAAATTTCTGTTCCTCTAGGACCTAGTGTCTGAGTCATCAAAATGACCGGCCACATCTGTGTCATCCACTGTTACTGGTGGCATTTTATCAGTGTCTTTTTTGAGTGTCTCTCTAATCCATATCTTGACAGTATTGCTCAAGCAGGAGTACATGAGACACTGAATGGAATGCCTCAATAAAATCTAACTGTGTAGATAAAACTCAGAGTTCCTAAAAATCTCTGCTTAATCTCATCTTCTTCATGTGTCAAGGTTCTCATGTGAACAAGTGACATCAATTTGTGTTCTCAGAGAGAGGATCACCAAAGAAATCACATATACTGAGTACCTACTATACGTCAGACCCCTTATGTGCATGGTTTGGCTCTGAGTGTGATGTGAATTTTTTTACAACCCTGTCCTAGCTTCTATTCAGCACTTGTCTTCCCTTCCCAAATGGTTTATCCTATGTTTGATTTTTGTTCTCTGCTGGCAGTGAACCAATCTCTCCAAAATAATAGCAGCCATTCATTGGTAACTTGCTATATGCCAGAAGCTGTGTTATACTCTTCACATAGATTTTTCTCTTTTAATCCTCAAATAATCTTGTGAATTTATGTGTCGGCTTAACGTTAAGCTGCAAAAAAATGGACCCAAAAAACAAATTAAACAACAAGTGACTGGTTTTATTTTTCTCACATTAAAAAGTCTGGAGGTCAGCAGTCCAAGGCTGGTAATGCAGCCCCATGATGTCCTCACGGATCTGGATTCTTGTGGCTTTCATACTTTGTATGTGACTTTCATCCTTGTCACTATAAAATAGTTATGCCACCTCTAGCATCACGTCCATGTTCTAGACAGAAGGAAGGGAAAAGAGAGCATATGTCATTTGTTTTTGTCCCTCTTTAAAACGTTTTCCACTTAAATAAATAGACTTGAAAATAAAAGGGGACACCTGAATGGCTTAGTCAGTTGAGTGCCCAACTCTTGGTTTCAGCTCGGGTTGTGATCTCATGGTTTGTGAGTTCGAGCCCCACATCAGGCTCAGCACTGACAGTGCAGAGCCTGCCTGGAATTCTCTCTTTCTCCCTGTCTCTCAAAATAAATAAACTTAAAGAAAAATAAGAGCATGCAGCTCTTGATCTCGAGGTTGTGGGTGTAGAGATCATTAAATAAACAAACAAACAAACAAACTTAAAAGGGTTTCCAGAAGTCCCTACCCAGTTACTTTCCCTATTTCTCAATGGCCAGAATTGTCACTTGGTTACCTCCAATAACTAAGAAATGAAATTAAAGCCCAAGATTGCCTAATTCCAGAATCAGAGTTTGTATCCACTATAGTATAGTGCTTCTAAAGGCCAGGAGTCTGAGAGACACCTGGATTTGAACAGGGTACCGTAGGATGTGCAGTTAGAGCTCTATACCTCCAGTGGATTTTCCTTTTTATTGTTTAAATATTTATTTTTGAGAGAGAGGAAGAGCGAAGGGGGGAGGGGCAGAGAGAGTGAGGGAGAGAGAATCCCAAGTAGGCTCCACACTGCCAGCACAGAACCCAGCGCTGGGCTCAATCCCATGGATCATGAGATCATGACCTGAGCCGAAATCAAAAGTCAGATGCTCGACCGACTGAGCCATTTAGGACCCCTGGATTTTCCTTTTTAAAAGGCAGTTTAAGCAGAGACAGGAAGCAGGAGATTGTCTACCTGATAGTTTACAGTAATCCAACCATGTATAACCAGCATATTTCATTTCAGTCAACCTGTGAGGTTGAGTAAACTGAGTTCCCTATCCCATTTTATCTGTTATTGACCAGCTCTACCTATAAATGAAGTGATAAAACAGACACTTTTTAAAAACACTTGAGTTAGCATATGTGGAACTTGAGAAACTTAACAGAAGACCATGAAGCAAGGGAAGGGGAAAAAATGGTTTCAAACAGGGAGGCAAACCTACAAGAGACTCTTAAATACAGAGAACAAACTGAGGGTTAAGGGGCGGGGGAGGGGAAAATGGGTGATGGGCATTGAGGAGGGCATTTCTTGGGTTGAGCACTGGGTGTTGTATGTAAGGGATGAATCACGGGAATCTACCCCTGAAACCAAGAGCACTGTGTACACTGTATGTGAGCTAACTTGACAATAAGTTATATTTTAAAAATAAAAATTTTAAAAATTAAAAAATAAATAACATTTGAGTTAGAAGGATGTATTTAAATGCAAAACTATTTCATGACACATAGTACATTCTCAGACTTAAAAAGATAACATAGGGGTGCCTGGCTGGCTCTGTCAGTGGAGCATGAGACTCATGATGTCGGAGTTGTGAGTTTGAGCCTCACATTGGGTGTAGAGAGTACTTAAAAATAATTTTTAAAAAACCTTTAAAAAGATGCTATGTATTTAAGAGGGCATTATTCATTTGTAAAGCAGTATGTATACATGTTAGATAATATTTTAATAACAAATCTGCGTCAATCACTATATATAGTTTCAGGTTGGCTGTAAGCTTTTTTAAAAGATTTTATTTTGGGGGCACCTGGGTGGCTTAGTTGGTTAAGTGACTCTTGATTTCAGCTCAGGTCATGATCTCACAGTTAGTGAAATTGAGCCCTGTGTCGGGCTCCGTGCTGACAGTGCAGAGCCTGCTTGGGATTCTCTCTACCTCTCTCTCTGCCCCTCCCATGCTCGTGTTCATTCTCTCTCAAAATAAATAAACATTTTTTTAAATAAAAGATTTTTTTAAGTAATCTTCACACTCAACATGGGGCTCAAGCTCATGACCCTGACATCAAAAATCAGATGTTCCACCAACTGAGCCAGCCAAGCACCCCAAAGACCTCTGATTTTAAACTTTGAAAACATGCAAAACCCTGTGCGTCAGCACTTAATGTAGGAGTAACACCTTTCCTGCCTTTGATAATCGGGTATCCTGATGAAACCATGTGAAACCGAAGATTGTCAAAGGCAGTAGTTTGAATGAGTTAATCATGGGTACCCAAACATACATAGAAGGCCTATTGTCTTGGAGGAGCACAAAATGGAAAACATTTTCTAACGCCTTTCATTATCGTGAAAATTTTTCCCAAAGTCCAACAAGAAAGGCTGCTATTGGTAGGCTCAAAGTGTATTAGAAACTCAAGACAAACTGCGTCTAGCATCTGTGTTTAAAAATGCCTGGTGGGGTGCCTGGGTGGCCCAGTTGGTTAAGCGTCTGTCTTGATTTTGGCTCAGGTTATGATCTCACTGTTGGTGAGATCGAGCCCTACATCGGGCTCTACGCTGGGTGTGGAGCCTGCTTAAGATTCTCTCTCTCCCTCTCCCTCAGCCCCTCCTGTACTTGCTGTTTATATCCAAAAAAAAAAAAAAAAAATGCATAAAGGGGGTACTTCGCTGACTGAGTCAATAGAGCAGGCAATTCTTGATTTGGGGTTCAAGCCCTACATTGGGGGTAGAGTTTACTTCTTTTAAAAAAATTGTTTTTAGGGACGCCTGGGTGGCTCAGTCGGTTGGGCGTCCAACTTCAGCTCCGGTCATGATCTCACGGTCTGTGAGTTCGAGTCCCACGTCGGGCTCTGTGCTGACAGCTCAGAGCCTGGAGCCTGTTTCAGATTCTGTGTCTCCCTTTCTCTCTGACCTTCCCCCGTTCATGCTCTGTCTCTCTCTGTCTCAAAAATGAATAAATGTTAAAAAAAATTTTTTTAATTGTTTTTAAATAAAAATGCATAGAGCACACTCTTGGGCCCTCTAAAAGGAATAACTGAAAAACTGCGAAGATTCCTCCTCAGATTGTCTTCAATTCTTAATTAGTTACAAAAAGGGAATAGTCTTACATAAGCCAAATAACACTAATACATTTACTTAACAAATATTTATCTTTACCATGCACAATACTAAGTACAGTATCAGAATCTGGCAAAATTTTACAAATTTTCTCCAAAGGAGCCAACTTTTAAAGAAACACCAAAGAAACTTACTCTGTTAATCCTGACATATTAACATAACTGCATGGGATTTTTTTGAAAAATATTACTTCAGAAATAAGCATTTGAAATACATCTCAGGAGCACCTGGGTGGCTCAGTCGGTTAAGTGTCCAACTTCAGCTCCGGTAATGATCTCATTCGTGGTCTGTGGGTTCAAGCCCCACATTGGGCTCTGTGCTGACAGCTCAGAGCCTGGAGCCTGCTTCAGATTCTGCCTCCCTCTCTCTCTGCCCCTCCCATGCTCCCGCTCTCTCTCTCTCAAAAATAAACATTTAAAAAAATTGAAATGCATCTCAAATTTTACCAGCTGTCTGTTCTCAGCAAGCCTAGCAGTTTAAGAGACATTTCAAAATCTTTCTCTGCTTAGTCGATGCTGTTAGAAAGGTTTCTTAGGAAACTCCAGTGTCCTTACACTTGAGTTCTTGAGCACAAAGAATTAATGAAACAATTGTTTATCACACCAGCAGAGGCCAGAAGAGAGCTGTTTTTGGAGAATAATCACTGGAAAGTAGGGGATGAACAGGAAGGACTATGATAAAAGAAAATTTCTAGGATGAATAGGATATGAATTGGGAAACTTTAGTACATAAATGAAGGCTCATTGGGCAAAAATGAACTTTCAACATAGCTATTGTTGGCATAAAACCAATTGGCAGAGGCAGTATATCATGGTCTTCAAAACATTACAAATATGTATTTGCCATATGCTAGGCATTTGGGGATATGAGGAGATATGTGAGATCTTGTTATTACCCAGTAGGACACCAGACATAAATGTGGAAAGATGCCTGAGAGATTGAAGAACCTTAGACTGAGTGCCAAAAAAGAAAAAAGAAAAAAGGATCATTAGAACTCAGACTGCCTAAGGATAAATTAACCTAGACAAGCAGCAAGGAAAAGATAATGCAATATAAGTTGGGAAATTCACCTGAATGTGTAAATACTAATATACTGAGTCAAAAGGGGCCTTGGAGAGAATTGGATTGTATCCCCTCCCTTTATAATGGGGAAATAGAAGCCCAAAGAGAATTAGTGACTTGCTAAGATCTCAGTGGGCTTGAAGTAGAATGTAGTGTGGGACTTCAGTATGGTGCTTTCCCCTTCCTAAGTGCTAGAGGCATACTTTCTAGATCAGTGTTACAGCTAGGGTGTAGAGCTATGCAGTATTACTAAAAGAGGCAGTACACTTTTTTCTTTTTTTTTTTTTTTTTTTTAAGATTTTATCCTTATGCAATCTCCACACCCAATGTCTGGGCTCGAACCCACACCCCAAGATCAAGAGTTGCACACTCTACCAACTGAGCCAGTCAGCCACCCACCCTGGCAGTACACTATGTCTTAAAGGCAAGACTAAAGAGTTTAGACTTGAGTCTGCAGTCCTATGGTTTTCAAACCATTAGTAACATCCCTTTATTAAATCTTATATGTGGGGCACCTGGGTGGCTCAGTTGGTTGACTGTCTGACTCTTGATTTCTGCTCAGGTCATGATTCCAGGGTCATAGGATCAAGCCCCATATTGCACTCCAACGCTGAGTGTGGACCCTGCTTAAGATTCTCTCTCCCGCTGTCCCTCCCCAACCCTCAAATTAAAAAAAAAATTTCTTTTGAACTAAATCTTACACAGATCTCCGTTAAGCAATGATATTTTAAAGGCATAAGTTTATTTCAAGCATTCAAATTTAATAAACCTTTACTTAAAAATTCAATCAGCAAGACTAGATAAATACAAAATTGTGAAATGAATTATGGGTGACAGGGGACATCAGCCTCCATATCCATGATATTCCAGTCAAATGTTGGCCATATGCCAGACCAATTAAACCAAAGTATCCGGGAGTAAGGTCTAGGCATCAGGATTTTTTTTTAAAGCTCCTTAGGTGCAGCCAGATTTGAGAACTACTGCCTTTAAGTCACTGTTAGAGGCTAGTTCGATGTTATTCAAACTTTAGTATACATCAAAATCACCCGGAAGCCTATTAAGCCACAACTATCTGGGCCCCCCACCTCAAAAAAAATTTACATCTTTTACATGTTCTTAGGTGATGCTAATGCTGCTGGTCCAAGGATCACAAGCACCTAATCATAAAAGTCACCCAGATGCTTGATAAATAGAGATTCTCAGGCTCCTCCTGTGGGGATTTTGATTCAGGTGTAGCCTGAGCATTTATAGGTTTAAAAAGTTCCAGACCATTAGGATGAGGCAAATCTAAGAAATTTTGCTTAGAACAACAGAGAAAACTAAGTAGCAAAATTTTAAATTTCCAGCATCCCCCGACTAAAAATACTTTGGGCTGGATAGTAATGCATTAATTTAGGTAGAATTATTAGGTTAGCAATAGATGTGAAATGAAATTTTGGGAGGGGGGTAGGCGGGGGTATTGAGGCATCAAGTGTGCAAGAAAAAAAATTTAGTAATCTGTTATAATATTCCAAGCACAAAGAGCACTTAGGTCAAGATGATGGCAGTAGGAATGGGGAAAAAATTTTAAGCAACCCCTTCATGGTTGTTACATACCAAAACTGTGGTAGTTCTGAGAATCCAAAGATGAATATGACACCCTATCACCAACTCAGTGGTTACAAGGGACATTATGAGGTAAGAATCAGTTAGACGAGGTCTCCCACTGGAAATGAGGAGAGACCCTTGTTCCACACAGTATTTATAATTGTACAACTTTAAAAAACAGGAATGAATTCATTCATAATTCTAAAGTGAGTTTTCTCTTTTTTACACATTGAAGAATTCAGCAACAATGGCATAGTAGATATTTACCCAAAAGTAATTTATTAAATCATAGTCAGGAGTATTTTATAGGGCTGCAACAGTTGGCTTGGAATGTCCTTTCTAATGCATTTCCCTACTATGTGTTACTGTCCACTGAAGCTCAGGAGCCCACGTTATCATCCAGTTGGAGATTTGTCTAAGAGATCTGCCTTTTGTTTTCTTTTCTTTTATCCTTTATTCACTTAGTCGCTCAGATAATCATTCATTTGTGCTTACTGACTCTGGGCCCTTTCAGTGTCCATTAAGATTTCCACCAAAGACTGGCAGAACAAATAAAAGATGAAATTCAGACCAACCATAGACCATCAGTCTATCTTGATAAGATATTTAGGAGAAAAAAAGCACTCAAAATATGAAGGATAATATGGATTTCCAGTGATCCAGGCAATGGCCTACCAACTTAAGTCAATAGTTCTTGGGAAAATAAAGATATAGGCAAGCTAGAAAAAGCTCCTAAAATTAAAGTTATTCAGGTTTCCAGGTAGGATCCATGCAATAAAAATCATTCTTTATAATGCAGTAGAGATCTGTTGGAGCAACACCAGACAGGGATTCTTTTTCTCTTTTTTTTTTTTTTTAAGAGAGAGCACAAGCTGGGAAGAGGGGCAGGGGGAGAGACTGAGAGAGAGAGAGAGAGAGAGAGAGAGAGAATGTTAAGCAGACTCCATGCCAAACATGGAGCCCAACTCAGGGCTCAACCTCACAACCATGAGAACACGACCTGGGCCAAAATCAAGAGTCAGGTGCTTAACCAACTGAGCCACCCGGGTGCCCCCAAATAGAGATTCTAAGGCCAGAGGGAGGGGAGAAGCCTTGATGAGGCAAGCTGAATTCTGCTGACAGTGTTTTCATGGGGCGGGAGGCTGAGCGGTCAAGGCTTCACCTACCAGTGTTGCTACTGGGAATCTGAGAACCCAGCTGAACTGCTGGTCGTCTCACAAGGCTGCAGTGGCAACACCGGAAACTTGGGCCTCGTTACAACTTTGCCCTTAAGATGTTTGTCAAATGTTGAAGTAAAACCTCTTCCGGGGAAAATGGTTAAAATGGTATATTTTATTTATATTTTACCACAGTGAAAAAATTTAAAAGACGGTTTTCAACAGATTCACTGTGCTAAGGAAACCAACGATAAAGTTCAAGACCTGCCATGAGAAGATGCCCAGTTAATGCCCCAGACTCTTCGTTGAAAGACCAGGAGGGCTGTGATGTCAGAATGGGCTTAACAAGGGCAGGCTTTGCCTTGCCAGCCCACTTGCCCGCCACCCAGTCCTTGGTTGGTGGTCAGTCCCCACCCTGCCTATCAGAGGAAAGTGTGACTCCTCTCTGAAGGAATATAACCTCGTATCTGGAGCCTCACAGTGTTCAACATTCAATTTAAAAAATTCTAGACAAGCCAAAAGACAGTTTCAGTTATATATTCCATACATGTGGAGGAGGGAGGAAGACAGACTCACAAGTGATCCAGATACTAGAGTTAATACACAAACACTTAAAGATCACTGATTACTATGCTTAAGAAAAGAAAATTTGAGAAAATTGATTTTTAGAGACTTTCACCAGAAAATTATAATATTTTAAAAATCCAAAGTAAATTCTAGAACTGAAACTTAGAATATCTGAAATTGATAACTCAATTGACGGCTTTAGATACAGCAGAAGACAAAATCAGTAAACTGGAATAGGGGTTAATAGAAAATATCCAAACTGAAGCAAAGAGATTAAAAAACAAGGAAGATAAAGCAAGGAGACTGAGAGACATGGGACACATTGAAGAATTCGAACGTACGTGTAATTGGACTCTCAGAGAATGGGCAGAAGCCATGGTACGACTCTGTTGAGCCTTTTTCAAAACAAAAGACATCAACCCAAATTCAAGAGGCTCTTCAAACCCCAAGCAGCAGACACACAAATCAAACCACATCTGGCCACATAATGGTGAGATGCTAGAAGTCATGAGAAAAATCTTAACAGCACACAGAAAAGGGAAAAATTCATTAACTTCAAATAACAATAAGATGGCTGATTTCTTAAACTGGGAGCCAGGTGACAGTGGGATGACAACTTTAAATTGCTGAAAAAAATAATTGATAACCTAGAATTCTGTGCTCAAAGTCTCTTTCAAAAGTGAAAGAAAAATATATTTTCAAAGAAAAGCTGAGAAAATTCATCACCAGCAGACTTGCAGTAAAATACTATCTTAAGTCCTTGAGGTCAAAGGAAACTAACTGCAAGCAAAAACATGGAATTATAGGGAGGAATGAAGAACACTGGAAATAGTAAATATGGATGTAATATACTGATTGTCAGATATTTTATCAAGTGGATTCGATAGGAAGTTAGCATCAAGCTCAAGAAAATCACAGATATGGGCACCTGGCTGGCTCGGTTGGAAGCGTGCACAACTTTTGATCTTGAGGTTGTGAGTTCGACCCCCATGTGAGGTGGAGAGATTACTTAAATAAAACTTTTTTTTAAAAAAGAAATCAAAGGTAAAACAACAACAACAACAACAACAACAACAACAACAGCAAAATGTCCTGCTGAGTATGCATTTGGTGGACAGTTTCAAAGTATCACAGGGTGAAAAGTGAATGCTAGAAATGATCTAATCCAACCTTTCATCATAAATACATTTGGGGTATATGATTGTCTTTCTTTTCTACAGATGAAGAGGTAAACTTGAAATTTGGAGTTATAAATGACAGCTGCAATGTTATGCCAACTTGATTTAGCATAAAAGTTATTTCTGTATTTTGATTGCTCAGCATCAAGATCATCTGGATCCACATAGGTAAGTTGTTGTCAATGGAAAACATTTTTAGCCTCCATCTTGTATCATAGGACACTATTCTATTAGACTAATACAGAGTCTTGAAGAAGAGTGATAAAGCAATTTCAAGACAAAGGTGAATCATTTACAATACCTAACAAGGGCTTATATTTGTTTTCATAAATATATCAAGCCACATAAGTAGCCAAAACTGTGTGCATTAATACTCACTTGTCTGGGCGCCTGGGTGGCTCAGGTCATGATCTCATGCTGACAGCATGGAGCCTGTTTGGGGTTCTCTCTCTCTCTGCGCCTCCCCTGTGCTTGCTCTCTCACTCTCTTTCTCTCTCAAAATTAAACATTTATAAAAAATACTCACTTGTCTGATGGATTATATTGATGACAGCAAATGCACCTGAGTCTCGCTTGCTATGTTTTCTTTTTTTTTTTTAATATTTATTTTTGGGAGATCGCAAGCAGGTGAGGGGCAGAGGCATGGGGACTTAGGATCAGAAGCATGCTCTGCGCTGATAGGCTGACAGGATCGAGCCCAATGTGGGGTTCAAACTCACAAACAGTGAGATCATGACCTGAGTTAAAGTTGGACACTCAACCGACTGAACCACTTAGGTGTCCCAACTATGTTACAATATATATAGTACAGCTGTGATGTGTAATGTATTAGCTGCACAGTTTTCTGTGAGCAGACATAACCAGGCCAAATTTTTTTAAAGGCTTGTGTAAACTTTCTAATTGATGCCACATTTGTTTTTAAAGAACATCTAATATATGCCCAGAGATAGTGGGGAAAGTTGTATTCTGAGTTGCCTCAAAATTTGAGTTAATCTAGCAGTACAAGTTAACTCCATGTTCTTCACTTTATTACACTTTTATGTATAACATGGCATATTTTTTTAAATTACAGGCTTTTAATATTTATTTATTTATTTATTTATTTATTTATTTTAGCGTTTATTTATTTTTTGAGACAGAGAGAGACAAAGCATGAACGGGGGAGGGTCA
The DNA here is from genome assembly GCF_018350175.1 of Felis catus. Taxonomy (NCBI): domain Eukaryota; kingdom Metazoa; phylum Chordata; class Mammalia; order Carnivora; family Felidae; genus Felis; species Felis catus. Next base: position 45,633,082 of record NC_058379.1, read on the forward strand.
GAGAGAGGGAGACACAGAATCTGAAACAGGCTCCAGGCTCTGAGCTGTCAGCACAGAGCCCGATGCAGGGCTCGAACTCACAGACCGTGAGATCATGACCTGCGCGAAGTCGGCCGCTTAACCGATTGCGCCACCCAGGCGCCCCGAGGCTTTTAATAATTTTAAAGGTGTTTTTAAAAATAAAATCAGAATTAGGGGCGCCTGGGTGGCGCAGTCGGTTAAGCGTCCGACTTCAGCCAGGTCACGATCTCGCGGTCGGTGAGTTCGAGCCCCGCGTCAGGCTCTGGGCTGATGGCTCGGAGCCTGGAGCCTGTTTCCGATTCTGTGTCTCCCTCTCTCTCTGCCCCTCCCCCGTTCATGCTCTGTCTCTCTCTGTCCCAAAAATAAATAAAAACGTTGAAAAAAAAATTAAAAAAAAAAAATAAAATCAGAATTAAACACTTAGGAGCCTGAAATACCTGTGTTCTTTTTGAAAACCATTTCCACTTTAATAACACCTTTTAAAATATTAATTAATGAGGAACGCCTGGCTATCTCAGTCGGTAGAGCATGCAACTCTTGACCTTGGGGTTGTGCATGGAAGCCCCACACTGAGCATGGAGCCTACTTTTTAAACATAATTAATTAATTAATTAATTATTAATTACTTAGGGGTATCTGGCTGGCTGGGTCACTGGAGTGTGCAACTCTTGATCTCAGAGTTGTAAGTTTGACCCCCACATTGGATGTAGAGATTACTTAAAAATAAAATCTCTTTAAAAAATTAGTTAATTTAATAAAATATTAATTTAATCAACTAAAATAAGAATATCTGAAAGCAGAAATTCACACTGAAGAACTTATTACCAAGATGGTAAGGAAAATCACAATGCCTCCCCACTTTTTCTCAGAAGTCTAGACTTCATTTCACATTTGCTTGTACTCTGAAGAGACATTCATTCATTCATTCATTCATTCATTCATTTTCTCATCCATTTGACAAATATTTACGAAGTGTCCATGTCCTTGTCACTGTTGTAGGTGCTGGTGATTCAGCAGAGAGCAAGAGAGGACAAGTCCCTGCTCTCCGAGTTATATTCTATAAGGCGGCAGGGACTATTTTGACAGTAGCCTTCAGGGAAGCCCTCACAGTAAGGCGATCAGAATTAAGTAAGGAACTGAACCACAGGAATATCTGGGGGAAGAGTTTTCCAAATGGAACAGCAACAGAAGAGCTTTAAGGTAGGAGCCTGTAGTGTGCTGAGTCCTCACTACCTGGAGCAAAGCACATGGGGGTCTGGTGGGAAATGTGGTCACAAAGGAAGGCAAGGACAAGATGCTGCAGTGCTTTGTGCCCAGAAAGGACTGGATTTTCGTCTAAGTGAGATGACAAACCACTAGGGGAGGGCATGTGATTTGCCCTGGCCTATTTAAAAGGATTATTCAAGCTGATGTGAGAAGAGGATGAGATCATAGAAGGCAAAAGTAGGAGTGGGGAGTCTTAGATTTTTGCACCGGGTGGTGAGAGGTGGTGGTTTATGAGGCCTCACAACGGAGTTGACCTAGGTGTCACCTGGTGACTTAAAAGGATGGAAGGGAAATGAGTCAAGGATAGCTCCAAAGTTTCTAATTTGTGCAGCTGGGTGAAAATGGAAAAGAAGCAGATATGGGATGGCGTGACAGGAAATTTGTCTTGCACAGGTTAACACTGAGATGCCCATCAGGCTTCCAAATAGAAGCATTAGGTAGCCAACCGAACATATGGCTCTGAAGTTCAGACAAGAGTCTAAGGCAGGAGATAACAGTTTGGGGGGCTTCTACCTCCAGGAGCTATTTAAAGCAATTGGCTTGCATGGAGTCACCAAGGTTTGGCTGTAGACAGAAGAGAAGAGTCTGGGAAGCTTATGTTAGATTGGGAGTGTACCCTCAGAAGAGTCTGGGTGGGGAACATTACCTGCAGAGGATTACCAGAGGCTTCTTCTAGTAACAGAGGTACTAGATTACAGGGCATGATGACAGGATGATCCCTTAGGGCAGGTGGATAATTGGTTATAATTATAGCCTCCTTGTCCCTACTTCTCAGGAAGTTTGTATTAGCTGGGGGGTAAGGAGGAGTGGCGGTGTGGGGGAGGAGGTGTTGGTAGTGGAGGGTGGTCTACCTGGGGCAGACTGAGATTCCCAACCATGAAGCATAAAAGCCTCACCAATAAAGGCTCAGAGTCCCTCCCCTAAAGACTAATGTCTGGCCTTTCTAGATCCCCATAGGCTGCACCAGAATGTAATGGACAGCAGGGGACCTGTACCTCAGCTACTGCTTCTGTGCCTGTGAGTCCCCACTGGAAACACTTGCAAAAGGCCTATTTGAGTGCGATCGGGTCAGTCACCCTTGCTTGAGTGGCATGTGGTAAGTTGCAGTCAAGTACTGCTGATCTGGTAACCCTCTTTCTCCATTACATCAATGTGCATGTCTATCTTTATCCTAATCTAGTATGTGCTGACATTACTGTTTGACATTGCAGTTTGATGGCATTTCCTTTCCTTCCAATTTCCCAAACCTCATCGTGGGCCCCAAGTCCTGTCAGCTCACATGAGAGGGTTTGTTGACAAACAAAGGATCCTCCCCCCCACCCCCCAGGGATCCTCAGACAAACCTGATGATGAAAAACAAAACAAAACAAAACCAATAATACAGCCAAGTAGCGGGGTCAGGATGGGAGACACTTAAGGCAAGCTCGGTGACTTTTTTTTTACACCCACACACAATAGCAGAAGAGGGATAAAGTCTTCCGGAATTGGATTAGACTTTGTTGGCAAAACTTGGAGTCATGCTTCCTGTTTTCTAATGCTTGCTCTTGAAACAGTTGCTTGAACAGCATTGAATTCTCTTTCTAAACAGGGCCTTTCTGCACTCTCCACGTGTCCCTGTAAGCAAGCACCCTCCCCTCCAGTCTCCAACACACCCTCTCTACAGAGGTGCAGCTGCTCTGAGTGTGGGTCCAACCAATGACAATGGCACTGTGTTGAGGCCATTGGTGGTGCATCGCACTTCTGCACAAAGCCGCAGTAAGAGGAGGCAAGGGTTTACTCTTTCTGATCCCATTTTAAAACAACTTTGTGTATGGATTCATTAAACTCGCAAATGGTACAGCAGGAAAAATACTCAAAGCCCAACACAGTGCCTTAAACATAGAAGGCTTTCATATATGTTTCTTGAATGAATAAGTGATGAAGGAGTCTGAGAACCAGAAAAACTGGTGCTTGTCCAGGCTCTGCCAACACTTGGCTGTGTTACCTCTATGGTCTCTTTTTCTCTTTGGGCTTTAGGTTCCTCGTCTCTAAAGTGAGGATTGGACAATATGACCTTTGAAGTGCCACCTTGCTCCATCAGCTTCTCACAATTAGATAATTAGCACCTTTCAGGAGGCCAGACTGGAAGGGGTTAAAAGTATGGCCTTCAGGGATGCCTGGGTGGCTCAGTGGGTTAAGCATCCGACTTGGGCTCAGGTTATGATCTTGCAGTCCGCGTGTTTGAGCCCCAGGTCTGGCTCTGCTGACAGCTCAGAGCCTGGAGCCTGCTTTGGACTGTGTCTCCCTCTCTCTCTGTGCCTCCCCCACTTGCTTGCGCGTGCACACTCTCTCTCTCAAAAATAAATAAACATTAAAAAAATTAAAAAAAAAAAAAAAAGAAAGAAAAAAGCATGGACTTCAGGGCCAGGCAAACCGGGACAGGATCCCTAGCTCCACCATTTAGAGTGTGACATGGCCAATGCACTCAAATTCTCCAAACTTTCTGCACTCCCGAGTAACAAAGTTATTATGAGCATCCAATGAGATGCTGCAGGAGTTTACTCTAGGGCCTGGTACACAGTGACTATTTGATCATTGAGAACTGTTACCATTATTGTCCGTATCGAAGACACAGTGGTGATGAATCAGAAAGAAAGCTTCTTGGGGCGCCTGGGTGACTCAGTCGGTTAAGCATCCCACTCTTGGTTTCCACTCAGATCGTGATCTCACGGTTTGTGAGTTCAAGCCCCACATTGTGCTTCACACTGACAGTGTGGAGCCTGCTCAGGATTCTCTCTCTCTCTGCCCCTCCCACTCTCACTCTTTCTCTCAAAATAAATAAATAAAAACTTAAAAAATATTTAAAAATAATAATGAAAGAAAACTTCTTGCACAAGTCCGAATTTGAGTTGGGCCTTGAAGACTAGTTAAGATATAGACAGACTGGGGGAGCAAGGTGGGAGAGGGAGTTGCATGAAGGAAAAGGGGTCATATGAGCAGAGGCCCGGAAGCAGTAAAGCAGGAGGGGTGTTGCAGGCTGTGGCGGGGGCTGCACCAGGCAGGAGCATCCAGTAGAGACGTCACAGCCCATGGGCACCCATTAAGTCAGGACCTCTATGTCAAATCCCACAAATGACACAAAAGCTCTAAGCCCCTGAAGCCTCCCTAATTTCTGAATGCTCAAACTCTGGAGGAGGGATACAAAGCAAGTTTCAGTTGGCCATTGAGTCATTTCAAACACTGCCATTTTTTAAAAGTGAGTTTATTTCATGGATATTAATTGGCCATTACTTATTTGCTCACAGTGAAGTCAGCAGAGACTACAGGTAGATGTGGAGCAGGCTTCCCAAACCCGGATGAAAACTGAAAGACCAAATCAGTACTTCCAGAACACTCACAAAGGGATTTTCCAAAACGTGCGCAACCTGGTTTCAGATCTCAGGACTTGAAAGAGAAGTCAGTTTGACCCTCTATCAGATGCAGCACACAGAAGGCCGATAGCTCAGCTGGTGGGTATGCATTTCAGGTACAAGGTATCTGCTCGGCGGTGCTACCTATCCTCCCAACTCGCCTTGCTGGACACCCCATTTGTTCCGGACAAGAGAGGGAAGCCAGGTGAACCTGACACAGCTGCTGAATTATCCAGAGATGTTCCCCGGCATACCCCTTCTTCACTCTCCACATAGCAAACACGTGAAAGCCTCCTTAAACAGGAGAACAGGGCAGTGGGGAGTCATGGTGAGACTTTCCCCCCAAAATACTAAAACAAAAAACTAAAACATGACCACTTAGCAATATCCTAACATCAAGGGGGAACAATGTGGAAATGTGAGAAATATGATTGTTCACGAATTCAGCTGTGTAAACTAAGATGGATATCGTGGTTCTATTTGTCCTCTAACAATGTAAACATTGCATATTTTTTATTCATTAGAAACTGAAATGAAAAACCATAGCCTTCAGGGTGCTTGGGTGGCTCGGTTGGGTGTCTGACTTTTGGTTTTGGCTCCGGTCGTGGTCTCACAGCTTATGGGTTCGAGCCCCCTGTCAGGCTCCTCACTGACGGTGCAGAGCCTGCTTGGGATTCTCTCTCTCTGCCCCTCCCCCGCTCATGAGCATGCTTTCTCTCTCAAAATAAATTTAAAAAGTTAAAAAAAAAACTATAGCCTTCATCTCTCAAAGAGATAAACCACTGCTGTGTGGGTTTTGTCTCCCTCCTCTGTTTAATCATCCAATTCCTTTGACTTTGTCTCAGCTGAGTAGAGCCTGATGTAACTTCAGGGGCTCCAGAACCATTTGCCTGTGACCTAACCTGAAATGCTCCTCCTCACAGAATTATTTCTTTATGTTAAGGCATTCTACAGAACTCCAGGACTCTCCTATTAAAATGTGAGCGTGCCAACCTACCACACCCAACACTTTAATGGTCATTCTCACTTGGGCACAGGTTCATTTCTCAGGTAATCAGTTGTGGTGTTGTTAAAGAAGAACAGGGTCTTGGGGAAGGGTTTCCTGAAAAGTGAAATGTTGAAGAAAGGAGAGAATAGTCCAAGGCACCAAGTACTTCCCATGGAGCAGATAGACCATGTGTTGACCAGGAAAGGCAACAGAGTGGACTTTAGAGCACCTGAGAGTTTGTTCCTTTGCGTTCCTAAGTACCTGTACTAAGTACTAAGTACCTGTGGTGAGCAGAGCAATGATGGTGGCAGGCTTCCTCTGCAGAAGCTGGTTTTTAAGCTACACTGCATGACAGGGCCCCTTCAGTGGCCTTGGGCAGCAGGAAGCCCAGGACACCTGGGATGCTAGGAAGAAGTCAATAAAGAAATGGTTCCTAAGAGGAGGCAGGAGGGTACCACGGCAGTTCCTGTGCGTTCCTGGTTTGGGTATCTCATCAAGATAGAATTTGTGCTTGTTTATGGGGAGTTTTGATAGATATGCCCCATCTGTCAGTGTTGCTGCAACAACCCTGGCAGGTTTGCTGCTAAAAAGCAACATCTCAGTAGCTCAGCCTTTACTGGGAGTTTGTATGGTGTGACCCATAGCCCCAAGAGGGTCCCTTTGACATCACTTACTTAGTATTGTTACTTTCATAATAATATTAAGACTCATTTGCCTTTTCCTCTGTATTAACATTTTCACTGACAGAGCAAACAACTGTAGGTAAAACTGATGCTTAAGGCAACCATGGCAGTAGTCATTGTATTCTTCACTGCTAGGCACTGACAAGGAAAAACAGCCATTGCCACCTAAGAATGTCCTTGCTGGGAGTGCCAGGCTGGCTAAGTCGGTGGAGCATGAGACTCTTGATCTCAGGGTTGTAGGCTTGAGCCCCATTTGGGTGTAGAGATTACTTAAAAATATTTTTTTTGATTGTTTAATGTTTATTTATTCTTGAGAGATACAGAGAGACAGAGCATGATCAGGGGAGGGGCAGAGAGAGAGGGAGACACAGAATCTGATGCAGGCTTCAGGCTCTGAGCTGTCAGCACAGAGCCTGACATGGGGCTCGAACCCACGAACCTCGAGATCATGAACTGAGCCGAAGTCAGACATCTAACCTACTGAGCCACCCAGGCGCCCCAAGATTACTTCAAAAAAAATCTTTAACAGAGCGCCTGGGTGGCTCAGTGGGTTGAACATCTGACTTCAACTCAGGTCATGATCTCACAGCCCGTGGGTTCGAGCCCCACATCGGGCTTTGTGCTGACAGCTCAGAGCCTGGAGCCTGATTCAGATTCTATCTCTGTCTCTGTCTCTCTCTCTCTCTCTCTCTCTCTCTCTCTCTCTCTCTCTCCCCCTCTCCCATTCAGTCTCTCTCTCTCTCTCTCTCTCTCTCTCTCTCTTGCAAAAGTAAATAAACACTTAAAAAAATTAAAGAAATAAACAAAATCTTAAAGAAAAAAGAATGTTCTTGCTGAAGCAGTAAAAAATAGTGTTAATTGTATTAAATTTCAACATCTTTAATATTCTGCATTGGGATGGTTGTCTTAAGGAAAAGCACTTGCTCAGTTGAGTTGCAAAGCTGAAGTATCAATTCTGCATGGAAATGTCATTTCAGAAAAAGGACTAGTAGAAATGATTATTAAGACTGGATTATTTAGCAGACATTCTCTCTTAAATGAAGTAAGTAAGCCTGTCACTTCGGAAAACAACTCTCCGTATTTGTTGCCGATAGTAATATACAAGCTTTCAAGTCAAAATTAGAATTTTGGAAAACTTGTATCTGCTACTAAAAGAATTTTTGATGCGATTGTTGACGGTACTGATGAATGTGATTTTTTACTATATACTGAAATGTGTCAACAACTAGGAGCTCCACATACCCCAGCAGAATCCATATTTTGATTGAACAAATTACTATTTGTTACAAATCAGGTATGGGGAAAAGATTCAAATTGCAAGATAGACCTATGGATTTTAATGCAAATTTTCATTGATATGGTTTCAGATTCTACATTGCAACTGACCTTTAAGAAAGTACCTCTTGTTGAATAGGGTTTATAGAGCATCAAAGACTAATACCCATTATCTGAAATTCTATATTATCTGAAAAATCTACAAAAAGACTCTGATACCTGATTTTCTTCCTACCCCTCAACCAAAACAACATATCACAAACAAATTAAATGTAGAAACAAACATGAAAATCCAACTGTCTTCTGTTGGATTGACATTAAAGAGATTTAAAATATCTCTTTTAAGTTTATTGTTTGAGATAATATATAATTATTTTTCATAAATATTTTATACTTTATATTAAAATATAACAGGATTATTTTTGTTATTTTTAGAGAGACTAATAAATAAATATTTAAAATATCTCACCTTGGGGTGCCTGGCTGGCTCAGTCAGTAGAACATGCCACACTTATCTCAGGGTGGTGAGTTTGATCCCCACATTAAATCTACAGATTTAATCTGTCTACAGATAGATTACTTAAGAAAAATAAAATAAAATTTTTGGGGTACCTATCTGGCTCAGACAGTAGAGCATGCAACTCTTGATCCAGAGTTGTGTGTTTGAGCTCCACCTTGGAGGTAGAGATTACTTAAAAACAAAATCTTAAAAAAAAAAAAAAAAAAAAAAAAGCAAAAAATAAATAAAATAAAATATCTCACCCTTAATTTCTAACATGGTGAATAACAATCCATATAATTGACATTAAGCAAAGCTTTTTAGGGTCCTCAATTTTTTCAAAAGAATTTTTTATTACTTTAATTTAAATACTTAAATTTAAATATTTAAATATTTTATTTAAATGTAAATATTTAATTTAAATTATATTATTTATTTTTGAGAGAAAGAGAGACAGAGTGCAAACAGAGGAGGGGCTGAGAGAGAGGGACACACAGAACCCCAAGGAGGCCCCAGGCTCTGTGCTGTCAGCAGAGAGCCCGACACAGAGTTCAAACTCCCAAACGGCAAGATCATGACCTGAGCCCAAGTCGGACACTTAACAAACTGAGCCACCTGGGAGCCCCTCAATAGTTTTTAAGTCAAAAGGGGTCCTGACACCAAAACATTTGACAATGGCTAGTATGGTACAGAAAGAATGCCCTTATCAACCCAGACCCCATTGCTGATACTAGCTGTGTGACCAGAGGCAACTGGTTGGTCCTCAGTCTTTTTTTTTTTTTAATTATCATTTTTTAATTTTTTATTTTTATATCCAAATTAGTTAGCATATAGTGCAACAATGATTTCAGGAGTAAATTCCTTAATATCCCTTACCCATTTAGCCCATCCCCCCTCCCACAACTCCTCTAGTAACCCTCTGTTTGTTCTCTATATTTAAGAGCCTCTTATGTTTTTATATTATTTTTGCTTCCCTTCCCTTGTGTTCATCTGTTCTGTGTCTTAAAGTCTTTATATGAGTGAAATCATATGCTATTTGCCTTTCTCTGACTAATTTCGCTTAGCATCATACCCTCTAGTACCATCCACATAGTTGCAAAAGGCAAGATTTCATTCTTTTTGATTGCCGAGTAATACTCCATTGTATATATATACCACCTCTTCTTTATCCATTCATCCATCGATGGACATTCCATACTTTCCATACTTTCCATACTTTCCATACTTTCACTATTGTTGATAGCACTGCTATAAACATTGGGGTGCATGTGCCCCTTTGAAACAGCATGTTTGTATGCCTTGGATAAATACCTAATGGTGCATTTGCTGGGTCATAGGGAAGTTTGATTTTTAATTTTTTGAGGAGCCTCCATACTGTTTTTGAGTGGCTGCACCAGTCTGCATTCCCACCAGCAGTGCAAAAGAGATCCTCTCTCTCTGCATCCTCGCCAACATCTGTTGTTGCCTGAGTTGTTGCTGTTAGCCATTCTGACAGGTGTGAGGTGGTATCTCACTGTGGTTTTGATTTGTATTCCCTGATGATGAGTGATGGTGAGCATCTTTTCATGTATCAGTTGGCCATCTGGATGTCTTCTTTGGAGAAGTGTCTATTCATGTCTTTTGCTCATTTCTTCACTGGATTATTTGTTTTTTAGATGTTGAGTTTGATAAGTTCTTTATAGATTTTGGATACTAACCCTTTATCTGATATGTCATTTGCAAATATCTTCTCCCATTCTGTCAGTTGCCTTTTGGTTTTGCTGATTGTTTCCTTCGCTATGCACAAACTTTTTATTTTGATGAGGTCCCGATAGTTCATTTTTGTTTTTGTTTCCCTTGCCTCTGGAGCCGTGTTGAGTAAGAAGTTGATGCGGCCAAGATCAAAGACATTTTTGCCTGCTTTCTCCTCAAGGATTTTGATGGCTTCCTGTCTTACATTTAGGTCTTTCACCCATTTTGAGTTTATTTTTGTGTGTGGTGTAAGAAAGTGGTCCAGGTTCATTGTTCTGCATGTCACTGTCCAGTTTTCCCAGCATCACTTGCTGAAGAGACTGTATTCCATTGGCTATTCTTTCCTACTTTGTCAAAGATTAGTTGGCCATATGTTTGTGGGTCCATTTCTGGGTTCTCTATTCTGTTCCATTGATCTGAGTGTCTGTCTTGATGATTACAGCTTTGTAGTATAGCTTGAAGTCCAGAATTGTGATGCCTCCTGCTTTGGTTTTCTTTTTCAAGATTTCTTTGGCTATTCGGGGTCTTTTCTGATTCCATACAAATTTTAGTATTGTTTGTTCTAGCTCTGTGAAGAATGCTGTTGTTATTTTGATAGGGATTGCATTGAATATGTAGATTACTTTGGGTAGTATTAACATTTTAACAATATTTGTTCTTCCTATCCAGGAGCATAGAATCTTTTTCCTTTTTTGTGTGTGTCTCCTTCAATTTCTTTCATAAGCTTTCTATTGTTTTCAGTGTATAGATTTTTCACCTCTTTGGTTAGATTTATTCCTAGGTATTTTATGGTTTTTGGTGCAATTGTAAATGGGATCTATTCCTTGATTTCTCTTTCTGTTGTTTCATTGTTGGTATATAGGAAGGCAACTGATTTTATATCCTGCAACTTTGCTGAATTCATGAATCAGTTCTAACAGTTTTTTGGTGGAATCTTTTGGGTATTCCATATAGAGTATCATGTCATCTGTGAAGAGTGAAAGTTTGACCTCCTCCTGGCCAATTTGGATGCCTTTTATTTCTTTGTGTTGTCTGATTGCTGAGGTTAAGACTTCCAATACTGTGTTGAGTAACAGTGGTGAGAGTGGACATCCCTGTCTTGTTTCTGACCTTAGGGGGAAAGCTCTGTTTTCCCCATTGAAGATGATATTAGCGTTGGGTCGTTCATATATGGCTTTTATGATCTCGAGGTATGCTCCTTCTATCCCTACTTTCTTGAGAGTTTTTATCAAGAAAGGATGCTGTGTTTTGTCAAATGCTTTCTCTGCATCTATTGAGAGGATCATGTGGTTCTTTCTTTCATTGATGTGATAAATCACATTAATTGTTTTGCAGATATTGAACCAGCCCTGCATCCAAGGTGTAAATCCCACTTGGTCGTGGTGAATAATATTTTTAATGTATTGTTGGATCAGGTTGGCTAATATCTTGTTGAGGATTTTTGCATCCATGTTCATCAGGGAATTTGGTCTATAGTTCTCCTTTTTAGTGGGATCCTTGTCTGACTTTGGAACTAGGGTAATGATGGCTTCATAGAAAGAGTTTGGAAGTTTTCCTTCCATTTCTATTTTTTGGAACACACTCAAGAGAATAGGTATTAACTCTTCCTTAAATGTTTGGTAGAATTCCCCTGGAAATGCCATCTGGCCCTGAAATCTTGTTTTTGGGGAGATTTCTGATTACTAATTCGATTTCCTTACTGGTTATGGGTCTGTTCAAATTTTCTATTTCTTCCTGTTTCAGTTTTGGTAGTTTATATGTTTCTAGGAATTTGTCCATTTCTTCCAGATTACCCATTTTATTGGCATATAATTGCCTATAATATTATCTCATTATTTTTTTTTTCTGCTTTGTTGGTTGTGATCTCTCATCTTTCATTCTTGATTTTATTTATTTGGGTCTTTTCCTTTTTCTTTTTGATCAGACTGGCTAGTGGTTTATCAATTTTGTTAATTCTTTCAAAGGACCAGCTTCTGGTTTCATTCATCTGTTCTACTGTGTTTTGGGTTTTGATAATATTAATCTCTGCTCTAAACTTTATTATTTCCTGTCTTCATCTGGTTTTGGGTTTTATTTGCTGTTCTTTTTCCAGCTCTTTAAGGTGTAAGGTTAGGTTGTATATCTGAGACCTTTCTTCCTTCTTTAGGAAGGCATGGATTGCTAGATACTTTCCTCTTAGGTCTGCCTTTGTTGCGTTCCAGAGGTTTGGGGCTGTGGTATTATCATTTCCATTGGCTTCCATGTACTTTTTAATTAACTCTTTAACTTCTTGATTAGCCCATTCATCCTTTATAGGATGTTCTTTAGTCTCCAAGTATTTGTTACCTTTCCAAATTTTTCTTGTGGTTGATTTTGAGTTTCATAGCGTTGTGGTCTGAAAATATGCACGGTATGATTTTGATCTTTTTGTACTTGTTGAGGGCTGATTTGTGTCCCAGTATGTGGTCTATTCTGGAGAATGTTCCATGTGCACTGGAGAAGAATGTATATTTCTCTGCTTTAGGATGAAATGTTCTGAATATATGTGTTAAGCCCATCTGGTCCAGTGTGTCATTCAAAGCCATTGTCTCCTTGTGGATTTTCTGTTTAGATGATCTGTCAATTGCTGTTAGTGGGGTGTTGAAGTCCCCTACTACTATGGTATTATTATCAATGAGTTTCTTTATGTTTGTGATTAATTGATTTATATATTTGGGTACTCACACATTTGGCACATAAATGTTTACAATTGTTAGTTCTTCTTGGTGGATAGACCCCTTAATTATGATATAATGCCCTTCTTCATCTTTTGTTACAGTCTTTATTTTAAAGTCTAGATTGTCTGATATAAGTATAGTTACTCCAGCTTTCTTTTGTCAACCATTAGCATGATAGATGGTTCTCCATCCCCTTACTTCCAATCTGAAGGTGTCTTTAGGTCTAAAGTGGGTCTCTTGTAAACAGTTAATAGATGGATCTTGTTTCCTTATCCAATCTGTTATCCTATGTCTTTTGATTGGGGCATTTAGTCCATTAATGTTTAGAGTGAGTACTGAAAGATATGAATTTATTGCCATTATGTTGCTTGTAAGGTTGAAGTTTCTGGTGGTGTTCTCTGGTCCTTTCTAGTCTTTGTTGCTTTTGGTATGTATGTATGTATGTATGTATGTATGTATGAATGAATGTATGTATGTATGTATGTATGTATGTATTTATTTATTTATTTTATCTTTTCTCCCCTCAGAGAGTCCCCCTTAACATTTCTTACAGGGCTGGTTTAGTGGTGATAAACTCCTTTAATTTTTGTTTGTCTGGGAAACTTTTTATCTCTCCTTCTATTTTGAATGACAGCCTTGCTGGATAAAGAATTCTTAGCTGCATATTTTTCTGATTCAGCACATTGAATATATCCTGCCATTCCTTTCTGGCCTGCCAAGTTTCTATGGATAGATCTGCTGCAAACCTGATCTGTCTTCCCTTGTAAGGTAAGGACTTTTTTTCTCTTACTGCTTTCATGATTCTTTCCTTGCCTGAGTATTTTATGAATTTGACTACGATATGCCTTTTTGATGGTCGGTTTTTGTTGAATCAATGGGAGTCCTCTTTGCTTCCTGGATTTTGATGTCTGTGTCTTTTCCCAGGTTAGGAAAGTTTTTTGCTAAGATTTGCTCATATAACCCTTCTACCCCTTTTTTCTCTCTTCATCTTCTGGAACCCCTATGATTCTGGTGTTTTTCCTTTTTAATGAGTCACTGATTTCTCTAATTCTTAAATTGTGCTCTTTTGCTTTTGTCTCCCTCTTTTTTTCTGCTTCATTCTTCTCCATAAGTTTGTCCTCTATATCACTGATTTTCTGCTCTGCCTCATCCATCCTTGCAGCCATGGTATCCATTCGAGATTGCAGCTCAGTTGTAGCATTTTTTATTTCATCCTGACTAGCTTTTACTTCTTTTGTCTCTGCAGAAAGGGATTCTAATCTATTTTTGACTCCAGCTAATATTCTTATTTTTGTGATTCTAAATTCTAGTTCAGACATCTTGCTTGTATCTGTGTTGGTTAAGTCCCTGGTTGTCGTTTCTTCCTGCTCTTCTTTTGGGGTGAATTCTTTTGTTTAATCATTTTAAAGAGAGAAAAGGAATTAATGAGGTAAAAAAAATAAAATAAAAAATTAAAATTGAAAAAATAAAAACAACAACCACACACACACACACACACACACACAAATCAGATAAATGAAGCTAGATCCTAGGTGTGTTTTGGTCTGAGGTTTGAAAGGGGCTTGATAGATTAGAGAAAAAAGGGGAAAGAAAAAAAAAGGAAATTGTTTGAAATTTTGAAAAAATGAATACACTGAAATAGAATAAAATGAAATGATGGAAGTAAAACAGAATTTGAAAAAATTTACAAAAAAGAAAAAATATAGTAGAAAAAAATTAAAGAAAAATATTTTTAATAAAAATTGAAAATAAAAATAATTTTTTCTCTTTCTGTATTCAAGAAAAAGAAATGACAAGGAGATGAAAAAAAAGAAAATTAAATAGATGGACGAGTGAACAGACTGAAATACTATTTAAATTACTTCGTTTTCCCCTAGAAGCCAATGAAGCGTTTTATAGTCTGTAAACTAAGCAGCCAGAGAAATTTGTGTTCCTGAGGAGCGAGGTTGGCCCAGTTGGGCGGGGCTTGGTGTAATGGCTCCATTCTCCACTAGATGGCGCTGCTTAGCTTATTGGGGTGGATTGTTGCGGTGCTTGTAGGTGCGTATGGGCATGCGCGAGGGCAGTGAAAATGGCGTCTAGTATAGGAACTCTGTTCTCCCGGATCAGCAATCACCCGCCCGTCCTTTATCTTCGGCTTCCATCCACTCCCCGCTTTTACACGGTCTGTGACCAAGCCCCAGGCAGCACCTCCCTCCTGAGTTTTGTCTCAGATGCGGCTGTTTTTCCCGACCCCTTATTTCTGAGGGACTGCGGCTTTGACCTGATCTGCCCGTTTGCGGGAGGGCCTCACCGAGCAATGGCCGGGTGCTCACCGCTCCTAGGAATGCTCGCGGCCGTGCTGCTGCCGACGCCCAGAGACTGCGGCCAGGTGCCAGCCCGCCCTGGAAAAAGTTCGTGAGACAGTGTAGCAGCAGCGCCTCAGGGATTATGGAAAATCACAACACGCATCTGGCACCAGGCTTTACCTTTAATGACCTTGTTCCAGGACCAGCAAATGTGGTTGTTCTCCCAGGTCCACTGGGGCCTTGCCTTTGGGGGACCGACACAGCCTCCACCAGGTGTCCTCCCAGCAGGGGAACCTCCTCTCCTCGTGTGGCCTGAAGAACCCCAGACCCCACTCTGCTCCTGAGGATTCGCCCTTCTCACCAGAGCACCACCAGGTATGGAGCTGCGGAGTTTCATACCCTGCATTCCCCCTGTTTATAGTCTTAATGGAATTTGAACCCTCTCCTTTCTCCTTTCTCCCTTTTTAGTTCAGTCTCTGTGGCTGTTTACACTTTTCCACTTTCTCTCCAGCTGCTTTTCCTGTATTCTCCACTCCCCGTCTAGCTCCCTGCCCTCTGTGGCTTCTCTCTCCCCCAGTTCACCTCTCAGTTCACATACCTGCTGAGTTCTGTGGTTCAGGTTGTGCAGATTGTTGTGTTAATCCTCCAATCGGTTTTCTAGGTGTGCAGGGTGGTTTAGTGTTGGCCTGGCTGTATTTCATGGATGTGAGACACACAAAAAACTTCCATGTTGTTCTGCCATCTTGGCTCCTCCCCTGGTTCTCAGTCTTTTTATAAATATAAGACAGTAAAATCAGTTCTTACTCATAGGTTTGTTAAGAACATGAAACAGGAGTGCCTGGGTGGGTGACTTGGTTGAGCATCCAACTTCAGCTCAAGTCATGATCTCACATTTCATGAGTTTGAGCCCCACATCGAGCTCACTGCTATTAGCACAGAGCCCTCATTTGATCCTCTGTCCACCCCACCCCACCCCTGCTCTATCCCTCCCCTGTTTGCTGTCTCTCAAAAATAAATAAAACAACGCCCCCCCCCCCATAAAAGAACATGAAACAAAGCAAAGTAATACCCCTGGGATCTGGCACATAGTATGAACTAAAAAGAAAAATTAAGAAAATTTAGTCTCTTTTCTATAAAAAGATTTTGTTTCCAAGATATGAAACTTCTCTATTAGTAGATCTAAAGTCATAATCTTTTTAATGCTATGTGGATCATCTCTTAGACAATTTCAAGATCTCTAAGAAAGGCTCTTCATATGAGATTTTAGGAGTTAGTGGGCAGTTAAGGGCTGAAAGTGTCAGGGTCATATTAGCTACAGATTTATCAACATGCAGAGTACCTAATGTCTACTCTTTAATTAGTATGGGGAGGTGGGAGGGACAACTGTAAAGGAAAAGAATCTGTTTTAGGGAAAAAAAATACCTGAATCCATCTAAGCAGAAGTATAGTGAATAACATGATCTAAAGTAACATGAATTTCTGAGAAACACGTGGCATCCCATAATAGAACTAAAAGTTTGGAGTGCCTGGCTGGCTCAGTCAGTAGAGCATGCGATTCTTGATCCCAAGGTTGTGATTTCGATCCCTATGTTGGGTGTAGATATTATTTAAAAATAAAATCTTTTTTGGGGTGCCTGGATGGCTCAGTCAGCTGAGCGTCCGACTTCGGCTCATGTCATGATCTCGGGGTCCGTGAGTTCGAGCCCCACGTCAGGCTCTGGGCTGACAGCTCAGAGTCTGGAGCCTGCTTCAGATTATGTCTCTCTCTCTCTCTCTCTCTCTCTCTCTCTCTCCCTCCCTCCCTCCCTCCTTCCCCCACTCATGCTCTCTCTCTCTCTCTCTCTCTCTCTCTCTCTCTGTCAAAAATAAATAAACACTAAAAAAAAAATTTTTTTTAATAAAATCTTTTTCTTTTTTTTTTTAGGTTTATTTATTTATTTTGAAACAGAGAGAGCACAAGCGGGGGAGGGGCAGAGAGAGAGAGGGAGGGAAAGAATCCCAAGCAAACTCTACACTAAAAGTGCAGGGCCTGAGACAGGGCTCCAACCCACAAACTGTGAGAACATTACCTGAGCCAAGATCAAGAGTTGGATGACGTTTAGCCAACTGAGCCACCCAGGCACCCCACCCCACCCCCCCACCCCCACCAAAATAAAATCTTAAAAGAATTGAGAGTTTAGCCTCAAGTTTTCCCAGACTTACTCTTTTTAAGGAAAGTGTTGTGCTTATGATTCATGTTTTTTAAGGAGATAATTATAGATTCACATGCAGTTGTGAGAAAGAATACAGAGAGATCTTATGGACCCTTCACCCAGTTTCCCCCAATGGTAACACCTTGCAAAACTGTAGCACAATACCACAACCAGAATATAACCTTTGATACCAGCCATCTTACTCAGATTTCTCCAGTCTTATCTGTAAACATTCGTGTACATTGTGTACTTAGTTCTATACAATTTTATCACGTGTTCAAGTATCCACGGCAGTCACCTTGACAACCAATAATCTGTTTTCCATTTCTAAAGTTTTATCATTTCAAATGTGTTCGATAATTGGAAGCATATAAGATGTAACCTCTGGAATAGCCTTTTTCCACTCAGTGTAATTTATCCAAATTGTTGCACGTATCAATAATTTCTTCCTTTTTATTGCCGAGGGGTGTTCCATGGTACAGTTTGTTTAACCTGTAGGAGGGTATCTGAGCTGTTTCCAGTCTGGGGCTATTACAAATAAAGCTCCTATGAGCATTCATGCACTGGTGTTTGTGTGAACACAAATTTTCATTTCTCTGGGAAATTGCCCAAGAGTGTCATTATTGGATCATATGATAATAGCATATTTAGTATTGTAAGAAACTGCCAAACTGCTTTCCAGACCAGCTGTGTCATTCTACATTCTTAGCAGCAATGTATGAGGGATCCTTTTATCCACATCCTTGTTGGCATGTCGTGTTTATTTATTATTATTTTAATAATAGGCACTATTTTTTATTTTCATCATTCTGATCAGTATGTAGTGATATCTCATGGAGGTTTTCATTTGCATTCCTCTGAAGGCTAATGATGCTGAACATGTTTTCATGTGTTTATTTCCATCTGTATATGTCATTGAAATGTCTCTGTATACATTTTGCCCATTTTCTAACTGGATTTTTTAATGGTTAAAAGTGGTTTACATTGAAATGGAAATCTGCTTACTTTTGTCAATAGGACATTCATCTGGCAGAATTTATTTAAACGGAAGTCAGTTTTACCTCCCAGCAATTTCAGAGGTGCTAAGTGTTGTTTATGGCTACCTAATGGGTACCAGTTTTTAAGATAGGATCAGAAAAAAATAAAGCAGGTGGACTCCCCAGATCCTTAGGATCTTCCCCCCTTCTGGGGGTAGTGCTTCACACACACACACACACACACACACACACACACACACACACACCCTTTCCACAGGTCTGCCGGTTCATGTTTATTTCTTTCAACAAAAGGGTGTCAAGCCAGTATGAACTACTTCAGGTGAAGACATAGACTGAAGTGGCTTGTTTCAATTCAAAGCATCTATCTGCCCCCATTCTAGGGTGAGGACCTTGAGGGGCACCTGGGCCCAACTAAGTGGATGACTCAGAGATGATTACTGGCTCCCTCTGTAGAACCTGGGCCCAGACCATACTCCGCTTCCAGAAAGTCACGTGGCCAGCAGGTGTGCACAAGAGTCCAAAGGGAAGGGAAGCCAGATGCCTCTAAACTGGGAGTTTGGGGATAGGAATCAGAGAGCAGATGTATGAAGGAAGGTCGCTGCTTGGGCAGTACTATTCAGCCTTAGTCAGCAATCCCAGGCTTCCAGTCCTCTGCCCCAACCCACCTTATCAAAGCTTTGAACGTATCAGCACAGGCCAGCACTCCACAATTTAGTAAGCTGTTCTAAGCCTGACAAAAGATGTTAAAAATATATCTGAAAGTGTTCATTTCAAGCTTTGATTCCACTGTCTGCACATCCTTTGATGTCACATAAAAACTTTCATTCCATTGACCTTGCCCTTCTCAACACAGCTCCGTTTGCTCAGAGAAACCTAAGACGTCTGTTTCCTCCTTCAGAAAAAAAAAAAAAGAAAGAAAACTTTTTCCATTTCATTTTATATTTTCAGTTCCTTTTAGATGATAAGCTGACACTGAAGCACACTAATTGGTTATGTTATTTTTAAATGAATTTTTAATGGCAAATAATTTGTTCCATCTGGGAAAAAGGCTGATGGCATTTTCAGCAACCAGGCACAAATCAAGATGGATTATTTCCAGCATTAAAAAAAAAAAAGTTTATTTAGATCCACATCATACTGGTGGTTCAGTGTCAGTGGCATTTCCTGATCCTGAAGAGGGGCTAAGCCCTTGGCTGCTTCCCTCATCCCTTGAGGTCACTTGCCTCTCACAAAGTTAAAGACTTTTGCTCGCCCCCTTCCCCCACCCCTCCGTGATTTCTGTCAACCAGTTTCTGGTGGTTGCCGGGCACTACTGTGCTTCACACAGTGGTGGTCGTTTTCGCCACCCTTATCCCGACCATCGACCATCGGGAAAGGCATGAGGCGGTATCATGCGTCAGCAGCTGACCTTGGCTTGTCCGCGTGCTGTTCCCACAGCAAACAGCCTCTTATTTAAGAGGAGGGAGCAGAAGGAGCCATCAAGCATTTAGGGAAAGCAGGGGATAAGATAGTCCTGAGGCCCCATTTTGATCCATCCAACTCTCCCATCTGCCCTCTGGGAACTCCACAATTAAAGGCATCCATAAAAAGAAAGGAAAAAATAGTTCACTGTACACTCACATTCATAGCAGCGTTTTTCACAATAGCCAAAAGTGAAACAACTCAAAGGTCCGTGGATGGATGAATGGATAAACACAATGTGGCATATATGTACAATGAATAATTTTTTTCTTACGATGAATTATTATTCAGCCGTAAAACGGAAGAAAACTCAGGCACATGTTTCAACATGGATGAACCTTGCTAAGTGAAGTAAGCCAGACACAAAAGAGCAAATATTGTATGATTCTGCTTACCTAAGTTCCCCAGAGCAGTCAAACTGATAGCAGCAGAAAGTAGAATAGAGGGTCCCCAGGGGCTGGGAGCAGGGACTAGGGAATTGTTTAATGGGTATAGAGTTGCACTTTGGGATGATGACAAGTACTGGAGATGCACAGGGTGGGGGGAGGGAGAATGGCTGCACAGCGGTGGGAATGGATTTAATGTCATTGAATTACGCACTTAAACATGGTTAGGGGTGCCTGGTGGCTCGGTTGAGTGTGCAACTTTGGCTCACGTCATGATCTCATGGTTTGTGAGTTCATGCCCCGCGTTGGGCTCTGTGCTGACAGCTCAGAGCCTGCAGCCTGCTTCAGATTCTGTGTCTCCCTCTCTCTTTCCCCTCCCCAGCTCTCTCTCTCTCTCTCTCTCTCTCTCTCTCAAAAATAAATAAACATTAAAAAAATTCTTTAATGGTCAAAAATGGTAAGTTTATGTTTTGTATATTTTACCACAATAAAAAAAGGAAGGAAATATGTTTGTACTTTTCACTTTTTTTAAAGATAGAATTCTGGGTATCATTGCTAAGTGAAGCAATGAATGATTAGTGACCAAACTACCCAGTGGAGTGCTGGTAAATGTGCATCAACCAACTTTCCAACAACAATAAAATATCTGTATGCAAATATGTGTACATAAGTTTATTTTTTTAAGTTTATTTATTTATTTTGAGAGAGACAGAGAGAGAGACGCAGGAGGGGCAGAGAGAGAGAGAGAGGGAGAGAAAGAGAATCCCAAGCAGGCTCTGTACTGTCAGCACGGATCCTGATGATGGGCTCAAACACACAAACCATCAGTTCATGACCTGAGCCGAGACCAAGAGTCAGGTGCTTAACCGACTGAACCACCCAGGCCCCGTGTACATAGTTTATTATAAATTTTACCAATATAATGGATGTGGATCACATAATTTACAAATAGTAAAATATACAAATCTTATATATCCATTATTTGTCAATAAAACTGAAAAAATATATATAAACTTTTTATTTAAAATTCCACATAGGCAATTGATTGTCACAGAATGATTTCATTCACTTTTGCTGAACACTTGTATTCACAGCCAACAATGGCTGAAGTTGATGAAAAATACAGTTCTGATATGAATCTTGGTTGATATGTTAATTTAATGAGTAAGACAAAAATGGGACAGTAAAGACATACGTGGGACCATCACTCATCAATGATGTAAGCAAATATTTTGATGAATTGGATGATAGTTTTTATAATATGTCTTTTTGTGTGTTTGTTTTCTTAAGTAGGCTCCACACCCTGAGGCTTGAACCCTGAAATCAAGAGTCATGCTCTACTGCCTGAGCCAGCCAGGCACCCCTTCCCTCTCTCCTTGATCTAGCATAGCAGGGACTTATGTTTGAAAGGGGGCCTTAGGATCCTATATCTATCAAAGAAGTATGGGGAGGGGCGCGTGGGTGGCTCAGTTGGTTAAGTATCCAACTTTGGCTCAGGTCATGATCTCACAGTTCATGAGTTCGAGCCCTACATTGGGCTCTGTGTTGATATCTCGGAGCCTGGAGCCTGCTTTGGAATCTATGTCTCCCTTTCTCTCTGCCCCTCCCCTGCTCATACTCTGTCTCCCTCTTTCTCAAAAATAAACATTAAAAAAAAAATTTGTTTTTTTTAAAGAAGTATGGGGATTTAAGTTTAAAAAGAAAAAAAGAAGAAGCATGGGGAAACCTACCACAGGCTCAGCCTTCTGGGCATTTTCTTTCTAGTCTTTCGATGCTCGGTACAGCCATTAAATGAACTCAACAATCAGAAAAAAGGGGAAACTCTACAGGATGTATCTTAAGTGAGAATTGGGGAGCTGTCCATTAAATGGGATTTCATTAGTGAGAAAAGCATGCCACAGGAGATACTGGTGGGAAAACTTAATAAGCACTATGATAGAATGAGGCAATAAAAATAGTGCAAATTTCTAGAGGCCTGATTAAGAAAATATTTTTATTTATTTATTTTGTAAAGTAAACTCTACCCCTATCCTGGGGCTGGTGCTCATGACCCCGAGATCAAGAATCAAATGTCCTACCAACGGAGCCCGCCAGGTGCCCCAGAAAATATTTTTTAAAAACCACAAAACACAACTCAGTGACATCTGGTCATCAAATATCATGTAATTCATCAAGACTTTTAAAGAGGAAAAAAAACTGTTACTGACTTATTATAAAAGAAAATAGTTCTCATAGACCCTCCATATTGCCTTTAAATGACTTTCATTATATCTTTTAAAGAGTACAAACATAAACGAGGCATAAAGCCCTATGCATATAACCCTCATATAATTGTAAAAATAAATGTACTTCAATACAAAAGAAACCACAAAAACCAACAATATTTTCATGAGCAACATTAATTTAATGTGACGAATGATGTTCTTAAAAACGAGTTGCCACTGTTGGGTTTTAATTGGTTTGTTGAAAAAAAAATAAATGAATCAATCCGTGAATAAATCTTGACTTCCTCGGTACCAGTAGCAGGCAAACTACTGGTACCGATCAGTATACCATCCCCCATCCAGTGCAAGGGCATCCCATCCGCCCATCCCCCACCGACTCTTCACTGCCACGTAAACATTCGGGAGTGGAAAACACTTAGCTCTCATATCAGGAGAGATATTTTCCCACATTTGGCACTATTAATAAACAAACAAAAGAAGAAAAAGCAAGGAAAGCATATGCACCACATCGTTCATAAATGCGTTTGGTATTTCATTTCACAGTATTCAAGGTTGCCTGGGGAAAAGATTTTACTTGCTTTATTTTCCTATAACTCATTTTATATTGGTTGAGATCCCATTCCTGCTCAGCAATGAGAAATTCCTTACCAACCCCCTGCCCCTCCACAGGGAAGATAGTTTCTGATTGTCTTCCTGGAAAGGAACCTTTCATTCCCATTCCCCTACAGGCAGCAGGTAGCACTGTTGAGCATCACCATAGACAGAATCCACCCTGGGACTCTGTAGTAGAGGGCAGTGCTGATGTCAGCTCGCACTCCACTTTCTATTCTCTTTCTATCTCTATCTCTTTTCTGCAAGGCCCGTTTCCCCTCAGAAGGCCTGGGACTGTGATAGGCTTTCTCGCTGGCCTGGGGCTGCCCTTGCACCCTGACACACCGCCACCACCACCCCTCCCCACACTCCCCACCCCCAGCCCCATTTTGCCCTCAGGTTTTCTCTGCCTGTAGAGCTCTGTGCTCCCCGCCCCCCCCCCACCCAGTTCCTTCACTCAACACACCCGATGAACCATAACCAGTTTCTTATCTCAATGTGAGGGCTCTGTTCTCTGTTTTCCAAGCGTTTGGTTGGTTATCTGGAAAGGGAGGGGATGGGGTGGGAGGGGGTGCCACTGAAACCAGGGGTTTGGCATTTATGTTAAGTATTGGCATGACTTTGTGTTAAGTATTAGCACTATAGCGAATTCCAGCAAATTCTGTGGACCTTCAAGGGAAGCAGATTTTGCCATCCCCAGATATGCCTCTTTGGCATATATTGATTGTCTTAAGCTGATTATTTTTTAAGAAACTGCAAACACAGGTAAAGCTGTGAAAACTGAGAAGTTTCCCTTTTGTAAGAAATATTTACATTAACAAGAGAAATCTCCATTTGTAAGGAGATCTCCATGTACCTGGAAGAGGAGAATGTCTGAATCTCTAGAGGGGCAACTGGGTGGCTCAGTTGGTTGAGCGTCTGACTCTTGGTTTCTGGTCAGGTCATGATCTCATGCTTCGTGGGTTTGAGCCGCACTCGGAGCTTGCTTGGGATTCTCTCTCTCTCTCAATAAACAAACAAACATTAAAAAATAAAATAAAATATATCTCTAGAAATCTGTTACCAATGGAGAAGGCAAGGACTTAAATCTGCATAACAACCTTACCTTTGTTTATTGTGCTTCTCCTTTTTGTCTTAAGCTGAAGATGGTATTTAAGGTTATTTGCTTTGGCCATTTTAGGGAGTTACTCAGTTTTCTGAGGCCCCTCCCATGTATAGCAGGTGTACCTGTTACTAAACTATCATTTGTTTTTCTCCTGTTACTCTGTCTTATGTCAATTTAATTATTAGACCAACCAAAGAGCCTAGAAGGGAAGAAGTAAAACTTTTCCACCCCTACAGCTCCCTGACAAACCAGCACTATGACTACTCCCTGAGCACACACAGTGATTGTTTCATGGCAGCAGATGCAGCTCAGGGGAAACTCACTGATAGGAACTATTAATCACAATTGAAGCTAACAAGAATCAACATAGAACAGATAAGATCAGCCATCTGCAGAAGGATAGCACTTCAAACAGAGTTGTAGACATGAGCCAGTAGCTCTGCCAAATATAATCAGGAGACAAGAGCTCCTCTCGAGTCAATCAAGAGACCAGAGGGCCACTATAGTATGGGCCATTGCATCCTTAGGACTGGAATTTTTTTGTAAATAACCTATTTTATCACATTGTGACTGACGTCCTAATAGGAGGATGGTGTTCTGTATGGATGCTAGAATCTAGGGGAGGGAGCCAAAGAGTAAATATTTGTCAGTGTTTATCCTACGCTATAAATACTATGTATTTGACAGGTCACTGAAAAAAACAAACGCCCAACACTTACAGGACACTTGCCATGTGTGCCAGGTCAGGGGTAAGTAAGCTTTAAATCCACTCTCCGTTAATCCTGACAAACACATAATGAGGTAGGTTTATCCATCAGTCTTTTGTGAGTCTGATTACTGGGAATCAGTCTCCCAAGCCTGATTTGCTCTGAGGGATCTGATGATACTGGAGAGCTGAACTTGCAAAGCCAAGAGGTTGGAACATAGTGACCCCGCCAACATACAACTTCTCCGAGGGTGCCAGGCCGAAACAGATGGCTGGACTCTCTTCAGTCGTCTTGATTACAAAAGAGATCATCTGTTCCAGCCCTTGGTTGACCCGGGCAGCTTATCAAAGTCATGTTTTTGTTGCAAGATGCTAGACTCCAAATATGCAAAACCCGGATTGGAACAGAGACATGATGTGGAGTTCAAATGGACCAGTCTCTGCAGAAACTGGAACTGTTTTCATCACGCATGCCTTTACTCCAAGGCCTCGTAAATAGAAACAAGAATGCGTTCCACTAAAGACAGGTGACGTGTCCTGGAATAGCTTGTAGGAGCAAAAGTGGGCACACAGTTGGGGAATGCACTGGCAAGGATTCCAACTGCCAGGAAAGAAGAGGAACCCTCGCTCCCAAAAAAGGCATCTTAAGAGAAAATTTAAAACTTGGATCATTGACATGATAGTCTTATTACAACATGTAAATATCTAAAAGGAGGGAATTATAATTATTCTGACATTATACAGTCTGAGCTGATGACTCCAAGTGATTGCCCCTTGGCGCGGGGAACACCCATCTGCTGCCCTTGCATAATCTAAACCAGCAGGGCTGGGGAAGACTGGCCTGTTGTTTATTGCACCGAGATGAAAGTGGCTAAGTGTGTCTGGTTTGGTAATTAGACCCTTTATTACAGCTCTCAAAAGAAAGCCAGGCCCAGCAAGTTTTTTTTTTTTTTTTTTCCCCAGCAACTTTCTTTGTAGCAAAATATTCCTACCTTCTTCCAGACATGGATACTGATCTAAGAGGTATATGTTTATCCTAACAAAAGTATAAAATATGCATATGTATATGTAGAAAATATGTATAAAGTAATGTATTGAAGATCAGAGAAAACTTATAAAACAGTATGGACTCATGATCTGAAAGACCGTGAGACAGGCTTCAAATATGTACACATGGATGTATGAATGGAGGCCCAGGATATTGCAACAATATGGACTCCAAGGAGTTGTGGACAGAAAGGAAAAGGAAATTTTGTAATATACTTTTAAATATATTTAATATTTTGTAAAATGCATATACATATTTATGTTTTATTTATACATATATATATTCTTAAAATACTGATTTACATATTACATATGTAATATATTCTTTATATATTATATGTAATATATTCATATTATATTTATACATATTTATTTTTTAATACTCCTTTTTCTTCCAATCCATGTCTCCTTAAATCCATGCTGATGCAATATGCTGAGGTCCCTATTCATTCACGTCCCCGCCTTCTCCTATTCTTCCACAATCAGATAAGGGAGATAAGATTGAGAACAATGAGCATAGTATTTGTGGTATTTTAGTTTAAGGATGTGGGGGAGTGGTACAAAAGGGCAGCTGTTTCCAAGACTGTGTCTCCACATGTGGGGACAGAACAGTTCCAATGATTCCAGCTGTCTTTTTTAATTTTAATTTTAATTTTAATTTTTTTTAAGTGAACTCTACCCCAACGTGGGGCTTAAACTCTTGACTCAAGAGTCAAGACGTGGGGCTTGAACTCTCGACGTCAAGAGTCATATGCTCTACTGACTGAGCCAACCAAGTGCCCCCTCAACCAACTCTTTCAGTCAAACCAAGCACAGTGATCTGCCTGCAACCCTGTGTAATCAGAACTTCTAATCCTCACATCTCTCCATGACTGTGTGGACATAAAACATCAATCAGTCTGACCAAAAGCTACAGGCAGAATAATTTGCAGAATTTTCCTACTTCAGTTCTTTAAAGAGACAGTTTCAGAAGGCAATGATAAATTGAATGAAAGTGTGAGTAAGCCTGTGGACGAGTAAAAATAATTTATAGGCAGAATATGTCCTTTAAAATTTTACAATTTTTTTTTTGGCCAATTATTAAAGTAATATAGTTCATTGTAGGAAATACAGCAGAGCATAAAGAAAAAAAAAAAAAAAAAAAGAATCACCTCCCACCATGGCTGTGAACAACTTTTTCAACCTAAGTAGTGGAGCTAAATGAACCTTCCACGATCAACAAATGTCCTCAAGTGTTTTGGTGTCTGCCTCTCATTTTAAGAATTCTCATCCATACCCCCAAAGCCAATGACACTTCCCAGGCCAGCCTTGGTCTTGGACAGAATTGGGAGGCCCTATAAAGTGAGCGTTCAGGGTCCCCAAGTAGGCTGCTGCCCAGAAATACTGTTCTAATCTGCTCCCCAGAACCAGAACTCAGGAAAACAGCCCTTATTTCACAGTGAAAATTGGCTAAATGTGAATACCCATTGCCTTAAACTCATTCACAGTAAAATGTAAATAAGACGGGTTGATGTTTCTACAAAGAAAAGAGGGACATCCCAGAACTCCAGACATCTGTGGTAGGAAGCAGGGTGCCATGAAAAACCATCCTCATTCAGGAATGAGCCATTCTAATGTCAGGCAGTCCTTCTTGTTAGTGACTTTTTTTTTTTTTTTTTTTTAAATAGGCTTTATGCCCAGCACAGAGCCCATCACAGAGCTTGACCTCAGGACCCTGAGATCAAGACTTGAGTTGAGATCAAGGGTCAGACGCTCAACTGACTGAGCCACTCAGGTGCCCCTTGATAGTGACTCTTTTAAAGCCTAAACCGGCCCTATCATAACTTTAAACATGGCTATTCTTTGAGCAAAAGCCACCTAAGGGCACTTGTCCTCCACTGAAATGGCGCTATGGCACCTCTGTCACTTGGGAAAGCTGGTCTGGCACATAAAAGTCAAATCACAGACATCCTTTCGTGTCTACCTCCCCCCTTTGGAAAATAGCCTCTTTCTCTCACATCTCCTGTTAAAATTAAAGTAGCAGTGAGCCTATCAGGCCAAGTTGTCCAGTTTCACATGAGAAATTTCTCATCGTTCCCCAGCACACAATCTTTCATGGCTTGTCTCCATGTCTGAATTAGACATGGCTCTGAGGTCACTGAACCTCAAATTGATGAAACCCCTTGAATTGGCTTGGACAAAGAGTCATCCTGTGTATTTGTTAAATAAAATTATCTAGTGTCTTTCAGATTCTTTTACAATGAACTAATTCCCTTGTTTCTTGGGAATTCTTTGATATTCCAAAAGCTTCTGGCACATTTTACATGAGACTTTTCTAGGTTCTTCTTCCTTAGAAACAGGAAGTTGACAAAAAGCTCCAAACATTTATTTTAGTTCCCAAAATTGGGATGGATGTCCAGAGGGTTCTAAAAATAGTAAACAGCCCTTCAACACTGAATTTTGTCTTTACCAAAATATTCAATCGATCTAAATTTAGTCTGAAATCTATCCAAGACCCACCTGGTTAGGTTTGGAGACATCTTGACACTCACTAATATTCTTGGGTCTGAAAATATTACACCTGGAAAATTGCTTTGTTTCCATCCCGTCACAAGATAAATGGTTATAATAACAACAAACATCGTTGGCGAGGATAGCTTCTTTTCATTGAACCATTCATTCTATTCTCTCTTTCATAACAGGAATTGGTGTTTCTAATCTAGGGACCACATCTACCTTGTTGCCTGTTTCTTTTTTAATAATACATTAGGTGAAATCTTTATAAAATTAGTGTTTTAAAGTGAACTGTTTCAAAGTGAACAATTCAGAGGCATTTGTTCTATTCACAGTGTTGTGCAACCAGCATCTCTATCTGGTTCCCAACATTTCCAGCATTCCAGAGGAAAACCCTGTGCACATTAAGCAATTTCTCCCCGTTCCCTCCTCCCCAACCCCCAGCCCCTGGCAACTACCCGCCTGTGTTCTGTCACTATGGATTTATCTATTTGGGATCTTTCATGTAAATAAAACCGTACAT
Organism: Felis catus; assembly: GCF_018350175.1. Lineage (NCBI taxonomy): Eukaryota > Metazoa > Chordata > Mammalia > Carnivora > Felidae > Felis > Felis catus. The sequence continues at coordinate 45,661,645 of NC_058379.1, forward strand.
TATGTAGATTTTTGTCTGGCCTCTTTCACTTAACATACTGGTTTGGAGGTTCATCCACAGTGTAGCGTATGAGAGTGCTTCATTCCTTTTTGTGGCTGGATAATTGTCTATTGGGTGTGCATATAACGATTTATTTATCCATTGATGGATATTTGGGCTATTATTACCTTTTAGCTATTATGAATAGTCCTGCTATAAACATGTTTGTACATGTACTTGGTCAAGTTCCTGTTTCAATTATTTGGAGTATAGACCTAAAAGTAAAAATTGCTGGGTCATATGGTAATTCTATGTTTAACTTTTTGAAGAACTGGTCAAACTGCCTTCCACAGTGGCTGTACCATTTTACATTCCTACTAGAAATGTATGAGGGTCCAATTTCTCCACATCCTTGCCAACACTTTTTTTTTCCTTTAAAAAAATTATGGTTATATGAGGCACCTGGCTGGCTCAGTGGGTACAGCATGCAACTCCTGATCTCAGGGTTGTGGGTTCGAGCCCCACACTGGGTGTGGAGATTACTTAAAAATAAAATCTTCTAAAAATAATAAATAAAATTATTATTATAGCTATCCTAGTGTCATTGCCTGTTTTTTTTAAATAAAGTTTTATTTGAACATAGCCATGTCCATTCGTTTACATGTCTATGGTGCTATAATGGCAGAGACTATATAGACTATAAATCTGAGATATTTACCATATGGCCCTTTAAGAAAAAGTTTGCTGGGGTACCTGCGTGGCTCAGGTGGTTAAGCGTCCGACTTCAGCTCAGGTCATGATCTCAGGTCGTGATCTTCATGAGTGCAAGCCCCACATCAAGATTTCTACTGTCAGCACAGAGCCCACTTCAGATCATCTTTCCCCACTCTCTCTCTGCCCCTCCCTCTCTCATCGCGCCCCCCCCCCTTTTCCCCTTCCCTTTCTCAAAATAAATAAACTTAAAAAAAAATTGGCCCAACGCATTTAAGAAAAAAAAAAGGAAAAGGTCGCTGTACTCTATTTTGGAAGATTAGCCCTTTTTAATTTGTCATTTTACTTGACAGCTCCCCAAAATAAGACCAAATAATATTGTGAGCTTAAATGAATTATCTTATTTTTAGTCTTAAATTTCTTTATGTGTAAAAAGATACAATAGGGCTTATCGATTTCTTTATGTGTAAAAAGATACAGTAGGGCTTTGGAACTTTATAATAATCTGAAAAACTATGATATTTCCAAGATGGCCAATTAGTTTGCAGTTTATACTTAATGTAGTCTGTAACTTCTTCGGCTTTCTTCTGGCTTAAAGTAATGGATTCCTCCATAATTCTCTTTGATCTATTCATCATACAAGCATAGAACAGTGGCCAATTCCCAGCTCATGCTGTTCTTTCTCTGCACCAAGTTGCAATGATCTGGTAGGATTGTCTAGGAAGGTAAGAACAAACGAGCAAGTGGGAATTCCTGGCTTCCCTAGAGAGGAGAAAAGAAACCCTGTCAAAACCAAATGGCATCATTAATGGTTCTTGAATACACAGCTGTGCCCAGTTTAAGACTAAGCAGACTTTCTGCTGCTCCTTAACTTGGGGTGGGGAACCAGGAAGAAAATGAAGAGAAAGAGATGGAGTGAGGGAGAGAGAGAGAGAACAGACTATTTCATGGTACGTCACTAGAGAAATGCTGACATTGGACAGCCTATCAGTAACCTATCCCCTTAGAAGGCTGAGAGCATGAGCCAGATACTTAGCAGGATCCTCGATCTGAACAGCTCTGCCAAGAGTTGGGTGTGGATGAGCCCCTAAAAATACTGTAGTCCAGCCCCTCACTTTGAGATGAAATGAAATGAAGCTGAAATGAAAGCCGAAAGGGGCTTTGAAATGAAGACAAGTAAGGCGCCTGGCCCATATTCACTGGGGGAATTGGCTGTAGATCATGAATAAGCCCGGATGCTCCCATCCGGGGGAAAGGAGATACCAGCGCAGACAGCAAAGCAGATGTTTTGTAACTCATCGGATGAAATGTACATGTAGGGCAGTCAGGAAAGAAGGGGGATGTAAGTAAATGTCTCCTGCTGCGGTCAGGAAGGGCACACCTGGTCCTTAGGGAGCTGGATGACATACCTGGGCATTTCTCAGCATCGTGTCTCAAAGATGGTTGGAATGGAGCCAGGCCATGAACAGAGAGCGCTGTGTTAGGCTTCACCCATCAACAAGCGGGGGTGTAATTGGTGAACAGACTATAAACACTGTGGAGAGGGCTCAGAGGGTGTGTGTCCATCCCTACACACAAGGAACCAGGTGTTCTCCACCAAGCGCAGCCGATGCCCCAGTTTGGCCTGGTCTGACTCAGTTGAACCGACTTCTGTCATCAGCAAGTCCTGTGCATGTATCCCCTGTGGTCTTGCCAGTGCCAGAGTCGAGGTGGCCGCTACTTGATATGAAGTCTTTTTATTATTGTGGAACACCTTCTAGTTCTGAAATTGCTCAAAGGTCATTTTCTCCCCAGCTCTACTGAAATATGATTGACAAGAATTGTATATACTTAGGTTGTATAACATGATTTTTTTTAAACTGTGTGTGATGTGGTTTAATAGGTGTGTCCATTGTGAAACGATTATCACAGTGAAGTTACTGAGCACATCCACACCTCAGATAGTACCCTTTTTTTTTTTCCCCAAACTTCATTTTTTAAATCCAGGACCACCTGCTCCCTGAATCTCCTTCTAGTCCCATCCTGCTTCCTCCCCACACTTTTACACAGGCTGTTTCCTCTGCTGGAAGGTACAGGTTCTATATTTCAGTCAACTTCTACAAATCTCTCAAGACTCAACTCAGATACCGCCTCCTCCAGGAAGTCTTCCCTGACCCCATCATTTTCCTATCTCGTTTTTACCATTGCATGGATCATACCCTAACATGCTTTCCCGTTTATCTGTCCTCCTTCTCAGTGACTCTGCAAGCCTCTGGAGGACAGGCGCTGGCTCTTCTACTTCTGCCTGCCTTACATCTAGTTCCCTGCTTGCAGCAGGCACTCAATGGCCAAAGAGATGAAGGGATGAATGATTCCAGCGGCCATCTCTCCCTCTGAGCACCCTCCCTGCTTAGGCTCTGAGACGGGACTTCCCTTATGGGTGCTTTTTGGAAGAGAGCAGACTTTTGTCCCCATTACCCTGTTGGGTTGTGAGCCAAAGCTCACATGTGTCCTAATGTGACCTTTCCTACCTCCATTAAATGGTCACCACCAGCGCAATCTCTCCACTAGAAACCTGAGTATGATTCTTGGCCTGAGTTTTCATACTCGCTTCAATAACTTCTCTTCAATTCTCCCTCTGTCACCCACAGCAGAGGAGACTGGGCCCCTAGAGACAAACTGGGGAGACAGCCTCCTGACTGCACCTCTTCCATAAATCTATCACCCACACTGCAGCATCTTGAACACAACTCCAGACCCGATCCAGCTACACGGCTCCCCTCCTTAAAGTCTCCCTGGCTCCTGGGCCCTCGGGGTTGTCTGGGCCCCTGAGTGGGGCACACAGGCCCTTCCACAGCTGCCGTCCTCCCCAGGCGCCCTATGCTATCTGCCCACCAGAAGTCCCCTGCTCCTTCCTGACCCTGGGCCTTGTATCTGTGGTTGTCTCTATTTTGCCCTTCCTTGAGTCCCTCAGACTTCTCCCCAGCTCAAAAATCGCCTTCTCTGAGGAGCTTTCTCTTGGAGACTGAGCCACCCCCCTCTCCCTCCTACCTCCCACCAGTCTGGCTCCCCTGGGAGCACCTCCACGTGGCTGTATCCCAGTAGGATGGCCTTCTCCCCAGTTACATGTGAACTCCCCAAGGGAGGGCCTGTCTGCGCTTTTCTCACCTCCCTGACAACTAACACACTGATTAGCAAGAGAATTGCCATTTACAAGAATGTCTAAGCCAACTGGGTCTTTTGGTCTTCATGAAGCAGGGAGGTTAAGGAGCAGAGGGGGCAGGACGTGCAGAGGGAGGGGCAGTCAGGCATGTGTTCTTCTTGGCTGGGAGCCAAAGACAAACATACCCAATACCTGCCTTATACCAGCTGAGGGTCAGCTATTTACCTGCTAATTATGCATGCAAAACATCCTCATATCAGGCCCATCCAGTCCTGGCATTGGTCATGTTAGCCGAGAGGGCTGAGTGGGGTGAGCGGGAGGTTTGGATGATAGTAGCAGCTGGAGGGGAGGGGAGGGCAGCAGCTGGTGATGAAGGGGCACCCTGGCAGCACTTGGTGCTGGCCCTGCTCTGGTGCCCTGCAGCTGTCACCAAGCAGGAGACAACTGTCATTCTGGTGGATGTGTTAGTATCCCTTTCCTGGCTAACCTCTGGGGAGCATTATGGTGTAAAGGAAGGGACAGGATTCAGGACTGTGGAGACCTGGGCTCCAATCCCAGGTCAGCCACTGGTAGCTGTGTGATCTCAAGCAAGTTACTTTTTTTTTGTTTTAATATGAAATTTATTGTCAAATTGGTTTCCATACAACACCCAGTTCAAGCAAGTTACTTAACCTCTCTGATCTTCAGACTCCTCTTCTAAAAAATAGAAATTAAAAAAACAAAACAAAACACCTTACTTCTCAGGATTATTCACTCCTAGAGAAAATATTTTTTGAGTCCTCATGTGTATCATCTCTTATTTAGTGAATAGGAATACATAATTATTTAAATATTAGTTTCTTTCCTTTCTGCTATTTATTCCCTAGTCAAAGCCCACAATCCTTAGACAAATCGCCTCCATTCTTTCTCTCCAGTGCACACAATATTTCCTCCGAGGTAAGATCATCTAATAGTAATAGTAACATTTAACATTTGTCAGGTACTTACTGCGTGCTGGGCACTATTTGACGTACTTCGATATATTCACTAATTTAATGCTCATAACACAGTGAGATTGGGGTTTTACAAGTAAGGGAAAGGAGGCATGGAGAGCTAAGGAATTTGTCAAGGTCACTCAGCTTTCAGATGATGAAGCTGGGATTTGAACCTGGGCACCCCAGTTCCAGCCCATAGTCTGAGCCCGTATGTTAGAGATCACACAGTTCAGCCCCTCTGGATGATACCGTGTCTGCAGAGCCGTCTCTCTCCCCAGTCCCTCCTCTTCTCTGCTCTGCTGAAGAAAGTGAAGGTCACTTTGAGCTTTGTGCAGGATTTGGTGACATGCTTAAAGTTATACAACTACTTGTGTCATTTGTCCTGAGTCCCATTCCTGTGCCCTTCCCATGACATTAGGCAACACTACACAATCTATGTGAAGGCAAATGGCTGAAATTAATTACTATTTTGAGGAAATCATTTATGACTTTATCCTGCTAGTTGTAACAATCATTCAAAGGTATCAGATCTGATGGTAAAAAAATATATGTATTCCCATTAGATACCATGATGTTTGTTTTCATTAAGACCAATCTGAAATGCATTCTTTGTTTTTGCTGGTGTTTCAGTTTCTATCCCCATAAATATTTGTGCTGTTGTCTTAGTTTCAGTTAGTTTTTGCTGTTTTCCTTGGACTGGGTTTTTCTGAAGGGATGGGGGTGCAGTATTTACAGTCATCTTCAAAACTTTGTATCCCCAAAGCACAGTAGCCATAGCTCAGAGATGACATCGATGTACAGTCAAAACAAGCCTGGGGGGCTTCGTGAGCTCAGCAGTGCTGTGTCTCAGCAGCGGGGTGACCCTGAATCTCAAGACACCCGGAGGCAGCCTCACCAAGGAACACTGAAAACAAGCCCTCCGTGGAATCTTTGTGAACTTTGCTCCTGAGCTGCCTGAGGTCATCATAATCCAAAACCTAAGTCTAGGAGAGAATGCTTTCTTGTGTCAAAGGGGTCCACAACCCAGGAGATAAGAGGCGGTAGGCGGCATGGAGAAATTGGGGCATGTGTTTGCAGAGGGTGGTGTGGGCGATGAGACATTGTAGGAAGAAAACTACCTGCAGATAAAAGAATTTCCCAGCTCACTGTGTGAGTGGACAAATTCCCCTGAGTTTTGATTTCCCCCAGAACAACATATATAATATAAAACAGTGATTTCCACTAAAATGCACCAGAGAAACAATGATACAATTCATTATGACAAAACATCTATTGCATTTTTAAACCCAGCAAAAGAGAGCTTTGCCAACATACTAACAAAACAACAAAACACGGCAAGCTAGTGCTTGTTTTGTTAGTATGTTTGCCATGGAACTTCCCATGGGCACCAGCCCTAAGTGTTGCAGACACATGGAGGAGGGTGAGGCCAGTGAAATGTGCACGCTGGAAAAGCCAAGTTCTCTATGTCACAAGGGGGGACCAGGCATAGTCACTGGGGCTTTCACCCTAGGGTAAGGGGAGCTCAATGCCAAGGCAAATGTTAAAGCCTTCTATGGACTAAATTTTATCCCCCAGATGTATATGTTGAAGACCCAACCTGCCATGTGGCAGTATTTGGAAATAAGGCCTTTGGGAGGTAATTAAGGTTAAATGAGGACATAAGGATGGAGTCCTAATCCACTAGGACTGGCGGCTTTATAAAAGGAGAGCGCTTCCTCTCCTTCCCCTCCCCCTCCCTCAGAGGAAAGGCCACTCGAGGACAAAGCAGCCATCTGCAAACAGGGAAGAGAGCTGTCACTAGAAACCGAACCCTGCTGGAACTTTGATCTGGACTTCCAGCCCCCAGAACTGTAAGAAAATAAATCTCACCCAGTCTGTGATGTTCTGTTATGGCAGCCCCAGAAGACTAAGGCACTGACAGTGTCTTCATTTTTGTTTTATAACTCAAAAGAAAATCAAGTTTTCTTTCAAATATATTAATCTCGGTGTGCCTGGGTGGCTCAGTTGGTTAAGTGTCCGACTGTTGATTCTGGCTTAGGTCACAATCTCACGGTCATGAGATTGAGCCCCGAGTTGGTCTTCACACTGAACATGGAGCCTGCTTGGGATTCTCTCTCTCTCTCTCTCTCTCTCTCTCTCTCTCTCTCTCTCGGTCTCTCCCCTCCCCCCCCCACCACTCATACTATCTTTCCCTCTCAAAATAAACTTTAAAACATATATATATTAATCTCTGCAACTTCTACCTATACACCCAATAAAAACAAGAAAGTTACAATTCCAATGGAAAAGTCTTGGGGCACCAGGGTGGCTCAGTTGGCAAAGGCTCCAACTTCAGCTCAGGTCATGATCTCACAGTCCGTAGGTTTGAGGCCCGCGTTGGGCTCTATGCTCTGGATTCTGTGTCTCCCTCTCTCTCTGCCCCTCCCCCACTCGCACTTTGTCTCTGTCTCTGTCTCTCTCTCTCTCAAAAATAAAGTAAACATTAAAATATTAAAAAAAAAAGAAAAGAAAAGAAAAGTCTTACTGGGTACCCTTTTGTCTCAGGGAGGTCGCCTAGAGAAAAAGTGGATTTCATTGTAGTCTGTCTGCCCATTCTCCTCGGAATCAATCTGCTCTTTCAAAAGTTCACAAAATCAGGGGGCGCCTGGGTGGCTCACTCAGTTGGTTAAGTGTCTGACTTCTGCTCAGGTCATGATCTCACAGTTCTCAAGTTCGAGCCCTGCGTCAGGCTCTGTGCTGACAGCTCAGAGCCTGGAGCCTGCTTCGGATTCTGTGTCTCCCTGTCTCTCTGCCTCTTCTCTGCTCATGCTGTCTGTCTGTCTCTCTCTATCTCTCAAAAACAAGTAAACATTTAAAAATTTTAAAAATAAAAGTTCACAAAATCAGGAAATGCCAAGGTTGCAGAGGATCTTAAGTGTTACTGGTCGAGTCGTGCACAAAAGTTTCCATTTCATTCCCAGAGTGAACAGACTGAAAACTCGCACATTGGATTTCGACCACTTCAGGTCATATCCTGGCTCTCTATCCCAGTCTTCTCATCTATAAATGGGAATAATAGAATAATAGCATCATCTACCTCGGGCCAGCTGTAGAGAAGAAATGAAATACGTAGCCCAGAGTAGTGTCCAGCACCCCATACGTGCCCAGTTAACGTTTACTATGATCAGTCTTAGAACAGTCAGAGAATACAAAATACTCCGCAACGGAGCTAAGGCTACAGACCTCCCATTGGCGAGTCAGTGTGTCCTCTACGCCTGCCAATTAGTTATCTATGGATCTGTCAAGCCAATTAACTGAGTATCATAATAAGCGGAGGAAAATATTAGAAGAGAAGGACAATAGAATTAATTAAATGAAATCCAATTCAGGAAATCCTTTCGCTCAAGACAAGTGAGGCCATTGTCTACATGACACAGAAAGGTACTCTTTGTACAGATGGCTCACTGCTCCACACGATGAGCCTGGCACCCCTGCTCGATTAGCATGCAAAGGGATGTCAACAGAGAGGCTTACACAGTGCAGACCCCTTCCCAACATGGAGAATGGGTGGCCCTGGAGGACATATAGGGCACCTTAAGTCATAGGACAAAAATACGGCCCAGCTTCCTGCAGCAAACATCTGCATGAATTTTTAAGACAAAATTTAATACCTTGAAGAGCTTTCAGGCATGCCATATTCTGTCTCTGGCTGTGCCTCCAGTTCCACGGGGACTGCGAACTCTGCTCGGCCAGGGAGCTCTGGGGCAGGGGGAAGAGCCCCAGACGTGGACAAAGCTTCGTGCCTGCCACTTGTACCTGGGCTATCCCAGCAGCCTCCCAGCTGCTTTCTTCTTTCCCACAGAGTGATCTTTGTCAAACTGGACAGGCTCAGCCCATCCTCCCTGAGGAAACACCGTCCACACCTCCGTCTGGCCAGTGGAATGAAGTCCGTGTTTGTTTAACTTGGCACAAGGCCTCACAGCCTAACTCCCCACAACGCTTAATTTAATTTAATTTAATTTAATTTAATTTAATTTAATTTTAAGCTTATTTATTTTGAGAGAGAGCAAGAGAGAGAATCCCAAGTAGGTTCCTCAGTGTCAGCACAGAGCCCAACGTGGGGCTCGAACTCACGAACCGTGAAATCCTGGCCTGAGCCCGAAATCAAGAGTGGAATGCTTAACTAACTGAGCCACCCAGGCGCCCCTCCCCACAGCCTTTTAAGCCTTTGCTATCCCTTGCTGATATCCTGTGGCTGCCCTCACACCTCTCTCCCTCCACACCTCAGCCCCCTGTTCTCTATCAGTCTTTCCCTCTCCTTCCCGGGCTGTCCCACCTGCAAAACCTTGGCTGTCTGAGATTGCATTCGAAATCCCTCCAGTGCAAAGCTCTCCAGCCCCTTACCCCCAAAGCCCTGGTGCCCAGAACCCAAAGCTGAATACCATCAGCACTTCACTACCAGTATTCACTGGCTGTTCAAATTAGTATGTAACTGGTTGTCCGTAGGCGCTGACTACAATTTTGTTCCCATTCGCTTTTCTAGTTTGCAGAGAAAGTTTCCGGACGAAGTTCGAACTGCTCTTTTGAAATGAAATCTCAGCAGATTTCATCTCCAAACAGAATTAAAACAGGAAGTGAAATTCTAAAGCGCGCTCCACTGTGACAAAAGTTACATTACGAAACCCAAGTGTCCTCATCTGTTAGGTGGCTCCAGTGTCCTCAGGGGCAGAAGGACTTTCCGGGGCTCCCACAGTTGAGATTCCCCGGAAATTCACTGAAAGAGGTTCTCACTGCGTTTACTTCGCTCCAAAACGTGTGAGGGTTTTGAATGCCAAGAAAGCCCCTGTGACTCTAAGTCAGATCCTGGGAAGAAGGAGCTGCAGGGAGCCAGGCTGGAGGCCAGCAGCAGCTTAGAAGACACAAAAGTGTTTCCTTTATTTAACAAAAAAATAAATAAAAAACCTTTCGTGGAGGAAGTTTTGTGTCCCCAGGCAAGTTCCGACTTCACTAAGCCAGCAGAGCTAAGCTCTGCCAGCCTCTTCCAGAATGAGGGAGAAGAGAGGTGCCTGTGGTGCACACCAGGGCCGCGTGAACCAACAGTGAATTCTGCTCCTTTTATAAATAACAAACCAAGCGCTCCTCACTCTTATCCCAAAGAATCCATCAAAACCAACCTTGCTGTGAGGACATCACCAGTTCTCAAATGCCTCTGGTTTTGTCTGATCGTGTTCATGTCTTTATTTTCTTGTTGTTTTGTTCTTCCCACAATGGGAAGTAAACAAGCATCAATAAACAAATGAACAAAGAAAAACAAAGCAACGGCCATGCTGGGAACACAGGCGTGTGCCCCAGCCGGCAAGCAGGGAAAGGCTGAGACTGACGCAGGATGCTTTCTTCAGAGTATGCTAATATTTTGTGCTGCCCCAATCTCCACAACAGCCCCTTCATTTTATTGTTATTGTTTGTTTTGTCATCCATCCATTCATCTAACAATTATTGAGCTTTATTGCATTGAGAGTCACCCATTAACACAACATTAGTGGTTCTTAAACTGTAGTGCTTCAGTCACCCCGTGACTTACTAAAATGCAGACACGGGACCAGAATCCCTGACTTGTGTGGCAAGGGGTGGGGCGCTGGAAATTGCATTTCTTAAAAATTTCCAGAAGCTGCAAATGTTACTAACCCTAGGAGCACAGTCTGAGAAGCCCTGCATGAATACATTCGCCACCAAATCCCTAAAAGGCCCAGAACTTAGTTGATGCTCAATAATTACCCACTAAACTGAATTGAAGCCACTTTGAAACAATCCTGGATTCTCTGAGATAACAGACCAGTTTGTGCAAATACTTACACATTTTCCCTGCTGAGGCAGACGCAACTGTGCAAGAACAACTTTACAGAGCACGGTGCCCTCATTTGTACACCAAATATTAGGTTGGGAACCGACTAATTTGCAGCTGACTTAGTAGTGAGTTGACACGGTTGTAGACATCCTGGGAATTATTAAGAAAAACAGGAAAATTACTTTACCATTTTTAGCACCTGCCCCTGCAGGCACTTCCTTCTTTTCCTTCACTCTTCCTCCTCATCCTCCTTCTCCATCCTCCCCACTTCCACCTTCCCCCTCCTCACCTTCCCCTTTTCATCTTTCTCCCTTCTCTACCCTACCCTCTTCTCCACTCTCCCCCCTTCTGCATCCTGCTCCCTTTTCTCCACCCTCCTCCCCTTCTCCATCTTCCCCCATTCTCCATCCTCTCTCACTTTTCCACCCTGCCGCCTTCTCCACCCTCCCCCCTGCTCCTCCATCTCTACAAGGCTATCGGTGAATACTTGTACAAATACTTTGAGTTCTTTGGAAGAGAGAAACTGTATTGTTGCCAAATGAAATAAATAATTTCTCTCTGTTCTTCTTTAAGAAGGTACACAGGGCAATATTATCAACCAAAAAAAGAACCCCCAAAACATGTCTTCTTTATACTATCTTGTATCAAACTTTAGGGTAAACAGCCTCATTTTTTTTATGACCTTGAAGTCTGTAGTCAAAGGTGATTTGTGGATTGGGTGTACCAGTTGGCTATTTTATATAATACCTTTAAATTTATAATGATGGCTTGTTTTTTATAGTGCCATATCAAATATCCTCCTGGGTTCTTGAGTTTCTCTCACTATTATCAAATTATTTTATTGCTACTCACCAAGTGGCAAACCTGAAGAACCATAAATTGTGTGGGCTTATAATTCAGCTTTTGTCCCCTCTTGGCTATCTTGCAGAAAGAGAAAGTAACTTTATAATTCTTATAATTTAAAAAATACATATCAGCTAAAAAGTTATTTGTATCTCAGATTACCATTCCAGGTAAAAATTTAATGTGCATTTCAAATGCCGTGTGTCTTTCATACATCAGTGTGGTTCTTTTTTTAGTGTTTTCATAACTTTTTAAAAAATGTTTATTTATTTTTGAGAGAGAGACAGAAAGAGCACATGCACATGAGCAGGAGAAGGATAGGGAGAGTGGGACAGAGGATCCAAAGCGGGCTCTGTGTCGACAGCAGAGAGCCTGATGCAAGGCTCAAACCCACAAACTGTGAGATTACAATCTAAGCTGAAGTTGAATGTTTAACCGACTGAGCCACCCAGGCGCCCCTGTTTTGGTAACTTTTGCAAAGCTTTCTTTTTATTAATTTTTAGAAGATGAACACTATATATAAACATGTTGGGGGGTGGGAGGTGTAAAGGTACCTAATGAAATGTCTAATAGCAAATTTTTATACCTCTGTATGAGAGTCACAAATAACATTTTTAACTACAGGAGCTCTAAATTTTAACCTTACCTTTGGCTATGTATATAAGGAGAGGTTGACACTATAAACTGACCCTGTCCTGCCTCTCGTTAAACAGCACAAATAATCTAGGGGATGACCATCAACCCCTGAGAGGCTTAGTGGAAAAGATGCAGGCTTCCTCTGCTTCCCAGTACATAACATTTGAACCGAAATCAGAATGGCACATATGAAAGCCACAGATGTTATCAGCTCTAGGGACCCTACAGACTTGCATGATAGTGGTGAATGAGAGAAGATTCTAGAAAATTATACGATATCCCAGGCATCTCTGTTGTTTTTAAGGATAAATGCTAAAAGGAGATGATAGTTGTATAGATGATAGATATATAGCATCTATCATTTATTCAGCCCTTATTGAATGATAGGTGCTGGGCCAGTTGCTAAATCTTTTTTTTTAATGGACATATAATTCACATACCATAAAATTGACCCTCTAAAATCGTACAATTCAGTGGGCTTTAGTATATTCACAAGGTTGTGTGACCATCACCATTATCTAATTCCAGAATATTTTCATCACCCCCACTAGATAAAAGTATTATAAAGTCAATTTTCTGTGCAACAAGATAAAGATAATTTTGGTTTCTTAGCAGTGGTTTAAGAATTCCTTACAGGAAGAAGCTTGCTTTTGCTGAGAAGATGCTTTGATAAGGCCAAGCCCAGAGCAAGGGGAATGTGACTGAATGGCAGAAGAAGGACTCACTTTGGCCTCCTGAGAGGATGTTGCTGCAGGGCAGGGAGAAGGGACCATACTGGAGGAGAGGTTTCATTTTATTCACTGATGTATCCCAAGTGTCTGGAACAGTGCCTGTCACATAGCATGTGCTCATTACATGTATGTTGACTGGTTTAATTCTGCTTTTATTAGATATCAGGCTCTATTTATATCCACATGTATGAAATCACATGATATTTTATTTTATCTTGTTTTATTTTTAATATATATTTTTAAAGTAATCTCTACACCCAATGTGGGGCTTGAACTCACAACTCTGAGATCAAGAGTCGCATCCTCCACCAACTGGGGCAGCCAGGTACCCCTAGATCACATTTTCAAATCACCTTGTTCAAACCTTCGGAATCTTTGTTGGTGTTTTGTCACCCGGATCTATCAGTTTCTGAAAGAATGACTTTTACATCTTCCATTCTGATCAAGGCATTTGTCAGTTTCCCCATGTGATTCTGATCCTTTTTACTTCATCAATTTAAAGGCTGTGTTGCTAGGTACATCTGTCAGGATTCTACACTGCAAACAAAATTGACTTTGGCCCATTTAAGCAGAAAAAGTACCTCCCAGAATTACTGGAAGACCTAAAACAACTGGGCTCAGTGCTACCCAGCCAGGAGCTGCACAGCAAGCCACGGAAGAAGCCACATGAGGAAGTTGTAGATATCATGCTATCTCTGCAAAGCTACACATGCTGTTCCCCAATGCCTTGAGCAGCTCCCAGCAACTGGAATGTGAGCAGCAGAGCCAAAATGCTGCCACAGGAACTCAGTCTTGCTGGAGACCCCAGCCTGCTGGACAAATTCTATAGTTTCTGCTCTCTTGTGTCACTAGCTCCTAAATGGAGGGAGGCAAATGTTTGTCCATCGGCAGAGCCTTGGTCTCATGACTTGCCTTGGAGGACAAGACACTGGCAAAATGACAGTAGGGTATTTTGAGCTTCTATAGGGGGAGGTAGAGAATCCTTCAAAATGAGAAGTGGATGAGGACGCTTGGCAGGATAAATGTCTATTCCACATACATATACATTCCTGGTTATTATATCTTCTTGATGTGTTTGGTCCTTGACTTACACATTTTGCTGTGGGATCCTGAGCTGTGTTTTCTCATGTGCCCTGCAGGGCTAATATTGGTCAGGGGAAAGATTGGAGCTGGCCTTCACAGAATTGGACAGGAATTCCTATCCTGAAGTCTCTCTCTCCCCCACCTGGATCCCCACTACATCTTGCTTTGTTTCAAGCCCAGTATGGCAGGAGGAAAGGCTTTCCTTTAGGGAAGAAGGAAACCTGCTTTTTTCTCTTCCTTCTAGACTTCCCACACCTGGCTGCTGGCAGGCAAATCCAGTCCACCTCCTAGAGGACAGACGCTCCTGACAAAGATTGTGCCAGCTCTTGCTAGAGTCAGTGTTCCTAAAAGGGAAGGAATCTACCTACAGTTCACTTCCTGGGTTCCTTAGGAGCCAAAACTTGGCCTGGGGGGAGCGGGAAGTCCATTTCTGAGAGAAATGAACAGAAAAGGGGAAAGGGGACTTTGGTTTAGCTTTGGGGCTGAAATCTACTTATACCAAGTATAATCCAGGTACATAGACAAAAAACTATCACCTACTTAAGACATAACAATTTAGAGGAAAATGCAGCAAACACTGTATGTCCAGTTTCTGAAGCCTGAGAAATAAAGCAGTCACAACAGAGACACTTTGTAGCCCTCCTGGATTCCACCTGCATCCTACCCCAGAAGTTACTACTATATTACACACATTTTTTTTTAATCATTTCCATGTGTTTTGGCATGGAAAATAATATACATATGCATTGTTCTGCAACATGTTCTTCCACCCAATATTATGTTTGGGGGATTTATCCATGTTCACACATGTAGCTCTGATTCTTTCATTTTAATGGCTATATAGCACTCCTTTGTATAGACATATCACAATTTTTTAAATTCTGTTGATGGCCACTTCAATGGTTTCTAATATTTTGCTATTATAGGCCATGCTGTCAAAATAGTCTTGTTGTTTTTTTTTAATTTATTTATTTGTTTTGAGAGACAGAGAAAGAGAGAGAGAGTACGAACAAGTGGGAGAGGGGCAGAGAGAGAGAATCCCAATCAGGCTCTGCGCTGTCAGCACAGAGCCTGATGTGGGGCTTGAACTGTGAGATCATGACCAGAGCTGAAATCAAGAGTCAGACGTTTAACCAACTGAGCCACCCAGGTGCCCCAAAATGTTTCTATTTCCTTGCACACATGTAGAAGAAAATCCCAGGAAATAAATTACTTGGTTTGAGGACATACACATCTTTTTTTAAAAATTTTTTTTTTCAACGTTTATTTATTTTTGGGACAGAGAGAGACAGAGCATGAATGGGGGAGGGGCAGAGAGAGAGGGAGACACAGAATCGGAAACAGGCTCCAGGCTCTGAGCCATCAACCCAGAGCCCGACGCGGGGCTCGAACTCACAGACCGCGAGATCGTGACCTGGCTGAAGTCGGACGCCCAACCGACTGCGCCACCCAGGCGCCCCATGGACATACACATCTTTAATTTTACTAGCAATAACCCAGTTGCTTTAGTGGTTGTACCAATTCACACTTTCATGGTATTTTTTTTTCCATGGCACTGTGTGGTCCCCAACATTTGTAATTGTCAGTCTGCTTTATTTTGTTCCAATCTAGCAAATGTGAAGTGTTATGTCACTGAGGTTTAATTTGCATTTTTCTCACTACTGGTGAGGTTGAGCATATTTGTCACTCTGTTTCTCTGTTTCTCTTTCCTGAATTGCCTGTTCATAACATTTGCCCATTTTCTACTGGTATTTTTACGTTTTTTCATTGATTTGTAGAAATTCTTTATATATCTTGGAGAATCTTTTGTTAATTATACGCATCACAAAAAGCTTCTCTTACTCTGGCTTATGTTTCACTTAATTTATAATGTCTTTTGATAGACCAAAGGTTTTTTTTTTTTAAATATAGTCAAATATTTAGGACATTTGGAATAAACATGAAGGATTGCTGGGTGTTCTCCAGGGAAAATTATGCATTGTTTAGAGCTCATTTTTCCAGGTTATTGGATTTTAGCTGCTCATTGTTTTGAGCTATTTTACAAATTTTATATTGCAGATACTGATAGCTATGTAAAATAATTCTTGTCTCTGGACATGAAAATAAAATTCTGTCTGGTGGCAGTTTGACTCAGTCTGCTCATACTCCTTAATCCCCTTCCCCAAACCTGCCTGTGGAAATTTATTTCAACATGCCTTTATTCCCTATAAATTTGTGGTTCTCTGCTTTCTCATTTTAACAGTTGTAATGTCTGCCTGGTTCCCTCATTAATAATGAAGTAAATAAAATCTTTTTTTTAAGGTTTTATTCTTCTCAAACAACCTCTCCACCCAACATGGGGCTCAAACTCACAACCTGGAGATCAAGAGTTACACGCTCCACTGACTGAGCCAGCCAGGCTCACTGTAAATAAAATCTTTAATATGTGTTAATTTTATGTCTGTATGATTTTACCTTTTCTGAAAATTTCCCTTAACGAACATATTAATCTTTTCCTTTGCTTTGTGTTTTTGAGTCTTAAGAAATTACTCCCTCACCCAGGCTTATAAAGATATTCTCACCTATACTCTTTAGGCTATTAAAGTTTTACTCTTGTGGCACCAGGGTGGCTCAGTCAGTTAAACTCTGACCTTGGCTCAGGTCATGATCTCACAGTTGGTGGGTTTGAGCCCCACGTCGGACTCTATGCTGACAGCTTGGAGCCTGGAGCCTGCTTCAGATTCTGTGTCTCCCTCTTTCTACCCCTCCCCTGCTCATGCTGTCTCTCAAAAATAAATAAACGCTAAAGTTTTATTCTTCTTGTTTAAGCTCTCTGCAAAAGTTTTTTGCTTATGATGTAGGATGGTGATGTGATTAATTCTTTTTCCCTATGGAGAGCCAATTTTCCCAGCACCATTTACTAAACTGTCCACCTTTCCCCCACTAATTGGTAATTCTATCTCATTTGTGTATAAAGACTCCTTTATGCATAAGTCTGTTTTAGGGTCCCTGTTCTGTTCTTGTAGTGTGCTTTTTCCATTTCTGCACCAGTGTCACACTTCCATAATTCCTGCAATATTGTAAGAAGTCCTAATATCTCCTGCCATTTTCTTTGTGTTTAAAATTACCATGGTTGGGGTACCTGGGTGGATCAGTCAGTTGAGCGTTGACTCTTGATTTTGACTCAGTTCATGATCTCACTGTTTGTGAGTTAAAGTCCACGTTGGGCTCTATGTTGACAGCGTGGAGACTGCTTGGGATTCTTTCTCTCTCTCCCTCTCTCTGCCTCTCCCCCATGCTCTCTCTCCCTCTCTAAATAAATAGATAGATAGATAGATCTAAATAAAATAAAATGAAATAAAATTACTGTGGTTGCTATTAGCTCTTTACTTATCTGTATTAATTTTAGAATCAGCTTATAGAGATCCACAAAATATCAATCAGGATTTTTCATCTAAATTCTATTGGATTGGGGCACCTGGGTGGCTCAGTTGGTTAAGTGTCCCCTTCTTGATTTCAGCTCAGGTCGTGATCTCATGGCTCATGAGTTCGAGCCCCAAGCTGGGCTCCGTGCTGGTAATGCAGAACCTGCTTGGGATTCTCTCTGCCCCGACTCCATTCACACTTGCACATGCATGCACTCTCTCTCTCAAAATAAATAAACAAATAACTTTAAAAAATTTTAAATTCTATTGGATTCACAGATTACTTTAGA
The DNA here is from genome assembly GCF_018350175.1 of Felis catus. Lineage (NCBI taxonomy): Eukaryota > Metazoa > Chordata > Mammalia > Carnivora > Felidae > Felis > Felis catus. The sequence continues at coordinate 45,679,262 of NC_058379.1, forward strand.
GAGAATTGACTCTTTAGGATTTTATGTCTTCCCAACCACAAATACAATATATGTTTCCCATTTGCTTAGATTTCTTAAAATATTTTTTTCATAGAGTTTTATAGTTTTCTCCATGCCAAGGCATTTTTTTTTCTTTCTCACTAAGTCTTATACATCATTTGTTAGTTTAACTCCTAGATAAGTTGCGGTTTTGTTGCTGTTATAAATGGTATTTTTCAGGATGTTTATTACCGGCATATAGTAATGCAATTGATTTTTGATATTATGTCCAGCAACCCACATATGTTCCTAAAGTTAGAATGTTAATGTGTGATGTCTCCACCAATTCTTAGTCCTCCTTGGACACAAGGAATTCATTTCAGTTTTCAAACCTTCCTATGGAAGATTTTTCAACTGAGTACTTTGCAGAGTGTCAAGCACATTGCAGACACATTCAATAAATTTTTGTTAAATAATGGCCAAAAGAAGGCAATTTCATTTGAAGGATTGTGCATTTCTCTATGATCTGAAAATTCCATATTCAGCTATGTCAGCATTAAGAACATGATAAATGCACCCCCTCCCTTCCGATTTTATATAGGTAAAATCTGCCTGAAATAAACACTGAGAGCAAGCCTGAAAGAAGGAGGGAGGAATGGAATATCATAAATTGATATCTAGGGGCAGGTGAGGAGAGGGTACTGTTGCTAAACAACCGACTTCATTCCTAGCAGGTGCTGACCCAGTTCTATGAGGGTCTCTTTCCCTCCCTCCTCTTCCTCATCCCCTCCTCTTCTCACCTGATAGAGTCAAGAACATTGCAGATTGAGATTTATTTTCCCTTTTGGAGGAGGCGTGTTGGCATTAAGTTCAGGTTGTGATGTAGTGTTCGTTCTGTGATCGCAGAGTTGGATCGTTGAGATCTGAAAGGAAGCCTAGAGATACAGTGGCCCTGTCTCTGAAACAAATTGTCCCCTGATGAGAAACTCCTAACAGAATGCTGAATCAGATGGAGACTTCAGGGTAGGAATGATGGGTTCTGCTATGGTATTTGAAATGATTGTGGAATAGCTACATGCATACTAAGGAATATGGGACTGGAGGCAGCTGAACTGTCTGAAGCAGAGACCTACACTGACAGATCATCAGTCCAGTGTTAGGGGAGGTTGAAGTCAGGGCAGTAGACAAATCATCGCAGAGGGTTTGTAGTGTGAGAAGAGAAGAGGCTGGGCACGGAGCTCCCAGTACACCACCTCTCAGAAGAAGGAAGGCATTGCCAGAGGAAGAGATGCCTGTCAAGAATGTCTACAAGGAGGAGCTGGAGGGTTAGGAGGTGAAGGGGGGGAAGTGGGGACAGAAACCATGCAATGTTTTTAAGAGGAAGTGGGAAAGGAGCAGATGCCAAGGAGAAGTCAAGGAAGATCAGCAGAGAGTGGACTTAGTCCAAGGTGGCCACAAGTGACCATGGTGGGTGGATGAGTTTTTTGCTTGTGCTCCTTGCCCTTGAAATGATGAGACCCTGGTCTGGCTAGGTTGGTCAAGCCCCTTACCTTCTACAGGTCTCTGTTTGCTCATCTATCAATTTGACATCATAACAACTTCCTTGAGGACTGTTCTAAGGATTACCAAAAAGATACTCAGTGTCTTGGTGATGTCTCTGCCCTACACTCCTTCTATCTTTCTCCTGTCTCACCCAAATCTCAACCTTGGAGCCCATCTGACAGCTTCATGCCTCCCATTTCATCTGAGCCTCTCTCTGCAAATTCCTTTGTGCTTAAGTTTTCTATGCAAACCTTATTCTGATGCATGGTGGAGAAGGCTGCACCCTTCCCCCACCCTGTACTCCCCAACCTTCCTGCAGAAACATGATCCCACCCCACCCCAGACCTCAGTTATCCCTTCTGACCCACTTGTATTCTCTGGAAGTTGAGGGAACAAATGAGGCAAGTGTCTCCTTGGAGATACACTGTCCCTTGAGTGATTCTAAATGGAGATGTTCAATTGACCCTTCTGTTTTCTCCACCAAAAAGATGTATGGTTGCTAGGAAACCAACAATAGGTATTAACCACACCTGGCAGGAGAATGTTCCTAACCTGAAGAGGAATTATATTCAGAAGAATTTTTAGCTGCTGTTTCATTATCATCTTTCAGAAATTTAATTTGACAAATCTATATTGAACTTGTACATGCAAGGAACTCACAAAGCAGAGACGTGATCATGTCATTCCTCAACTCAAAAGAATTCCATGCCCTTCTGTTCATAAAAGGAAGTCAAAACTGCTTATCTGACCTACAAAGCCAGCCTTGCCTACCACACTCCCTACCCCAGCCTCACTTGGCCACTGCTCACTTTCTCCATTCTACTTTTTGGATCTTCCTGAAATCTCATCCTGCTCTTGCCTCCACAATGACTCACCATTCTTCAAAACCTTGCTTAAAAGATACTACTAAGTCTAGACAGAATGAATTCCCTGTTCCTGTTCACTGATAATTTCAGGCATGCATGCATTCATTCAAGTAAGATTTTTCTAGGGCGCCTGCGTGGCTTAGTCGCTTAAGCATCTGACTCTTGATTTGGGCTCAGGTCATGATTTCATGGTTCGTGGGTACAAGCCCCACATCAGGCTCTGTGCTGACTATGCAAGCCTGCTTGGGATTCTCTGTCTCTCTCTCTCTCTCTCTCTGCACCTCCCCCACTCATGCTTGCTCGCGCTCTCTCTCTCTCTCTTAAAATAAATAAATAAGCCTTTTAAAAAAAGATTTTTCTCTACTATGTACTGAGCACCTTATTTGCCTTCTTTCTTTATAGGGCTCAGTTGGTAACTGTTCTATTCTTGCCTCTATCATAAGGATTCCCCATTGGTGACAAAACTATAGCAACTGGTAATTCTTTGATTTCACAAATTATGGTCCTGACTTAATAAATACAGAGTTGAGAATTTTAAAATTTAAAAAGCAGCTAGTAATTATCTCAAAGTGGCTTTTTAAAAATTAAATACGCTCTGTTGCCCAATCATGCTTAGCACAGCCATGGGAGACATTATCCTGTATTGAGGCTTCGTTCAGTTTTTATTAAATTTGGATGTTCTCAGAAGGCTTCTACTCAAGAGAACAGGTATTGTTTGAAGCTCCATAGCTCATTCCTAAAGAAATAAATGGACTCTCCCTATGATACATAAACAATTCACCAGTTATCAGCCATCAAACCCAGATTGTTAAGATAGCCAACTTTTGTTTTTCTTTCAACACATGCTTAAAATTCTCTCTAAATCTCTTTGCATAAAGAAACCCCACTTCATGCAGCCCCTGCATTTTGCCTGATGCCATTGTGACAAAATATCTGATGGTGCAGTGGGTCTCTGAAATTGTCTTTACTTTGCTTCCCTTATGTATGTTCCCTTGAACTGGGTGCCTTTCCCAACACGATCCTAAATTACAACCAGTTGTATTGCCAGAGTCTAGTGTGAAAAGCAGAAGGCAGTTTGAGTATTTCGGAGGGAATTTAATAGAAGGAATTCAATATATAATTGATGAAAGAGTGGAGAAGCCGAAAAGAGATTAACAACAGCTGGAAGCTAACAAGGCTGAGAGGGCAGAGTGTTCATGGAAGCCAGGATTCGGCATCACCTGGCAGAAGCTGATACCAAAGAGGAGAAAAGCTAGAACCAAAGACACCACCCAAGGAAGAGAGAGAGGGAGGAAAGCATCATGGCTTCTCCCTTTCTCCCCACTCCAGTCTTCCAGGAGCTTCCAATGGCTAAATAGAAGCTACATCAAGGCCAGAGGGCAAGGACCTGAGAAATGTTGTTCCCTGAAATAGCAGATAGAGAGAGGCAGAACAGAAGCAGGGGGGAGGCAGGAGAGGGGTCCGACAGCAAACAGCAACACAATCAGCAATGCTTAACCGACTGAGCCACCCAGGCACCCGTAAAAATCCTCTTCTAAGGGAGAAAATAATACCTCTGCATTATAATCATGTCCCATATTTACATTTTAAGTGATTTTCAGGAGTTTGTCTCCAATTAATAAATGTCTTTCTTTTCCACACTTAACATTCAAATACCTACTCGTAAAAATGCATCTTACTCCTATTTTTGCCAAATGTATTCCCTAGAGGTTTTTCTCGGTTTGGTTCTATGTTTAGCAGAACTTTCAAGTAGCACATTGAGAGCTTTAGGCAAATTTAAATAATCTCCTTTAAATTAGAAGGAAAGTCTTAGTGCACTGCAGGATCCCTTGAGCTCGGCTGAACCCCACTCATCTGAAAGCCATTTGCCCAAAACATTCAGCAAGTACTCCTGGGAAATTCTGTACATGCTGGCAAGATCAGAACCATGTAGTGCAAGTAGGAATCTGCTAAAAAGCACCTAGAATAAGGGGAAACAACATAGGAAGATCATATTTCTATTCACAAGTAAATAGGACTATTAAAACCGCGTATTTACTATTGGAAACTATAGTCTTCAGAAACTCTTGTCCACATTTAAACCACAATATTTAACCCTTCTATTATTTTCCTCCATCTTTTTTATTATTAAAATAATAAATATTCATTATAGAATGTTTAGAAAATAAGAGAAAGTATAATAGTTAAAATTTTTGAAACTTCATAACTTCAAAATCCAAAGTTAAACTCTGTTAACATTTGAATCATGTTGCGTGTGTGTGTGTGTGTGTGTGTGTGTGTGTGTGTGTAAAACAACCTGTGGACATACCACACAAACAGTTACATATCCTGATTTTTATCACTTACCATTTTATTTTGAGGACTTCCTCTGTAATTTTTCTCATTGAAAAATCATTTTAATTGGCTCATAATATTCCATCTTATGACTGTACTATAATTTAAGGTATTTCCCTTTTGTTAGACATTTAGGAACCACATTGCCACTTATGCCTTGACAAGCCACCATGAAAAGACTGGTTTTTAGTCTATAAAAAGGAAGTAACATCATCTTAAAAGAAGCTGGCATTTCCTCTTCTCAGGCTCTGATTATCAGTCTTAGCTTTGGTTTCACATTAACTGCTTTCAGAGGCTTCTCTTTCTGTTATATTGAAGAGTAGGAGTGAGGAAAGAGGCCACCGCCTAGAGGAACTTGGACCCAAGGGATAGCCATGGATAATTATTCAAGTGACAATTTTGAAGAAGATAAGCCTTGCTCTTGTTTATAAATTGCAAGTCACGGGGCACCTGGGTGGGTCAGTTGGTTGAGTGTCCAACTCTTGATTTCCAAGTTATGATCCCAAGGTCATGGGATCAAGTTCCATGTCAGATTCTTGGGATTCTCTCTCCCTCTCTGTCTTCCTCTCTCTCCACCCCTACCCTGCTCATGCTCTCTCTCTCTCAAAATAAATAACTTAAAAAACAGATTGTCTCTCTCTCTCTGCCCCTCTCCAGGGCTTGCACTCCCTCTCTCTCAAATAATACATACATACATACATACATACATACATACATAAATTGCTGTAGGAGTGTATATATATATTTATTGGCACCTGGGTGGCTCATTCGGTTAAGTGTTGGACTCCTGATTTTAGCCTAGGTCATGATCTCACAGTTTGTGAAATCAAGCCCTGCATCAGGCTCAGTGTGTTAACAGCACAGAGCCTGCTTGGGATTCTCTCTGTCTCTCTCTGCCCCTTCCCTGCTCATGTTGCATTCTTTCTCTCTCTCTCTCTCAAAATAAATAAAAAAAATTTTTTTAAATAAATATGTGTATTTAGATTCTTAGAACCTCTGTTAAGTGAGTGATAAATTATGAATGTAAGAGAAAGTTATGGTGAAGCGTTTGATTGGACTTATTTGGGGTGTACATTGGGTTTTCTTGTCCCTTTTGTATTTTTTTTAGCAAACAATAATGATTTGGGGTGAGATTGGTCTGAGTAGACTTTATAGTACTTAAAGGAGGAGTAAATGAGATGATGCATAAAGAATTCAGCTCAATGACTGACTCACTGAAAATACTTCCCAGATGTCAAATGCCATTAGTATCATCATCAGTATTTTCATTTGAATAGAAATTCATAGCTTACAAGAACTTTCACATACATGTATACTTTTAGTTGTCACAACAACTTGGGAAAATAGGCAAGAATGAGGCTCCTTCTGGTCTCCAGGTGCTTCCACACTGTAGCTCATGATTATGGCTTACTCATTTGCTGATGGCATTTTTCTGGACTGAATAATGAGAAACTGTGATTTTGGCAAAAGCAGACAGACTGAGTGGACAAGGTTGGCAAAATACTGTCTATTCTAGCAGAGACAGAGACTCCCGACTCCTTGCTAATGAACTGTTTGATTTTAGGCAAGTTACTTAAATCCCTCTCAGTGTTTAGCCAATGCCAATAAAAATGATAGTAATAATACCACTGTACCCTTTGACCTAGGGTTAATGTTAAGCACAAAGGAAGATAAAGCAGTCAAAATTATGTCTTTTTAGGAGTGGAACTTAGAGAAGTATTTTGACAAGACTATTCTAAACAATAGTGCACTCACAAATTCAATATAATAATCTAAGTGTTCTTATAGAGTGTTCCATATGAGCATTTAACATCCCTTTCCTTCTTTTATTTTTTTAAAAGTAGGCTCACACCCAGCGCCCAATGCAGGGGCTTGAACTCACGACCCTGAGATCAAGACTGAGCTGAGATCAAGATTCGGATGCTTAACCAACTGAGCCAATCAGGTAACCCAACATCCCCTTCCTTCTGCTCGATCTGCTTGCAGTCCCAGTATATAGTAATCCTTTAAACTGTTAACACAGATCTTTTTAGCACCCATCTAGAGGCAAGAAGTTGGAGGGGAGCTACATCTGTGGGAAAAAATCCAAGGGGATAGCCACGATTCAGTGAGAGACTGTCTGAAAAGTTGCATTCTAGGTCAAGATAATGACTCCCCACATAAACTGAAGAGTCCAGGGGCTTCAGTGTTAATGGTTTGGCACTTAAGATTGCTACAGATTAAGGTTCATCAATTTGTGTTCAAAGAGCTGCCCCCAAAGTCAGCAGGGTTAATCAATTCTAACCACTAAGGAATCAAATAGCCAGCAAATGCATCCCACAAGGGTGTAAAGGAAGAAACCTGCACACACTAATTGTCCTAATTATTTAAGAACCAGTCATGACAAAGAACCAATCATCCCTATATTCTGTTGAATATTAGCACTCAACCATTAATGGACTCGACTTATATTCTCTTCAGTTTTAAACTACTTTATAAACACAACTGAAAAGCAGCCTTTTTGCTTTCATTAAATGCTTGGATGAGAATTGAAATGTGAGTACATCAGAAGGACACACATTTTCCAAATTAGCAGGACAGGTAAGGAAAAAAACAGGAGGGCTGGTTAAATCACGGACTCAGAGTTCCCAGCCTGGTCAAGAGCTTTCCAGGAAATACAAAGAGAGGCAGAAATAGAAGTGATATTTGGATGGTGTTAAACTACATTTTGCTTTACCCAAGAGAAGATGTGGATGTCAGTTGGCTAATACAGATCACCACGCTAGCACAGATAAAACATACAGCAGTAAGACTTGTCATGATCTCACAGTTCATGGGTTTGAGCCCCACGTTGGACTCTATGCTGACAGCTCAGAGCCTGGAGCCTGCTTCGGATTCTGTGTCTCCCTCTCTCCCTGCCCCTCCCCTGCTCACAGTCTGTCTCTCTCTCTCTCTCTCTCTCTCTCAAAAATAAACATTAAAAAAAAAAAAAAGACTTGTATGATACAAACAGCTGCTAAAAACAGAGCATGTGACAAAGTCTTGACTTGTCCTGGCATTATCTCAGGAAATAGAGGAAGCAAGCAAGTAGGAATAGTTACAACACAAGATTTATGTTTGGTGAAGCAGAAGGAATGTGGAGGTGATATAGAAGGGTGGGATCCTGGAGAATTAAGCAAATGTTTCCACCTTAATCCTTGTTGGCTTAAAAAAAAAATAAAGATACCATAAAGTTTATCAAATAGTTACATACCATGAATGATGTCTGTGATTTGCTTCAAAATTACCTAATGGCAGCGGGGGGGGAGTAGGTGGAGAATCGTAGGCGGCTGTATAGAAAAAAACAGGAATGTCTATGAGGTCACAATTGTTAAAACCAGGTGATGGATCCATGGGTGTTCCTTATACTATGCTATTTGTGTGTGTTCCACATTTCCCATAATAATAAGTAAAACAAAAGAAAACAAAATAAAATAATGTATGACTCATTCCAAGGCTAAAAAAAAAAAACTTTAAAAGGAAGAATAACTTTAAAATATGACAAGCCTTCAAAAAAGAAACAGTGTATTGACAGAGGCACAAACAATCCCATTTAGGGAGAAAATGTGTGTTTCTGAAAGATCTAAAGGCAGATCTCAAGCAGTGTGACTCAACAAGGAGCCACTTGGAAATCTGGGGGGACATTTTTGCTTATTGTAAATCCCTAGCAGTGCTGGTTCTCAGCGATGGAAGGCCAGGATGCTCAAACTCTTTCAGTCCAAGGATCACAGACCTGCTTTCTCAATGCCAGCAGTGCCCCCATTGAACAGCAGTGATGTGAGGAGACCAAAGTGCCAAAGTGGCCACTGAGGCACTCTTCTATTAATCTGATGTTAAAGTCACATGGTCCATGAATAGGAAGGATAAATGGTAAAGGCTGAATAATGAAGACCCACATGGAATTGCGAGAAGTGGGTCAGGAAAGCCAAAGGTTAAATGGTTAGAGGCTTGATGAGATTCAAGAGTCAACACCATATTCAGGTATAATAAGAATATAACAGGGGAGCCTGGGGGGCTCAGTTGGTGGAGCATCTGACTTCGGCTCAGGTCATGATCTCACAGCTCACAAGTTCGAGCCCCCCATTGGGCTCATGGCTAACAGCGCAGAGCCTGCTTTGGCTCCTCTGTCCCCCTCTCTCTGCTCCTGCCCTGCTTGCACTCTCTCTCAAAAATAAATAAAAAATGTTAAAAAAAATTTTTTTAAAGAATCTAACATTTGCAGGTTTTAGAAAGAGGGGAGAATTTCCTCTAATCTAGAAAAGTTAGCACAAACATGGTTAAAGAGAGTTGGAAAGCAAAATGATAAGAGGATAAATAGTGAGAAAGCACTGCCAGGAACTTACGCTCATCCCCAACACGCCTGCAGGAGGTCACTTACCCTGCGACTCAACACTCGCCTCAGGCTCTGGAATCCTCCTGTCCTCATTAAGGAAAAGTCTAATAAACCATAGGCCAGTGGCTCCATCCATCAGTGGCCGAGCAAGGCTGACTGCTGGAAACAGCATGCCTGGTCTGGCCGTGCACACTATTGATCAGGTCCTAACTTCAAGGAGTTCCTAGTCTGGCTTAGCGAAACAAGACACATTGAAAGAATAATTCTGAACATCAAAAGATACCCTAAGATTAAGTCCTAAATGAACTGCACAAACGGTTAATAGCATAAGTGAAAGAAAGTCGAAGAATGTGGCTCAGATCAGCAGGGGGTGCTTCATGGAACCAAGGGATGGAACCCTGATGTTAAAAGAGGGCCAGGTTTTGGGGTGTCTGGGTGGCTCAGTCAGTTAAGCAGCTGGCTCTTGATTTCGGCTCAGATCACGATCTCACGGTTCCTGAGTTCAAGCCCCGCATCAGGCTCTGTACTGCTGGCATGGAGCCTGCCTGGGATTCTCTGTCTCCCTCTCTCTCTGCCCCTCCTGCATTCTTGCGTGCTCTCTCTCTCTCTCTCTCTCTCTCTCTCTCTCTCTCTCTCTCTCAAAAATAAATAATAATGAAAAAAAGAGGGGCAGATTTTGAGTAACTGTAGAAAGAAAAGAGAGGACGCATTTGTGGAAAGTACAGTATTTGGGGGGAGGAAAGAAAAAGAACTAAGGCCTCATCTGTTGGCCATGTCTTGGTTTAGGACATCAACTCAAACGCCTCTCCTGGCTGGCAGGTGGCCTTCCTATTGAGGTAGTCCTGGGCCCTCACCTTCCATGGCATACCTGTCACCAACTCACTGCTGCTGAGGCCCTCAGGCCTCTTTGCGCTCTGGCCTCCCATCTCTCACCTCTCTTGGCCAAACGCCCCAACGCCTTGGCCTCATACAGGGAAGTGTCACTGGCCACCCTTGGACAAACAGCCCAGATACATTCCCAAGAAAGGGAATGAGCACAGTGTCTCACTATGAACCAAATTCATGGCCTCTGGGTGCTTTCATGTAATCAAATCCAAGGGAGAAGTTTGTGTGCAAATGTTCTCTTTTTCTCTCTAGGGATAGATTCCTTTTTATTTACTCACTTTTTGATTTTCTGAAAATGGGTACCAAACCTGACAGAGAGATTCATTTAAATGTGTCATGAATGATGGGCTGGGATGCTTTCAAATAATATTTACTGAAATGCTGGTAACTGAATCAGTAGCAGTATGGTATCTGGAACCAGCTTAAAAAGCTTTGATCCATCAAACTCTCCACCAAGAGTTGATAAATCTATAATGAGCTATGAGACAAACTGTGGCCAAAATAAACCTGGTGTGTAATTCACGTATATGTTGGGGTGCTACTCCTCGTGGTAGCCTAGAATAAATCATCGGCGGGGACTGAGTGGCTCAGTCAGTTAAGCGTTCGACTCTTGATTTTGGCTCAGGTCATGATCTCGTGGTTCATAAGTTCGAGTCCCACATTGGGCTCTGCGCTAACAGTGCAGAACCTGTTTGGGATTCTGTCTCCCTCTGTCTCTGCACACACTACCCACCCCTGCCCTGCCGCCCCTGCCACTGCTCTCTATGTCTCTCTCAAAATACATAACAATAAACTTAAAATAAAACAAAGCAAATCATGTTCCTTCTCGATATGATTGTTTTTTAAGTTTATTTATGTTAAGAGAGAGTGGGCGGGCAAGGGAGGGGCAGAGAGAGAGGGAGACAGAGAATCCCAAGCAGACTTGCGCTGATGGCAGATCCCCAACACAGGGATGGAACCCACTAACTACGAGATCATGACTTGAGCCGAAATCAAGAGCTGGCCACTTAACCACTGACTGAGCCCCCCAGGGTTGCCCCTTCTCAATGTGATTTTCAAAAACTATTTATCATACATCTTATGTAACTTAATTAAGTTTCTGACATCCACAGCCTTGTAATTAAGGAAAGATATTTTTTCTTCTAAAAATTAGAAACAGTACTTCCTAGTAAAATGCCCAAATAGACACAAATAGGATGGGGTTGGCTATATAATAAAACGTATCAAGGGGCATCTGGCTGGCTTAGTCCGAAGAGCATGTGACTCTTGATCTTAGGATCATGGGTTTGAGTCCCAAGTTGGGTGTAGAGATTACTTAATAAATCAAACTTTTAAAAAATGCTTTAAAATATAGTCCCCTTGGAGGCAGATGAGGTGAGGGCCAGCAGAACACTGTGTTTCTCTTTATTTGCTGGCTTTGCCAATACCATGTTTGGGTTCTTGGTTGGTGCTTATCTGAAATCATGTTGACACAGGCATGAATGTTCTGAATTTTTGAAGTGTGTGTGTGTGTGTGTGTGTGTGTGTGTGTGTGTGAGAGAGAGAGAGAGAGAGAGAGAGAGAGAGAGAGAGAGAGAGAAAGAGAGAGAGAGTATGTGGCTGTTGTTGCTTTTGGTATGCTTGCTGGAGCACATTTCTCTTAATGAAGAGCTTTTGAGAAGCTGTAAACCTTTCACAACATACAGACATTTGATAACAACTGCCTGTGATCCGTGGGAAACACTGGAGCCTCAAAGCAGTTGATAAGGTTCACATACTACTGTTTGGCATAAAACACTCGGGCACGAGGGACTACTACAAAGTTTCTGTGAAGACAGTTTTCTAGACAGTTTCTAGGAAGACCATAGCTTGGACACATCACTTTAGTGTATTGGTAACTGAGTTTTTAGAAAGACTGTACTCAGCTCTCTATTCTGAACTTTCAATCTTATTCTGTTCCACATTTTAATAGATTCAAAATTGCTAATACTAATATAAATTGGTGAAGGGATTTCTTCTGAACACTAAACTGGAAAGAGTACTTTTATCTTCCACAGAGCCTGAATAGGACGTGAGATAATGCCTCTAGCACAGTGCATTGTGCATGAAGTGTTTTCCAAGGAGTCGCTCAAATGTGTCTTGATGGATCGTTACCAAAAAGCTGATCAAAGACAAATATTAAAATGAACTATGAAGTTCAAGCTTATTCAAACCCCAAGCATGTGGCATGTTACTCATTGAAAGCAAGGGTGCTTCTGCCTAAAAATCTTATTTTGGTCTCTTAAAATTCTTGGGCTATGTTTAGAGAATGTGTTACAGATTCATCTTTGTAAAGTGGACACACTTAGATTCTAAGAAACAAATTGTAAGCACAACGTTAATTTTACATAGCGTGAAGTATGTGAAGCGCTTTGAACGTTATGCACATATCATTAATTTATGGCATCTCCTCTGCTGGCCCCGTCTCCCGTGCTGGCTGCAGAAAGCAGGTCAACAGGCCAGGACAGATGTGTGGCCTCCCTGGGCCAGGCTGAGAAAACATTCCTTAAGTGTGTTGTCTCTGGCCCAGCTGTTTGTCCAGCGGCACTAATGTAGCCAACAGGTCACTTCTGGATCTCAGCCTGCTGAGTCCTTCCTACTGCGGATGGGCCAGGCACAATACTGCAAATATCAGCTACCTGATACTGAACACTGTGTCTCAGGTAGCTTTCATTTGTCCTAACCAAACAAAACAATACCCCCAAAAACCAAATGAACAAATAATTTTTTTAATGTTTGTTAATTTTTAAGAGAGAGAGAGAAAGTGAGAGAGAGAGAGAAAGTGAGAGAGAGAGAGAGAGACAGAGTGCAAATGGGGGAGGGTCACAGAGGGACACACAGAATCCAAAGCAAGCTCCAGGCTCTGAGCTGTCAGCACAGAGCCTGACGCAGGGCTCGAACTCATGAACCGTGAAGTCATGACCTGAGCCAAAGTTGGAGGCTTAACCGGCTGAGCCACCTAGGCACCCGAACAAATAAGTTTTTTAAGTTTCTTTATTTATTTTGAGAGAGAGAGAGAGAGAGGCAGAGAGAGAGAGAGAATCCCAAGCAGGCTCCAACCGTGAGATCATGACCTGAGCTGAAATCAAAAGTCAGATGTTTAACCGACTGAGCCACCCAGGCACCCCTAAACAAATAGTTTTATCAAAAAGGCTGCTTAAAACTGTTTTTTAAACAGCTTGTCCAAGAGTGAAAGAAGAACAGAAACACAGCCAAAAGTGTATTAAATGTCCCTCTTCGGTTCCATTCTCACCCTTAGTGCTAATTTTTTCGGTGTTGTGGCATTCTCAGTCCTTAAAAAAGGACACTTGTAACACGTTTTCACTCACACCACTTCTTACACCAGGTGAGGGTTTTTTTCCCCTCCACATCAACCGATTCTCCAACTCTCTGGACACTGACTGGGTGTCATACAGTTCAATTCAGTTCTGACACTCACCACCCAGAATTGGTACAGAGCCCACCGCTTTAAGGGCTCAAACCCACAAGACTGTCACCCATTCAGATGCCAGCCACAAGTCCCAGTTTACCGCTGATACTTCTGACCAGTTGGTTATAAACTCAAGGTTCTCACAATCCCCTCCTCAGGTTTGAAAATTTGCCAGAACTGTTCACAGAACCCAGGAAAACACTCTACCTGCTATTTCTGATTTATTATAAAGGATTCAACTCAGGAACAGCGAAATGGAAGAGACACACAGGGAAAGGGATAGGGGAGGGACGTGGGCCTTCAGTGCTCTCTCTGATGTCACTCTCCCAGCTCCCCACATTCACCAGCCCAGCAGCTCTCCAAACCCAGTGTTTAGGGGGGTTTATGGAGCTGTCATTGCACAGGCAGGCATGATCGATTAAGCCATTGGTCACTGGTGGTTGGACTCAATCTCTAGTCCCTCTCCCTCCCAAGAGGTCCAACTCTCTAATCATGGCTTGATCTATCTGGAGATTAGCCCCCATCTTGCAGTTACCTAGGGGCCAGCCACGAGTAGCCTAATTAGAACAAAAGAAGCTCCTATTATCCAGGATATTACAAAGGATTTAGGAGATCTGTGTGAGGAACAGGTGACAAAGACCAAGTATATATTTTTATTGTAATCACACGAGGTTTGTTACTTTTATTGATTCGGTATGGAAGGGAACAAACCCCATAACTCCCTTCTTTTTGCTTCAATGCCTCTAATTTCACCTGAGAAGCTTGCCAGCAGATGACAGCATTCACAGCCATGAGAAATGGCTTTGTTTTAGGTAGTATTGCTTTCTAGAAGCCTCCTTCAGCTTACCTTCCCTTCTGGCTCTTGTGAGTCAGTTATCTATTGATTGGTCAGTGTGCTAAAAACAGATCAGGGGGACCTGGGTGGCTCAGTCAGTTAAGTGCCTGACTCTTGATCTCAGCTCAGGTCATGACTTCATGTTTCCTGTGCTGGAGCCCCGTGTCGAGCTCTGTGTTGGCAGCCCAGAACCTGCTTGGGATCCTGTCTCTCCCTCTCTCTGCCCCTCCCTCTCTTACTTTCTCTCTTTCTCTCTTTCAAAAGAAAGTGGAGTTCTGACTCCGATGGGCCCAGCAAAATCAGAAAGACCTACCCAAGAGGGAGCAAGGGGGAGAAGACCCCATTACCCATGAACTCTTCCTCTTTCTTTCTTTCTTTCTTTCTTTCTTTCTTTCTTTCTTTCTTTCAGATTTTAATGTTTATTTATTTTTGAGGGGGAGAGGAGGGGCAGAGAGAGAGGGAGTCTCTAGAATCTGAACTAGTCTCCAGGCTCTGAGCTGTCAGCACAGAGCCTGATGTGGGGCTCAAACCCACGACCCATGAGATCATGACCTGAGCTGAAGTCGCACACTCAGCTGACTGAGCCACCCAGACACCTCTCCCTCAAACTGTTTCTATAGAAACCCCAAAGTCTCCTTCCTTCCTGCTCTTGCTGTCCTCCACTCCACACTCCCCAAAATGTCTCATAGATTCTCATCTAAAGTGGTTGTCATTGAATTTCTTAAAACAGTCACTTTGAGAAGACTATGATCGTATATTTACAAATACATTTTGGGATACCCTTTTCTCAGAGTCTTTGAAATACTTCCATCTGCCAGAGCTTTTGACTCTTCCAGGTGTATAACAACTTGAGTTTTTTTTTTTAATGTTTATTAATTTATTCGAAAGAGAGAGAGAGCACACGTGTGCACGAGTTGGGGAGGGGCAGAGAGAGAGAGAGATAGAGAATCCTAAGCAGCCTCAGAGCTGTCAGCACAGAGTTAAATGTGGGGCTTGAACTCAGGAACTGTGAGAGCATGATCTGAGCTAAAATCAAGACTCAGATGCTTAACCGACTGAGCCACCCAGGGGCCACTCAGCAACCTGAGTTTTAAGCTTTGGTTATAGGTCCCCTCCTGAAGCATCCGTGAGAAGTGGTAGGAGGAACCAGAAGCTAAAGTCCCTGGAACAGATGAGGGCTTTGAACCCCAGCAGGCCTGGGAAACACTCCAAGAGCAGATGTCACAGTTATTCCCCTCAAGACCTCCAAGAAAGCACCATGAGAAATACAGGAACTGTGCAGCCAGTGCGGGCCTCACACTGCTAAAGGGGGAGCCACTCACAGGAAAGAGTGAACGACCCCCGTCCCTCCACCCTCCCCAGCTCTGTGCAGAGCAGGCCGCTGAGGACAAGAATGGTGACATTCTCCTGAGACACACACCACAGGGAGCTTCCTGGGAGAAAGGCTATTTCCTGTCCGAGGCCGGGACACCACCCTGAGAGGATGTGGCTATCCATACATATGACGTAATTCTGTTCCTCATCCACCCAAAGCCGTCCCTGAGGGCCTCCCTTTGTACTTTGGGAACGGCCCAAACTTTGGGATGAGGAATTTTGAAGATTGGTTCCACTACGCGGGTGAGTGATGTACCCTAAGTCTCATCTGTTGCAGGAATAAACTGTGCCTAAATCTTAGCTTTCACACCCATCGGGGAGAATTCTGCCTTTCCTGGTATATTCTGGGCCTTTTGCTGCAGGGTTAGGATAAGGGAGGAAAAGAAGAAGGGCCAAGGTAGGCTGATTTGACTTCTACAGAGAAGAACAGAGAGCAACTATAGGATGAAGGAAAAATCCATTGGGAAAGAATGAGAAAAAGGAGGGAGAGAAACACCAGAGTAGGCTGAGATGGGGGAAATCTGGGGCACGTGTGGAGGAAAAGAAGGACGGAGATTCAGGGGACAGCTGAGGACAGGCAGGACATGTGAACCATGTTTAGAGAGAGAAAGAGAGCTAGGAGGCTTTGTACGGTTATTAAATTGTCCTTTAGCATTTTTAGAGATAATTCCGTTAAACGTACAAATAGTCGGATCAGATAGGTTGTTGAAAACCATTGCCTTCATCAGCTTGTCCGAGAGTTAAGATAAGAACAGAAACACACAGAAGCCTATTACATAAATGTCCCCTCCTTGGCTCTGTGCTCACCGCCAGCTATAAACTCCAGCAGGTCAAGGGCTTGAACATGCCACAATAGCCCTGGTCCCTAGCAAGCATGGTTGCTGGCACAGGGAAGCCGCCAATCAGATGTGTCACTGAATTCATTGTTTTCTGTGGCCCTTCCAAGTTTCAAATCTGAAGAAGGTTGAGAGAGAATTACAGCCTCCTTTACCTTTGCTGTCCTGGGCCAGGGGTCCCATGAGGTGTGATGTGGAGACAGCCGTTCTCTGGGAACCTCTGGGATGAGCCATAAACTTTCTAGAAGCATCTGTGCAAAGCTCATTTATGTCGTTCAAAACTTGTTGCATCAAAAAGAAACCTCATAAAGGGGTGCCTGGGTGGTTCAGTCAGTTAAGCATCCGACTTCGGCTCAGGTCATGATCTCGTGGTTCATAGGTTTGAGCCCCCATCGGGCTCCATGCTGACAGCTCAGAGCCTGGAGCCTGCTTCCGATTCTGTGTCTCCCTTTCTCCATGCCCCTCTCCTGCTTGTGCTCTGACCCTCTCTCTCTTTCAAAAATAAATAAACATTAAAAAAAAATTTTTTTAAGAAAGCTCATAAAAAGCTAAACCACCAGTGTGTTTTAAGCCATTTCCTATACTTCTGATAGCAATAATAAAATGGGGTGCCTGGGTGGCTCAGTTGGATAAGCGTGCCACTCTTGGTTTCAGCTCAGGTCATGATCTCATGTGATTTTAAGATTGAGCCCCGAGTCAGGTTCCAAGTTGACAGCAGTTGGGATTCTCTCTCCCTCTCTCTCTCTCTCTGCCCCTCCCTCAATCACTCACATGCTTTCTCTCTCTCTTTTTCAAGATAGATGGATAAACATTTTTTAAAAATACTAAAAATTAAAAAGCAATAAAATAGAAAAAATACTTCTCAGGCAAAGGAAATGTTTTTGTTTATACTTATGGTCAGGTGAGTATTCTCCATTGTGAACTGACAGGTTTTTAATATTTGATGCAGGCATCTGAACAAACGTATTTTTAAAAACTTTCTCCCTTTTTTTTGTTCCATAATATTCACTGGTTTTAGTGGTCCCCAAAGTGGCATGGGATAGTTTTATGTAGAATTATATTTGGAAATAGAGTCAGAGGAATTTATGAAGGCTAAACCATTGGTTTATGTTACTTTTTAGTTTTAGGGACTATTCCCATCAGATTTCTTTGTGTGATTTTTGTGTACCCTCATAAAACCGGGAGCTAAATAAAGGGGAAAATAAGGCAACTTTGTTTCCCTCTTCTGCTCCAAAGCTCACACCCATCTCATTTTTACTTTGCTGCAGAAATGTAATTTGCTTAACCTCCACCCCCACGCTCCGTGCAACAACTAATTATATCATCCCCTTATTTCTGCAGGGAGGAAATAAAGCAAATAAAGGGAATCACTTTTGGGTGAAACCAAAATGCTCCCGTGGAGTGGCGTTTCAATTCCGAAACCCCTCACTCACAGATCTTTCTGCATGATGGAGACTGAAGGACAGAGAACCTCAACCACATTCTCCAACCCTGGGGAATGCTAAGCACCTATTCCCACAGTCTTCAAGATTTACTGCAGAACCAGCAGCAAGTGCAAACATTCACCCAAATTCCTCCCACCCCAACTCGACCCTCGGGAGAGAACAGGCGGTTGTTAATGTGTGCCCGTGGGGCCTAGAGATGTTTTCAAGGGAAATAGCTAGAACTCGCATTCCCATCTAGATTTCAGGGGCGACTTCCACACCACTTACAAGAAATAATGGTATTTTTTTCCCCTGAATAGAAAAGAATGTTCGTGTAGAAAGTTTAAAAACACAAAAAAGAGATCTGAAAAAAGAAAATCTCAGAATCCTAAAATTTTTGGTGGTGAATCCTTCTAGGCTGCTTTTATGCATGTTTATGTTTATGGAATATATATGTAATGAAAAATAAAATGACTCTACATTTGCTAGATAAATTTTTTTTTTTTTTTTAGTTTACATATTTATTTTGAGAGAATGAGAGAGAGAGGGAAAGCAGGGGAGAAGCAGAGACCTGGAGACAGAGGATCCGAAGCAGGACAGAGGATCTCTGACAGCAATGAGCCCAATGTAGGGCCCGAACCCACGAGCCAGAGATCATGACCTGAGCCGAAGTCAGACGCTGAACTGACTGAGCCACACAGGCGCCCCTAAATTGATTTTTTAAATTAACTATAGAACATGGATATGTTCCCACTTTATTCAATACTATCTCATATCAGCATTTGAAATGGCAATTTGAAATGGTTACATGAAAGGAGTACTATGACTTATTTAACCAATTTAAATTAATCCCCATTGCTGGACATTAATCCCAATTTTCTGCTATTAAAATTAATTCTTCTGAGGCATTTTTGTATAAACCTCAGCAATATGTCCTTTGGCGTAAGTTAGGGGATGTTGAAATTCCAGGTCGCAGAACACGCCCATTTTAAAGGTTTTGGACATACAACTTTATTTATTTAAAAAAAATTTTTTTTAATGTTTATTTATTTTTGAGAGAGAGAGAGTGGGGGAGGGGCAGAGAGCAAGGGAAACAGAATCCAAAGCAGGCTCCAGGCTCTGAGCTGTCGGCACAGAGCCTGATGCGGGGCTCAAACTCACAGACCATGAGATCATGACCTGAGCCAAAGTCGGATGTATAACCGACTGAGCCACCCAGGCACCCCACTGACATGCGGTTTAAACATCAATTTTCAGTCTTCCTAGTCTTGCCAACGTTGCAAGTTATTTTAATTAAAATACTTTGCCAATTTGATAAAAGAAAAACGTGACTTCACTGTGTTTTTACTATGAATTTACATGATTATTAATGACATTGAAGGGCTTTTTTCACTGTGTTTATTAACCATTTATATTTTTATTTTTGTTTTGACTATTTATATGCTTTCTTTAGGGTTTTTTTTGCAATACTTGTCTTTTTATTACTGATATAGAAGACCTTTTCAAATATTAAGGATAGTAACCCCCCCTTTTTTCTATTTTAGAGAGAGAGGGCACAAGAGGTGGGGAGAGGGGCAGAGGGAGAGAGAGAGAGAGAGAGAGAGAGAGAGAGAGAGAGAGAGAGAATCTTAAGCAGGCTCCAAGCTCAGCCAGGAGCCTGATGCAGGGCTCAATCCCACAACCCTGGGATCATGACCTGAGCCAATATCAAGACTTGGACGCTCAATTAACTGAGCCACCCAGGTGCCCCAGTAACCCTTTGTTAACATATTGGCAAGTTTTCCCTGGCTTGCTGTTTGCCTTAATTGTATTTGTGATTTTTTTTTTAATGTACAGAAGTGTTTTGTTTTCATGTTTTATGCAGTAGAAACTATATTAATCTTCCCTTTTGTTTTCTGACTTTGGTTGTATAGGCTTAAAAAGCTTTCTCTAAGTCCCACAGACTTTTGTCAATAAATCATAGCCATGCGCTACTGTCTTAATAGCTCTTCCATTATTGTGAAGGCCAGGACCAGCTCTTTTTCTTACTTCCCCCTTAAGTGTCCTGCGTTTAGTCGAATACAATCCATTCACTAAAAACATGTTTTAACTGAGCACCCACTGCATTCCAAATGTAAATGAATTAGACACCTGTACGAAACTGCTTCTTTGTGAATTTTCCCAGCAAATAACTGAATAATTAGCACATGTGACGAGTACAGAGACCAGGGCAGGAAGGGAACTGGAGAAATTTTTAAAACTCCCTGACCCTTGAAAAATTTGTTTTTACGTTTATTTATTTTTGAGACAGAGAGAGACAGAGCATGAATGGGGGAGGGTCAGAGAGAGGGAGACACAGAATCTGTAACAGGTTCCAGGCTCTGAGCGGTCAGCACAGAGCCCGACGCGAGGCTCGAACTCACGGACCTCGAGATCATGACCTGAGTCGAAGTGAGCCGCTTAACCGACTGAGCCACCCAGGCGCCCTGAAAATTTAAAGTTCAATACACTCTTGAGGGGATTAAAGAGGCAAGGTTTCAACTTTTTAAAAAATTTTTTTTAACATTTATCATTGACAGACAGAGAGACACAGAGCGTGAGCAGGGAAGGGGTAGAGAGAGGGGAGATGCAGAATCTGAAGTAGGCATCAGGCTCTGAGCTGTCAGCACAGAGCCCAACACAGGGCTCGAACTCACAAACTGTGATATCATGACCTGAGCTGAAGTCAATCACCTAACCAACTGAGCCACCCAGGCGCCCCTCAACTTTTTTTTTTTTTTTCAACGTTTATTTATTTTTGGGACAGAGAGAGACAGAGCATGAACGGGGGAGGGGCAGAGAGAGGGAGACACAGAATCGGAAACAGGCTCCAGGCTCTGAGCCATCAGCCCAGAGCCTGACGCGGGGCTCGAACTCGCGGACCGTGAGATCGTGACCTGGCTGAAGTCGGACGCTTAACCGACTGCGCCACCCAGGCGCCCCTCAACTTTTTTTTTTTAATGTTTATTTATTTTTGAGAGAGAGAAAGTGGGGGAGAAGCAGAGAGAGAGAGGGAGACACAGAATCCGAAGCAGGCTCCAGGCTCTGAGCTGTCAGCACAGAGCCAAACACAGGGCTTGAACCCACGAGTGAGTGGTGAGATCATGACCTGAACCCAAGTCAGATGCTTAACTGACTGAGCCACCCAGGCACCCTTGGAGAGGCAAGATTTATAAGAGACAAGTGAGTAACTGTAGTACAAGGGAGAAAGAAGAAGTAGCCTGTGAGATGGGTAAAAACTCTCATTGCTCACATGATGAGGATCAGGGAGGGCCTGTAGAGAAAATGGCATCTGAAGTGAGCTTTACAGGTAGAAATGAAGGAGAGAACACTCTTCCTCCTGCCCTTAAAGAGAAGAAGAAACAGGCGTGGTTGACCCAATCTCTCCCTGTAGTACTATAAAAAAAGGTTTCCAACCCACAATGCCCAGAGGAGGGGCTCAGTGAAGAGAGTTGGCATGTCTTTATACTGCCTTTTGCATTTACAATTTGCTTCTGGTATTTGGGGGGAGGGGGGTGTAGACAATTTTCTTTGTTACATAGTTAAATCTTTTCAAATGGTGTGGCAGACTGTACTTTCCAAAGATGACTGCACTAATATATATCCCATCTCACATGCTCTTCTTAGAAGGTGACTGTAACAGGCTTCATTGAGAGGTGGAGTCTCTTTTCCCTGCCATTGAACCTGGGTGGATCTCCATAATTGCCTCAACCAGTAGAATGTGGCAGAAGTGCTGTGGCATGACATCCAAGGCTAAGGCCTAAAAAGCAGTCCTGGCTGGCTCTCCTTCTCTCTCTTGGGACACTTGCACTCTGAACACAGCCACCATATTGTGAGAAAGTCCAGGCCACACAGATTCCTGGTCAATAGCGCCAACCAGATTCCTGGTCAACAGCCAGACAAGTGAACAAGGAAGAGTTGGAGCTTATGATGTCCTTTACATCTGAGATGATTATTGTGGCTTCTGGAGACTTGACTGGGGGGAAAGGGACAACAGATCAGGTGTGGAGGTAGGAAGAACAATAGGTTAAAGGCTTTAGCCATAACCCAGGACAGAGATGATGTGGTTTGGGTTAGGGTTATAGCAGTGAAATAGTTAAGAAGTAGTCCTATTTGGGAAATGCTTTGAATGTAGAGCTTATGGGATTTGCTGATGGACTGGATGGGAGTTGGAAGGGAAAGAGAGGAGTCACTGATGATATCTAGATTGTTTGCCTGAGAAGTTAGGTATTGGGTCAGTGATGGTGTGTCATTTATTGAGATGAAAACACCTAAGGAAAGAGTAGCTTTTCAAGGCAAGATAAGTCATTAATTTGATCCTGGGAATGTTCTATGAGAAGCCTGTTAGATATCCAAGTGGAAAAGTGAAATAAATAGTGGGAAATGTGAGTCTAGAGCCTTGAGAGGCCTTAGCTGGAGATACAAACATGGGAGTCATGGCATATAGATGGTGTTCCAGATACAATATCTGTGTAATAAATGACCTCAAAACTTAGCTTAAAACAGCTATTTCATTTGCCCACCAATCTATGGGTTAAGAATTTAGGGCAGGGCTGGGGCGCCTGGGTGGCTCAGCCAGTTAAGTGACTGACCATCAGTTTCAGCTCAGGTCATGATCTCAAGGTTCATGAGATCAAGTCCCACATAGGGCTCCATGCTGACTGCACAGAGCCTACTTGGGATTCGCTCTCTCTCTCTCTCTCTCTCTCTCTCTCTCTCTCTCTCTCTGCCTCTCCCTCCTCTCAAAATAAATAAAGAAACTTAAAAAAAAATTAAGGCAGGGCACAACAGAAATGTTTAGTCTCTATGCCACAATGGGGTCTCAGCTTGGAAGACTTTAAGGCTGGAGGCAACACGTAAGGTGGGTTTGGAATCACATGGAAGCATCTTTATTCACAAATCTGCCAAGTCAGGCTGGCTAGTTACTGGGACCTGAGCAGAGGTGGTCAACTGGACTACTCATAGTGGCTTCTCTATGTGGCTTGGGCTTCCTTACAGCATGGAAGCCTTGGGATGGCTGGACTATGTACATGGCAGCTCAGGGCTCCATAAGTGAGTGTACCAATGAACAAGGCAGAAGCTGCATCACCTTACCTAACTTAGCCTTGAAAGCTATGCAGCACCCTTTCCACTCCATTTTACGGGCTACAAGACAGTCAGTCACAGCCTATCTAGATTCAAAGTAGGTGGCGAGGTGGGTAGATATAGATCCCTTCTCTTGATGGAGGAATGTGAAGATTACATTATAGAAGAGCATGTAGGATGGAAATGTTTTTGTGGACAATCCTGGGAAATACAACTTACTACAGATGGTAATTGTTTAGGGCTTTGCAATTTGATGAGATCACTTAAGAAGCAAATGTAGACCAAAGAGGTCCAGAACTGAGCCCTGGGCACCCAACATTTAGAGAATGGGAGGAAGAGGAGCCAGTGGGTAGAAGGAAGCTTAGAGCAAAAGTCATTTTTTGCAGCAACTGCTCCTCCTTCCTTATGAAATTCCTTAGGAAGTGGGGTCAGGGCAGGTTCTTGCATTGGCCAGCAGTTGCTACATGGGGCCAGAAACAGCCCTCCCCAGTGGGCACTGCCTAGGGGCTCAGCTGAGCCCAACTCCTCAGCCCCACCAAGGTGATCAGTCAGTACCGCTGGTTCCTGCAATTTCTCAGTCTTCCAAAACACACGCAAGGAGGGGAGGGTAGTGTCCATAGGCCCTTCCTGTGGAGATGCGGTTGCCCAAGTCCAGAGAAACCCTTCTTTTAGAAAACCATTTTTGACCCTTCTTCAAGAGCTGAAGAAGCCTCCATTTCGCTCAACTTCAAAGAAAACTTAACATCCAAACAGTAGCATCTGGATTTAGATTTAACTTAACTTCAGTTTCCTTTAAAAGTATTTGGCGAATGTTGTCTCAAGTCTTGGAGAATTTCCTCAACCAAGAGAGTCCAAAGGTAATGATGCTTTCACCTCCAGGAAACTCAACCGCCAGAAGTTCCCTAAATGGCAGGTCCCAGGGAACAACACAAAATAATTAAATCCCTCTTCTCAAAGACCCTGCTATAATAGTTAAAATAAACAGTCTGTGTGTTAGAGTTGGAAGTTCTGTTATTATATAGCTGTCTTGCTGAAATGGGTTCAAACCTCTACAGAGTTATAAAGAATGAGGCGCGTGCTGCTCCTTTAATGTTGTTCTTGCTCATGCAAATGACGCCCTATTACACCCAGCAATGCTTAACTACTAGGTTAAAAACAACCACATAGCAATTTGGACCACTCCAGGGGGTGGAGTAGGTACCCTTACTGCTTTGTGGTTTTATGCAATTCGTATACTGTATACAAGAAGACTTGACCTGGGGCAGGCAGTAAGAAATGTGTAATTAGAAACACTTCCCAAGGAAATTACGATGACAAGTCAAGGCTTGAGGATTTCCGCAGGAGCCTGGAGCCGCAGATATTCATTATAGGTACTTGGAAGGCACAGCCGCCAGGCTGAAAACCGTGTCTAATTGCTGTGCGGCTGGATGCAGGCACCGAGGACCGCCCAGGGCCGCCCAGAGCCAGAAATGGTGTCTATGACAACACAACGCTCCATTTTTAAACTTTTCACTGCATAAAAAGAAATTGCTTACATTTTCCTTATTCTCTTTTTCTTCCTACCAATTTCAGAGTTTGTACCAGCGGTGAATCCCCTCTAGGTCTAGCATTTCCTGGTAACTAATGACTTTCTGGGTGAAATGCTTTTGGCTTTACCTCCAACCAGCCATTAATTACTGCCCCAGGAAGCATTTTCCAATCAAATTATTGTTTAACCAAAAATAAAGGAAAATGGACTTTTACTGCTGTCAACAACAATGATCAACTCTCCCTCTGAGTCTAAATGGGAATCGTGGCAGTTTTAAATTTAGGAAGTGTCCCTCTGGGGGCCAGTTAAGAAAGGCTTTCTCTAGATACAGCAAAGTTGCTCTGGGTGCCCTTGAGGACCTTTGGCTGTGGCCCCAGAGGATGCTGACCCACAGGCAGGAAGGATCAGGAAAGGTACACATGCACACCACCCCACCACCCCTGCTCCTGGGTCCCCAGTCATTCTTTGTCAGTGTCCTTCTAACCTTGCTGTTAAGGCAAATGCCCTAAATGCTTCTATGGGAGTGTCTGAGAGGGAGGATTGCTTCCATGAGCAGCGGATATGTAAAATCTGCACGCAGAGGGCACCTGGATGGCTCGGTCAGTTAAGTGTCTGACTCTTGATTTCGGTTCAGCTCAGGATGTCATGATTTGCGAGTTCAAGCCCACATCGCACTCTGTGCTGATAGTGCAGAGCCTGCTTGGGGTTCTCTCTCTCCTCCCTCTGTCTCTGCCTCTCTCCCACTGGGTCTCTCTGTCTCTCTCAAAATAAATAAACTTAAAAAAAATCTGCACGCATGATAATAGTCACACCTCTTGAGTACCGACAACATGCCAGGCAGGTGCTGTGCCCCATGGTTTACACACACCATCTGGAGTGAGCTCCATCAGGCCCCAAAGGGAGAGTACAGTCATTATTCCTGTTTCACAGATGGGGAAACTGAGATTTAGAGAGGGTAACTTGGCCAAGATCCACCATATCCTGGTGAGTAGCAGAGCCAGAACTTGATTCCCAGTCTTTCCATCATAGCCTTAGCTTTTTACTTATTTTCTTAATTTTGTTATCTATGTTTCCTCTAATTTATTATTATCTACATTATATGTGTGGCAAAATACACATCACATAAAATTTACCATCTTTTTTAAAATTTTTGTTTAATGTTTACTTATTTTTGAGAGAGAGAGTGCAAGTGGGAGAGGGGCAGAGAGAGAGGGAGACAGAGGACCCGAAGTGGGCTCTCTGCTGTCAGCATGGAGCCTGATGCGGGGCTCAAACCCATGAACCATGAGATCATGTCCTGAGACAAAGTCAGTCGCTTAACCGACTGAGCCACCCAGGGCCACCCATCTTAAGCATTTTAAGGTGTGCATGAAGTACACTCGGTGGCATGAAGTACATTCGCTTTGTTGTGTGGCCATCACCGCCGTCCATCTCCTGAGCTCTTTCCATCATGCAGAGCTGAAACTCTGTCCCCGTGAAACAACAGCTCCCCATTCCCTCTTCCCCCACATCAGCCCCTGGCAACCACCATTCCAATTTCTGTCTCTCGGAATTTCACTACTCTAGGTAGTGGGTTTTTGCGGTATTTTCTAAACTGCTTCTTTCACTTAGCATACTGTCCTTAAGGTCCATCCACATTGTAGCGTGCATCAGAATTTCCTTTTCTAAGGCTGAATAATATTCCATTATCTATATACAACATGTTTGTTTGTCATTCACCCATGGGGGGACCCCTAGGTTGCTTCTTTTGGCTGTTGTGGCTGTTGTGAATAATGCTGCTGTGGTTAACTCTTAACCACTAAGACACATTGAGACTTTGAGTGACTCTTAAAGGGGGGCACACGACCCACGGACTGCCTGACACCACTAACCTGCAGACCAGCCGAGTACCATGCAGTCGGCCCATCAGCCCGTTCCAGAAGGCGCCACCTTGCTGGCAGGGGAAAAAGGCGGCTGAGGCCAGAACGTCCTCCGGGTTAGCCAACTGGAGCTCCACAGCGCCACGCTGGCACACCCGATGAGGAACTTCGGTGTTCACTTCCAGTCTGTATCCCTGAGACTTACATTCTGGGGAAGACAAGGGCTTTCCAATCCTAACTTCTCAGTCCAGACTTGACTGCAGGATTCTCCAGCTGGACCAGAGCCTGTTCTGGGACACCACGGGCTCATCTGCCAGCCCCTTGCTGGCTTCTTCCACCTGGTGGCTCCCAGCGGGGTTGAGTGGTGGGCAGTGTTCCCCTCCCAGGGGGCACTGCCACAGGGGCTTTGTGGGAATGTGAGGGGCATTCCTGGTGGTCATATGGTCTGGTTTGGGTGCACTACTGATATTTAATCTGTGGGGCCAGGGACACAAGCCTCCCTGCCATGTGTGAGGCAGTGGCCCACAACAAAAAACTGTTTTGCATCCTGAATCACTTTCAACCGTCTCATTAAAATGTATCTTGTAAGTGAAAACCTCATTATAATTATCTGAGCCTAAAACCTAATTATGTTTTACAAATGAACACACAGACATTTTGCCTGGTTTTTTACATGCACCAGATTTTCCAGGAATGCAACTATTGAGTACATTGAGGGAGACTGTGTTTATTATACTTGGAACTTTACTTAGAGTTGTTCACCATTTTGTAAAATCATGGCAATGCCATTCCTAGTATTTGAGTTTAAAAAAAAAAGCATATACAACCTTATCAGTTACATTAAAAAAATTTTTTAACATTTATTTATTTTTGAGAGACAGAGAGAGGCAGAGCATGAGTGGGGAGGGGCACACACACACACACACACACACACACACACACAGAATCTGAAACAGGCTCCAGGCTCCAAACTGTCAGCACAGAGCCCGATGCGAGGCTGGAACCCACGGACGAGGAGATGATGACCCGAGCTAAAGTTGGAAGCTTAACCAACTGAGCCACCCAGGCACCCCTGTTGGGTTTTGTTTGTTTGTTTGCTTGTTTGTTTGTTTTAAGAGACACAGGGAGAGAGAGGGAGGAGAGAGAGAATCCTAAGCAGAGTCCGCACTATCAGCACAGGGCTCACACTCACAAACCATGAGATCATGACCTGAGCCCAAATCAAGAGTCAGACGCTCAAGCGACTGAGCCACCCAGGCTCCCCTATCACATACATTTGAATTGCCACATTCAGGAGAGTCTACCTTTAGGGGCAAGCATCCAACTCAGTTTTTAGGTCTTCCAGTGTAGTCCTGCCCTAGCATTTACATATTGAAATATACATTGTGTTATTAACATTTTCTAGTCTTTTATTTCTTCTTTATTTTACATTCAAGGCCATTACATCACTTTTACTTTTAAACATTATATGAGTCGGTCGATTATATTAGAACACAACTCTTTGTCCAAAACTCCTGGGGCCAGATATGTTTCAGAATTTTCCAGATTTTAGAAAAGTAGTGTGGTGCACATACGATGTATTATATAACCCCTCAGCGAGGTCTGGAACAGCATCCTCTAATCAAGCACACTAATATTTCTCCAGCAAAACATATAAATAGACATTTAGCGTGGGATGAATAAAGTCTATACTAAGCTTCAGATGAGCTGAGGGCAGGTTTTGCTGACAAAATAAAAAAAAACTGCTTTGGATTTTCAACACTTTTTGGATTCTGGATAAGAGATTACAGGCTTCTATTACAAGTGGCTCTCACTTTGGCCATAAGGAAGGGGAAGCATGAGGCAGAGGTGCTGGATCTGATAGGCTGAGACCACAGCTCCACCCACCACTCAAAGTCCGTTTCCTGGGGTTGGGGGTCTCCACCCTACCCCTGAGCTTCTCCCCTTCCCAAACCTCCTCTACGTTCAAGTGAATGTGGCCTGATTATTTTCTTTCCTGTCTGTCAGTTCCTGGACCTTTGTAAAATAACTTTGTCAGGTAACCGCCACCCTAGGTGATGCCCGAGGTGCCTGGCCACATGTGATTACTGCTCCCAGCGGGGCAGGTGGGAGTCCTGTGTGTTCAGCTCTGCCGGCCTTCCCAGCCAGCCTCCCCCACTTCCACTGTCATCCCAAAGGTAAGCTGTCCTCCGTGCCGGAAATGCCTGCTTTATCCCCCTTGCCTGCTGGGTGAGGATTCCTTTTTAAGCCGATTCATGGGACTTCCCCAAAGCCTCCCAAGGGCGTCTGTCCCTCCCTCAGGTGAGATCCTGTAACTCTCGGTACGTTCATTCATTACATCAACAGTGTCGACCATGTGCCAGGCACTGGGCTGGGCTGAAGAATGTGGGCCCTGTAGAACCTTAGATTTCACAGGATAACGTGTCCCAGGGCCCTGCTTAGCGCGTAAGACACTCATCGGCCTTCTGTTCTTGCCAAGGGAGCGGAGGTCCCGTTCGGTGTTGCCCCAGCAGGAGCAGTTCCGTTCCCACAGAGACAGGAACTCACACTGTGGCACAGCTACTTTTGTGCCAGACGCTCCACAAAGTTCTCTTCTCTTCAGAAAGGGGACGCTTGCTGGTGTGTGCCCAGGGGACAGAGTCCCAGGGTAAATGTGCTGTCTTTCTAGAATGCTAATTTCACTCAAAGATTTGAGAGGGAAAGTTAATTAGTGTAAGGTAAGTAATTTAAGACATTTTTACATTAAATCAGTCGTGGAGAGATTATGCAGCAGGATGCTAAATTAACACATTTTTCCCCCTCAATGTATTATTTGAAGAGGTAATACATGCATGAAACACAATCTGAAAAGTATAAAAAAGAGTTTAGAATGAAAATGTAGCCCTCTGTTCTCCAACCACCTGGCTTTATTCCCAGGAGGCAACCAGTAGTCCCAGATTCCTGGGAATCCTCCAAGAGATAATCTAAACATAGTATAAGTAAATACCTATGTATATGGTTGTTTTTTTGTTTTGTTTTGTTTTGTAAAAAATGATAGCATAAAATACACACTGCTCTGCAGTGTGCTT
The DNA here is from genome assembly GCF_018350175.1 of Felis catus. Lineage (NCBI taxonomy): Eukaryota > Metazoa > Chordata > Mammalia > Carnivora > Felidae > Felis > Felis catus. The sequence goes on from NC_058379.1 coordinate 45,708,694, forward strand.
TTTTTCAGATAACACTACATCTTGGAGAGCTTCTCATAACATGTTCATCAAGAATTATGTCATTATTGTAACAGCTGCACAATATCTCATTGTATGGATGTGCCAGAATTTGTAAACCAGCCCTATGATGGTTATTTCCAATATTTTCCTATTATAAACAACACTACAACAAATATGACCGTGAATATTCTTCATTTGTACCTGTGTTAGTGTGTCTGTAGGAAGAATTCCTAGACGTGGATCACAGGGTATGCTATAGGGTCCAGTAGCCCTCGGAAGAGCTCTTCCTGGGGCGCATGGGTGGCTCAGTCAGTTAAGCGTCTGACTTTGGCTCAGGTCATGATCTCATGGTCCACAAGCCTGAGCCCCGTGTCCGTCTCTGTGCTGACAGCTCAGAGCCTGGATCCTGCTTCAGATTCTGTGTCTCCCTTTTTCTACTCCTCCCCCGCTCACACCTCTGTCTGTCTCTCTTTCTCTCTCTCTCTCAATCAAAAGTAAATAAACATTAAAAAAAAAAAAAAAAGAGTCTTCCAATCTACACTATATCAGAGCATCTGTTTCCTCCTCCCTCAGCCAATACAATAGACAATGATGTGTTCTCAAGCTTTCTGACCTTGGCCAATCTGATATGTAAAAACATGTATCTTGGTAGAATTTTTTTTTAAGTTTATTTATTTTGAGAGAGAGAGAGAGAGAGAGAGAAAGCACTTGAGTGTGCTTGCTAGTCTGAACAGGGTAGGGGCAGAGAGAGAGGGAAAGAGAGGATCCCAAGCAGGGTATGTGCTCTCAGTGTAGAGCCCACCAGGAGGCTCAATCTCATGATCCACGAGATCGTGACTTGAATAGAACCAAGAGTCAGACGCCTAACCGACTGAGCCACCCAGACACCCCTCTCGTTAGAATTTTTACTTGCTTTTCTAAAATTATGGAGACGTTTGAGTATCTATCTTTTTAAGTAATCTCTGTGCCCAATGTGACACTCGAACTCACAACCCTGAGATCAAGAGTTGCATACTCCACCATCCGAGCCAGCCAGGCACTCCTCTTTTTTTTCTTAATAGTTGAGACTCATTTGTATTTCTCTTTTTAAAAAGATTTTATTTCAGGGTCACCTGGGTGGCTTGATCAGTTAAGTGTCTGACTTGATCTTGCCGTTTGTGAGTTTGAGCCCTGCATCGGGCTCTGTGCTGACAGCTCAGAGCCTGGAGCCTGCTTCAGAATCTGTGTCTCCCTCTCTCTCTGCTCCTCCCCTGCTCTCCCTCTCTCTCTCTTTCTCAAAAACAAACACAAAAAAATTTAATGAAAGATTTTATTTCATTTATTTCATTTATTTTTAGTTTTTTAGTAATCTTTACACCCAGTGTGGGACTCAAACTCATGATCCTGAGATTAAGAGTTACACATTCCACCGAAAGAACCAGCCAGGTACCCCAAGACCCATTTGTATTTCTTATTCTGGGAACTGTTTTGTTGTTGTTGTTGTTGTTGTTTCATATCATTTGCCCATTTTTCCATTGGATTGTTGGCTTTTTTCTTATCAATATTTAGGAAAGGTAACTTGTGATTTCAATTACAAATATTTCCCTCCAGTATGTCTGTCTTTTGATTTAGTTTGTCTTTTGGTCCCCTCTTCCCATATAGTCAGTTATAATTTTATTTTTTGGTAGAATTTACCTTTGCATTTACAGCTTCCTGTTGTTGTTTTTAATGTTTATTTATTTTTGAAGGAGAGAGAGAGAGACAGAGCATGAGTGGGGGAGGGGCAGAGAGAGAGGGAGACACAGAATCTGAAGCAGGCTCCAGGCTCTTAGCTGTCAGAACAGAGCCTGATGCGGGGCTTGAACCCATGAACTGTGAGATCATGACCTGAGCCGAAGTTGGACCCTTATCCAACTGAGTCACCCAGGCACCCCTATAACTTCTGGGTTTTATTCCATTCTTAAAGAGGCTTCTCCCCTAACTGAGGTGATTAAAAAAAACTCTCATTAATTCATGCCGCCAAAAATGTACTGAGGTCTGACTCTGCCGAGCACTGCTCTAGGTATAAGAGTCACAATGCTCAACTAAACAAACCGTCAGTACATGTTCTGAGTTCTTTTGCTAAGGCGTTTAGTACTTTCCCTAAGTACTTTCATGGTTTCACATTTGCAATGAAATCTTTCTTCTGTTGGGAATTTAATTTGGTATAAACTGTGAGGGATCTTTTTTTTCCTTCCCAGCTAGCAACTGTGTTGTCTCAATATCATTGCCTAAATAATTTCTTTCCTTTACTGATTTGAGATGTCAGTTCTATCATATGCTAAATTACCATAGCTCATGCATTTTTAAACCAAAAAGAGGACCTCAAAGAAATGTCCTGCTTCAAGCTTCACCAACGGGCCCCTCTTTTTTTATTTTTCTTAATGTTTGAGACTCATTTAGGAGCTCTCTCTTCTGTCTGTAGGAGCACTTGGTGGGAAGTTTGAGTATCACTGACATTTTTTAAAGTCTTCTTTGATCTTCAAATAAGAACCTCCAAGATAGATAGTGTATCTCCATTTTCCAAGCAAGAAAATTAAGCCTAGAGAAATTAAGAAAGTGCCCCAATAGGCTAGACCCTACTGTTTTATCTTCCCCTCGCTTCCCTTCTGGGAATTGGCTGCGCCCCCCCCCCCCCCCCACCGTCCATCGCCTCCAACAGCCGACACCTGTTGGCCAAGCTCAGGGGGCCAGGGCCTGCTCCCACAAGCTTTGCCGATCAGTCTTTCTTCATATGCTTGAAATGGAAACCTAGAGGGGCCAGGCTCTGTGAGTTATACAGGGGGGTATCTACGATAGGCCGCATTTCTTGCCCATGGAGAGAAGCAGAGGACCCTAATCTGTAGAAGGAGATGGAGCCTGAATCAGGATCCCTAGAAGGTTGGGCAAGAAAGGGCGAGTGCCCAAGCATTCATGCCCATGTTTCTCTGTGCACCTGGTTGGGCTTTAGCTGCTTCCCTGTTGTGTTCCTCCAGACTCTTCCCAAGATTTTTAGAATACATTCTCCTTAAGCTGCTTTGACAAGGGATCCCAGGAAATGGCTGAACCTGGTCTGATCCCAGAAGGGTTTCTTTTTCAAGCATCAACAGGAGCACATCCCAAACAGGGGCCAGAATGCTGTTTCGGCTTCGAGTTTTGTCTCACAGGGCAAATGGAGTGTGTGACTATGGCCAGTGCAGGGGCTCCAGCGGCCAGTGTTCTCAGCCAGGCACCCTGTGAGCCCATCTGTAACCACGTTGAAGACTGCCAGTGAAAACCTAAAGCCTACTTCTTTTTCAGGGTGATAAAGACCAATAAAGTTGTGATTTAGAAAAATATCTTCTTAGCTTTTCCATTAGGCCACTGTGTGGTGTAGGACAGGAACTCATGCCGAAATTTAGCCAGCATTTTACGCTCTCATGTATTCTCTTCTCCCTAGAGTAGTCTTGGTTCTTTCAGGAATTACAGCTGCCCCCCCCTCCCCCACCCGGCCGTTGGAAATCTGGAAGCCAGTTTCTCCTTAATGTCTCTTGCATTTGACCCTTCTTTTCCATTCCCTCTGCCAATTCCAAGTTTTACTGCCTGTTGTAACAGAGTCCTAACGTTATTGCCACTGTGCCTTTGCATGACCCCAAATGTCCCATCTCACTTGTATACTGCAGTCCAAGTTCAAATATCACCTTCTCTGTGGGGCCTCTTTGACCCCTGGGATTCTTCTGTCCCCTGCTGACGCAGGCCTCCACCCTAAGATGTTACAGAAGGAACTATCCAGGGATCAGCTGTGTGACCAGAGGCACGTCACCATGCTTAACTTCTTTGAGCCTATTTCTTCATCCAACAGACAGGATAAATAGCAGGGGTGTGGTGAGAATTTGATAAACTAGTATGTAGAAATGACCATTTCAGGGCTTGCACATAAAAGGGAACCCACCTTTGTTCCCTTTGCTCTGCTTCCCAGTTTTTCCAGCAAGTTGTCAACTCTTTGAGGCCTCTGCTCTTACCTTACTCCGAGTACCTAGCAGAGAGCAGGACATAGAGCAGGAGCCCAATGCATGCTGAATGGACAAACATATAAATGGAAGAATGAATAGAAAACCCTCTCCGTTCCTTCACACTCTCTGTTCAACCCCATATGCACATTTGCCAAATTAATCCTCCATCAATTTGGCTTTCAACATACAATGTTACTTCTTGTTTAAAAATCCTCTATGGTTCTCTACTACCTATGGATTAAAATTCCTTATTTCATGTATTTATTTATTTATTTAAAGATTTTATTTTTTATTTTTATTACTTTTTGAGGGGGAGGGGAGAGGAAGAGAGAGAATCTCAAGCAGGCTCCACACCCAGCACGGAGTCCAACGAGGGGCTCAATCTCATGACCCTGGGATCACCACCGAGCCAAAATCAAGAGTCAGATGCTCAACCAACTGAGCCACCCAGATGCCCCTAAGATTTTATTCATAAGTAACCTCTACACCCAACATGGGGTTCCAATTCACAACCCCAAAGTCAAGAGTCACATGCTCTACCCACCGAACCAGCCAGGCGCCTTCGGATTTCTTTCAGATGTGGGGGTTCTCATGACCTGGCCTTGTATACTGGTTTCAACCTCATATCCCATTATTCACCGCCACCGCTCTTTTAAAGTAGCTGTTCTGGCAGGTCCACTCATTGCCAGCCGCCTCCAAAAAGCCTTTCCTCTCTGATCCTTCATTCACACTTGGTCCCCTCACCAAAAAGCATTTCCTTCTCTCTGACTAACCACGTCCTACCCTAGCTTTAGAGAAAGCTAGATGTCACCAAATATCCCTAAAGAAACTGAAAAAAGTCCCCAATAATTCCACCATTTGTTTGGGCACATTTTATTCCAGAACTTATTTCCATGCATTGAAAAATATTTTCTTTTTTTGTTAATTGAGAATAAGCAGTTCCTATAATGACCACATGCTTATTTATACTTAGATAAGCAAAAAGAAGCAAATAAAAATCATCATAATCCTGCTAGCCAGTGATTTAACTTCTGGTCACAATGTAGCCTTTAGACACGTCTTAGTATTTAAAACAACAATCCCATTCACTGAGGTTCAATTGAGATATTGTGATCTATCTGGTTTCTATTCTGCTTTATTTGGTTAGCATTGTTTCAAAAAACATTTTTCATGTCATTAAGAAAGCTTAGTAAAGATAATTTTTTCAAAAATAGAAGCACAATATCCCATTGTTTGAGTAAACCATAATTTACTTAGTATTTCCAATGTTCACATTGAGGGTTTCTTTTTTCAAGTTTTCTTCACTTAAAATAATGCTGCAATGAATATTTTTGTGCATAAATCTTTGACCTTGTTTCTCAATAGCTTCTTAGGATTATTACAATAACTACATTTCTGGGACGCCTGGCTGGCTCAGTCAGTAGGGCATGCAACTCTTCATCTCAGGGTCTTGAGTTAAAGCCCCATGTTGGGCATGGAGCCTACTTAAAAAAAAATAAAAAATAAGGGCGCCTGGGTAGCTTAGTCAGTTAAGCATCCAACTCTTGATCTCGGCTTAGGTCATGATCTCACAGTTTGTGAGTTCCAGCCCTGCATCAGGCTCTGTGCTGCCAGTGTGGATCCTGCTTGGGATTCTCTGTCTCTCTCTCTCTCTCTCTCTCTCTCTCTCTCTCTCTCTCTCTCTCTGCTTCTCTCTCTCTCAAATAAATAAATAAACATTAAAAAAATAAAAAACAACAGCTACATTTCTGGAGTTTACTATGTACCAAGCATTTACTGAATTGTTAGCATATTGAATATTGTAGATATTCCCATTTCACAGATGACAATGTTGAAGCACAAATCAATTACATGCTCTCTATGTTCAAAGCCATGATAGTAGGGCGGAAATTTAACCTAGGCAGTATGACTCCAAAGATCATGCTTTCAATCATGAACTTTTTAAAACTCTTCATACATATTGCTGCCAGACTTCTCAGAAAGGTTGTTCCAATTGATGCGACCAGCAGTATGGGTACCCATCACTCTCAATCATCCCTCTTTCAAGTGATTGCCAGGTGTTTGCATCGTGTGCCATGTGCTGTTGCCTCATGATGTTTGCCCATTTAACAGTCAAGGTTACTGTGCCAGTTCGTCCAGCTGAACTTCCCAGTGGCAGGCAAAGTGACGCCCTGCCCCCAGAATCTGGTCACATCCATCCCACTCTGATGTGAGAATGGCCTGAACAAATGCGAACACTAAAAAATAATGCTTTTATGCCTGGAGACGTAGAGCCCCATAGGCCCGCCTGTTTGTTCGGAGTGGACAGGAGCCTTCCTCTGGCGGCCCGTGCATGCAGACCATATGTCAGTTGCATGTTCTGCCCCTGTGATTGCATGAGAAGTGCTTTCTTCTTTGTCCATGGGCTGGCTATACATGCATACTGGTATAATAAAAAATTTATTCTTTTCAGATGATAAAGCTAAGCGTTTGCTATGATTTAAGTATAAATAATACTACAAAGAAAATTCAGTGTGTTTCTTTAAAATGCTAATACGGGGCGCCTGGGTGGCGCAGTCAGTTAAGCGTCCGACTTCAGCCAGGTCACGATCTCGCGGTCCGTGAGTTCGAGCCCCGCGTCGGGCTCTGGGCTGATGGCTCAGAGCCTGGAGCCTGTTTCCGATTCTGTGTCTCCCTCTCTCACTGCCCCTCGCCCGTTCATGCTCTGTCTCTCTCTGTCCCAAAAATAAATAAACGTTGAAAAAAAAATTTAAAAAAAAAAACAAAAAGAAAATGCCTGTATTATTATAAAAAAAAATGCTAATACTATAAAAACTCCACAGTTGGATGATGGGTGGCATGATGGGCAAGAACAATACCCTTTTGGAAGACTGAGGACATCTCATGGAAGCATCGGAAATGTATTTTCCTAACACAGTCCGATGCTAGGTTTCTACCATGTCCTCCTCTGCCCACTAGCTCAACAGTGTGCTTCTCTGGGGTTCCTTGTATCATGACAACAGCCAGCACTCAATCACCTACTATGGGCTGGACACTTGGGTGAAGTGTTTTACACACGCTCTGATTCCAATCTGCACAATAACCATGCAAGGCAGACAGGATGTGCTTCAGCCTTGAGACGGAGAAGTTGAGGCTTGGGCGTCACAGAGTTAGTGAGAGAGTTGGGATCTGCAAACTCAAGCCTGTGCCCTTCCCATGGTGGGCTGGCGGGATAGGCCACTTCACCCTAGACGGTTATCCCTTTTTGTTCACAGTTTGCTGGGCTGTATCCAGTGGAGATTTCTGATGGATCAGAGGAATTTGAAGAGAAAATGCATCTGCATATTGTCTTTGGATATCTACTCTAGACATATAGTGGGGATGAGGAAGAGTTACTGAAACACATCTCCCCAGATTAACGAGGTATTTAAATCCATTCTTGGCTTGAACTATTGTCCTTAACAAATTAGTAACACAGGCTTACCTGACTGTCCTTACAGTCCATGGACATGCCCCATCACCTATTTTTCTCAACTTCTCATGCAAATTGCAAGAGCCTGGAGGCCCTACATCATCTTAGGCAGGGACTGCAGTAAAATATTCTCCTTCTTTCTTCCACATAGTGCGAGGGGTCTGGAGGCAAAATGGTCTTATGTGGACCTAGGCCTAGGTGTGGACAATGTCAGGGACTGCCGGTACCAAGCACTGAGGGAAGGGCAGGACCTCAGGCAGGACAAGGAGACTTGGAAGTTGGCCCTATGTCAAGAAGTGGCAGGAACACAGTCTCCCCTGGGCATCTCTTGTGTAGGGAGAGGAGGAGGTCTTAGGTGGGTGGTGGTAGGGGCAAAGGTTGAAACAGCCTCAGTTCCAGGAGGTTTGCTGGGGGTTAGTCGAACCCTGTGCATACAGCCCTTTCTTTTAAGTACTTTGATGTATTTTTGGTGACAATATGGATGTGGCTTTCTCTGCCATTAGTTTGAGGGCTCCAGGACAGGATCGTAGCCTGTTCTCCTTGGCACTCACAGAACCTAACCCAGAACCTAGCAGGGGATTGCCATTTAGGAAATACTGGAAGGAGGACTATGAGCAAGTCACAATTTGTAAGCTGCTATCTATGGCTCTATGTTACTGACTTCAATTCTTCATTAAATATCCCTGAGCTTCTAGTCAAGTCTCTCTCTCTCCCTCTTTTAAGTATGCTTCACGCCCAGCACAGAGCCCCACGTGGGACTTGAACACCCTGATATCAAGACCCGAGCTGAGCTCAAGAGTCAGACACCCAACTGACTGAACCACCCAGGTGCCCCTAGTCAAGTCTTATTTAAGTGTTGCATCTGGTCTCAGATGTCTTGGAGAAATTAAGGAAGGAAATTAAAGTATCTATGTCAAATTGTCAAGAGGAAAACAATGATACCCCCATCTCCCTGCCTTTCTCTTTGGCCAACAGAAATGATCAGAAGTCCCCATGGGGAAGGTAAATTTCAGGGAGAAGAGCTGGGGCACTGAGAACGACCTCTTGGGCATTCTCCATTTCTAGTCTTGGCGATCTAACTTTGATTTGATGGAGGCCAGCAGCAGGTTTCTCACTGGCACCATACCATGCCTGTATTTTAGATCTACTAGTCTGGGTGGGAGTTCTAGCAGTGGGCAGTGGTGGCACTTTTATGGAACATGCAGTAAAACAATCTGATCTGAACTGGAGCCCGCATCTGACGTTTCTCATGGTCCTGCAGGCCTGGCAGGATTAGTGAAAACTGCAAAAACCTAGAGGCTAAAATATCCCGGCCTTTGTTGTGTGTACCTTCTATATTTTGCATTTTTCTAATAATAGCTACCTACTTAAGATACTCTGTTAGTTGCATAATTTATATTATCACTAATCCTCACAGCTCTGCAGGGTAAAATATTACTAAACCTACCTTTACAGATGAAGCAACCAATGCAAAAGGTTTGTAATTTTCCTAAGCTGGAGCCCCCAGAGATCACACGTTTGTAAGAACCTAAGCTGGCATCAGACCCCCTTGTTATTTCCACAGCGTCAGATGGTTTTTGTTACGAGTGATATCCACTGTCATCTCTAAGCTAATTTTCAGACTTCTTGTCTGCAAAATTATTTTAAAAAATATTTTTCTAATGTTTATTTAAAAAAAAATTTTAACATTTATTCATTTTTTGAGAGACAGAGAGAGAGCACAAGCAGGGGAGGGGCAGAGAGAGTGGGGAGACACAGAATCCAAAGCAGGCTCTGCGCTGTCTGCAGGGCTCGAACCCTTGAAACGCGAGATCATGACCTGAGCCAAAGTCAGACGCTTAACCGACTGAGCCACCCAGGCACCCCAATGTTTATTTACTTTTGAGAGAGAGACAGAGCGTGACCAGGGGAGGAGCAGAGAGGGAGAGAGACACAGACTCAGAAGCAGGCTCCAGGCGCTGAGCTGTCAGCACAGGGCCCCACATGGGGCTCGAACCTATGAACTGTGAGATCATGACCTGAGCCCAAGTTGGTTGCTTGACCACTTGAGCCACCCAGGTGCCCTCTGTCAAAATTATTTTTTTTTAAGGGTTAGTGATTACCTGTAGGTTCTTTTTCTTTCCTTCAAAAATTGACTTTTGTGTGTGTCAATTAAAACTGTTGGGTGCATACAAAAAAAAAAGTTTTTAGAATGGGCACTGTAAAGGGGCAATATTAAAGTAAATGGGGGGGACCCCAAAACAAAAACCTTTAGCAGACCAATAATTACATTTCAAATTCTAGTCCTCTGTGCCCACATTCCGCGAGGAATTTGTATGCAGAACTTCCTCTTCCTAAAGTGTTCCCCTCCTTCCCTCCTTAGCATCCAGGTCAGTTGAAATCCAGGATCTTCCCTGAGGCCACCCCACAGACCTCACCTCAAATAAAAAGGTTCTTTTTCATATTTTGATAACATTCACAGTACCAGTCTGATTGCTCATTTGATCGATCACTTAATTGGAGCCTGCCTTGCATTTTTGTTTAAATGTGTTCTGAGCTTTTGCTTTCCCATATTTTTGCTATAGAATTGCACAAGGGCAAAGAGCCACCCCTTCTTTTTTTGCTTTTGTAGCAAGGAGCTTCCATGTACATAGAAGTTGCTCAGTAATATTTAAATAGTGATTAAATAGGTGAAAAATAAGTGAATTTGGAATAATTCAGGGAGTAGGTTGATTGGATTGGTATAAATAACAACTGACATTTAAAAATTTTTTTAATTTAAATTTTACTTTTTTAAAGTTTATTTATTTTGAGAGAGAGAGAGAGAGAGAGAGAGAGCTTGCATGCACACAAGTAGGGGAGGGTCAGAGAGAGAGGGAGAAAGAGAGAATCCCAAGCAGGCTCCATGCTGTCAGTGCAGAGCCCGAACAGGGCTCCATCTCACAAACCAAACCTCAAGATCATGACCTCAGCTGAAACCAAGAGTTGGGGGGCTCAATCAACTAAGCCACTCAGGAACCCCAACAACAGACATTTTAAAGGGTACTTTAAGATTCATCAAAATGTTTCATGAGCAGTCTCATTTGTATCTAAAAATAAACTGCCGAGAATATTGGGTTGGCAAGGTTAAGAGACTTGCTCTTGAAGCTCAGATCCTCTTCCTCCAAATTTTGTACTATTTTCAGTACAGTTGACTTTTAAGTACAAATACAAGATTATAAATGTGGAGATGTACTCCCCCATCATACATCCTCACCAGCAGAGGGCGCAGGACCATGTATGGGTCTTATTCTAAGACCGGTTTGTATACTGGCCCAGTATAAGAGCTGGGGGTCATTGGGCAAATTGTTTAATTTTACTGAGCCTCATCTGTAAATATTGGTAATAACACACCCCCCCCCCCAACTTGCAGAGTGCAAAAGATTAGAAATATTCTGTGACTGGCACACAGTAGGTGAACAGTAAACCATACCTCTCATGATCCCTACAAGAGGATTGAGCACAGGAACAGTGTGTAGGTTAAATAAAATATTGATTCTTGTTTGATGCTTAAATAAGTATTTGAAATTAGTTTGCATGTTTGACACTTAAAACAGGCAGAGTTATAACAAATGGACAAAGAAATGAATATTGATGAAAAAATTGATATTGCTGGCACGAATGTGAGGAAGCAGACTGGGACAAACTTTCTGGATGGGAAACCTTAAAACCTTAATACGCCATTTGCCCCCATATCTATTTAGCCTAAGAAAATATTGGACAGTAAGAAGATTTAGAAAAACACAGGAAGTCATCACCATACTCTTCCTAAAAGCAACACTGGAAACAACCTAAATGTTCAATGTAGGGTACAGTTTCTTTTTTTATTGTTAGTTTTTGAACGTCTTATTTATTTAAGTAATCTCTACATTCAACATGGGGCTGGCTTGAACTCACAACCCCAAGATCAATAGACGCTCTTCTGACTGAGCCAGCCAGGTGACCCTAGGGTACAGATTTAATAACTATAATCTCTCCATCAAATTAAACACTATTAATCATTAAAATGATTCTATAGAAGAATATTCTAAATGAAAAGATGATCTTAACACAGCAAGCAAAAATCACAAGACACAAACTGTGTGCTTTCACTTGGTTAAAAATACAGGATAGAAATAAAAAGTTCAAGTTATTTCTGTAGCAGATGAAACCATTAGTGGTGTTTTTTTATTAAAACTTCTCTTCACTGGAGCACCTGGGTGGTGATTCAGTTGGTTAAGCCCCTGACTCTTAATTTCAGCTCATGCCCAGAGTGGGGCTCTGTGCCAACAGCTTGGAGCCTGCTTGGGAGTCTCTCTCTCTCTCTCTCTCTCTCTCTCTCTCTCTCTCTCTCTCTCTCTCTCTCTCTGCCCCTCCCACACATGTGCTGTCTCTCTCTCAAAATAAATAAACTTAAAAAAAAAACCCAAGCTTCTTTACTTACCTTATTCTCTAAATGTTGTGCAATTAACATTTATCATGTTTGTAATAAAAAATAGTTCATTGGGTGTCTTTCATTTAACGCTACCTACCAGCACAACCAGGCCAGTGGTCATGCAAATTAAGTTAATGGTAATAAAGCCTCTTGGAAGTTTCAAGGTAGTTAGTTAAACAAAATAATTAAACTAATGAAATTTCACAGAGCTGGTCACCAAGCTTTGACTTAGCTGCTGTAAGGCTGCTATAAATGGATCTCACTCTCCACTGTTTCAAAAGGCCTAAAAATGGCATAAAATAAAATATGAGCAATTTTTCATGCAAAGGGCCACGGGTCTGTTTGTCCTAAGCAAATGTAACCTGAAACTCACCCATATCTCATATACTCCAGGTTGGCTGCCCATCTCTGGACAGGCTGTATTTGCTCTCCATTACTCAATTTACTTTCCTGAACTTGAAGTGGAGTGGAATTTCAATGTAGAGTTACCCATTAGTTCCAGGGCTAAATTTAAACCTTTAATTAAATTAATCCCTTGATCTTAAATGCATTGCTTCTCCCTCAGAAAAGTGTATAGAGGTGTCTTAGACATCACAGAGCTTAATAAAGTGTGACAATTGTTCCTTACCGCATAGGGAAACCGGTACACGTTTGTAGAGAGCTCCTGGTGCCCTCTGGCCTCCCACCCCCCTCAGCCAGCACAGGCATTTGTTGGGGCTGGGGCCAAGGTACAGCATTGTGTGTCTCCTCCCAGGTCCAAACTTGCTGTCCAGTCATTGAATCCTCGGGCAGGAACCCATCTTAAAAGAAGACATGGTAGATGCCAAACGAATGTTTATGAACTAAATGACAGAAAGTAACTGTGCATATTGTTCCAGTTTATATGGGATAAAAAGAGATCATAATCCACAACATTTGCAGGGTGACTAGAGGACAAGGGCGTGAGGCCTTTTTAGCTTATCTTGGTCTTCACAGAGTAAAAATTGATGTTGGCTTTTGCTAAGAAAGAGATGAAAAGTGACAGCACCATCAAGTGGGGATGTATAAATTAGCCCGTACAGAAGATGTTCACCTGTGCCTGGGCTCTGTATGCACCCAGGGGTGCGCAATTATCTCAGGGGCCTGCGAATGAATGAGACATAACCTTAGTCGTTAAGCGACAGCTTTAAGGTGGGACTGACCACGTAAGGGGTTGTGAACCTACTCGTGTAACTATTAATAAGGACCTACTTCTCAGGGCCCAACGGCAGCGCGGGGTCCAGTTAACAAGCTCGTGGGCCAGATCTCAGCTTCCCTCCGAGTAACTGTCCTGCAGACCCATAACTCTCCCGGGACCACATCCTCAAGCCGGGACTCCAGGGTTCTGCTTGCACCCCCGCCCGCGATTCCCGATTCCTTGTGCGGACGCGGCGGCAAAACGTGCTCGCCTCCCTTAACTGGCGCCCGCGCACCCCGGGAGCCAAGAACTCCCCGCTGGAAGCTCGGAGTACCTGGACCCGCCGCAGATAACCCCCGCCCCGTCACCCGCTCGGCTTTCTCTTCCTCCTCCTCCTCTGGCCCCTCGCCTCCCGCCGCCTGCCTCCGCGGCCGCCGCCTGCGGCTTTGTTTTCTTCCCAGGTTTCATTCCCCACACGTGATACTGTGTTATTGCAAAGAGCGCTTCGGAGCGCGAGCGCAGGGCGCGCGCACCTATAAATACGGACACCGGGTCTGGGAAGCCGAAGACCGCAAGGGTGGGGAGGGCCTGGGACTTGGCGATCAGCGACCAGCCAGCCAGCAAGGAAGCAAGCGACCGAGCGAGCGAGCTACACAGCCGCGCGCGTGGGCCCGGGCGGCGGCGTCCCCGGCCGCAGCACCAAGGGGCGAGCATGGCCCGCCCGCGGGGGGGCCGGGCCGCCGCGCACGCCGCCTGCGCCCCGCGCCCTGCCCAGCCCGGGTCACCGGCGCTCGCGCTCGCTGCTTAGCACTCGGGCGCCGCTCGCTTCTCCGGGCATCGCGGAAATACCGCCGCAGACGGACACAATGGCGGCGACTGCCGCCACCACGGCCGCCACCGCCGGCACGGCCGCCTGCAGCAGCAACAGCAGCAGCACCGGCACCGACGCCGCGGGCACCAGCAGATTGCAGCAGCCGCCTCAGCAGCCCCAGCCCGCGGCCGCCCCGCCGGCCCAACCACCGCCGCCCGAGCCCCCCAGGAAGCCGCGCATGGACCCGCGGCGCCGCCAGGCTGCCCTCTCCTTCCTCACCAACATCTCGCTAGACGGACGGCCGCCGCTGCAAGACGAGGAGTGGGGCGGAGGCGAGGAGAGTGGCGCGGCCAAGCCCGGCGCCGGCAGCGCCTGCGGCGCGAGGACTCGGCTCAGCCTGCTCGCCGCCGCCGAGCGGGGCGGCTGCAACGCGCTCGCTGCAGCGGGCACGGCGGCGGCGGTAGCAGCTGGATGGGGCCCCTGCCTCCCGCAGCCTTCGCCGCTGCCGCCGCTGGCCCCCGGCGGCCACGCTCCGGGGTCCGGTCCCGGGGCGGCACGGGGCTTCGTGAGCTCTCTGGGCGCTGGCCGGGCGTCGGGGGAGCAGCTACAGCCGCCCCGGTCTGCGCCTTTCGCCTCCTGTGCTTCGCCGCAGCTGCCCGACGGGCCCGGGGACGGCGGGCAGGAGGAGTTGGAGGAGGACGATGCCTTTTCCAGTGTGCAGGTGCCGACGGCCGCCTTCTTGGCCTCCGGGACCCCCGGGAGTGGGAGCGGCAGTCGAGGTCGCCTCAACTCGTTCACTCAGGGAATCCTGCCCATCGCCTTCTCCAGGCAGACCTCGCAGAACTACTGCTCCCTGGAGCAGCCGGGCCAGGGGGCCAGCACCAGCGCCTTGGAACAGCTGCAGAGGTCCCGGTGAGTATCCAGGATGCGACGCGCGCCTCGCCCCCGCGTCCCTCCCAGCCGGCTCTTGGCCGCGGAACACGGATCGCTCCCACCTTCTCGCGCCCTGCCGGAACCCTGAGCTTCTGGCCCAAATTCCAAACCACGAGGGCCCGTAAAGAGAGAGGGGCCCCAGGGACTTGTGTTCACAGGTGTGTGCATGAGCCCGGCACTCAGAGCAGAAGCATCACGCTCACGCTGTGAGTCCGGAGTTGGGAGTTGCGGGAGTCCATTAAAAAGCCGCACCCAAACCTCCCATTGTAAGGAGATCACCAACTTTCAGAAACCGGGTTCAGACCCAGAGGCGCTCTCTCCCCACGCCAGGCAAGACTTGGCGGGGCGCAAAGGTTCAGCTGGTGGCTGAGTGGCGCGTGTAAGCCTGAACTTCTTGCAGACTCGCGGTGAATCCCTCCTGAGAAAAGTTCCTGCTTGTGCTCATAGTAGTCCGGTGTCCCGGGAAACCTTGGGGTTTTCCTTTTGCTTTCCTAAGAAATGGAAAATTCTTGCATTTCCTTGCAATGGGCCTTGGAGGTTGGACACAGAGAGGAAATAGGGCTTGATGATTTTTTTTTTCCATTCCAAGATGAATTTGCTAGAGTTAGTTAGAAGCTTGTTATATTTGCCAGCTTATGTCATCTGCTGGTTTTAGGCATCTTAGCAAAAATATGAAATGTTGGACGTTTGCTTATTGTGAAGGAAATAGCTGGAGTTTGTCACCATATGTTCAAGGGACAGGTGGGAGTTAGGTCTGTGTCAGCAGTAAGGCCGGAGTTTGGAAAAGAATCTGAGTGGGGAGCAGTGGAGAAATGCAGGCCTCTTTCCTTCCAGGGAGGGAGTATTCTCCCTTGTTAGTTTAATAAGGCCTCCTGTGAAGTCAGTTATAGCTTGGGCTCTACCTTGGGTCAGTTATTTTAACCTCCTGGGGCCTCAGTTTTCCCCTTCCTAAATGGAAACATTTTGCAGGCCTCAAGATGAGAAGGGAGAACCTTTTCTGTTACAGTCTCTCTCCTGTACTGCTCTTGGGAAAGCTCAGGCTTTTGCTGGCCTAAGTTAAGAAGGTGGCCTACTGGAAAACTTAACTTCCTCCCCCAACAGGCAAATGGGGAAAAACAAGCCAGTCTCATCCAGAAATTTGCCTGAGTCTCCTTCTTCCCAAATGGGTGAAATCATGACCCTGTCTGGTGTGTAGCCTCACGTTGTGAGTGCACAGGGGCTGCGGGGAGGGGTGTGGAACAGAGAAGCAGCCTTGTGATTGCATGGGTGAATTAGCGATGCTGGGCACAGGTGACAGTCTGGCTCTGGCATTTCTTGTCAGAGCATGCATCTCTCCATTAGCGGGCCAGTGCACAGGAGGGGAATCCCTTCCTTTCTGGGTGAGTGGTGCGTACTCAGCAGTTTCTGGGCAGCTTGGTGTTACCGCTTGACATCACACTCTGGCTCATAATGACTCTATAGTTTGAGCGTAAGCCCAGCCAGGCCTGAGGGTCATGACAGGAATTGTAATAAACATACATGTTATTCTAAGCCAGTATGCAAGGCTGGCCTGTGTCTCATGTTAGACAGATGTGTTCCTGTGCTAAAAGCAGCTGGAGATCAGATTACCTCACACTTTGTCTCCAAGAATCTCATTTCAGGGGATATGGAGGATCTTCTGTCTTAGCATTTCTTTTTTGTTTAAGATTTTATTTTTAAGTACTCTGTACATCCAACATGGGGCTCGGACTTAGAACCCCAAGATTGAGAGTCGCACGCTCCACCAGCTGAGCCAGCCAGGCGCCCCTGTGTTAGTATTTCTGATCCAAAGAATAGCCAGAATTTAATTTCCAGTCCCATAAATATGAACCCCTTGGTTGTTTTATTGATCCCCCTACTCCCCAGCACATGCTTTAAGTAAGATGAGTCAGTATAAGATGCTTCCTGATAATCCCATTCATCTTCCTACTTAGGAGTTATCCATATCTGGCAACCTGATAGAGGCATTTTTTTTTTTTTATTACAGCTGTCAACAGTAACAGCTTGAAATGTCATGTACAGAGAGGAGGTAAATGGGTGAAACAGGGATTTAAGAAAGGCCTTAAAAAGCCTAGCTTGGCTATAGCTGTTGCAGTGGTCATGAACTTCAAATATTCTAGGATGCTTTGTTTCTTACACCATCCTGCTTTTGAGAATTTTGTCAGAAGCATGCTGTTTTTTTTTTGTTGTTGTTGTTTTTAATTTTTTTTTAACGTTTATTTATTTTTGAGACAGAGAAAAACAGAGCATGAACGGGGGAGGGGCAGAGAGAGAGGGAGACACAGACTCGGAAGCAGGCTCCAGGCTCTGAGCCATCAGCCCAGAGCCCGATGCGGGGCTCGAACTCACGGACCGCGAGATCGTGACCCAGGCTGAAGTCGAACGCTTAACCGACTGAGCCACCCAGGCGCCCCAGAAGCATGCTGTTTTTATGACCACTAAAGAGTACTTTCACCTGCCTAGACAGTGTGATGTAGAGTACAAACTCATTTGAATTGGGCCCAAGACCAACTTAGAAGAATGCTATTGGCTTTCCCTGCTGTGCCTCCCTTTAAGAAACTATGCTAGCCAGGGTAGTTCTAGATCCTACTTCACGGATGTTCTCTTGGGATATCCTTTTCAAATCAAATTATACTTGCCTTGGATGTGTCTCTTACTATTTAAGGAATTCCATAGAGCCTTGCTACTCAAAAGTTGGGCTCTGGGACCTGCAGATTTACCAGAGCTCTTAGAAATGCAAACTCTCAGGGGGGCCTGGGTGGGCTCAGTCGGTTGAGCCTCATGATTTCACAGCTCAGGTCATGATCTCACGGTTCCTGAGTTCAAGCCCTGCACTGGGCTTGCTGCTGTCCTTGTAGAGCCCCGCTTCGTATCTTCTGTCCGTCCCCTGCCACCCCCCCCCACTTCTGCACTCTCTCAAAAATAAATCTTTAAAAAAGAAATGCAAACTCTCAGGTCCCACTCCAGATTACAGGATCCCCAGATGATTCATATACATGTGAAAGTTTGGAAAGCATTGCCGTAGTTAATCTGAAATCATCTGCCTTTTATAATCAACTTGAGATATATTGGGTTTGTTATGAATATATAAAAATCAGAATTTCTCAGTCTGAAATCGTGAAATGCTTTCTTTTTTGTTATTTCTGTCTGGACACTTGTATAACCAATCACAGTAATTGCTTGGACTTCCAAACTTTGAAATACGACTCGGGGAAAATTCCTCAGCCCAGGCCTAGGCACCATTTCTGGTTGCCTAGGTTGAAGCTTCACAGCCACCCCATGTGTAGATTGACAGACCTAGTTTAGTCCCGATACGAGCCCGGATCTTTTGACATCCAAGCCTGGCGTCTTTTCCTCTGCCACTCAACTGTATCATTATGCTTTGCATGTGGTAGGCCCAAGAAGAATTTTGGAGCTATTGAGTGCAAATGTTTGGGATACAGCAGGCTAGTCATACTGATGTGATTCTGTACTCTTTAGTCTCCCCTCCCCTGCCATTTGAACTTTGAGCCCCCAGCTTCTGCTCACATCTCCATTAGAGCACCTAGGAAACCCAGTCCTGTAGGCCTGGGTATCTTCCCAGCCTGGTGGGCAGGGCTCCTCCCCTGGGAAGCCAACACACTGGGGGTTGCTCTCTGGCTAGGTGTCAGAGGTGGGAAGCCAAAAAGATGCCTTCTAGCTTGACACCCTGTCGTGCGCTCTGCTTAGGCAGTGCCAGCCGCACAGGGAAAGTGTTAGTAGGTGGAAAGGAGTGTAAATTTATAAGGTGTGTTTTAAGGCTTACTTACACTTTAAAAATTTCATCTCTGGCAGCAGCTGGCGGCAGTCCTGGGTTACTCCACTTCCTTGAGCTTCTGAATGGCAGACAGCCGCCCAGAAGCAAAGTCAAGCCCAGGTGAACCAGTGTGTGCCATCAGGACTGATTGAGGACCCTGCAAGTTGACCAGGGAATTAATTTTAAAAAGCATGAGGGTTTTGCTTCTTAGAGCACCTGCGTTAGCATTATGCCTTATGGATGGAGAGTTAGTTCGTACATGGAAAGAGGGCGTAGGGTGCAAAAGAATTCCCAAGTCTTGGGTTCAAATCATGATGCCACTGCATGACCCTGGGCAAGTTAATCAGCCTTTCTGGTTCTGTTTCCTCTAGAGAGCCTTGGCCTGTGTCTTGGGCTTTGTCAAGTGTGAATTGGGCTTATATAATTGAGGGCTGACTCTGCGTGGGCATGCCCCAAATGCTTTATATCCGGGCTTCTCAAATGTAAATGTCTTTAGAATTCCCTAGGACCTTGGAAAAAGCAAAGATTTTGATCCTGCAGGTCTGGGAGGGCCTCAATTCTGCACAGCTGTGTGGGATACTAATGGGTAGCCTTTTAAAAAGGAAGGCTTGGCTGGGTACTAGGATTGTTCCAATTGTAAGATTGAGGAAGTGAGGTCTCAGAGATGTTAAGTAACAGTGCTCAAGGTCACTCAGCTTGTTGGGGCAGAGCTCACACTGCTTTGGAACTTCTAAGTACTCCTCCCTCTGTATTGCCCCTATTGGGGTGAATGTCCGGGTTCTGTATCTGTGACCCCTGTCTTCACTGAAAAGAAAGATGTGGGCTAACTAGGTGATCGACCACCAGAGTAAGAGAAAGGAGATGGACGTTTTCCCCCAGGCTTTGTCGCTTCCTTGCTTTGTGATTTCAGGCAAGTTCCCACTCCATTTTCCTGCTGTAAGCCACCTGACCTGACTGGATTTTAGAAACCTGTGAAGGACTTTGATCTCCTCCAGCAGTAGGCAAACCCAGGTTACTGTTAAGCCATCTTTCTGGCACCATGAGTGACAGAGGCCAAAGCTGCAGTCCCAGGCTGGCCAGGCCCTGGTCAGGACGCTTCCCCAAGACGCGGCGGAGGCCATGCCCTGCTGTGGACTGAGGTCAGTGGCCCGAGGCGCACCTGCTGCCCTCCCCCTTGCACTCACAAAGCCTGTAATGTGGGTGAACGCAGAAGGGGAAATAAATCCGAAGCCTGCTCCCCCCTGGCGTGTGCCCAGAAAGGGCAGCTAGTTCAGGTGTGACCTTTTGCCCTTTGGAAAGGGGGTGGGGAAGCCTCAGCATGGCTCTGTACCATGTCCCCACACCTGTCCTGGGGAGCCTCGCCTGCATGGACTTTTTCCCATGGGAAGGAGAGCTGTTAAGGTGGGGAGAGGGGTGTAGGGCAGGTGGCCTTTAAAGCACACTGGGAGGGAAAGATAGTTGAGGCCAGGTGAGGTGACATGTTGTGGATCAGGAATGCCAATCGGCACTTGGCAAACCTGGATGCTGGGCCAGCCCCTGTCATGCCCGGTGACCCTGGACAAGTCACTTTACACCCTTGGCCTCAGTTTCCTTATGGATTTAAAGGGCTGGGTTAGGTGAGCTGCCGTTCTTCCTGGTCTAGGGCTCTGGGTGGCTCAGTCCTGGGCCTGCTGCCGAGGCTGGGGCGTGTTTAGCTTGGGATGTGTAGATAACCTAACCTTAGCATTGGATGTAGAAGTGGCATTGAGTTGGTTTCACGTGGCTCCGGTTGGCAGAACACGTAGTGAGGAACGACGGAATGAATGGGTTTCCCCTGGTGTAAGGGAGAACTTTACGAAACACCTTCAGCTATGTTTCCTCTGGCAGTGAAGGTGTCATAACTGGAATGGCCATTTTAGGAAGCCATCCAAGCTGGAAACCACTCCCCCATGAGTTGGTCAGTCCCCAACCAACACCACCCCATTGAGGAAGTGAACTGGAGTTACCACCTCCCTTGCTCACGGGCCTACGGGTTTACAAAGCACTTTGTGGACATCGATTCCAGGCCCCTGACACCATGGAGGGGCAGGAATCCAAGGTCACAGAGTGGGCAAAGGGTGACCTTAGGTGCTTTGTTATCTGTCAGGTATGTAGTAGAGGGAATACTGCCTGTGTCATTCATTCAACAGTGAACATGATGACTATCGATTATGAGCTGTTGGTGTGCTAGTCATGAGAGATACAGACAAAAAAGGTGGTCCCTGTCTGTCGGGAGACATGAATCACAGAAACAGGCCAATTTTTCCACTGATGAGGGCTTGGTTAGAGGTGCACTTGTTTGAGCCCCTACCAAGGCAGGAGCATTAAATGCCCTCCCCTGTGGGACCTGGCTCAGGGCCCTGACACAATATTTTTATTTACCAAACACGTCCCAGGCACTACATGAGGATTAAGCAAGTTCATATTTATAACTGCCCTGAGATGACAGCACTACCGGATTACACTCATTCTTTTTTTTTTTTTTTTTAAGTTTATTTATTTATTTATTTTGAGAGAGACAGTGTGAGTGGGGGAGGGGCAGAGAAAGAGGGAGACTCTCAGGCTCCACACTGTCAGCACAGAGCCCATACTGGGCCCAAACTCACAGAACTGTGAGATGGTGACCTGAGCCGAAATCAAGAGTTGGATGCTTAACCGACAGAGCTACCCAGGTGCCCCTGCGTCACCCCCGTTCTGAACCAGAGGTTGAATTACTTGCCCACGGTCCCGGAGCCCATACACGGGGGCCGGGTTCAAACGCAGGCAGTCCGGCTCCGGAGTCCATGCCCTCACCCGCTTGCTCCACTCTGTGCTGTGGTTTGAGTCAGGCTTGTAAATGCTTGTTCAGTTGGCTCCAGCTGAACTGGGCAGAAGGTGGCCTAAGTGACCCAAGGGCATTTGCTAACCCTGTGGTTTCCTTATTTAGGTTTCTGCCTTTCTGTCATTCAGGGAGGACCTCTGTGGGTGAGGGCCCAGAGGACGGTCCAAGGTGGACAAGGATTCCTGGGACTCCAGTAATCCAGCCTTGCCCAGTGCCTGCCCTGCTTCCAGAACTCTCTTCAGCCACATCTAGATCCTTCTCACTTTTCTTGCTGCTTTTTATGCATCTCGTGCTTTACGAAGTGCCTTCCGTAGTTTACAGGATAGGAGTGGCACAGGAGCGTGAGCCTGGCACTCCTAGAATTGTTTGTGGCCCTGGCCCTGCCCCTTACCTTGTCATGAGGCTCTCATCCATGAAATGGGAGTAATCCTACCTCCTTTCTGGGTGTGTTTCCTTTGTTTGGACCCTCTGAATCTTCTCCCTCTGTACCCTTTCCCCTAACTCAGGGGTCGGTTGACTGTGGCCCACGGGCTGTTTATAAATAACGTTTTCTGGGAAACAGCCACACCCGTTCATTTCTGTATTGTCTTTGGCTGCCCTTGTGCTCCGCGAACAGAATTGAGTAGTTATGGTGGAGACCACATGGTCCACAAAGCCTAAACTATTTATTCTCTGAGTCCTCACAGAAGTGTGCAACCCCCCGCCCCAGCCGCACTCTGTACCGCCGAGGTGTGCACTGGCCCCCTGTCCCTCCCTGCCTGCCCTCACTGTCTCTGCCTTTGGAGCCTCCTGGCTCCTGTTTGGACCTACTCCTTCTCCCCCTGGCTGATAGAGGGAACTTTCTGAAACCCACATCTGACCTTGTCAGTTTTGAATTCTGTATATTTCACGTGTGGCCACCTCTGACAACCACCGCACCCCCCCACCCTGAATGCCACCCTTACCCCCCCACCCCACGCCACCCTCCATTTCCATGCTGTGCTGGCTTTCCACGGGGCCCGCAGGGTCAGGTACTCACACACTTCTCCATGGGAAGGGTCCCGGCTCTACTCCCATCGGATGCCCCTTTCCTTTCTGACCTGTCACCCAGCAGAGCCCTCACGTTTGGCACTGAGCACACTCTCCTAGAAGCATAGACTTTCTCCTTTCCCTGTGGGTTTTTGCATACCTGCCAGGCCCCTCCTTCGTTGCCGGCCCCTTAAGGGCTTGCTGGTGATGACCTAGGGCTGGCTCTCAGCAAAATGGAGCAGCTGCCTCTGTACAGCAACCACAGAACCAAACAAAACCCACATTCCGAGCCTGTTAGTAGGGAAATTTGGCAAAACCTCTTAAAACGTTGTCCTCAAAGTCCCCCTGATAATCCTGGTAACCCCCTCCAACCTTTTAGGTCTTGTATTTTCATGCACTGGTCACAGTCTCCCTACCACCTCCTTCCTCAATCTTACAATAAGGAACCTCCCCACTTGAGTGTTTCTGTCCCCGTCGTGGGGGTGAGACAGGTCATCTAAGTTGTAGCCCCATCCCACCCACTGCATCCATGTCTGCCTCTCCCCTTCCCCGGGGAGGGGAGGAACACTTATGGAGTTCTGAGTGC
This sequence comes from Felis catus, assembly GCF_018350175.1. Classification (NCBI taxonomy): domain Eukaryota; kingdom Metazoa; phylum Chordata; class Mammalia; order Carnivora; family Felidae; genus Felis; species Felis catus. Next base: position 45,731,692 of record NC_058379.1, read on the forward strand.
CTCTCAACGACCTGTGTGCTTTACATGCATTGTTTTGTTTCATTTATTCATCAATCCTGAGGAACAGGGATTCTATCCATTTTAGAGCTATGGAGGCTGAGGTTTGGAGGGGTTAAGGAAACTTGCCTAAGGCCTAACTGGGATCTAGAGCTGGGATTTGAACTCCGGTTTCTCTGGATTCTAAGCTGGTTTCTGCTAGACCTGGTGTGTGATAGTTGGCTCCTACGGACATGGCAGAAACAACCAACTGGGGAATCTGAGGTGGTTGATAGTCTGAAATCAGTCCTAATAGGAGTATTTACACTGTGGGAATCAGTCAGCTTTATGATTCAGGGAATCAGGGATTCTTTTTTTTTCCAGAGAGCTGGTTTATCCGCACATGTACCAAGGCCACACTACATATCTTCTGGTTCCATTCTCCCTTTGGGAGTGCTGTACAAAATGTCACCATCAGGGGAAAGAGTGTTGAAAACCAGAGGTTTTTATAAGAATCAGTTATTTGACATAATTTTGTGAATTTCCCCAAGGGTGACCACCACTTACTTTTCATCTCAAAAAAAAAAAAAGTTTCAGCCTACATGCAATTTAAAAAGCAAGCTTTTCACAGACAACCACGGGGCTCAAACACACTGTTTAATATTATGGGTGGGAATCACAAAAGTATTAGCTATTATTCTCTTTTACAAACTATGTGATATTATATTTTTATTTTTGTTTGATTTATATGTTCTTGGAGGCTTTTAAAAAACAGTCGGAGTTTCCTTGTGTTTTTTTTCCCTCTTTTTTGTTTGTGTTAGCATTTTGGATAATTGCACGCTAGTTTATATTTAACAGGGTTATCATTAACGTAGTTTGGAGTTTATTGCT